>NC_052533.1:82216385-82830492 GCF_016699485.2 Gallus gallus
CAGATCACATTTTCTCTAGAGATGAACATGCATTACTTGCAGATGTCTCTGGGAGCCACTGGTATTCTTCGGTAATTAACAGAAAGTAAAACTGAGTTACCTGGTAACTAAGGAGATGAAACAGCTGAGCACTAGATCTCTTCATAAACTGGATCAAGCCTAAAAATCCATTAAGTAGCCTCATTGTACCCTCTTCTGCCAGCCAGCAGGTTTACTGCCTCTTCCACCAAGCATATAAGAAACTAAAAACAAAACAGAAGTCATGCATAGCATTTTTGCAATCATTACTTATGGATGCTGCTGTCATCTCTCAGGCCCTCAATTTACTCAGTTCAGAAAAGTTAGGAGAAATAAACACTTAATCTTTCAGCTCATAAATGAGGTATTAATTTTATGAGATATCATAAATGTATGATTTACTAACTTAAATCTTTGATGCCAATTTAACTTGAATAAAATGAATTAAAATCCACTTCAAAATTCCATCAGTACTAACATCACAGGTCCAAATGAAAAACAAACAAACAAACCAAAAACATGTATAGTCATTCTTACAGACCAGTTCCTGAAAGGAAACTCCCATGTCTCTGATGCTAAATCACAGGACAAAGCTAAAACTAAGAGCCCACAAGTCAGTGAAAATCTTTTTGCAAAATCTTCAAAGGTAGCAGTAACCCAAAAAGAAGTCTTTGTTCACCACATGGTGATTTCCATCCAGACACCCTGAAACATAATTTCCCTTAACACTCCAGTTCGAAATTGCATGCAATGTTGTTTTTATAAACAATGTCATTGTTTAAGAAGCATTTACTAGAAATCCTTAGCATAGTAGTGTACAAACGTCAATTTCTTGCCTCTGTATTTCATTTCATCTCCATTTAATTGACAGCTGGTTCCTCCTAGTCCTTTATAATAATTCTACATTTGTTTTTATTCATATGCAAATTTTATGCATTTTTTGAAAAATGAGCACTCCAATTTGGTGAAGTATTAATAGCTCCTTTAGCTAAGCCAGTAATCTGTGAAATTGGTGATCTGTATTACACAGAAAATTCCATTTTTGAAATACAGTTCTGTCACCTAGAACAAGAGATGAAGAGTAGTATTGAATCACTTTACAGATACCCCTTTGTAAAAAAGTAGTTGCATTCAGATTTCAAGTGGGAGTGGAGAGGAATGTGTAATGAATACTGCACAGAAAAAATGTGATTTTAGTTATTCCTCCATGTACAATTAACTAAGTTGAAATTCTTAGGGAGATCTTCTGCAGATTTTCTCCATTTCATTCTAGTACAAACATGGCATTGTAATTGGATTAGGTGAGAGTTCTTTTGTAGATAAATAAGCATAAAAATACTCATTTGCTCTTATTCAAAGTCAAAAAAAACAAACATCCATTTTCAATATTGATTTCATACATGCACAAGAAATTCTTGCCTCACAGGCTTTATGTAATCTGCAGTGTCATTTATTGTAAAACTACTAAATTGTTTTCAAAGTTGCTTATCAGAATTACAGAAATGCAAGGGTTGGAAGGGACCTCATAATATCACTGAATCCAAACCCACAGAGATTTATATGTATATTACTATTTTGATTTCATAGAATCGTAGAATCATAGAATCGCTAAGATTAGAAAAGACCCACAGGATCATCCAGTCCAACCATTAACCCATCACCAATGGTTCTCGCTAAACCATGTCCCTCAACACAACATCCAAACGCTCTTTGAACACCTCCAGGGCCAGTGACTCCACCACCTCTCTGGGCAGTCCATTCCCATGCCTGACCACCCTTTCAGAGAAGTAGTATTTCCTAATGTCCAGCCTGAATCTCCCCTGGTGCAGCTTGAAGCCATTCCCTCTAGTCCTATCACTAGTCACACAAGAAAAGAGGCCAACCCCCAGCTCACTACGGGCTGCCTTCAGGTAGTTATAGAGAGCAATAAGGTCTCCCCTGAGCCTCCTCTTCTCCAAACTGAAAATTTTGCATTAAACAATGCATTAAAAAAATGCATTGTGAACAATTTCAAAAATGCATTACCAGCAATTAAGACTAACTTCTAAACTTACTTTATCTAATCTAGAGAAAAAGGGCAAGAGGCAACCACATTTCTCTCTACAGTTTCCTGAGAAGGGGAAGTGGAGAGGGAAGTGCCAATCTTATCATATCATTGGTAACCAGGCAGATATGTGGGAACAGCACAAAGAAGTTCTCAGGGAGGTTCAGACTGGGCATTAAAAAAAATTTACTATGAGAGTAGTCAAACACTGGAACAGTTTTCCTAGAGAGGTACCTCATGCCTGTCAGTGTTCAAGAGGAATTTGGAAAAGACCCTCCTTAACATGCAATAACTTTATTTAGCTCTCAAGCACAGAATAAAAAAAAATCAGACCATAGAAGTAGATACCTTGATTAATTGTGTTCAGTATGAAAGTTGCTAACCTTTTCCCCTGTACTTATTTTAATTAGAAAAATTGAATAAAATATTTAGTGATTCTGCTCAGGAGTAACATTGTTTTTGGTTTTATTTCTATATTCATCTAATATACCTTTTGATGATCTAACCTTATTGATGGAATCAAGCCAAGAAATTAATCTTAAAATTTACAACCTAGGATAAATAAATTAGTGCGACTGACATCCAGAGTTACTTCTGTTCAGAACAAATTGAAGTGAGATCATTTCCTGATTCAATTTAAGTATTCAGCATGCAACAGAGTATTTGGATACAGTGAAAACATTTGCTGTGTTTAGCATTTCTTAACATCTGAGGCTAGTGGACATAACATACGTATTTTATTGTTAAGTGCAAATTTCAAATTGTAATCATCATAATAAACAGCTTTACCTGTCCCATGAAATAATATTACTTAAAATGAAGAAAAGACTAATGTGATAGCCTATTTTAGATGCATGAATAATCATACATAACTGGGCCCCTTGGTATACTATTAAGTACATCAGTAAAACAGTATCACAGAAAGGGGAAGATACTAAAGATTCCTAGTGTTTGCAATTAAAGTGGTCCTGCCATAAAATATATTTACCCATATATAAATATAAATGTGTATATATATCCCCATATTCACCAAGTAGCCAGCATAACAAAGTTTAAACTGTCTTACGTTTACCTTCAGGGTAGAATCAACTAACTACATTGCAATGCTGCAAATTCCTGTCTGGAAACAATTGGTGTCTGGAATCCAAAACCACTGCATTCTAGTGACTAGACATTCAGTTTAGTTTGAAGAGACAGAAGCTAAATACAGATTTTACATTACTAAGGTGCAATGCTGGGCACAGTCAGCCACATATACTTTTGCTAATAGATAAAGAACAGGTAGGAAGCATGAAAGCTCATACAGAAATCTTGTATCTGCTTAAGGACATGAGATAAAAAGAAATATCCAAAGTAACCACAAGATATCTGCAAATATCTGTATGATATTTGCTTGAAAATAAGTATTTCCTTAGGATCAACTCAAATTGCATCTCGATTCTAATTTGAATCCATGTCTACACGAGTCTATTTGCTGTTCATACATATCATACATTTGTGGAAGTCACTGATATCTTAAGAGGCTCTGGCAGTCTACTTCACTCTAAGTAAGGAAAATAAATCCTCTTACACACCCCTGATTTGGAAAAATATTTCCTTTTCCTAACCAGACACCACCTCCCATCCTCCTCTGCTCATTTATACGTGTTCAAAGCCACTGTTTATTTGATTGTATATTATTTGTAAGAAGTCTTCTGTAACAATTCTACTTTCTTCAATTACATACAACATTTATCACTGACATAAGTTATTGAAATACCTGCAAGCTTGAGTGACTATATCCCCACTTTACTAGTCCACGTTCAAACACAACTTACATGTTTACCCTCAAAAGCATAAGAAAAGTATTCACAGACATACAGTTGAGAATTCACAAGGAACCATCAAATACAGCAGCAGTACAATAGAGGGTGAAAAGCAGAAGTTGAACTGTCAACAGGAACAAGAAAAATGAAAAGCTCTCAAATAGGGAAAAGCAAATAAACTAAATACAGAATTATATAAGTTCTTAGCAAGACAAAAAAGCATTTTTTATAGCAGGATCGTAAGTAGTACAGAATTTGAGAACTGTAAAAGTAAATGATTTTTTTTAAATAAAAAGGCATTTTTATCATTTTTATGAGATTCTAAAAAGGATGTTTTTCCTCCAGAAAGTTAGGCCATTGATCTATCACAGCAAATAGAACAAATAAGTGAGTTCCCATTTGTTCATAACAGATTCCTAATTAGTTTCCAGAATACATAGAGAACTGCTGATAACTGAAAAACTTGCTTTTAAATATAGAGGCTTGCAAATAGAAAGTTTAGGATGTCACTATCAAAGGCTGCTTCTAAAAAATTAGGATTTTCCTTAGGAAAGTGTAGTTGTAATTAATAGATATAATTGCTACTATAGGATATACTTTAGTGTAAATCTCCATACTTCCATCAACATTCTTGTTTTCTTAAGAACAGCAGATTTTAAATTAAGCCTTTTTTTTTTTAACACTACAAATTATTCTGGATTGAATTGCCCACACACAGTTAACACTCTAACTGCTTCTGCACAATAATACCAGTACATTTACAAACAGCACAAACACTTAAATTTGTGAATCAAAGATAGGTACACAGCATTACTCAAGAAAACACTTTCATCTCAACTCAATCGCAATGAACCTGATCAGTCTTACTAATGACTCAATGCGGGGCTTTACTTCTCTACTTTAAGACCATTGTGAAGACATTAAGAAAATAAAAGTTTGTTGATCAAGTAAAAAAAGACAGGATACAAGATTTTGCTGCAAGTATTCACATTTCTCCTCATTTAACTTTCTAAACAGTAAAATGTATTTAACTTACATTGGAATAGGAATTAAAACAAACATCAAATCTTCATGCCAGAGGAATGTCTTCAAAGAAATCTGCTGTATTAGTGATACCTAAGCAGAGTTTTATAATGTAATTTTGTGTTATTTTAATAACACATGTTATAATGTGAGTAAGCCATACAGTTATTTCAGTAAAATTAATATAGTTTTTACTGAATACATGAACACATTAGGAGAAAGAAGCAATTATTTACATAGAGACGTCTTCAGCAGATCAGAAAATTTAAGCAAAATCTGGCTTTAGATAATGTGTCTGTATGCTGAAAGGAAATAAATGATAAATGATGATTTTTTCCAAGGTACAGGGCTCTTTTTTTTCTTCTCTCCTGGACATTGCTTAAGTTTTCTAAAACTGCTTCTTTGTTTTTGTTGTTTTGGTAAATCATATATACAAACAAGTATTGTTATACAAAACCAAGTATTTTAATGAGAAAGTTTGAAAATATAAAGCTATACATTAAATATATATTCAAATACTGCAATAGATCTGCATTGAATGCAGTTAGTGTATAGATTTTGGTAGCTGAAGTTTGACAGAGAATACGAAGTTGCAAAGGTCTGATGTTAATCAATAAATATTTACCTTCAAATAAGACATTTGAAATTAAGATTTCCAGTGATCTAGAAGATAGAGTCTTATTTGTCATAAGATCACAAAAGATATTAAAAGTACTCATTTAATAAAAATGAATTATAAAATTAATATCACCAGCAGATAGGAATATAGAGGATGAAAGTCTTGGAGGTTAAAAAAATCCAGATTCTGAGTTTCCAAACAGTGGAAAAAATTATGATCAGTATATTTAATATACAAAAAGAAAAGTCAAATATAATAGAAAAACAATATTCAAAGAGACTAATCCAAAGCTGATCATGTCCGTGGCAGCCTTCGCCTATCACTTCTTATACTTTGGATCAAACCATACCGGGGCTAAATTCTTCTCTATCTTGCTCCATCAATGCAATCTCTATCACAACACCAAGCTAACTGGACATAGAGAGCAAGATGAGAGCACAAATGCTGAATATACTGTAGTTTAAATAAGAATGTTTTTACTTAAATAAAATGCGTGCAACAATTCACCTATAAACAAGCAGTTTTACCTTAGGAAAAGAGTAAAACAGCACATGCTGTAAAAATAGGAATGAGCAAAGTGAAAAGTAGATGACACTTCTTGAACATAGCTGAGGTGGCACTGCACAGGATGCTATTTGTAGGCTTGGTTACTAGAAGAATATGAAGTATTTAATAGCAAGTAATCTAAACACCATACATGCAACAGGGTGGATTAAATAGAGAATTTTTGAGACAGTATTATGAATTTGTATCTAGTTCTTTGTCAAACTCGTTTTTCAGAATACTTTCTTTTCATCTTCTCTGAGCTCATAAATAATGCTCTATAGCATATATAATTAAGTGCAAATTTTACTTCTTATTCACAGGTATCAATTATCATTGGTCTCAAACCTAACAGCCAACTCTATTGCACCTTACAAGCAGAAAAATACTACGGTAGTATAACAAGTATGATTCCAGGTAATGATTAAACATTAAAAAGCACGTCATACCACCTAAGACTTTATGTGAGGTACCTAACCTGGGCAAGATACCATGTAGTCTCTCAAGCTTCAGCAACGTGTGAATGAGTCAATCTGAGGTACCTTGGAGAAACTTATCTACATTACCAGCTGGATGACAGATAACAGAAGTTTTGTGTTTGGCAAAGGAATCAAATCCATCACTATTTTAGATGCAATGCTGCATTTATAAAGATTGGATGAGGCTTACATCTCAGAAACTAAAGATGACACTTCTCTCAGATAGAATAAGATTTTTTTAAGAACTCAATCCTATAAGCAAGTCATCTTGGCTTTGTGTTTGTCATCTGCATATCTAGCCAACTACTTCCTGCTCTGTCAATAATTATTTCAAAGTCAATATAAAAAAATTGCATTTCTACAAAACTGATTTCTTCCTATTATGTAGTGCCCTTTACAGGCTTTCTGTTAAACGTACTTACAACCTTTTAATCCAGGGAAAAAAAAGCTAAATAGCTTCTCAGTTAAGAACTATTATTTACCTCCCTTGTCATGGTTTTATGATTTTTGGTTATCAGTATTCCACATCACAACATCATGCAGTGTACTGGGAGTTAAAGAGCAAATGCTTTAGTTCTGGGCATCTGTCTGATAGAAGAACTACGTTCCCCAAGAGCCTTTTCGAGTACTGTTATCATTCCTGCTCAAGGGAACAGATATAAGGGCGCAGGTCATCTGACTCGGCCCTCTTCTTGTCTCGCGGTGTTCCCTGTCGGATCAGTTCGCTACTGCTGCTCCCGACTGCATGCAATGCTTCAGTATTAGTGTAAGGCCTTCAGCTCTCAGACAATCTTTCTCTCAATTATTTTTGATTTATATTGTATTATAGTGTGTTATCTTACATTCCGATAATATATTTAGTAAATTAGTTTGTTTCTCCTCAGATCGTTGCTGCTGTTTTTTAATTTTTTTTTTTTTCCTGCGGGTCCCCTGTTTCCCATCCTAGAGGCACGGATTTTGCAAAATCCCTCTGCCTCACTAGTCACAGAACTGGGCCGGACCAGCCCTTAAGCTGTTGACATCCCTATATCAGAGGCAGGTGAAAGTTCATAGATCCTCTACCAAAAATCTTTTACTTATCTTGCTAGCTTAATGCATCTTAGAGCTCCTTTACTTAAAGATTCATTCTGAAAATCCACAAGCAGCCTCAGCCATGCTAAATGTCAATAGAAGCCAAGAGAGAGGAATCTTGAACAGTAATCAGAACATTAAGAAAATGAACCTCAATCAAGACTGAGGCTTGGTACTACATTTGAAAGCATGAGTAGTCAGTAAGGAAAGTTCCTAAGATTATGCAAACAGTGTCATGGGATTAATTACCTGGATAGGTGATTAATAGTCAATATGATGCTGAACTTTCCTTGTTAATGCACAAAAATAACCATAAGTCTTCACCAACACATACACTGGTGAAGAAACTTCCTTCACTTTCCCAAGAATGGACTTTCCTTCATTTCATCACATACACAGAGAAAATCTACTGCATACAAAATTCTTGAATAACTGAACACTTTTTCCTCACAGTGCGCACATCAGCTTTCTAGAATGGATGAAGATCCCATACACTGTGTAAGACTGAATCAAAGGTAAACTAATATCAGTAAGCTAATATCGGTAAGATATTTTGGATTTCTCAGAAGGCAAGATGTTTAGTAAATTCTTCATTAAGTATGTGTTTTCTTCAAAGACAAGCATGCTTACACTCTGTTTTCTGAACTTCATGTTTTTCTCCTTCTCACATACATTCTTTTTAAGTTGTTTCTTACATTTTATTTTGAAGAGCCTAAAATTTCAAACTGGACAAATTCAAAAGTAAATATGATTAGTAGGAGCCAACAAGTGGAAATGTTTGAGCTGCTAAAAGGAGTAAATTTACAAAGATCATACTCAGATTCACATGTAAGCAACAACCGAACAGCAGTTTTCCCAATTAAATTCTCAATTTCTTGATTTTCTCATCTCCATTGAAGAAAAAATAAAAGTGTTTATATACATTAAGGTTTTAAATAAGATCATAATGTGGTCCTCCTTCATCCACTTGCTTACCTTCCTATGTAGTCAAAAGACAAAGGTTTTAAATAAACTGTTTCCTTTGAACATGGTTGATATTTTTGCTAACATACATGAAAGTGAAATAACTTACCCAAACCAAAGTCTGATCCAGATCCCCCTTCTGCTCCTGAGAGTCACATTAGCAAGTCTCCAGTCATGTGAGACCTTTCCAGTAGACTAGGGCTGCTGATAAATGATATAATGATAAATGATATAAAGCTGCTTGGCAATCACTTCCACCAACTACCTCAGTATCCTCATATATAATTTCAGCCACACCAGAAGTTCACACAGGAGGAATCAAGAATGAAAGAGGAAAAGAATGAACAGATTTATGGGAGACACTGTTTCTAAGAGGCAAAGTACACTTCCAAGATATCAAGGTATTCATGTCCAATCACTGTATGAGCCAAGCTGGCAGAATTCTATAACTGTGTACATATATAACTGATTAACCTGTAAAAGAAGAGGATGTATTTCATTTTGTTTTACTTCCAGTAGTTATACTAGATGTACTCAGTGTCCAAATTCAAGAAAAAACGCAGCAGGGTATAGCCTCATTTTAGCATATATTGTGTGTTGGGCACTTACTGCTATTAATGGCAAGGACTCAGCTGCTTGTTATGATCCTAGAACACAGAATTTATATATAGCATAATAGATTGGACAAGGGTGATGCAAGTTAATCAGATGAGGATCCACTAATAAATTAGTTTATGCTAACATGCATTGCTTGTGATTAAAGTGATTATAGTTGCTCCTGACTTCCTAATAATAAATACAAAGAAGCTGGATGATCTACTCTATATTAGCACAAGCCCTCAATTTAAAATACCTTCATAAATTTGTTTTTTTTAAGCACCTGAATCTAAGTTCAGCTCTCTTCTGCAGCTATTCTGAGGTTTTTACATATTCTTTCAATTATCAAAACCATTATTGCTTTGGTAACTGAAAAAATTTTCTTCTACACTTGCTTGTAGGTCTTCACAGTCCTATCTCCTGAAGGTGTAGTTGCAATTGTACTAACGTAGATGTTTACAAATTTACACAAGATTCACAAATTACAGCTGCTCATTCACTTCCTATTACAATGATTAGAAGTTTTACTTACTATACCTATATTTACCTTTCATTTAATCTGAAAAAGTAGGTATTAGGAACATTTCTTTCCTTATTTCACACTGGAAGCCTTTAGCAAATTCCTTAGAAAGTTGTAAAGGAGTACTCTATAAACTATACATACCTCCCCAAATTATGCTATATATTTTTTTTCTCTTACAATATTTCTATAGCTGTCGTGCAGGTGAGATGTGAGTACAACTTACTTACCACACATTTTCTGTCACTCAAACACAGTGCTCCAATTTCTACATTTTATTCTCAGGAAGAAATGTCATTTTGGTCTTTGTAGGACAGCATGAACTATTGTACTTTAAATTTGACAAGTGTTCTGATTGATGATTAAGAATTACAGTCAGTCCAATGGCTCAAAAGGAAAGGAAGATGAAGGTGGACAGTTTTTGATGGTCAATGCATCAAGGAACTGCTTTCTCACTCTATTTTCATAGCTGACACCTCCCTTTTCACCCAAACTCATCTTGAATCTCAACTTTCACAAGCAGAACTGATAGTAAGGTAAGAATAAAGTTTTATGGCATTTCAAAAATTAAGCCATCTAATCATTTAGAATATTTAACTTCATTATTGCTCTATTAATCAAAATTGTTGTGTGCAAAATTTGCCAATAAGAAGTTTATTTTTTATCATAACCACAACATAACCCTGATCATGCCATCTTCCCTTACAGGAAAATAAAGTTTCTCAATAACATCTACAGATAATGGACAAATTTATCCTTTTGTACTACCAGCGGCTTTGAAGATAACAGAATAAAGACAAAGATTTTTCATTTAGTGTCTCATCTTTACTCCTGTAAAGTCTACACAGCCAAAAGTGTGCTTACTACTTTATGTAGCTTATTAACTTCTCTTCTTTGAAGAATCACTGGATTAACCAATGTAACTGGTATTAATGCCCCTTTTTTTCCTTACATCCACCAGTTTTCAGCTTACTTTCAGAAACTTAATAGACACTTTCTTGCTGTTCCGGTTAAGATGCAATGTAATTTGCTGGCAATCTCTCCATCAGACAGGCTTTTTATACCAAGCACCATAATACAATATTACAGCAGGTTGTTTGCTCATGTTCTTCTGTACAACCTACTCTATGGAATTGTTTTAGCTAGAGGTTGGACTAGATGATCTCCAGAGATCCCTTCCAACCCCTATGATCCTGTGAGATTCTGCAATAAGTGTAATGGAGAAATAGCAGCTTCTGTACTTCAAATGGGAGAAGCTGCTGGGGTATAGGAATGAGATCTACTGGAAATATTCCCTTCCACTGAGATAATTGTCAACAAACTAGGGTTCCCATGCCAGAGACAGATACAAGGGGAAACATGACTTCTTTGAACGTAATTAAAGAACCAAAAGAAGGTCAATTTGAGTGGTCTGAAATAAGTGATAGCCCTGATACTTAAATACAATTACATGGATCAAAAGGGGTCTCTGGCTATTTATAACTGGTCTACAAGAATTAGGCTTGAAACTACACAGTCTCCATTCTTGGTGACCTAACCTGGAATTTTAGCAACCTCCATAGGCATCCCAGGTGTCACAAGAGGAGGACAGTCCTGTAGATATGAGACAGATGATGTCAGGTGGTAATTTTTCACTGGGAGTGTGGTGAGGTGCTACAACAGGCTGGCCAGAGAAGTTGTGGGTGTCCCATTCCTGGATATGTTCAAAGTCAGGTTGGATGGGGTCCCGGCCATCTGATTTAATAATAAAGCTAATTATAGGACAAACATTCACCTTCTGAACCCTTTCATGAAGATCATATTTTCTGATCTTCAAATTATCTTTTCTGTCATTACATCTTTGTCCATAAAGAGCTCCTCCTTTTAGTTTTGCTTATGTCCCAGCTCTTATTCTCAGCAAGGAGGAAGGTGGGAAAAATTTTCTCTTACAGTAGCACAATCCAACATTCAGAAGTGAAATTCAAGTTGTACAACAGGACAACAAGAAATGAGGAATCTGGGAAATGAAAGTAGAAGTGCAAGAAGAGAAGCACAGCAGCAAAAAAAAAAAAAAAGGAGTAAAAAAAGTTATAATACTGTAACAGTTATTTTCCTTCTTCTACACTTAAAAATATCTCATCACAAACCCCAAAACTTCAAGTAAGGTCAATGGGCGTATATTGCTAAGGAAAAAAAAATCAAATGCTATTTTGCTTCATTCACTGCTCTACTACTACAGAGTGTGTTAAACCCCTACTTCATGATGTCTCAGATTTACCCATGCTGTTTCCACAGTGGCTTGTTCTAGGCACTTCACACTCATTGATTTAGACTCATTGACAGCAACACACTCATCTATCTGCCCCAAAGTACTGAACTCACCACCACAGAAGCCAGCAGCCTTACACTAGTCTCACAGTTCCACAAGTCAGTCATCAGCAGTCTTATACGAAAGCTTAAATGGCATTTATTAGTTACCAAGTATTTTAGCCACTGAGTAAAAACTACTATGGATGAATACTTTTTTGGTCTTAGTGTGGAAGATTTTGCACACTTGAATGTTTAGTTGGTTTAGGTTCACAAATGCTGATACAGATTTTGTATTCCCTGAAGTCCACAGAGGTACGTATTTCTATATGTGTGTGTGTGTGTGTGTGTGTGTGTGTGTGTGTGTGTGTGTGGTTTTCTATTGTTGGTTTGCTTTGCCTTTTCTTCTCAAAAGTAGAAACAAAAAATTACGGAAATATACATTTGTCTTTGCCACCCCCAAATCACATCTGCCCTTTCCAACTTCATCCCTACATAATATGCACACAGTTCATTAAGCTAAGATTAACCTCTACTTTGCAGTTTGTTGTATTCATTCAGACCTTGAATTTCTCGGTTTAACGTGGGTAAAATAATGTAAAAGTTTTCATTAAGAACTTCTAAAAACAGACATACAATAAACAAATCTAAGAATATCACAGATGTATATTTGCAATTTTCTCCTTAGTTAACTAAACTTTCTTCAACAGGAATTTCTTCTTCACTTCCCATTACATACCACTACTGGGAAAATCAACAGTTTTATGTTGGTGAAACTAACTATGTAGGGCAGAAACATCTGCTCAATTATAATTGCAGTGGAGTTTGGGGAGAATTGAGGAGCTTTTTCTATACTGGTTTTGTTTTGTTTATTATATAATAACTGACATAAACAGAAATTCAGAGTACAGTGGAATATATAAGATGAATTCCCCAATTCATCTTGTTCTTGAAAAGCCATTCTGTATATACTGAATGATTGTGTACAGACAAGGGACAGGAGCCATTAATGCAGAAGAAAGGAGGCCTTCTGTCTCTAATATAGCACTGCACTACTGCAGTGCCCTTGCTACTGAGAAAACTCAGTTCAAAAGAAGAAATAAAGTAGTGGGGGGAGGGCGTGGCAAGAAAAAAAGGCACTTTGTGAACACCTCTCCTACCAGGACCAATCACCCAGCCTTTACTTTATAGAACATGTCATACAGTGATGAGAATAGTATGTCTTGTATCAAATCAATGAAGTCCTGCAACTCAGCAACCATCATGAAATATTAATCTGCACAGCACGCAACCTCACTTCAGTCCAATTATATTCCCAGGGAGCAGATTCTTGATTGTGTCTCTTCTCCAGGCAAGACAGGCAGGGGGCAACCCCAAGTAGGGTGAGGCCTTGGAGCCTCACAGTCCAAACTGAGGCTTTACAGGCTATCCCACTGTCACACAGAGTACTGCAGTGATTTCAGGTTTATTCACTGGGAACAAGTTTCATTTTTTTAGGGCTTCAAAACTGAGTTAAAATGAGTGTTATTTCCAACATCTCCAATTCTTACTACATTTACCTCAAAAATTTTCACTAGTGAATAGCTACCGCATTGTGAATGCATTAAAGCACAAGTCTATTATCTTCAGTTATTGTGGTTGTTGAACTTCAGTGGTTTTTCTTCCTCAAAAAAAAAAAAACAACAAAAACAACCACCTGATTTACTAGCTAAGTACAAGTTATCCCCTCCAATGAATGTATCACATGCAAATTCAGATACAGCAAGAACATAAATCCAGTATCTCATTCTTTTGAATGAAGTGAGAGACAATTTGATAGTCTGGATATGGAATCAGTGCTAGAAAAATATGGATCTTTGGAAACTTCTACTCATCTTCTACATTTCTTTATTTATTAGTTTCCAAAGTTTAAAGACAATTACCTTGGAAATTGAATATTTCTTGTTATATTTCAGTAATGAAGTCTGGTAAGCTATTTTTCCTGTTGTTGCATTTAATGCTGACAGATAAAAGGCATAAAGTTTGAAAAGCTTAATTTGAATGTCAGAAATATTGTTGTAAAAAAGATAACAATCCACATAAACAACCTGCCAGAACTCCCCATTTTTATATTTCAGTCATCACTCTCCATACCAAAGAGAGTTAGACTTTACCTGCTTGACTTGCAAAATCATAGCGCATTTCACACTCATAGATAGCCTGTGCAACAGTGTTCATGACCAAGTCCACTCCTCAGTCCCAAGCCTACCTAAAGGTCACATCTCTTCCCTCATGGCTTGAGATGTCATGGGCCTACCAAGCTAGAAGTAATCCACCCTTATGCTGCCAGCTCAAATCTACATAAGCTATTTCAGCAGCCAGATCGACCTGCTGACTATCTTAATTTTCTTGTGTACATGAACATTTAAATAACATACTATTACAGTTATGTTCTTTACCTGGGCAGCAGTACCCCTCCACAATGCAGCAGCAAAGATGAGTTTGGTCATGTGTTACTACTGTTACTGTAACCACTCCAGCAGGGAATTTTCCACCATTCGTGAATCAGCATTGAGGTAGAGCACTGGCCACTTTTCTCATTCAGCAATATTTAAAGCCAGGTGAATGACTTTCACTTCTGCAGATTGAATCTATTCACCTTTTCCTTCAACAGCTTCTACAACTCATTGTGCAAAACTCCATGCAGAAGGCTTCCACATCTGATGCTTTCCCACAGTATAGCGTCAGTGAACAGAGTATATTGCTTCTAATTTTCTGCTAGTTAATTGCACAGCAGGGCCTCATCAACACATGCCACCTCCTCCTCCAGTGATATTCCAAAATATTTACTCTTGAGCCAGCCCACAATCACTTTCAAGATTCCTCAATGACTAGGGTTTCCTATTTGAGCCCACTGCACGATCAGTACAGCATATAATCCATTGCATGATGTGTGAAAAGGAGTCTTCCTTTGAACATCCAGCCCAGCACAAGCAATATGGGTGCCAGAAGGAACCGTGCTTCCATACTAACCACTTCAAAGCTGTTCAGACCCCTTCATATGTCACGAGTTAGCAACACAACACAGGGTTCTTGTCTTGCTCCAATTGATTGGAGGGAGATGAGGTTCTTTGATGTGTGTATACCCGGCATGAGATTAAAAAACAGTTAAAAGTTTGGTCTGACCAGTTTATTACAAATTCTAGTCATTCAGGGAGATGGGGAAGGGGAGAAGGGCAACAGAAAAGATAGGAAATAGAAGCAAGGAGTCCATATAGGAAGCATGAGGGAGATAGTCACCACCACGGTCCAACATAGTTCAGTCACTGATCTTCAGTAGTGGTGGGTCATCAGGTGTTCTGTTGACAATAGTGACCACAGCGATGATAACAACAATGGCAGTACAAACAAGAGAGTCAGCACTCTTTTGAGTGACAGCTCAAATCCAAAGTGGTTGAGTCAGCTCTCCTTGGAGTGGCAGCTACTGGCACTGGGATCTCAACAGAAACTCCTTTGTTATCATCTTCCAGGCTTTGCCAGCAGATAAGAGGGAGCAGGGATGCCCATCTGCATCCTGTTTTTCACAGGGCACGATGGTATTGTTCCCAATTTTCACACACCAAGCTGGGGCTATGTCATGATTTTACGATTTTTGGTTATCTGTATTCCACATCATAACATCATGCAGTGTACTGGGAGTTAAAAAGCAAATGCTCTAGTTCTGGGTACTTGTCCAGAAGAGAAGAACAACTACGTTCCCCAGAAGACTGTTCGAGTACTGTTATCATTTCTGCTCAGGGGAACAGATATAAGGCCTGTAGGGCACCTGACCTGACTCTTCTTTCTTCTCGTCTCATCGTGCTCACTTTCAAATAGTCTCACTGCTGCTCCCAACTGCATGCAAGGCTTCAGTATTAGTGTAAGGCCTTTAGCTCTTGGACAATCCTTCTCTCAATTATATTTGATTTTATTAACAATTACATTAAATGATATTGTATTATAGTGTGTTATCATGCATTCCGATACTATATTTAGTAAATTAGTTTGTTTCTCCTCAGATCGTTGCTGCTGTTTTTTAATTTTTTTTTTTTTTTTTTTCCTCCTGCGGGTCCCCTGTTTCCCTTTTCCGGAGGCACGGATTTTGCAAAAAAAAAAAAACCCTCCGCCCCAATAGTCACAGAACCAGGCTGAACCACCCTGTAAACCATTGACAGGCTATTAGGCCAGATCTTCCACCAATAAGCACTCCTGAGCACTCTCTTCCAGAGGCAAGCAGTTCTGGAGGGAGGTGCTTTCAAATGTCAAAGTGATATTGATTGTCACATGGTAGCACCCATCATTTGCCACCTCCATGAATCAGTTAGAGTCTTATCACAAGAAATACCTCAGGAAGCAAGCTTTGAGGCAGAAGACAAAGAAGGGTTCTCACAGTTCTCTTGTCAGGAAAATTTCTATATTGCCGTAATGATCATGATGCATGTCTCTGTATCTCTACTTTCTAAAGCAAGCCTTTTATATTCTAACATGCATATTCAGTACATTTCCACTAAAAATCCATTGGCTAGAAAGCAAGCCAATTCCATAACAAGTCTTCATAATCAGGAAAGAGTTTGTACGCATAAGATAAAACACCCCTGTTTATTCATACCTTCTGTCTCCTTTCCAGAGCCTCATTATCAGCAAGTCAACATTCAACGAGGCTGAGCTGACCTCTCCATCTCCCACATTCATATGCTGCCAACATCTCTTTTTTTTCAGACGGAGAAGAATAGGCCTCAGATCCTCTGCACCCTTTACTCCAAAACCCTAGTGGTTGGCTTCAAGCCTCCCACTGTGCTTTCTAAAGAGATGTTCCAGGTCAGGCCATTCTTCCCAAGTGTAATATAGAAGATCTTTCTCCTATTTTGTCCTGCTCAGACTAGCCTAAGTATTACTACATTAACAACTTCCTGTTTAATTTGTTCAAAGACTTGTTGTTACTGGGGGCTGCAGTTGAAATCATTCTTCTGGGTTGCTTAGTAAGAGAGGGTTTACAATCAGACTATAACACAGAATGTGCAAGCTCCAAAAACCCACAACTACTCAGCTCACAAGGAAGCAAAACTGTTTCTGACAGGTTCTTCAGAATACCAGGCAAAGCATTCACAGGTACACCAATGCCACAAGATGCCCTCCAATCAGAGCAGAAACTGTGGAGCATTAACTTGTTAACTCCCATTGCACTACATGATGTTACAATGTGGAATCCTGATAACCAAATATCATCAACTGTAACAGCCAATAATCATATATACAAAGAAGAGTCAAACTCACCCAAACTGCTGAAGGGGATCTCTGGTTATGCAGCAAAGCCTTTCAGGAATTAGCCCAGGTCCAAAAGAAGCTCTCCAACCAATGGCTAGCACTTACATGATCACAGGGTGGCTCCACCCCTTCTGGTCACATAGGGAACAGTGGTACAAACAATTTGCCCTGCTCCCATGGCCAGCCATACCCCTTCACCAGGTTCTCAGTTACCAGTTTAAGCCATGACCTAGCAGTTCCCCTACAACATCTAAGAAAGCTTTTTTCCTTTTAGCTACTTAGTGGAGACATAGAAGCTACTTCATTGATCACATCCATAGATATCTGACAACATCCATCTTGCTGTTTTATTACTAAGAATAAGATCTCCTGTGCAGGTTCCTGATCTTACTTTGTTTTCTGGTAAAATTGGTTTTCAAACTGTTTTAGGAGTTAGAAGTTGTATAATCAACAAATATACAGAGTGGTGTGGTTAGATTGGTATCCACAGATAGCATAGCTAAGATTATAATTGGAAATAAATGAAAAATACTCACCCATATTACGAGCTTGCAGGAAAAACTCCCAGAGGAGCAATCTCTAGAAAAAGATCCTTCTCCAGTGGCAGTCAGCCCTTAAATGGGGTCTAGCATAGGTGCAGCCAGGTTCCAGCCTTTTCAGTCAAACAGGTGAATTGCCTTCACCTGTGCTCCCGCGACTGACTTAGCGCTCACCTCAGGTGATCAATCAGGTTCAGGCTGTGATTCAACAGTACCCATACAGAAGTAAAAAATAAAAATAAAATAAATAAAATAAGGTACAATAGTATATTAAATTTTAATTGTTTACTCTGAAAATAAGTCAGAATAGTTCAGTTGGAAAGGATCTAAAAATCAAGTCCAACTGCCTGACCACTTCAAGGCTAACCAGAAGTTAAAGCATGTTAATGAGGGTATTGTCCAAATGCCTCTTGAACACTGGCAGGCATGGGGTATCAACCACATATCTAGAAAGCCTGTTTGACCACCCTTATGTGTTACCTCTAGCAACCACCGTGGTCCCAAGCCACACCGTCATGGGCTAGCGATCAGAGCTCGCTAGGACCATAGCAACACAGACACCAATATGGGGATGTAGCAAAATGGCATTTATTCACTAATACACACAGCTTATATACCTTACTTGAGCAATTGTGTCCTGTTCTGATTCATCCGTACTGGATCTTAGCCCCTTACCACAATTCCTTATTGGCTCCTATTGTTTCCTCATTCCTTTGCCTTCTTCTTATCTTGTTTACTTCGTTAGCAAGGACGGACAGTCCGTCTTAGCACAACAGCACCCTTTCGCTATGCTTAGGGAGAGGCCTATCCCATACAGCACGTATCCCCACCAATGCGCCTACTACAACACTTATGGTAAAAAACGTTTTCTTAATATCCAGTCTGGACCTCCCCGGAAGAACTATATGCCATCCTCCTGCAACCTGCCACACATTCCCAGGGAGCAGATCCGAGCATGTTCCGCTGTTTCCCCTCTTCAGAGAGTTGCAGAGTTGAGTGATGTCACCTCTCAGCCCCCTCTTCTCTAAGTGTAATCAGTCTCTCCTCACAGAGCATAACATTCTGCATTATTACCAGCTTTGTTACCTCTGGATGCTTTAAGTATATAAACATCCTCATTACATAGTAGAACTCAGAAGTGCATGCAAAATTCAGTGTGAGATTGCACCAAATGTAGTGGGAGAATCACCACTTTGACTGGCTAGCTATGCTTAAAAATACTCCAAATTTAGTCTAAAATAAGCGTGAGTTTGCCCCTATTTGTTAAGTCTTACAAGGAGATTAAACAGACAACCTTTTTGTTTTGTTTTATTTGACAATGTTAACATGTTCAGCTACCTCCTCTCCCTGGTTAAATTATTCCCTCATTCTTTCTTGTCTTTCCTTTTTGAGTTGTCCCTGAAACATACTGCCACATCACCTCATAGCGTTAGATAAAAATTCTTTGAGCATTTGTTAACTCTTGTGAGTTACCATTTCAATAGATAGAATGGAAATGGTAGATTTTTTTCTAGTTAGAAAGAAATGAGATTTTGTGTAGAATGATGGATCTATTTAAAACAAAATAGTTGTAGCTGAAACCCTTTGTGGATTTTACCAGTTGGATTAGAATACCCCAAGCTGTCTTTACTGTACTAGTTGCCATTAATAAAGGAAGATAATAATTAAGTATTGACTGTTCATTTACAAAAGCTCCTAGTCAATGACATGAATTTAAAACATCACTAGAAGTCTGGAAAATAAAAGCTGTGAAGTATTTTACCTGATTTATCAGTTTGAGTTTGTTCTCATCCAATATCTTTATGCACCATTTTTTTAAAGCAGATTTTATTATATCAGGAAAAAAAAAAGAAAAAAAAAAAAAAAAAAGGAGCAAGAACAATAGCTACAGAAAGAACTCTTTACAATTTCCTGAGAGAAAGTTCTCTTTGATAAGAGCCTGAATTAAAATGGAAGTCATAAGTAGGTTAATGACTAATTCGAATGGAGGAAGAATTTGAAGAGTGTGAAAGGTAAAGAAGATGTTTTTTTGTACTTTTCATATCTGCACTAATGCAGCAATCACAAGCTACAGAAATATAACTCTGTAGGCTTCTTTCAGGAATATACTGGAAATGACCCACTCCTACTTTCATTGATACACAATAATTCTATTAAACCATATATGAACTGGGCTAGAATAGGATTTGAATTAATTATTATTTTCGTCAAAAATCAATGCTGGAAACCGTGTTTAAATCTGTATGCAGTACTGCCACTCCTTCCAGGAGTAAAGCTCTCTCTGCTGGAAATGCTCCTGTGAGTGGGGATTACCTAACCATTCTTTACATAGAGACACAGTACTTTCCATGTATGCATGCATTGCTCTCTGCTGTCAGCATTTATACACTGTGTATTTATGTCAGTTCTATTTCCACCTCAGAGTATACACAATTACAGTTTTCTTAACTTGAGAACACAAAGCAAAGAAAATAATCAGGATACCATCAACCAAAGATAATAATCAGGGTACCACTAACTCCACATATTTATTAAAGGCAATACACCTTTTATTATCATAAATGATGTTAAAAAACACAGGTCATAGCACACATTGAATAGTATGCCATTTTGAAAATCGACCAGGGATATATAATTAAAAGCTTCTCATCTATATCTGGAATCACTTCCTTAAAGCACTGGGTCACTGCTGTGGCATCTCCCATCCCCCTGATTTCTCTCCGTATCCATTGTTCCCTCTTCAGAAAAGCCGCTCAATGCAATATACAAGAGCATCAAATCTCCACAGCGACTAAAACCTGTCATTACATAACCCTGTAAACAATCATTCCGGATACTAACAGAAGAACAGCGTTTATTTTTTGTCTGATGGATCTCTTGGAAATACGCTCTTACAGAGAACTGCCACTTAACCCAGGTTACAAACAAGCAGTTGCTCTAAAACATAGGCCTCTCAAAGACGTGACAAATTCAAACCACCAGCAGCCCAATCACAGAATCATAGAATCACAAAGGTTGAAAAGACCCACGGGATCATCCAGTCCAAACATTCGTCCATAACCAATGGTTCTCACTAAACCATGTCCCTCAACACAACATCCAAACACACTTTGAACACCACCAGGCTCGGTGACTCCACCACCTCTCTAGGCAGCCCGTTCCCATGCCTGACCACTCTTTCAGAGAAGTAGTATTTCCTAACGTCCAGCCCGAATCTCCCCTGGTGCAGCTTGAAGCTATTCCCTCTAGTCCTATCACTAGTCACACGAGAGAAGAGGCTGACCCCCAGCTCACTACAACTTCCCTTCAGGTAGAGAGCAATAAGGTCTCCCCTGAGCCTCCTCTTCTGTAGACTGAACAATCCCAGCTCCTTCAGTCGCTCCTCATAAGGCCTGTGCTCCAGACCCCTCACCAGCTTTGTTGCCCTCCTCTGGACACTCTCCAGGGCCTCAATGTCTTTCTTACAGCGAGGGGCGCAAAACTAGACACAGTACTCAAGGTGCGGCCTCACCAGTGCTGAGTACAGGGGGATAATTACTTCCCTGTTCCTGCTGGCCACACTATTTCTGATACAAGCCAGGATGTCATTGGCCTTCTTGGCCACCTGGGCACACTGCTGGCTCACGTTCAGTCTAGTGTCAATCAACACCCCCAGGTCCATTTCCTCTACACAGTCTTCCAGCCACTCCACCCCAAGCCTGCAGCGTTGCCTGGGGTTGTTGCAGCCAAAGTGCAGGACCCAGCATTTGGTCTTGTTGAACCTCATCCCTTTGGCTTCAGCACAGCCATCCAGCCTGTCCAGATCTCTCTGTAGGGCCTCGCTACCCTCAGGCAGATCAACACTTCCAGCCAGCTTGGTGTCATCTGCAAACTTACTGAGGATGCACTCAATGCCCTCATCCAGGTCATCAATAAAGATATTGAAGAGGACAGGCCCCAGCACCGACCCCTGGGAACACCACTTGTGACCAGTCGCCAACTGGATTTAACTCCATTCACCACCACTCTCTGGGCCCGGCCCTCCAGCCAGTTCCTTACCCAGACAAGGGTGCACCTGTCCAATCCACAGGCTGCCAGCTTCTGCAGGAGAATACTGTGGGAGACAGTGTCAAAGGCTTTGCTGATGTCAAGGTAGACTACATCAACAACCTTTCCCTCATCCACCAGACGGCTCATTAGATCATAGAAGGAGATGTTCACAGCAGAATGAGTAAAGAGGTGAAGTTTCAGCTAGGCAAACACATTGCAGCAGGTTGTATCAGGCACATGCTACCCACAAAGCCTGCTTTGACAAAAGCAATATCCAGAATATTCTAGAAATGAAAGAAAGACAACAATATGAATACTTCACCTAGTGTTTCAACAACTGCTGATAGTGCAAGTCCATAGCATCTGAAGCCACAGAGTCAGGTGCGTGATGATCCAAAATCCTTTATTGCAGGTTCTAACATCCCTTATATACATTTCCAAGTTCCCTCTTGCAACTTTCAACCCCCCCCATATGTCAGTAGAACACTTAGCAAGTCTCCTTCACATCTAGGTACTAACTGCCCGACTGCCCATGCAAGAGCTCATCCAATTAGAGCCACAAGTTGCTTCTGTTTACATGCTTTTCCTCCAGTCAGGGTCATCAAGTGGAGTTTCTGCACCCCACTTGACCGCTGCTCTTGTCTCCTGGAGAAAGCCTTTGTTCTCAGTGTCCCCCCTCTACACCCTACCAAATTTGTTCTTCAGCCTCTATTCTGAACATTGTCTTGAAAACCCACACAAGTCCAAAGCAAACTTGGAAGCTTTCATACTACTCAGTAGTTCTTCAGGCACTAATACACAGTGAGTACATGGACTTCCCCTCATAAGCTATCATTATGCTTTTGAATACACTGAGATCTGAATACCAGATGCTTACTGATAAACAACTCACGGTTCATCCTACATTTAAGTCCAAATTGAAAATATAAAATAAGGCTTTTAACCACCTAAGTTCTCAAGAGAGTAAAATAATAATAGTTAGCAGAACAGATCTCTATGTATCACCTATTTATAGCCACACAAGACCAGAGGGCAAACTTAATTCTGACTCCCTTCCTGAGAAGGTTCAAATGCAAGCTGAAAGGGGAAAATATATACATGTATATATATATTTTCTGACAGTGCTCTGCAAGGGGACACCTACAAGAGAAAAAAACTTCTAAATCTTAACTTGGAAGAACAATCCAAGCCCAGGTACTTACCTAGGGCTCTAAGTAAAAACCTGCAAAAGATGATAGACATTATACCTCTTGCTAAGAACTGAATCTGCTGCTGGTGGGCACTGAGACACCTCCTTTGACCCTAGCACTTCCATACACTTTTAATCACCCTTCTGAGTGAGCTGTTCTTCCTTTGTTTTTAACTTTTGCTAACCCCCAAAAAGGCTCTTTCCTATTTAGTGCTGTGGTATGACCACGATCTTATTCTCCCCTGAAAAAGCAGCTATTCTATTCCTGCATACTGAATACTTGGTTTTATACCTTCTAGCATTTCTTTCTAGCAGCAATTACTGACTAGCAATATGGTCTGAAGCCAGAAATGAAGCTGGAAAAGAACAAAAATCTAATGTCTCTAATTGTGATGCTAATTAGAAACCAGAAAAAAAAAAAGTCTTCCTTTGTAGGCCATGCCATATTTTAGACATGAATGCAGCAAGCTGATATATGTGAGCAGATCCCCCTGTGACTTTCCAGCACTATAGGAAGGGAAGGAAAATGACTGTACAGAACAGTTTGAATATTTAGAGGACCTAATTAGAAAGTCAATCTATGCTTCCAGCATCCTTATCATTTTGCCTTGGTTCCATTCAGAAATGGGTCTCCCAGTTTCACTCCAGGTTGTCCTCAAACAAGGTTTTATATTTTTGAATGCAAATATTAAATAAAAGTCTTATGTATTTAAGATTTAAAATTTAATTCAACACATTATTGAAGTATGTGCCAATTTTAATCACGCAGCTTGTCTCATTTAATAATGCATTAATGGGAAATATCACCTGGTCACAACTAAAATCTCTTCAAGTGGTTATTTTAAACCCTTAAGTCATATATAAGACAAGAATCAATCCTTATCTCCTATTGTATGTAAAATACATAAAATCAATATTCTGTTTACTTCAGAAGGAAATGCAGTTTTAGTAACTTGCTGGCTGTCCAGAAATTCCCATTATATTGATTTCAGCCTTCTCTTGCTTGCCATTTATATGATAATTTGCATTCCTTTTTCCTCAGATTGAAAATATAACAATAAGTCTTCATTTTAGAACAACTTTCTGAGTAGGTAAGGAGGATACTATCACACTTGTGGCATAACTCATACAGAACATCTTAATGTTAAGATATTTACTAAGTGAAACTGACGTGCTAAAATACTGTTGTTCATAGGACCACAGAATCACAGAATCATAGAACTGCTCAGGTTGGAAAAGACCTTAAATATCACCAAGTCCAACCCCAACCTAATCACGCTGCCCTAACTCCAACAACCCTCCACTAAATTGTGTCCCTGAGTACCACATCCAAATGGTTTTTAAACACAATCAGGGATAGTGACTCAACCATGTTTCTGGGGAGCCTATTCCAGTGCTTAATCCTTTCTGTAAAGAAGTTTTTCCCTATATCCAATCTAAACCTCCGCTGGTGCAACTTGAGGCCATTTCCCCTTGTCCTGTCACCTGTCACCAGTGAGAAGAGACCAGCCCCACTCTCGCTGTGATCACTTTTCAGGTGTCGGAAGAGACCAATGAGGTCTCCCCCCAGCCTCCTCTTCCCCAGACTAAACAGCCTCAGTTTCTTCAGTCGCTCCTCAAAGGGCATATTCTCCAAGCCCCTCACAAGCCTTGTTGCCCTTCTTTGGATCTGCTCCAGCACCTCAATGTCCTTTCTGTACTGAGGTGCCCAAAAGTGAACACAGTACTTGAAGTGGGGCCTCACCAGTATCAAGTTCAGGAGCAGGATTACTTCCATAGTCCTGCTCTTCACACCATTCCTGATCCAAGCCAGGATGCTACTGGCCTTCTTGGCCACCTGGGCACACTACTGGATCATATTCAGCTGAGCGTCCATCATTACACCAAGGCCCCTTTCCATCAGGCAGCTTTCCAGCCACTCCTTCTCATGCTTGTAGGGTTGCCTGGGGTTGTTGTGACCAAAATGCAGGATCCAATACTTGGCCCTACTGAAACTCATACAGTTTACCTTGGCCCATTCTATCCATTCTATCCAGGTCCCTCTGTACTGCCTTTCTCCTCTCTTGCAGATCAACATCTGTTGATGTCTTGATTCTTTAGAAAAACAAACATAAAACAAATAATTTGAAATAACATTCTAATATACTGATAAGTCTGTGAATTAAAAAAAAAAAAAAAAGAAAAAGCAACTACAACTAAGATAACGGAATTATTTTTTTCTGGTGTTACACAGTGCCTGCAATTTTCAGAAAGAATTCAAACAATTAAACAGTACTGCATTCATTCAATTTCAAATACCAAGTGGTACTTAAGTGGTACTTAATGTCTGCAAAGGAGTTCCTCAAAAGTAAAAAATATACTGAAACTTTTAATGTGATAGTTCTCACATGCTTTTGCTCTCAAGCTTACAAAGGTTTGTCATGTGTTATTTTTAGCACTCGTCTTAAGAGCTCTGTCTCACAATCCCACTAGATCCAATTCTGGGAGTGACCAGACGATGTTTTATAATTGAGATCATTGTAAAATCTTTCTTGATTTAGAACAGTGACATTTATCATTCAAAAAAGTTTGCTGTTGGTACATAAAGAAGCTATCTGAAAGTTATGCTACTAAATATTTTATACTATAGCCTTTTTGAGTGCCTTTCAAATTCTCAGACAAGCACAAAATCAAAGTAACAACCTATCCAAATGGGAGCAAAATATGGTTTTAAGCTCTGCTCGTACTTTCAGAAAGAACATTGCTTAAGGCAGTTTCTGAGTTTACACACACACACACACACACACACACACACACACATATTCACAGTCATATTTCTACCATGGGGTCAAGCAAGAACTCCAGCTATAAGGCGTTAAAGCAGTCTGAAGTAATCTGCCTAAGAAAATGTCCATGAATCACGAGTGACTTTAATTATGTTTTATTTTAAATGCAAGCATTGCCAACACTCCTGTGAGACAAGAAAATTATATATACACATATATATATTTCATGAAAACTTTCTCTTACTCTAGGAAGCAATGAAATGTGAAATCCTTCACTAAAAGCAGAGCAATCATAAGATTTATGTAATAAATGTATAATATGTATTGGTCAAAAAGACTGACACCTACAGCTAAAACTTTGACAGAGCTTGGTGAAATTAAAGCAGAATGAGACTTGAGTGCCTATAGTCTATAGTCAAATTTGAAAAATTCTGAGTATTATTTTTTCAAATTGTTTTCAGGTCTAAATACTCCTGTGTTGCTGAGAATAAAAGATGGAAACTAGATAAAAATATGGGGCTTTTAGAAAAGACTTGAGAAGGTCCTATTTTTAGCTATGCTATTCATGGAAAATTTTTTTTAAAAAGAAAAAAAAAACAGAAAAAAAGAAAAATTAGAGATAGTAATAAAAAAGACTATCCATATCAGCTACTAGTAATTAAATAGAATGAACATTACACATTTTCAAAAGCTTTTTTCTTTGTATATGAGCACAGTGATTTACAGTACATTGGTAGTCAATGACACTACCCAGAAATCCTTCTTTTTCTTTTTTTTTTCTACATGAAAATTTTCATCTCAAGACAAACTGGTTCTCAAAACCAGTAAGTGAGGAAAAATAATAAAATAGTAAAAGTCATCCTAAAATACATACATATATACTTCATATGTACACATCTAAAGGATAGTCTTTATCTTTCCTCATATTGGAACATTTATGTTTTGAAATTTGCCAACAAAGTTTACAAAAGGTTTCTCCCTGGAGTGTTACTGATGCATAACTATAAGTAGTTAGTGATAAACAATGTGTTTGAAATAAGACAAATAAAAGCCTCCAATGTAGTAACAAACTGAGGAGCAAAGCCTGAAAAAATGAATACCTACAACTAGTTTTATTTTAATAAGAATGGAAAAATTTATTTTGAGACCAAGGTATTCATTTGTAATATTTCTCTGTCTCCCTCTAGAAATAAAAGTTACTTCTTGAATTTTGTCACCATGAGTGTTCTCACCACATCCCCAATAAGCCTTTGTCCTTAGACAGCATGTGACATGGGCAACACACAAGTGACAATCCTTACACTCTTCCAGGACTGAAAATTATGATGGATCTGCCCAGAGGAGCAAATGGTACATTTTTTGCTCACTCCTAAGCCATTAGAACTCCCCAGCTGCAAAGCGGAAAGATTATTCTGTAATCTTCCTTCTGCACTACAGATTTGTTCCATTCACTGAAATAGGGGAGAGCCTGAACCTGAAAATTGCTATGTAAATGAACGATTAAGCAGTATATCATAATGCATGAAGGAGTACTTAGGAAGCAAATGTCTAGTTATTCTCTAACTTTCATGTGCACAATAATGAAACATGGTGAACTAAGTACAGTCTAAAATTTCTACTAGTTAAGTCTACTAAGTTTTGATGTTGGCTAAGCCAGAGAGTCTTTTGTTCTTCTGATGTGGCAAATGCATATTAAGATGTCTTAGCTCAACAGTCTTTTGTAACAGGTCAATTTTCTTTTAGTGTCATTCTTTGAAGCTATTGCTGTGGGATAACTTCTTTATGTTTTATGCTTTAAAGAAAAACACTAGGCCTAACCTAAGGCTTTTGACCAAATGTGTAGAAGCAGTGTATAACAGTGGAAAAAAAAATTAGATTCATGTGACTACAAGCACATGATGAAGGAGATGGTCAATAAAAACTTCAGTAAGTTAAGGGCCATCCAAGACATTATTTATGGTCTTCCCCTTATCCTGGTAAACTGTAATCTACTTGGCAGAAACCACAACTGTAGAGCTTTATCCATCACTGTCTTCAGCTGAAAACTGAGTTTTTCCTGCAGTCCAAAGATTCTGGTATTGAGAGCACAGGATGTGTCAGAAGCACATTAAATGTACATTAGAAACAACAATTACAACTGTTCCGATACAATAGGCAGAATCAACTTGAAAAAGAAACTGTTTGAATTCTTCCACCTGGAAGAAATCTTGTTATGCCTGGTCAAACATGTATGATCATTCCTTTGTTCCTTTACTTTTGTTTTCCGTTTATTAAAAACAAAGAAATAAAGAACCAACAGTTTAAGAAAATAAACAAGTGTTACTTTAATACATATTATTAGCATTAGGGGGAAAAAATATCATCACAAGCCATAATGAAGAAGGCATGCAAAAGTCTAAGAACTGCTGCCTCTCCAAATATATTAATGACAGATTTTGATTTGCACCGTCAACTGTGCATCTGGTTTCCCTAAGCTGTAATTGTTTGCATTGTGTATTTCAACTAGTTTTACAGAAAGGAAGAAGGAACACTCATATTGTGATTTCTGATATGACAAATGCAGGCACCCATTTGAGAACAAATATTCTGGAATCTGAATGATATTATACTGCCTTGAACTCAGCAGAGAGAGCGCTGGGTCTTAGTATCTCACATTTCATTTAGAAAATAGCCCATGCCTGAATAGAACAACAGGAATGTTGTACTTAAAAGCATACGTAATGGTTCACACACTTCTTCCCATTTCTTTTCATCAGCTACAATATTAGTACCTGGTGAAGATGCATACTTTTCTCACCATTGTGATTAAGCATCTTCCTAAATGCTGAAACATAAGAAGTTTAAAGTGACAGAAAGATCCAAGTTGTCCCAAGCTATTCAACATTTATAAGATTCACATTAAAATAATAAACTATAGCACACAAGAAAGGTACCTGGACTAGCTCAAATACTAAAAGAAATATTACTAACATCAGTATAGATCTCAGGGTGAGTTATGCTGCCTTTTTTGGGGGGTTAAATCCAGTAATTGTTGCACAGTTGAATAATGGATTCCCTTTTTTAAGCCATTTGCCCAAAGTAAAAAGAGCTGAAGCAGCTACTGTGGGAACTGAGCTGATGCCTTACTCGCAGTGCTTAGCTGATCTATCAGAGTCTTCATTGTCCCTTCCTTAGCTCCATAAGAATGGACCTGAGCTTTTAATGTCTGCTGAAGGTATCATCACCTCCAAAAGCACTCATACTCATTGACCAAATTACAATGTTGTCCTGCTAAAGAAATAGCAGCCTCACTCAGAGTCAATGAGCTCTTAAAGGCTAACATGCGTTCTGATTTTTATGATTCTCCTTATATCATTGTTGCATTATCTTAAGTGCTTTCTTTGTAAATAATGAACTGTTGCTAAAATATTTGACAATGTAAAAATTATTTTTTGCATGGGAGTGGTAGTATAGCTACTAGTATAGATACTGTAAATCAGGTATGTGCATTTTTAGTTACTCCAGAAATTGTTTAGCCCTTATGGAGCCCTCATTGAGAAAGGATTGAACAAGTCTATATTTTCAATCCAACTTCTTTAAGGCACAATGCTTGCCATAGAGTAAGAAAACTAATTTCTTGGTTTTTCTCTGCAGAAAGCACTGTTATACTTATCTAGCCTCCCTATTGATCTAAGGACCAAATAGAGGTCATCTTTCCACCAGGCACATTTGGTTTTAAACAATTTGTATTAAAAAAAAAAAAAAAAAAAAAAAAAAAAGTGCTAAAATGTTGACATTCGTCCTTATCTGGAAACTGTCTTGTTTCTGTCAGAAATAACCAACTGATAAACTTGTACAATGATAATATTTTTTCTTCTAACCACAGATAAAATTAAAACAAGATAGAGAAAGAACAATTTAAATTGTTTTTTTTTTCTCTCAATAATCGAAAATATTTTGGTTCAAATATGAATTTTAGATTTAAAGTTCAAGCCTGTTCTTGTTTTATCAATAATGATTCTTCTGGCTGTAATTCTTTTGATTCCCATGTGTCCAAGAGGCACAGACAAATCTCCAATAGTCCACTAGGAAAGAAACTGACAAAGAGAAAATTGTTGTTTGTCTTCCTTTCCTCATTAAAAAGACTTTGTTTTATTTCTTGCATCTCACTTTTTTTTTTTTTTTTTTTTTTTTTTTAATACAATGTTCTCATGTTGTTTTGCTGTGCTGTTGTCATCTGGTATTCACACAGATCCGTAATATCTTCCTGTTGTGTGCAATGTGCAATGAAAACTGCATTTCAATAAATCAATACCTTATTTTAGGCAAGCTTTAACTCCCTGGATGAGCCATAGCACCCTACTAAGAACCGACTGTTAAGAATGGGTTAAGTATTATGAGTGAAATCAGCTTTAGAATTATGTGAATTAGAAAGCTAATATACTCCCAGTGCAAAACTCCTCCATAACCCTATTTTCTAAAAACCCCTAACACAAACACAATGTATATTTGATACATCAAACATTTGGGCACACAAATATACTGGAAAATGTTGAGTAAGTTTTTAGATCTATTTTTCTTCTAAACAATACTGCAGGATTATTTCTGTATTTCTATGATTTTTTTTTTTATGCTGGTTTCTCATTTTATTTTTTATCTAGAGGAAACATCAGAAACATAAGTGGAGACAGAAATAGCCTAAACAGACAGGCATTTTAAAAATCAGTAATTAACATATTAAAAAAGGAATTTTACCTAACAGTTGCTTTAATGGTCTACAGTTACTGTAATGTAGTTTAGTAGATGGGGGTACAAGCACTACAGTAAAATATAAATCAGTTGCATGCATATTCTACTAACACATTTTTTTATACAAGTATTGGTTTAGTATGTCTGTGTCAGCTCCTCAGAGTAAAGTTGCAGCAATATTTTATAGGAATAAACACAGTTATTTGATATTTTAATTCATTGCAAATACATTTAAAATTTATCTGAACAAGGAGAGAAAAATCCTGTTTGCTCATGTTGTTAAAAAAACACATACACTTGTGTTACATTTAACTTAAGAAGTTTTTACAGCACTGAGATACTACGAAATTTCATAGTGAGTATTACTGTAATATGCAGTATCTCAATATCTGTAAACTATTCTATATAAAACTGTAGCATATCATTCTTCAGGAAAAATATATCATATTTATTATAGGCTATCAAGTTGTCTACTGCTGAACCAGAAAAGAATCCTTATTTTTGTGAAGGTTGAAGTCAGTGGAGAGAGTCTTCCATTTGTTCCTCTATCAATTGCTGGCTCATTCTCAGAATGCACATGGCCTTTTATTCTGTGCTGATATAGGCTGGTTTGTTTAGCAATAGGAATTAGTACATTAGTTTTAGAACCAATTTATTAGTTTAACAGAATGAATCCATAAAATATAGTTCTGAAACATTCCATTTCAGCTTTAGTGGGTGAACAGTCTTGTTTTTCCTCAATAATTTTGCACTGGGACATAATACAGTATTTTTATCTTCTACCTCAATGATTTTGCCTCATGAGAAGTATTGGAGTCACAATAGAATATTTTTATCTTTTGCCTCAAAATGAGCAAGGATATTTTCCTTGGTTTCCACATACTCTGTTTTTAAAAAGTGGCTCATTATGGCCTAATAAGCAATGGAAATCTTCCAAACTGAGAAAAAGTGGATGGCAGTGGCTGAAAGGCTTCAGTGATGAAGCTGATGGTGAAAAAAGGGGAAGAGGTAGGTGGGTACTTGACCACCCTAGATACCACTGAGCATGCCCGAAGTGACATTACCACATATCTATGAGACCTTGACAAAGAATGCATATGTATGCCAATATACTACATATGTATGTCTTAACTGTTTAAATGTAGAACCTGAACTCTGGGAAGGTGTGCTTGCTTGACAGGTCCCCCACTGCGTATCATGAGGAATAAAAGAATGCTGCTTTCTAACATTACATTGGAGGAAAAAAAAGAAAAAAAAAAAAAAGAAGAAGAAGAAAAAAAAGAAGAATAAAAAAAGGCTTCAGCTTCATGGAGGATTGCTGAAAAGGGAACAAACACGAAAATGAGAATCATCACTCATACAAGAAAGCAATCAGACCTCTCTCTCTTCCCTTGCCCTACCCTTAGTACACGTGTCTGTTGCTCTGCTGTGATACGCCAACTGAAATCAGATTTTTTGTTTACTGATATCAGTCAGTAAATGCCTTCTAGGACATGAACTACATGTGATAGAGGAGTGCATGCAGGATTAGACAGGCAAGGTTTACTCAAACAACACTTCTATAGTTACTACAGTAACTATAGTTACTGTATTATTATAGTATGTCCAATACTGCAGTTATTGGAAGTAACCACGAAAAGGATTAGCACTTATTTCTATAAATATTAAAAGCCATGCTGTAGTTACATGGTTACATTTATATTTCTGTTGCAGATGGAGTAGAGTCAGTATATACAGCGGCTAAGTAATAAGTGATCAAATTGCTGTTCATACGTTGTTTCAAAAACTTGATGAATAAAAGCAAAAGTAGGTCTACATAAAATGACTCAACAAGCCTATCCAGGGAATTGTTACAATGTTCTCTGCTGTTCTCCAGCTCCTGAATTTTGCAGTGACAGTTTCTGGGCTGGTTGTCACTTTTCATTATGTAACATAACCTTCATGAAATTACATGCCAGCCTTAAGGATATCTTGACAAGGAAGAATAAGCCTTAACCGTAGGAATCTATTGCATGTATTTCTTCTTTGCCCAACATTTTTACTATCTTTTTTTTAATTATCATTTAATTTTAGGAACCAGTAATATATTCAGAGAATGAGCTATATTTCAGTATTATTTTTCAGAATCAAGGAAAAATGAATAATTGTATAAAAAGAGATGTACTACATTTAGATGAAATATATAGAGGAAGGTAAGTTTTTATCTTCTTAGTATTATACAACATACCTGAATTTCCTTTTTATCACTCCACTGTAGAAATTATCAGTCTTATAGAAAGTCTTGTAGAAATTATGACTATTATATTCTAAGGGAAGGATTTAGAAGTCCCATTACAAATATTAGTCCTGTAAACTGTGTCTACCTTAGCCCAAACATACTCAGAAAGTGAAATGAAAACAAAAGAGTGTAGTTCCATCTGTAGTACTTGTCTTCCAAGTCATGACAAATTCACCAGAACTTTGATACTAGGAAGCAACTGTGTCCTTTCTGAGTGTGATTGTAATACTGCCCTTTACATTTGTTATTCTTCTATAAGTCTTTCCCAGATAGTACTTTGAAAGATAATCCATCACTTGCCTGTTCTCACTCAATACTTAAGGTGGAGAGGATAAAAATTCATAAAATTATCTCATCTATCAAGATGCTTTTCTAGTTCCTTCTCTTTTAGTTCCTCCTGCCTTTGAAGTACATTTCAACATTTGGTCCAGATTTCTTTTTCTCAGTTTTTCTTTTTACTATGATATTTTAATTTGCTTCCAGATATATCCCTAGCTTGCCAATTCTTTTCCCAACCACCTGTTTGGGATTTTTTTCCTCTTGAAGAGAAATCAGATAGTAGATGCTCTTTTGTACCCTGCTTCACCCACACAACTTTACATGTTGTAAAAACTGAATGAAAATGCAAGTTATTTTTCTTTATACATTTTTGAGTTTCACCCTTAAATATTCAGCATGAAGGATTGAGCCCCACACAGTCAGCAGTCCTTAGCATTTCCTGACAACATAGCAATGTCACATTGTGTCTGCACTCTTCCAGGAAGACATAAAATACAATCCATTACCTCCCCTGTTAAAAGTAACAGACTACCAAAGAGCTATCATTGTTTTTTTATAACCTCACTTTTTGAAGAGATATCTTGTGCTGGCAGAGAGACACAGATAAGAATGTCTTGTCTGTTTACTTTAAACAGTAACTTTAACAACAGTATGAAAGCTTCAGAAGCTATTTTTTTGCCTGTATTTAGCTAAAAACAACAACAAAATAATCACACTTCAGCTACTCATACAGATAAACAGAATTCATACTAATACCTGGTTGAACATACTGATTGGAAAGCAATAGTAACTGGATGTGTTATGCCAAGTGATCAGAGGTTCAAACCAACTTAGATTTTGCAATGATAAAACATTTTTTACTAAGAGACAGATTGATCTGAGGATGTGCTAGGGATTTTCTAGAGTAGGATTGAATGAGGACTTTCATCATCATAAACATAAAAAGTTGAAGGCCCTAAGCAGGTCGCATTAGTGCTCTTAGGGTCAAGGAGAGAAAAACTTTGGCTCAGTAGCAGTTTGGAAGCTATCTCTAGGATATCTAACACTCTCAAATGGACAGCACTGCATGTAGGCCTGAAGAGGAGGAGGAATTGAAAGGAACAATTTGCTTCCTTTCCCCATTTTTCCCTCAATTTCTTGACTCTGAAATTATCCCCCAACAACTTCTGCACCAGCAGAGAGTAGCTCAGCTGACTGAGATCAGTACAATGACCACAAGGAATCCAAATACAGCTCAGAAGCCTCGCCAGGACAAAAAACAGATTTCACTGAAATTTGGGCAACTAATCTGCAGAATTTTATGCTGTGCTCTGGGTCAGACAGACAAGACTTAGGCTCTTCAACACAGTGGTTTTAGGAACTTGCATTCTTCTCAGAGCTTGTCTACAACTTCATACAGAAATTTAAAAAACTGGCTGAGCAGTCAAGGCATATAAAAGTGATTTTTGTGTCTTTCCTTTTCTCAAATAATAATAAATATTTTTTATTTGTTTGTTTTCATAGACCTTGATTTTGACTTTGGAAAACTATCAGTTGTTCACTTTCTGTGCACTATTCAAAGCTAATCACGTGGAATATGCAAGGTGGAAAACCATAATTTTTCTAATTCAAAATGAATCTATATTTATGAACTAAAAAATTCTTTCTGTACACTTAATTGTACAAAACTTACATTTTGAAAAATAAGAAGCAAATTTTATGAGGTGCTTAAGTAAATAAAATTTTGGGTTTTTTTTTTTCACTTTTCCTCAAAAAAAAAAAATCTACAAACATCAGTTGGCTACATTTGAATATAATTTTAGCTTTTATCTCAAATTTAAATTCACAGCCTGACAAATCCAATATAGTATTGAAATTAAACAAATATATTTTAATCTTATTGTCTTATAAAAAATAGTATATTTTGGTAGTTATGAGGGACTCCAACTGGGAGCTATTTTCTAATATTTATTCTCCCACATCGATGAGAATCTCCATCTGTATAGTAGATCATCCTTCATCTTTATACAAAATCCAGTGTGCCAATCTTATCTTTTTCTTTAAAGTGTTCTTTTCTAGGCCATACCTAAAGTCAGAGTCACTTTTAAAGGTGAATAGAGGAGCCTGTTTGTGAAGCCTACTTCCATCACATTATGAAGGAGAATTTTATTGTTGATATAGGTATCTAAACTAAACAGATAGGTCTTTAAATTATAAATGTACAATACTAGAAGCAAACAATTTCTCAGTAATATGTAGGTTGAAATATATTCACATAAAATAGTAGCTGAATAATTCGAAGGAATGAAAATATTCTGAAAAGCAGCAATCATTTGTTTACAATTCATGAACAGTAGTAATATCTGTATTTATGAATAGATTTGTTTGCTGCAAATATTTCTTCTGGATCTAATCAAAAGATATCTATTTATTTTCAGAGTACTTCTAATGACAGATACATGTCAAGTCACTTTGTTTACAAGCTCTTGTAAGGAAGGAGGGTTTTCAGTTTAAAATAATAGACTGCACTCATTTCAGTGTAGTTAAAATTCAAGTCTAATATGATAGAAGACTGTCAACCCTGTATTTCATAGCACAGAGGAAGTAGTAACCTGTGTTTTATGGAGGAGGAAAAGAAGAGTAATCAGGATTCAGTAGCAACCTTCTTCTTAGTATAGTGGCCTTTATCATAGAACCATAGAGTCATCAAGGTTGGAAAAGACCCACAGGATCATCCAGTCCAACCATTCGTCCATAACCAATGGTTCTCACTAAACCATATCCCTCAACACAACGTCCAAATGTTCCTTGAACACCTCCAGTGTTGGTGACTCCACCACATCCCTGGGCAGCCCGTTCCAGTGCCTGACCACTCTTTCAGAGACTTAAAAATCCAAAGATTATGCAGACAGTAAGGTCTCTGATATATTCAAAGGTTAGAAAGATATTTCTTTTCAACTAGGCATTCTGAGTTTCATTTGAACACATAGAAAAAGCACTGAATTTTGTAGGAGGCTTATCTAGACACAGCAATCCACTTAACTAAATATATCCTAAAATGTTCAGTAAATATAACTTTTTGCTTGCTTGCTGCGAAATTATCAACATCTTTGTACTGCAAAAAGAGTTTTAAAATTGAAAGCTACAATCTTTGTAAATGGAAACCATCAGTGAATATATTTGGGACTCTTTTCCTAATTCACAGACCACATTCATCTATTATCTCCTCATCAAAGTAACTCAGGAAAAGGTGGAAATTCACTGCTGGACTGCAGTGGCTGAAAGATCATTTACATGAACAAAACACATTATAGCCTCTGTTTTCAAGAGGTTGTTAAACTCCACTCCAAAGTATTTACTGTGTACCTAATCTTCCCATAATCTCTGTGTATTTCTGCTCTGCAACATGTTTTCTTGTGTAAAAATATGTTTCCTGTGTGTATTATACTGGCTTAGGTTTCCAAGAGTGATGTTGTTATACTCTTGATTGTGCCTCCTTTCCCAAGACCATTGCCAATACCTCTTACACACACCAGTTTAACATGGGCATGTGCTGCTATTTTATTTATTCCCTTCACAAACTTCACATAGATTTCTAAATTAGATCATTTTTTTGTGCTGTGTATTCCTCTCTCACCCTGTTCTTTTTAGTGCTGATGGTAACTTCAATACCGGTTGCTTTCTAGCACAGGCTAGCTGATGAAGAAACTGGCTCCTTGCTCAGCAGCTGAAGATTATCTGAGCAACACCAACAATGACAACAGCAACAACAAACAGATCGCTGTCTGGTTTAAGCTAGATTTTTGAGGAACTAACATCTAACTCAAAATAAAAATCTTTATAGAATATTACTAATAGTCTTACCTCTATAAATAGTAAACAGCCAAAGAGCTGCTTGAGGTCAGTCAACAGTGGGCTATACATCAGAATCTCCCTTTGAGTAGGGATGCCTCTCAAGGCTACACCTTGCAGGTGTATCGATTCTCTATGCCTTGACATCAAGAGTCCTTGTTAATACAGATCCTTGGTAAGTGTGTGTAATAGTGTGCGCTAAGTTTGCTAGTTTTGCTAAAATTATATCTTAGATTGATTATTCACTTATAATTCTTAAATTGTTGACCAAGTCTGGGACTAGAAGTGGATCTAGTCCACCTAGACTCCTTTGAGAACTTTAGGAAGTGAAGGGGTCTACTCTGAACTGCATGACACAACAGGAGGGTCTCCCGGATGAGTGTGATTAACCCTACCCACTACAGAGTAAATAATTAAGTGTACTTTATGATCTCAAATTTTGTCAGTTCCCTGTCTTATTTATGACTAAGGTTTGTTAAATCATGATGTTTTACCAATAACATACTGTTGCTTCTTCCTTATGAGTGAATTATATATTTTTCGTCTGTGACACCTTTACACAACACAGAATGTATTGGTCTAGGCAAAATAGCAACTTTGGCTTAATTTTCTATATAACTTTTCACTTTCTCTGGGCTCAAACAGCTTCCAGTATGGTCTCCTAATCATGGGTTTGCTATCTGATCAAACTTTACATAATTCTAGCTTGTCTTCTGCATTGGGTCAATATTCTATAGTCAACAATGCTATAATTGTCCAGTATAATAGCTGAACAGATATGATATGAAGCAGAAGTGGGCACAAAATGATAATCTCATTTTTATCAAATTAGCTACTGAACACAATGCAGAAGTGTATGTTTACACAATATTAAAGCATGTGGTATGTTGACCCTGGCCAGTAGCCAACAGCTGACTTGTACAGTCATAGCATTTTTGAAATGGTCATAGCTGTTTTAAAATCTGATTTACTCTGTTTGCTCAAGCCACAATCTCAAGGTATTGCTTCTGTCTCCAGGAACTTGTAATCCTCTCCTTAACCAGCTAAGTCCATCTTACCTTACCAGATGACCATTAAGGCTGAGTAACAGACATTCTTGGTCTGCCAGGACTATTGCAGGTAAAAATAATAACACTGTAGGGATTCACCACAGTTAAAGGTCTTCCTTGATATTCTAACAAGCTGGATCATGAGATGTAGATAAAACAGATCTCTGCAGGCAGAGAAATAGCTTGAAATTTAATTATTGCAAATGACCAATGCTTCAAACTGTCACAGAATATGCAACGACAAAATACAATGTCTAGAGTAGCTGTTCTAGACCTACATTGTGTGCTATTTTCCAGTCCAAAGAGGTAAATTTATTTGTATGCATATCTGCATACATGGATCCATGTTGTTCGTTTCTGAACTTTGGGATGAGTTTTGCAGTCTCAACTAGTTGCTGACCAGGAAACATACATCCTCTTTCAAATTCCTCTTGAATTTATGTTAGGGTTACATGCCCAAGAAAATTCTCTCCCCTCCATATGCCTTTCTTCATCTACAATGTTATTAATTTACCTTAAAAACTTAATGCATTAATAGATATTTCTCTGAGTGAACCTACTGTCATTTTGTAGCAAAAACAAAAGGCCTATTCATATGTTATGGTAGCGTTTGGCAAAAGGTGTAGTGCTAGTAGGGAACTCAGAAAGGACTAATGTGCATTAACGTTACTCATGTTAGGCATAGTGCAGATAGCTTTGAAAAAATAACTTAGCATAAGAACTTCTATTTAAGGTTTGAGGAAGCTGAAGTCTGTGAATGTATTTTGTGCCAGTAAAATTAATTACAATCAACTAAAAATCTTGCTAAAATTTCTGGCTTTCTGTCAAGGCTATAGTTCCAGCTACTGTAGTACACAATATCAATATTTGTGCTTCTGTCTAAGAACCTAGGTCAGGATCCTGGCTTTGACCTATGCTGGTATTCTCAGAACTACACCTCAGGAGCAAAACTTGGGCAATCTACTGCAAAGTAGTTTTGAGGTCCATTTGGGGATCCATTATTCCTCGTCTTGTTTAATCTCTCTCACTCTATGAAATCTAGATTTGCTATGAGCTTCCCAGTCTTTATCAATCTAAATTTCTATGCCTGTCTTATGTGGAACACACTTCTTAAGAATAATTTCAGAATGGCATTCATTTAATTATGAACTAGGTAAGGGGGTGTAGAGCAAACAAAGGCAATGACAGGCGCTACAGGGAGGGATGTCTAAGGGGGTTGACTCACACCTCCTAGCAACAGCCCAGAGAAGGTGGGGGTGAGCTGAGGAATACAGCCTTATGTCTCTCACGCCACTCCAGGCACTCGTGTGCTCACTTATTGGTTCAGTCTGTGACTACAGGGAGGAATAAAACCTGCAAGTCATGATAAGTCAGCAATTGGGCTTAATGGCTAGTGGTGGATAATATGATAATAAGTTATTGAAGTCAATTGTAATATCCTGTCCTATTCTTACATAAGTATAACCTGTCTCTATAAATATCCTTGAACTGTCACTTTGTGGTGTGCAGGCTAGAAGGGGCTATCCTGCCTGCAGCCAGTGTGTGTGCACAGCACTGAATATACATACCTGCTTTATAACTACTTTGTAGTTATAGAGTTTGATTCCACAAGTCATGTCTACCATTATGTTCATCCTAATACCATAGTACTGTTTTATTTAATTTTCTGTGGCAAAGTATTTTTCTTTCAAGATATCCAAGACTAGCATGAGATCAGCTGCATTTTTCCTCCTTAGTTTCTCTGCATATCTCCAAAGAAACCAACAACAAATTGAAATAGAAATTTAACTGAGAAACCTTGCCAGCTTTCTCTGCTTACACTAGTATATACTTGTGTGGGGGTTCAAAACAACATTCAGAATAGAGGCTGAAAAACAAATTTGGCAGGGTGTGAAGGAAGAACTGAGAACAAAGGCTGTCTCAGGGAGACAAAGCAGAAGTCAAGTGTGGTGCGTGATGATGACCCTGAGTGGAGGAGAAGCACATGAATGGAAGCAACCTGTGGCTCTGATTGGGTGAGCTCTTGCACAGGCAGTTAGTGCCTGCATTTAGTGCCTAGACATGAAGGACACTTGCTAAGTGTTCTGTTGACATGCTGGGGCGGGGGGGGGGGGGGGGGGGGGGGGGGGGGGGGGAGTAGCGGAGAGAGAGATGTGTGGAAAATTTCAACAGGGAACTTGGAAATGTATATAAGAGATGTTAGAATCTGCAATAAGGGATCTTGGATCGTTCATGTATCTGAGTCTGTGCAGACTATATGTAATAATAACACTTGTTCATAATAATAAAATATAATGCTTGTTCAAAACAGATAAGTAGAGGAGCCATGTAAAACTGGATGATGCTCAGCACAGAAGGCTTATTTTTTCATACGATAAAATTTTAGCGGGCATATAAAATTTATAGAAGATTTAATATTTTGACAGGAACAATAAAATTGAGGTCCCTGCTAAGCAGCCAAATTTTCAATATCTCCTTCAATGAAAAGGACAATAATTTTTTTAGCAAAAGTTTGTATGAATTGTCTTCTTTACCACAGGCAAAGAAATGTATTTCTTCCAGATTCCATTCTCAGAACTATGTGAATAATTGTATGAAATCTGCCCACAAATCATTTTGTGACAGGCAAATAGCACAGAATATTTCAGCCCAAATATCTCTAGTTTGGCAGTCATAACCTATTGAGAACCTGAGCTTACAAATAGAAATGTCAGCCAAAGTAAAGACTGGAAAACATAGTTCAGCTCTTAAGGCTTATTATGTTAATTCTTTTTATGCTCCCCAGTCAGAGGTAAGATGAGTAATACTGAAATTCAAGTCAACTTTAAAATAATTTATATATAAATAGCTTCATTTACAGTTTCAGTCTTGAAAACAATATTCAGGCTGGGAGAAGCTATTAGATTCATTTACAGTTCAACAACATTTAAATCAAATGATGTCAAATATTTTAATTCAATCACTTGAATTCAATAACATGATTTAGAATAAAAAATGAAGAGCGTGCTTGGGCTGAAACGAATAACCCCAGATCAATCTAAAAGCAATTTGATTAAACAAAAACTGTTTGAGGATTAGTGATTGGTATTTGAAAAGGAACACTAGATACGGAGATCACTTTTACCACATTGATATTTAAGTTCTATTAGCAGATTCTGTAGTGAACTAGCTATTAATTAAAAGACCAAATTAGAAAATAAATACATACAATCAGTTTTGATGCTTGCACAGCTGTTTGTTGATCTGGATATCTTATTATGTGTTCAAACATTCTAAGAAATATTAATCTACAGAAAACAGAAAAGTTATTTATTAGTTCAGCTTGTATCCAATGGAACACTGAACATATAATACATTGTTTATACCTTGCTTCTTATTCCACAGAAGTACAAATGTAGAGATACAGAAACAATACACAGTTATATACATGCATATACAACGTATGTACATATATAGAAAACTGAGTTACTGTAAATCAACTACTGGGTTACAGTGACTGAACAGAATCAACAGACACACATAGGTAAAATATATACAGTTATGGAAAACTGGACCACTGGGTTCCAATGGCTGAAGCACTGAGCTCTAGATTTTTGTGGAAGTGTGCAGGTCTGATTAAGACTCAGGTAATTTTTAAGGAAAGCACTCACTAGCAACAAAATATCGAAGCACATAAGCTAAACTAAATACAGCAAATAAATCCCCCAAGTTACCAGTAGTCATTCTTTAAATGCATTATAAGTAGCAGTAATCCAAAGTAAGATAATTTTACACATGTAGCCTAAACACACTGCCAGTATAGCATCATTAATGCTGCATCTTCAGAATTAATGCTAATGTAAACTAAGATGAAGCAACTAGTCTTTTTAACAGACTAAAAGCTCTTGTAAGGTACAAGAAATCTGAGAATCGTCTGCAGAGGAGAGAAAGAGAGACAGAGGAGAAAAAGAGAGAACGAGGGAGTGAAACAGAATATAACCCTACAAATGTCAAAGAAGGATGCTGTCAATGGCTCTATGAGACTGGTAACAAGTGGTGTCCTCCCAAGAGGTCCATCCTGGGACAAGTGCTCTTTGACATCTTTATCAGCGACATATTCAGTGGGATTGGGTGTACCCTCAGCAAGTTTTCTGATGACACTAAGCTGAGTGGGGCAGTTGGCATTATAGAAGAAAGGGACACCATTCAGAGGGACCTGGGCATGCTCAAAAAGTGGGCCCACCAGAATCTAATGAGGATCAACAAGGCCAAGTGTGAGATATTGCATTTGGGTCAAGGCAATCCCAGATTCATGTACAGACAGAGAGAAGAACTCCTTGAGAGTTCTCCCAAGGAGAAGGGCTTGGGGGTCCTGAAGAACAAAAAGCTGGACATAAGCCAGCAGTTTGTACTTTCAGTCCAGAAGACCAACAGTATCCTGGGCTGCATCAGAAGAGGAGTGGCTAGCAGGGAGAGGGAAATGGTAGTCCCCCTCTACTATTCCAGTGTGAAGGAATACAGTATACTCCCATCTGGAGTACTGTGTTGGAGTGTGGGGCCCTCAACACAGGAAAAATGTTGAGATTTTGAAGAGAGTCCAGAGGAGGCCACAAAAATAATCTGAGGGCTGGAGCACCTCTCTTATGAAGATAGGCTGAGGGAGTTGAGCTTGTTTAGATTGGAAAAGAGAAGGCTTCAGGCAGACCTTGTTGCTGCCCTCCAGTACTTAACAGAGCTTAGAAGCACAAGGGGGACTGACTTTTTACATAATCTGATAATAACAGGACAAGAGGGAATGGCTTTAAACTAAAAAAAAACAAAAATGAGAGATTTACATTAGATGTCAGGAAGAAATTTTTTACTCAGAGGGTAGTGAGATGCTGGAACAAGTTGCCTGGAGAGGTTGTGGATGTCCCATCTCTGGAGGTGTTCAAGGCCAGGTTGGAGAGGACCCTGGGATGGGATTTGGATCTAGTGGGTGACATCTCTGCCCATGGAAGGGGGGGCTGGAACTAAAGGTACCCTCCAACCCAAGCCATTTTATAGTTCCCTAATTCTATGAAATATTCTCAGATATTGTTCTCAGCAAAACACAGAGATGAACTACACTGTTAATCAGGTTGTATGGAAGAACTGTTCTGATACATCTTTTGGAAAGCAGTAAAGAAGCCTAAAAATAAAAATAAAAAATCATATGACTTCACTTCTATCCAATAGCGAAGTAAGTATCTCACTTAAGCATATTTAAGTGCTGGGCTGTGAGGAAATGGCTCAGTCCACATATTTATCAAATCCAGTGTGATTAATATACCCGCTTTTTCTTTTTAACATGGTAAACTGACTGACACATTTAGATAATGTATTCAGTCACAAGCTGGGCAATAGCCAGAAAACATTAAACAAGAATATATTTTGTGGTTTGCTTTCATAAGAATAATTACTTTAGTGTCTTGCTGGAAATATGACATTCTTTTTGGAATAAACAGCTATGATTAACGAACAAGTGCTTTCTGCTTAAATTAGTTTTAAGGCTGATCACTTTCTTTTTCTTATTACATGAATTTTTTCTGAGCTGAAATTTGGAAGAATAACCATTGGGAACTGTACAGCAAAGATGTTTTCTCTTTCCATGAAGTTAAATTACCATTTAGAGCTGCATATAAAAAATGAGACAGATTTTAACATTAAAAACACCATGGAATGTTAATCTCCTACCTTTTTCAGAAGACTGCCTCCCTGACTATGCATAGTACGTGTATGGTAATGTGAAACATAGGTGAGATATTGTGATACACTGCACAAAAACTCCTTTTGTCTCAGAGATTGCAGTGAAGTCTAAGGACAACTGGAGGCATCTCAGCCTACACAGGGGCATCAGGAACAAGGAGGATAAGGGGAATGTCTCAACACTTGTCGCCTTCTGGGCTACTCCTGAAATGCAGTAGCTCAGCCTTATGTGGAGGATCCAGCTTCTCTGGATGAGTCTGCACCGCACTGTTGCACCTGTGTCGGATGTGCCATTACAATGCCCAACCTAAGAAGAACCAAACAGTATGTATATACATCAGCATATATATATATATATATATATATAAGACAGTATATATATATATACATATATATACTGCTTGGTTTTATATACATATACATATATATGTGTGTGTGTGTGTGTGTGTATTGCAGTAGTAACTATCCCCGCATTCCTATAACAGACACTTTATTTTTTATCCTCTTTACTATCTCTTTCTTCATCCCACCTCCCATTTCCAGGCTTAGCTAACCAAAACTTTTGTAAGAATCTGATTGGGTAAATATTTGACTCCTTTCTAAGTCTTTACGTCATGTCGGGTATACATACATTATGAACCATCTCACCCCTGTGAGTGAGACAGATATTCCCTGAGTTTATTTAACATCATTAGAACTGTGAAGGAGCCCTTAGCCAAGATTCCTGGCAGAATTTTATATCGCTTCACTTACATATAGATTGAAGTTTGACATGAAACTTGAGGTGGAAAACATTTATATATCCTAAGTTTTTAATGTCTTAGTAGTGAAGGTTCTTGATTTTAACACTTTTTTTTTTTATTTGATATTTTATTTTGCATCTTTTCCATGGTTGTGGCATTTTGATTTCAGGTTTTTGAAGCACACAAAAGATTGTGGTCTAATTTCTAGAAACTTTAGATGATACTGTAAGTATAATGTTATCAACACCCCAGTGGGATAGTACCGAAGTAAGGAAAAAGATTAAACATTTTAAATATTATAGAAATTACTGGGAAAGAGTAATCTACAGTAGCCACTTACAAAACAACTGCAATGATGTCACATTTTAGTTTATAGCTGACTGAAAAAGACAATAATCAGAGAGGTATCTTGGGATATATCTATCTATCTATTAAAAAAAAAGGAGAGAAAGAAAGAAAGGAAAATTTTGCATATATAAATTAGGACTTGTGATAAGAAAAAGAAATGCTTTTTCTATTTGCAAATGAATTCACTTTTCATGAATCATAATATTTGACTACAAAAAAAATAAAATAAAATAAAATAAAGATTCTGATTCTGTTCCAAAGAGATTTACTACTGCTTCAGAACTAAATATAGATAAGTTCTTACTTGTTTTGAGATATTATTTCTTTATTTTCTCTGATTAGAAGTATCAGGTCTTCATGAGGATAATTTGCATGTAGTAAACATCAAGGTACTGAAACACACATAGCAAACTCCTTAATAAAATTACCTGGTATTAGAAATAGAAGAAAACCTTAGTTTATAGTGAATTCTAACTGATAGATCCTTCTACTGTGTGGCATTCATGGAAAATTCTACAATGCCCTGAAAATACTCCCTCCTTCTAGGAAGAGACTAATCACTAGCCCTGTAAATCAGCATAGACCTAATGCAATAGGATTCTGTTGATTTATACTGAGACTGTTGGTCAGGCACAAAGCTTCTATCATGTTCTGTTCTGGATCAATACCCAGAAAAGAATGCATAAATATCTTAAGACAACTAGCAGCAGGAAGGAAAGAAATACACCTGCCTTCTACCACATTAATTTAAAACAAGTCTCCCATTTTGCAGTCTGATCCACATGACTTTTTGTGCCCATATACAAGAGGTACATTTGGTTTTTAAGTTTATGCATTTTCAGTGAGAGGGCACAGACATGATCGTGCAGTTTAATGCATCTGCATCACAAGTTACATGGGGATATCTAATAAGATTGTTTGCTTACCAATATTATTAATGAAATTAAAAGTAATTCATGAAGATAAAAATTGCATTCTAGCTTTCCCTTAATCTAAGAAAGTAAAAAATTAAAATTGAAAATCTAATGAGTTAGTTCCTACATATATTTATTTGTATTTGAATTAATTTATAAATGTAATTGAAAATACAGGAAAGATGGCACTGCTATTGGATCCTTAGTTTTCATCAACCAGGGTCTTCACTGATTCACAGATGATTCTTGAAAAAAAAATGTGTGAACCAAACCCTAAGATTTATCATAGATGATCTGAATTTGAATTGAATAAAAAAAAAAAAAGGGGGGGAAAGAAGAAAATCTGAAAATTGTTATTTACTCATTTACTTTGTTATTTACTTTGTTATCTTTCTTAATACTGGAAACAGTATTTAGATTTGATATTGTTTGAAGAAAAAAGAAATAAATTTAAAAAATGTTTTTTGCTAGTCATCATACCGTAAGTCTGAGACACTTGAGTTAGTTAAATCATGAGCTCATGCTGCAGAATTTGGCCATAGTTGCAGACCTGCTGTAGCTCCTCACCACTGATTATCATCACTCACCCATTATCAACACTACTGTTAGAACTGGCACCTCAATCTACAGCAACAGTAGTGAGAGTCTGTGGCATACCTATCTGTAGTGTAAAGGCCTATGTGTTCACCTTTAAAAATGTCAGATGTGGCATACTGTTGCTATGTAGCTTTTCTTGACAGATTCTGCAGCATCAGATATGATTTAAACACTTTTGAGGAAGATGGGTACTCATACTTCGTACTGAAAACTGAGCTGTGTTTTATTGTGTCTTTAAAATATCTTAACTGAAATGCATATTCCTGTATTTTCTGTTTGCTGTTATAGTCTAAATTATCTTCTACATGCAAGAGATTCAGAAGGCTCTTATTTTGTCCTGGTAGCTCTATTCCCAATTTAATCACCTAAGTTCTTCACATGAGAGGGAAAGAACCAAAACTGTAATCCATCTATTCTTTTAAAATGAACTAATCTAACAAAGCATATTCCCAGTTCTTTCCTCATTGCATGCTTATAAATCAAAAGAACTAATAAATCAAATTCACTAACACCTGTGAACTAGAACTGTGCTAGTGAAAATGTGTGAGAGAATTAAAAACCCAGACATACTACTACTTTTTAGCTAGCTGTTAGTATATGTGGGCAGTACAGTACAGAAGAGCTAGATAGTATAATGTGAAAACAATCCCTCAACAGAGGTTGAAAACTAGTTAGAGCAATATATAGTGCACATTACAGAAAGAAGATTAACAAATATTTGAAGACATATTCTAGATAGCTTCTCACATGTATTAAATTGTGTAATGGTAGCCTTGCTAATGCATACTTACAGTCTTGTCTGGGATGCTCATAATTAGTGAATTGTTTCCGTCAAAAAAGAGAAAGCAGTATTTCTTTTTAATGGACCAAATACTGATCTCATATACGAAAGTGTAAATCCAGACAAATTTATTAATGCTAGAACATATTCAGGCTGGAACCTGGCTCATTTTCCTTTTTCCGTAACTTGTTATGTGAAAGACTTGTTCAGAGCCCTTTCTAGCTATTTATTTGTCAATTTCTCTAATTTTTAGAAGATTCATGTATTTTTTTTTTTATACTTTGGGCAGTCTTTTCAGTTATTCCTTTTTTTCAGTTATTCCTTGTAGGAATAACTTCCTTTTTCTGTACAAGTATCATCAGCTTTCCTTTTCTGATTTTCCCTTACTTGATGGTTTTTAACAAGCAAAATTTTTCATAGTTGTTAGTGAATCCTTATTTTCGAGGCAAAACTTTCACTGTATTAAAGCCTCTTCTTTGGTTTCTGTCTCTTTTAAAAACTCTCATTTTAGGGACATAACATCCTTAGACATTTTTGTAAATATTGGCTATTGACATTTTGAAGAACTAAAGGTCTAATCCTGAAATTTTTTATATCTCTGTCTAAAAATGTGATAACTGCTTGGGCTATAGTTTGTTAGCAGGTAGCATGTGGTTTTCTTTATTTTGATGTTGCTGTTTTGTTTGTTTCCTCGTTGTTTTCTTTTTTGTTTTGTTTTTTTTGTTTGTTTGTTTGTTTTGTTAAGATAACATGTTAGTGGTTTCTGTACTGTTCAGATAGGAATTTTTCTATCATGAATAATGACTATCTAAAAACATACGGATAATTGCATGTTATTTACATGTCTATTTGTCTTAAAAGGAAGGTTTTCAAGTATCTGTATTATGCTACTACTGAGTTTTCAGTAAAATGTACCTACAATACTGTCCAATTAGCATATTACTCATAAGGATATGACATCACTGTAATGTAGTATAGCTTATACACTTTGGCCTAATTTTCATAACTCTTTTTGCAGGTGAACATTTTCATACATGCAAATAGATCAAGTGTTCTAGTGGAAATGTTTCTGCTCATACTGTATATAAAAAGGAGATTTTTCCTGGTTTTAGTACCAGATCATCTTGTAAGATATGTTTAAAATATTAACATAGTTACCAGAGTTCCTTGTTTCATAGATTCATGGAATCGTTTGAGTTGGAAGACTCTTAAAGTCTATCTAGTCCAACTCCCCTGCAATGAACAGGGACACCTGCAGCAGATCAGAGTGCTCAGAGCCCCATCCATCCTGACCTTGAATGTCTCCAGGGACGGAGTTTCCACCACCTCTCTGGGCAATCTGTTCTAATGCCTCATCACTCCTATCATAAAAAAAACTTCCTTATATCCAATCTAAATCTTCCTTTTCAATTTTGAAACCATTTTCCCATGTCTCTTCCACCACTAAATAGGTACCAGAGGTGTATTTTGCATACATCCTGTGTTTAATGGAAACATTCTGTTACTCTAGCAAAAACCTTGACAGTCTGATTTGTTTTCTTCTTTCCTTTTATGTTATTAATTTCAAAGACAAAGCTGTATGTCTAGGAAAAAAAAAGAGCATTTCAACTCCTAAAGCACTAATCTACTTTTAATGAAAAATATAATTAAATAGTTTCAGCAAAAGGAATCAAACAGGCCAAAATCTCCCTCACATCTTTGTATAACTGCATCACATGAAATAGTAGCAATTGATCATTAATGGGGCATATTTTTTCAAAAATCACAGTTCCTTACAACCACAATTTTAACACCTTGTTTGGAGTGTAATCACGTCATGACTTTCAATAAATTCTAATCACTTACATCTCCTTTTCATAATAATGAGAGCAGACTGGAGTTTTAATTTACCTGTATTAATTTAATTTATTTATTTAAGTATTTATTTCTGGAACCAGTAGTTTCTTCTTAGCAGCAAAATGTGGAAAAGTTCCTCCCATTAGTTCCTGCTGGCTGTCCTATATGTAGAACTTATTAAGCCTTACTAGTAGGATGAGAAATATTTTCCTCCTTTTTTTTTTTTTTTTTTTTTTTTTTTGTGAATTTGTGAATTTGTGAGGGTATTAATAGGACACATTCACAAAAACTAAGGCCTCCTTTGTGCATGTCATGTACTTCAGAGTTTTTAGATGCATTTCTGAAGAAAAAATCCTGTGAGTTTAAGAGAACTGTAGTGCAGAGGTAATGTCCTGAGCACATTCTTTCCTTTCTCTTTTTCTTCTACTCAGCCTCCAAGGAAAAACTGTTGGAAAGTACAAATGGACAATTAAATGTCACTAGTATTCAAATAGATTGTATTTATCAATTTTATTTATTCAGTTATTCTAGATAGTTTCTTTGCATGCAGTTTAAATCATTTCAAACAGATACTATTTTCACCCCATAGAAGACAGACTTTCTATTGCTTTTCTTAGGAGCAAACTAAGTGATATCTTAGAAATAGGTTAGATTTAAAACTTGTCATTTCCTTCAGATCTTCCAGGTCTAATAATCGGTCCATGATTTTAGCCTTTCTTAGAGGCTTCTATATTATTCATGTTGCTGAAGTTATTCTAAAAGGACGTGATTTAATTTGAACATACTTCTACATGTATCACATGGAAGAGTAGCTGGCAGGCTGCACAGAGGAATCTTGGAGTGTTAGTTGACAGTCATCTGAACATGAGCAAGCAGTGTGCCTAGATGTCCAGGAAGGCTAATGACATCCTGGTTTGTATCAGAAATAGTGTAGCTAGTGGGAGCAGGATGGAGATCATGCCTCTGTACTGGACAATGGTGAGGCCGCACCTCCAGTACTGTGTTCATTTCTGGGCCACTCCCTACAAGAAAGACATTGAGGCCCTGCAGTGTGTCCAGAGAAGGGTGAGCTGGAGAAGAGTCTGGAGAACACGTCTTATGAGGAACAGCTGAGGGAACTGGGATTGTTTAGTCTGAAGAAAAGCAGGCTCAGGGGAGAACTTATCACTCTTTACAACTACCTGAAAAAACACTGTAGCGAGGTGGGGGATTGGATTCTTCTCCCAGATAACAGTGATAGGACAGGAGGTAATGTCCTTAAGTTGAACCAGGGGAGGTTCAGGTTGGATATTAGGAATAATTTCTTCTCTGAAAGAGTGGTGAGGCACTGGAACAGGCTGCCCAGGGAGGTGGTAGAGTCACCATCCCTGGAGGTTTTGAGTGATCACAGGTATGAGTTGATGATTGGACTAGACAATTGTAGTGGTCTTTTCCAACCTTTAATGATTCTATGATTCTATGAATATAGATGAGAAATCAAGATTATAAATTCACACAGTGGAAAAGGCAATCTTTTTAAGCTAGGATTCTATGTATAGTGTTTAGGGGAAAAAAAGTATATTGAAAAATTATAAAGTCTTTTTTCTTTTGACTAATGTAGAATGTTTCAATTCATGTATAATTCACAGCTTATGGTTTGTTTGCTACTCTTCAGTGGAAAATTCAATAAAAACTTAATTAAAGATAAAAGACGTAGTACCGTAAAGCTGAAATAGAAGCATAATTTTACAAACTCATGTTTTCAAACTTGTATTTTTGGAATTTATAATTCAGGCAAGTTGATTAAACATTTATGCATTTATTTATTTATTTAATTTTTATGTTACATATAGAGCAGATACTTAGTTATTTCTACAACTGACAATAGTGAATATGAGGAGAAACAAGATAAGGTAACATAAAATATTTTAAAAGAGTAAAAGTGGAGCTATCTGGGAAAGAGAGAAAAGAAAAGAATTATCATTTAAAAGAGCAATTGCATAAATTATTCTAATAGTATTCCTATAAAAGCCATCAGAGTAGTATCAGTAATATGCACATTTTATGAAGCAGGTGCTACTGAAATGATACTATAAATTGAACAGAAAGACTCAAATCATTTTCCAAGTGATTAAAGTATTGCGATTTATTATACTTTTAATGTAATATTTTCATGGGATATGAAAAAGTTGTACAACGTGTAAAATCGCAATTTTACTCCTCACAATCAATACCAACTTAAACTATAATAGCCTACTTTAGGATTTATTCTCTTATTTTTCATCTCATATAAACGTAAAGGTAGCTGTGAGGAGAAAAATGAAACTGACCTGTTTTAAAAGATTTTAAGAGATTCTACTTGGGAAAGAGTGCTGTTCCAGTATACTCTTACATTTCCACATAAGGTCTCCTTTTAATGTTTTTTCTCTTGTTCCATTGAAGTTAACAGCAACATTAAAACTGACTATAATGGAAGGTTCTATGAACTTATACACCAGGGCCTGATTTACAGCATTTTTGTGCCCTTAATACTACAAATATCTGTATCTATATCTGTACCTATATCCATTTATTTATTTATTTATTTATTTATTTATTTAAATGGTACATTGATTCTAGACTGCAATTTTTTTCTGATATTCCACAGACCTATCATAAATAGATAGAACACTCTTCTAGCAAATGGATTTTAAAAAATTCACTGGCCATAATACATAGAAAATATCTTAGCTGTTACATCGCTCTTTTGAAAACAGAAAAAAACGCATATCAACCTTATACTATATTTCTTCCTTTGCCGATGTTTGCCTTCTCTAACATTACTTCTTTGCTCCTGCTGATAAGGCATAATCAGTATAGATGACAGAATAAATCACCAGAGTAGCACAAGATCTACATGAAACTTTGCAGTCATAGTTCCAAGAAAGAGAGAAAGAAAGGGAAGAAAAGAAGGAAGGAACAAAGGAGAAATTTCTATGTGGGTGTTTTTCTTGTACAAATTCCAGTGGGGAAAGATTCCACTTTTATGACTGGCCTCACTGGACCTGTGAATTCACAAATCAAATGTCAGTTTTCTCACAAGAAATTTTGCAAGAAAACTTAATATACATCCATTAAACTTTAAGTCTTTAATAAAACTTGAAGATTCTCTGTGTTTTTTAATGGGATTGTTTGCAACTCAGATACTCATAAATTTGACAAGGTGTCAAAGAGCAACTGCAGATTACTCTGCTCTTTCTGCCTTAAAAGCATCTTCACAGAGTCTTTGTAGGAGGGGTGTAGTGAATTTTCAGGACAAACCTAGCAAGTGAAACACAATACTGAAACCAGCTATATAACTAATTATCCTATAAACTATGAACATGTACAGTGTGAACTCACTGGGTGAAGAGCACAGTATGTCATCCACTATTTTTCCTGATGCAATAGTGCTTCCTCTCAAGAAAGAGAATAGGAATATAAATCAGGGACTCTTTTCTCAGTCACTTTTAATTCACACAATGTTTTTCTCCTATGAAGATGGAATGGTTTTGATCAATGGGAGAAAGTTTTTAGTTCTCAGAAGAGGTGTTGAGAAGAAATCAGCATAAAACAAATAACTATTTCTGATGAGCAGTTTAGCTATGGGAGTCATTAAACAGGAAGAATACCATAGGACTTAAGTGGAATATGAACTGTAAAGGCCAGGTAGCAGCTTTCACAAGCAAATATACAATTGAGAATAGATACTTAATTGGAATATGTATGTGTGTATGTGTGTTTAATAGCCTTTGTTTTGTGAATACCATGCTGAGATTTCAAAAGAAAGGAAATTGTTAAGATCACTAAATACTATGATATGGGGCATTTCCCTATGGCAAATGCTTGTATTGAAGGTTACAAATATGTTGTCATGATTGTCTACTCTGCAAAACTCTTAGGCATCCATACAATGTAAAAGGATTTGTATATATTAAATACAGAATAAAAAATGTAAAGGATTTATATATGCTAGTGACATATCACTGTGTTTGTATCTTGAAAATATACCAATGTTAATCTACTTGATCTTAATTTTAATAAGAAAAACTTAAAAAAAAAAAGAAACAGAAGTTAGAAATTCAACCAGTGCGGTGTTTTTCCTGAATGCAGTACAGTTTCCTTTCAAATTATTTTCTTAGAAAGTGAGGCACTTAGAATCCTTAAATAGCTACAACATTTAAAGGTTTCATTAAGTATAGCCTGTAGTGGTAAATAAGAATATCAAGTTATGTTTTATTAAAGGTTGGTTCAAGATATGGATTCAGAAATTGAAGAAAAAAACAAGTTCAGACTCTGTGGGTTTCCTTTTTTCCCTCCTTCCTTCCTTCCTTCCTATCTATAGTCATACCTTCCTTCCTTCCTTCCTTCCTTCCTTCCTTCCTTCCTTCCTTCCTTCCTTCCTTCCTTCCTTCCTTCCTTCCTTCCTTCCTTCCTTCCTTCCTTCCTTCCTTCCTTCCTTCCTTCCTTCCTTCCTTCCTTCCTTCCTTCCTCCCTCCCTCCCTCCCTTCCCTTCCCTTCCCTTCCCTTCCCTTCCCTTCCCTTCCCTTCCCTTCCCTTCCCTTCCCTTCCCTTCCCTTCCCTTCCCTTCCCTTCCCTTCCTTCCCTTCCCTTCCCTTCCCTTCCCTTCCCTTCCCTTCCCTTCCCTTCCCTTCCCTTCCCTTCCCTTCCCTTCCCTTCCCTTCCCTTCCCTTCCCTTCCCTTCCCTTCCCTTCCCTTCCCTTCCCTTCCCTTCCCTTCCCTTCCCTTCCCTTCCCTTCCCTTCCCTTCCCTTCCCTTTCTCTCTCTGTCCTGCTTTCTTTCTCTCTTTCCTTCTTTCTCTCTTTCTTTCTTTCAAGACAGCCAGCACAGCTTCAACAAAGGCAGATCATGCCTGACCAATCTCATGGCCTTCTGTGGTGGATTGAGCCTCAGTGGACGAAGAAGTATTGATGTCATCTATCCAGAATTCTGCCTGATACAGTCCCACATTCATATCTCTAAATCTGAGAGACATGGATTTGAAAAGTGAACAATTCAGTGGATAAGGAATTGACTGGATGGTCACAACTGTGGTTGTGGTCAACAGTTCTGTGTCAAGGCCAGTGATGAGTCATGTCCCTCATGGATCTGGCATGGGACTGGTGCTCTTCAACATCTTTATCAATGACCTAGAAAGCTGGATTGAATGTATCCTCAGAAGGTTTGCTGACAACACCAAGCTGAGTGATGCAGTTGATACAATAGAAGGAAAGGATGCCATCGAAAGGGACCTGAACAAGCTTAAAAATCGGGCCCACATTAACTTAATGAGGTTCAATAATGCAAAATGCAAAGTATCGTGCTTGAGTTGAGTCAGGCCCAGATGTGTGCAGACTGGTAGCAGAACTCACTGACAGCTGTCCTGCAGAAAAAGACTCGGGGTCCTGGTGGATGAAAAGCTGTACGTGAGTCAGTGGTGCACCCTTGCAGCCTGGAAGACCAACAGTATGCCAGACTGCACCAGATCAGCTCGTGTGTGTAGGAGGCTACGATTCATAAGTACTACCCTGCAAGTCTTATTGTAGTTATTGAAAAGAATATATTTCTCAAAATGAATACCTACAATAACTTGCGTTGAAATGGTCGCAGAAGCAGTATACTTGCCAGATATGGATTTTACTGTCCAAATGAGACTATTGCAATTTTGTATTTATAGATGTCTCCCAGAACATTGGCAATAAATAGTAACTCATTTAGACTGCAGTTGCTTATGTATTTATTCAGATTAAAAATAGTAATAATAATAACAATAATTAAAAACCTCATTTTTTTTATTCTTAGTTGCATTGCACTTGTTTCTATTTGACAGTATATTGATTTTTTTTCTTATTATCTGTCTATTATTGTTTATTAGGTAATGTTCCATCTTACCTATCTTAGCTGATAAATAATGAATTTCTTGTCTATCCATTATGATCTACTTTTGGCCATCAATCCTTGGCAATAGAATATTAGCACTTTATGGATTAAAACTCTGAAATTATTAATGGCATTAACAAAGCCATTTTGTTTCAGTTTCAAGAAACAAAAAGATAAGTGCTTGGCCCACTTCATTACTGTGATTAAGACAGCCTAGACAATATTCTAGGCTACATATTAAACATTCAGTAGTTTGTGTAGTTCTATTCCAGAAAATACAGAAAAGTTGTGTAAATATCCTTCTTGCCAAGTATTTATATTTTATTTTGCATTTTGACTCCTTTTCTGGAGGACTATATTGTCTCATCATTTTTTTATCACTACAACATACAAGAACAGAAATCATCATGTGACAACTCCTTTATGAGAATAAAGATGATTTTTCTGTTAATAATTACAGTGCTATTCACCTGGCATTCTAATTTTAGTTACAGTGTGAGATGGTATTAACCTTTGATTCAGCAATGTATTTGGCCAGTGATGTTTTATTGCATGTCTGATGTAGTTTATAATGAAACTACTCAACCTGAGCGCTTCACTGGAAGGTGACAAGAAAACACTTGCTTAGATCTTTAGCCCTGACCTTACGCGTGAAATGATAGCACACTATAAAACACAATTTACTAGTACTTAACCTCCTAGAGATAACCATTGAAATTGCTGTCAGTGTCATTAAAGATTTGCATGACTGCCATACTAAGAAAAGGTTTCTAATCATTTAACTGCATGGAAAACATTTACAGATAGAATTTGTCACTAAAAATTCTTACCACAATGCTGAAGCTGAATTTTCCCTTATTTTTTAATATTTCTGCAGATATTTATCCTCATTGTGCAATATTCACTGGGTCTTTTATCTTAACCATGTAGTAACTCAATACATGACAACAATTCCACCTTGCCCTTTGTTTTGGAGAATGGAAGCCTATTTCTGGGAAAAAAAAATATGAATTTTATTCTTCTATCACTGAGCATGTAGCCACAAAGTTCCCATGCTCTTGTGGAAGATTCATTTTTGCTGAAATGTTATGTTGATTCCAACTGAAGTATGTACTTCATTGTCTTATAAAGGCTGCATATTAAAATGTCAGCAACACCACATGCCAGCTGCTTTTATGACTACTAAGTGTGAGAAACACCTGAGAGTAGCATTTATGTACTGATAACCCTCCAAGGTCTACACTTATTTTTCTCCATGTGAATAAAAATAACTTTTTTCCATTATTTACAGAGAAAATACATAGATTCCTGTTTCAACATAATGGGAAATATAAGCCCTAATATATACAAAAGAATTACAAAATAACATTATTTTGCACTTTGAGAATGGCTTCTGGTGCCAGCTCCAGTGATGCAATCAAATAAAGAAAAAAAATAAATAAAAGCAGAAAATGCTGCTTTGGTGAAAAATATTGTGTTCCCACAGGCTCTCCACCAGACTAACAGAACCCTTCAGCAGCAGTAGGCCCAGGTAGGGATCAAGAGGAAATAATCAATGTCACAGCTGAAATTCAGAAAAGCCATTTGTCTGTATTCTAGTTTAAGACCTGCATTTCACCTGCATTTTATTTGAATTGCGGTGAAAAAGTGTTATAGACTTGGTAGGCAGTGGTTTGCATTCCAAACAGCTAAGTAATATATATATATATATTTTAATAGAACCATTTATGTATATATATCTTCTATATTATTTAGTGTATTCAGCTATACCAATACACTATACTAGTCTTTAAAAAACAGTGTTATCACACAGACTTCATAACATCATAGAATCATGGAACAGCTTAGGTTGAAAGAGACCTTAAACAACACCCACTTCCAATGCCCTGCTGTGGACAGGATTGTTGCCATTCAGACGCTGTGCCCAGGGTCCCCTCCAACCTGGCCTTGAGCTCCTCCAGGGATAAGGCATCCCCAGATTCTCTGGGCAACATAGTCTAGTAGTCACCGCCTTCTGAGTAAAAAAATTCTTCCTAAACATAAACAGATACATATTGTTTGGAACATCTTTTGTACAGACTAGCAATAAGCATATTTATTTGTTTATTTGTGACTGATCTGAATGAAGTTCCACATTTGTAATTTTAAAAACTTGATTTCTGTGAGAATATGGTTACAAATAAAACTCCACTGTTGAAAAACATCCTAAAAATACAAAGGAAGATATGTACATATTCGCCATGAATCTATTAGAAATGAGATCAAACATAGGTAGAACGTATTTTGTATTATTCATTCTATTCTACATCTGTCTTCCTGTTAGAAAAACAGTGAATTCTCATTTTTCTGTATCTGATTTACATTAATTTTATACTTACTTTCTCATACCTTGGAGAAATAGATAATTGCACTTGAAATATAAAGGGAGACAGTTTTAGAATCTGGACAGTTGTAACATGTAAATTCATTATGATGTTACGTCTCAGGGAAGAAATTTTGAAAATAGGGAAATAATGACACTGAAGATAAGCAATGCATCCATAGCACACTCAAAACTCAGTAGAAGGACACAATGTCAGCACCCTTTGTCTAGAGAGTAAACCCTCCCCTATGAAATGATAATAATAATATTAACAACTATGTAAGAATAATAAAAAACAGAAAATGGAAAAATTGAGATATTGCAAAATAACAATTATAATAACTTAAATCCTAGGCATCCTTTAAAGTGTAGATATACAGTTACCTAAACTTTCCTATTGATTCTTGAAAGAATGTATGTATCAGTATCTTCCCTTGATCAGCTGTTATAAGGCCAAAAAAATATATGCCATTTGTTCATGAGAGGCTGGTATTTCTTGGAAAATTTGTCTGCTGGCAATTCAGTTGGAAATTGACTTCAATTTCCATGTTTGCTGTACCTTAATTGAAGTTCACAGGAGCTAGGTCAGGAAACATGAATAAAGTTTAAATATGTGTCTAAAAATGTTTATATAAAATTATTCTTACCTTAAAACTTGGAGATAACAGGTTGTTGTGTTATTTTCCTAATGAGTGTAACTCCTCATATACTGCAGAATTATAGTAATCTGGTCTCAGTATGAAAATCAATCTAAACATTAATCAAACTATAGCCATAAGCTGTCCATAACCGCACACACATGAATATGAACACACAGACAAAATGTTTACTACACTTAATCTAATAAAAAGCAGCTTATAGGAACTGTTTCTCTTTTTCCAGCAATACATTTGAGATACAGTAATTTACAATAATTTATTTTAAACTGCCATTTAATTGAAAGAACACCTTAGCATTTTTAAAAATAATTCCTTATATATACTATATGTATATGATATTTCATTCAATATATCATGTCACAACATTTCTGAAGAACTTGACAGTTTTGCAAACAGATTTTGAATAAGTCTGTTTTGGAGGTGAGTGCTATGACCTCTGAAGCCAGATACTAATCTATGTCCATTCTATCTATTTTGATCAGGATCTACCAAAACCCATTACTTGTAATACCTGGAACAAAATGATATTGTGGAATGAACAGATGGCTTTGGGGCTTTCTAAAGTGTAAATCATCGGTTTTTCTTTGATATGTGACACTCTACCGATGTTTCAAAGACTAACAAAGAAGAAAACACTGTGGAGAAATCTACAGTATCTTTGTCTTCGAAGTACGTGTGGGATCTGTTTTAAGAAATGAGAAAGTGTTGTTCAGAAAAAAAAAATATCTAAAACTGCATACAGTGTGGGAGATTTTCAATACTCTTCTGAACCATTCATCTGAATCTTTTGAGGTTTGCCTATCTCTAGTAATTTTTTCATTATTTACTCATACATGCATACCTATTTTTATCAGCTCCAAAATTTAAGCTGAAGTATTAATTTTAATTTTCATTGAAAGCTAAGAACAGTTTGATTTTATGAACTAAGAGTTCATATGAATATGAAAGGACAGTAGAAGTATTCTGAATTCCTTTCCCTTAAGATCAGACAAAAGTGCCACAGAATCTTCATTGTCTAAAAAATACTTCTAAGTTAATTCCTAGAGGATAATTAATAAGAAAGCATTTACTTGAGTAACTCATTTCCTTATTCTACGTACAAAATGCTCATAGATAATTTTTTATTTCCTTTAAGATATTCATTATATGGGTAGAGTATCTAAGTAATTTTCAGAATGTGCTATGGGATTTTCTCAAGCGTAAGAATTAAATGAAGACTAGTGCAAAGCAAGATAAATCACGTTTTAGACTTTCTGATGAAGGAAATTTAAAAATTCTTCTTGAAATCCTTATTTTACTTCACACACTTGTGTACAGATAAAATGCATCAGTAAAAAAGTTATTGAGAGCAAACATGAATGTTCTCTAAATGAGAATACTCAAAAAATAAAGCCAGAATTTAGAAATTTAATTTTCTGTTGTTCTCTCAGCTGCAAGATTAACTATTACATTTATTTCAAAGTACCACTTTTAAGTGCTATGGCTTTATAGAACATATGTCTTCAGTATTTGTTCTCAGAATGAAGTTAAAGGCAGAAATTTTAGTTTTTGAGGATCACCAGAGCATCCAGGACACAGTTACAAACAGATAAACACCTTAGTTTGATCTAACAAAAAAAAAAAAAAAAAAAAAAAAATCAGTACCTTGAGTACCTTGAAAAAGTTATCAACTTATATATCGAGATGAAATTAACCAATACTCTATATTATATTGACTGACATCGTTGCCTGAACTTCAAAGTAAGGATTCACTTTTTTTTATTGGCACCGCTCTATACACACACACACAAATATGTATTTATATACAGTGCACATGCACAGTAGGCTATGAATAAAATAATAAGGATAATAACATAATATAAACAGTAATTGAGGAAACCAGTTGTGGAAATTAATTAAAAGATAAAGAAAAGGAGAAACTGGGACATTAAATAAGACTCTTACAGGGCAAATAAAATAAGCTAAGTCTGCTTGGGAAGCAGGAAGATAATTCATCATGACTTGGTGAAGAACATGCAAAGATTGGGTATCCGAAATAGAGAAAGAGAAGGTCAGTAACCAAGAAAGCACCAAGGACCAAAGTATTTATGCAGTATCAAATTATATTTCAAGGAAGCACATTATAAACAGTGATGCAAACACTGAAAAAGGTGAACACAATAAAATCCAATGATAATATGGATATATAGAAGGGATTTTAGAAAATACGTTAAAACTCGTACTCCTGTTCATTTACAAGCATTGCAACAATGTTTGTTGCAACAATTGCAACAATGAGCCAGGCAGTGTGCAAGATCAGATGGCTTTAAGGTTGTATCCATCAACCATATAAGAAATAAGGTACTCTAGAAAAGTTTGGAGATGTTCACATATTTTTTCCACAGATACTTCACACAACTGATGAAGTGATCAACAACTCATAACATGCTAAACAAGAAGAGCTACTGTTCATTCTTTAGATCATTATGAATATTGTTATGTAAATCTGAAGAAGTCACATAAGTCAAGCAGATAAGACTAGTGTAACAAAATTTGTTTGACAGTCTGTAGGACAGGCAGTATTTTTAAGACAAATGATAAATGCAGGAGGAAAATAGGATATGAAACCAAGATGATGGGTTTGCTGTCAGAGACAATTTTTACTGAGGGCCTGTGGAACATCAGTACCTTTCAACTCCACTTAGGGTTGTATTTGTTCTAGGGAGTGTGCGTCTGCCATTTTTTCCATGTTCAGTTCTCTCAGATCCATGAATCACTGTGATCAAATGAATTATGACAACATGAAGCTTGCAGTCTCATTACCATTTGCAAAAAAATAAATGATAGATTCTCAAATATGACCATAGAAGTATAGGTATGGTTAATCCAATTACCAATTAATGGCAATACATAATAAGACATCAAGGCTTGAAGGTGCAACAGGTTACAAAATCATCACAAACTTCCTCTTTTCAAATACTTTTGATATGATAAAAAAGTAGAGCATTTAATTATTTTTCCCAACCATGAAGTTCATTTTAAGAGGACCATTATTAATGGTATGCAAATAGTTAACTCCTTCAGCTCCACCAATATTCCTTCTGCTGGAATATTGGTGGGAAGGTTCAACCTCTACTGCCATACCATCAACATCTACATCTGATGACACAGGCCAACATAATAAAACAGGAGGCATACTTTTAGAACAGCCCTCATAGTAAAAGTGTCAGGCTGCAGCTTCCAAAGTTTTGATACTTTGTTCAAATCCCTTTTGAAATGATTGAGCAATCTGCACATTCAATACCATTTTTGATAGGTCTTATCATAATTTTGATTCATATTTTATTCTTAGAGCTCATTTCACAGTGGTTGAGCTGTCCAGGTACAACTGTCAATATCTAATGCTGGCTAGTGTAAAAGCATTCTTGAGCGAGCAAGTCGTCAGCCTTCCACTTTGCTTGAATATATAAATTTCAAAGTGCTATGTAGAGAAGTGAGGAAAAACGTGAGGCAATAGGATTTAACAGTATATACTGCATAGGCTGTAACACTGTAACATGGAAGCAGAATAACAGCACATCCAACACACTTGTGTCAGGATTCAAGGGAAGGGTGTGAATCTGCATCAATGTAGATTCCAGCTGAGTATTAAGAAAAGGTTCTTCACTGAGACAGTGGTTAGACAATTCAACAGGCTTTCCAGTGCAGTGGTCATGGCACCAAGCCTGTCAGAGCATAAAGTTATGTTTTTCTACAGCATTTCTAGTAACTCTCACTGATGAAGGATCCTGCATTAAGTAATAATAATAATAATAATAATAATTTTTAAAAAATGCCCATTGCACTACTTTAAATTGTCTGTTTCCACCAACATGTATTAAAATGTCTGGCTTAGCAAATCAGATCTCCAGAAAAAAAGAATGTTTTCTAAGTCTGGAATTAACTTAGATTTTAATAATAATAATAAAAGTATAAAATATTTTTAGTCATGACAGATAAGCCAATCTGTAAAGTGAAATATTCCCACCAAAAGTTTCTAAAAATGAGGTACTTAACCTAATGTAATATTATCTAGGGAAATTCATTTTTACATTTCATTCTGGTAGAGTGGTTACTAAAAATATTAATATTAATATTAATAATAACAATAATAATAATAATAATGCTCTGCTAAACAGTTTTCTTTCCTAAAGATTTGTCCTGCTCACCCAATTATGCATTGTTCCAAATCTTCTGTATGTTCATTCTTATTGTTTTCCTTTGGCTCTCCTCCCTGCTGTTCATCCCAACTGTGTGTCTTACCTCAGTGGTATGGTGAGGCCTTCAGTTCTCAGACACTCTTTCTCTTATTATATTTGATTTATTAGCTTCAATTCTAATTATATTGTATTATAGTGTGTTATTTTGCATTCCGATATCTTGTTTAGTAAATTAGTTTGTTTCTGCTCAGATCATTGTCGCTGTTTTTAATTATTTTGGGGTCTCTTTTTCTTTTTTCCAGAGGCACAGATTTGTGAAATCCCTCCGCCCTGCTAGTCACAGAACCGGGCCGAACCAGCCTGAAAACCGTTGACAGAGGGAGAGACAATGTCTGTTATGTCTCTCTCAGAGAAAAGCTCTCTTTTGTATAGTTGTTCTGGTGAGATAAATGTCCGTATGTCTGCTTTTCAATGAGAACTAAGTGAAATGAATTTAGAGAATAGTTCAAAATCAGTTGTGTTTATGATAATTTATCCATTGTCTTCAGTCTGCTTTGGAGGAGACCTGGAGGTGCTGGGTCAGGTATTCAGCACCTCATTATAGTATAAATCCAGCTGTGTTGAGAAAGTAATTTAGCTTCTTGAATTTTTATTAAAGCTCACCATGTTTCTACATGGGAAAATGCCTCAGTATAAGATATTTTCCTGTAACTTCCAGTAAGATCCTTTGGAATTCTTGCCTATAGTGTCAATACAGAATTACTTTAAAGCCAGTGTTTCAGTGTAGCTACATGCCTCTTGTAAGCAAACCAACATTCAGAATAAAAGAGGTACAAAACAAACAAAAATTTGAGTTTAAGGGCACTTTTATTCTCTCATATAGAAATATAGAAATATATTTTCATGCAGAAAACACAGACAAACTGGCCTTCTCTTGGATCAGTTCCACCCCATTGAAAATCAGGGAGCCCTACAGTCCCAGGAACTGCACAGATTCTTTAAACAGGATCTATTGGCTACCCTTAAAGACTTTACGCTCAAACCTCTAAAGGCTGAAACAGTAGGAGCCCAGAGAAATCCATACAATGTTTTCCAAACTCTCATGAGTATAAAGAATATTAAGAGCTATCCACCAAGTGATCTCTCTTTGCTTGGAGAGTCTTCCACTTCTTCAGTCCCTTCCCTACTTCACAAGTGTCAGTTTTTGTAATCAATTTTTACAAGATCATTTGAGACACTGAAGGATAATGGCTTGGTGAGCTCAGAATAGAATAAGAATGTACAGCCAGTAGGTTGCTGGGTCTCAAAATTCTGATAGTCAAATACAATCATTCATAAAATAAAATAAAATAAAATACAATATTAATTTGAGAGACATAAGAATCAACTGTTTCACAGTACTTATTTCTTTTTAAAATTGGATCTTGCTCTGGAGTTCAGTAAATAAATCAAATTGGAATTTTTGTAAGTAGTTAGAGCAGAAAAACCTTTAAATTGTGCAAATTTCAGTATTTCAGAAATGTTTCAGGGTTTTTTTCTTTTTCTTCCCCCCCCCCCCCCCCCTCCACATCTCCACTTTATGTTTTTTAGAAAGCTTTCTGTCTTTGGCCAATCCATTAAGCATCTGCTGTATATTCAGTAGTATAGTCATATTGTATAAATGTATTATTTCCTTACTTTGTTATGTGTCAGTTTGACTGTAACTTAAAGGATAGTGTTTTCTTCAAGGACAAAAACACTGCAGTTGATTTCAGTATATCTGTACATCAATCTGTCTGAAGACTGAAGGCCAAAGACTGAAATCTGATAAAAGAAATATCAACAGAGAGAGGTTCTGTTTTTGCAGACAATTTGACTTTAATTTAAACAATTAGCTCTTGTTCTTGTTTTTGTTGTTTTATTGTTTTGTTTCTTTTCACATTCTCCCCCACCTCCCTTCCATCCCCCCCCCTCCAAAGCTAATTAAGAGTTGAGAAACCAACTGGAAAAATAAAAATTCTTTAATGGATACAGATAGACTAGAATGTGCTATTTCTTTATTTCTATATTTTAATGAGTAACATGTTCTGATAATTATTTTCTTCATTTTGCAGATACAGATGTTCCTCAAATTGCATTTTAAACCTGTTATCCTGCCTCCACCACTGCAAGTTCTGCTGTATCTAAGAAAAAAATATCTATGGCCACTATTTGTCTGTATCAGAGATTGATAGCAGGAAAATAAAGAAATTGTCTAATTCTGGGAAATCTAATTAGAGTCAGAAAAACTTTTATAACTCAGATTGTATTGAGAAGTCAAAGTATAAAGACATAAAAGTATATTATATACATAAATTCACCATATGTTTGACTTTAAACAGTTATTTATTTTATATGTACATAATCTAAGTGAAATTTTCAGCTGCAATTATATAACATCATTATAAACTTTCACTGAAATGAACAAATAAACTCATTCTTAAAAGGTGAAGTCAGACCACTAGTATTTCTGGGTTTTTATTTTTATCTGTTTACTTCCTTAAAAGCAATGATGTGTAGCTGCCTTTTTAAATCTGAAACTGCTAATTAGTCCATTGCTAACTGTGTATCACTCGTACTGGAATCTGGAACAGAAAAGCCCATGCACCAATTTTAAAAGATTGGCTTATACCACATCTATATAGTACTATCCCAATTTAATTTTTTCCCCATAATTAATTTTCAGGTTGATGGGTGTTTTTGTTTGTTTGTTTTGTTTCTGCTCTCATTTATCCAAATGATAACCAGAGACTTGTATTTGGAATTTTGACCATATGAATATTTATTTGTTTCACAGAGTATGTAACAGTTTTGTCAGAATTGCAAAATGGAGAACTCTTGAAAACTGTCTGAAACAGTGTTTTACTCAATTGGGTCCTGGGGAAAAAAAATAAAAATAAAATGCTCAGACACTGTTACTTTGTAACACCTTTATCCCTGCCAAGTGCATGTATATTAGAAGTTACAGAGAAAACTTTGTAAGCTGAAATTAATATGCTAACAAGTAAGTAAAAAGAAGTATGTAATGATTAAAACACTCTATATGGACTTATCTCTCATAATTATGCCGAATAAAGAAGGCAGGGCTTGCCAAATTATTTTACTCTTTATTCAATCAGTGGATGCTCTTCTTTATTCCGGAGAAAGTCAGTTTGCACTGACTGAAATGTAATTATAGACAAGAATTTCATAAGGAGCTGTGAGTTAACCAAAAGTCAGAAGTCATTTCAAAATAGATAGCAAAATTATCACACTCCAAGTGTTATAGCTGACCCTTCCAAAAGATGTAGGTAAACTGTAAAAGATTGACTACTAAAGATAAGAGATATAAAATTTGTGTCAATATTAAGCTTTCAAATTTATTTTTTCCTAATGCTATGCTTTAAAGAAAAGGATTTTTTTTTTGAATAAATATTTTTGTTTAAAAAATATCACAGTACTTTATGCACTAAGGGAATTAGGCAGTATTTTATTTAAACTGAATAGCAACCTTATCCATTTTATTTTATCCTACTATAAATAATTTTGGACACTCTGGTCAGCCATTCAGCAAGGACCACTGCCATGACTGGAGGGCTCTGATGGATGGCTACGATCTCTTCAGAAGGGATAGACGAGGAAGGAAGGGTGGTGGTGTGGCTCTTTCTATTAAAGACTTTTGATGTTGAAGAGCTTGGGGTTGAGAAGGATAAAGTTGAGTGTCTGTGGGTAAGGATCAGGGGGAAAGCCTGCAGGGGTGACATCTTGGTGGGGGTCTGTTATAGACCGTCTAACCAGGATGAAGAGATGGACGAGGCATTCTGTGAGCAGCTTGCAGAAGTCGTACGACTGCCAGCACTCGTTCTCGTGGGAGACTTCAACTTCCCTGATACATGTTGGAAATATAATACAGTGCAGAGGAAGCAGTCCAAGAGATTTCTAGAGTGTGTGGAAGATAGCTTCCTTATGCAGCTGATATGAGAGCCTATCAGGGGTGGTGCCCTGCTAGACTTGCTCTTCACTAACAGTGAAGGACTGGGGGGAGATGTGAAGGTTGGGGACTGTCTTGGGCAGAGTGACCATGAAATTGTAGAAAAATTTATTCTTGGAGGTGTCAGAAGGGTGACTAGCAAAGCTGCTATCTTGAACTTCAAGAGGGCAGACTTTGACCTGTTCAGGATGATTGTAGCACAGGTCCCTTGGGAGTCGCTCCTGAAGGGTAAAGGGGTCCAGGAAGCCTGGACGCTCCTCAAGATGGAAATCTTAAAGGCACAAGAATGTCCCTGATTGCCATAAGGCAAGTTGTAGGGGAAGAAGACCAGTGTTGATGGACTGTGAACTATTGTTGAGACTACGGAAGAAAAAGCGAGTCTATGTCCTCTGGAAGAAGGGACAGGTGACTTGGGGAGATTACAGGGAAGTTGCTAAGGTATGGAAGGAGGAAGTTAGGAAGGCAAAAGCTTGACTTTAACTCAGATTGGCCACTGCAGTAAAGGAGAATAAGAAATCCTTTTACAAATATATCAGTGGTAAGAGAAGATCCAAGGAGAATTTCCATCCTTCACTTGATGCAGTGGGGAACATGACCACTGAGGATAAGGAGAAGGCTGAGGTCCTCAATGCTTTCTTTGCATCTGCCTTTAATTGTCAGATCAGTTATCCTCAGGGCACTTTACGCCCTGATCTGGAAGTGTGGGATGCTACACAGAATGCACCCCCAGTGATTCAGGTAGAGACAGTTAGAGAGCTCCTCCTCCATGTGGACCGTCACAAGTCTGTGGGACCACAGAGGCTCCACGCAAGGGTGCTGAGGAAGCTGGCGGGGGTGATTGCCGAGCCACTCTATGCCATCTATCAGCGTTCCTGGTTATCTGGAGAGGTCCCAGCTTGCCGATGTGACTGCCATCTACAGGAAGGGCTGTAAGGAGGATTCAGGGAACTACAGGCCTGTCAGCCTGACCTCGGTACCAGGGAAAGTTATGGAGCAAATCATCTTGGGTGAGATCATATGGCACATGCATGGTATCCAGGGGATCAGGCCCAGACAGCACAGGTTCGTGAAAGGCAGGTCATGTTTGACCAACCTCATCTCCTTCTATGACTGGGTGACCAGACTGGTAGATGAGGGAAAGGCTGTTGATGTAGTCTACCTAGATTTCAGCAAAGCCTTTGACACGGTCTCTCACAGTATTCTCCTGGGGAAACTGGCTTCCCATGGCCTGCACAGGTGTACCCTTCTTTGAGTAAGGAACTGGCTAGAGGGCCATGCCCTCCAGTAGTGGCTAATGGAGTTGCGTTCAGCTGGTGACCCGTTTCAAACGGTGTCCCCCAGGGGTTGGTACTGAGGCCCATCTTGTTTAGTATCTTTACTGACGACTAGATGAAGGGATTGGGAGGTGGTGGAGTCGCCGTCCCTGGCAGTGTTCGAGAGGCATCCAGATGAGGAGCTACAAGATATGGTTTAGTGGCTTGTGGTAGCAAGGGTAATGGGAAGATGGTTGTACTAGATGATCTTATAGGTCCTTTCCAACCTTGAGATTCTATGATTCTAGGATTCTAGGACCTGGACAGACTAGAGAGCTGGGCAACAATAAACGAGATGAAGTTAAACAAGAGCAGGTCTTGCACCTGAGAAGAAATAACTGTGAGTATCAGAACAGGTTGAGACACAGCCTGCTGGAGAGATCTGCAGAGAAGAACCTAGGGGTCCTGGTGGATAACAGGTTGACCATGAGCCAGCAGTGTGCCCTGGTGGCCAAGAAGGCCAATAGGATCCTGGAGAGTATTAAAAGGAGCATGGCCTAGGGAGGTGATTCTCCCCCTCTTCTCTGCCCTGGTGAGGCCTCACCTGGAGTACTGCATCCATTTCTGGGCTTCCCAGAACAAAAAGACAGGGATCTCTTGGGGAGAGCCCAGTGAAGGGCCACAAAGATGATAAAGGACCTGGAGCGTTTCTCCTAAGAGGAAAGGCTGAACAAGCTGTGTCTGTTCAGCCTTAAGAAAAGAAGACTCCAAGGTGATATTATAAATGTTTATAAATATCTTAAGTGTGGGATCACTTTCTCTTTGAACAAAATGGGGTTGAAGTCAATCATAACCTCCATATCTCTATATGAATGCTTGTTAGAACAGAAATTCAAGATAAGGAGAAAAGGAGGAATAAAGAAAAATAATGAATTAATTTCTGGATTAAGAGTTATTTTATTCTGCAGGCTTTCCACAGAAATAAAACCAGGAAAAAAAAAAAAAAAGAAAAAGAAAAAGAAAAAAAAAAGGCTCATTGGCTTTTTTTTGCCAGACACAAATTTAAAATTAAATTCCCCTCCCCCCTCCCCCCCCCCCCTTTTTTTTTTAAGTTTATATTTGTTTCACTTCCCTAACAAACTATTCCTCCAGATCAAGTACAGAATAAGAACATGGAGCTTTAATGAGATTATCTGACTGTTAATGTGGTAAAAGTTTCTTCAGCGTTAGCCTATCTTCTTCTACTGGACTACTAACACAAAGAAAGGAATATTATGATATTTAATTTATAATAGTGGAAAGGCAGATAGAAGAATATCACCATTAAAACTGAGTCACTTTATTTCACACATAAGTACTAATTAGAATGGAAAAAAAAAGAAACCAAAACTTGTATTAGTTAAAAAAACTCTTCAACATTGTCAGTATTTTAATATCTTGCTCTGAATTACCCATCCATCTTTGCAGTTTTTCCTTACATCCCTGAGATGAGTTTATCCTTCTCCCAAAGTTTTCTCACATGATAATCTTTTTTAAGGCACAAATAAAGAATTTCTCATCTGTCACTAATAATCACAACAATACAACTGTAGTACAAATGAATAATCAGTTATTGTGCTTCCTTTAGCAATGTACTGAATAATTGCTTTTAATGATTCTTTAGTCTCTGTTCGTTGTGTCAGTAATCAATAATGTGCAAATGTCAACCTAATGCCAGAATATGCCTTCTTGTAACGTGATGTGCTCTGTCTATATAAGAGTCCAGCTGAATGGTTCTAATCTATTGTGAAAATATAAATAGCTACATAAACTGACCATTAACCAGAGTATACTGTCCATCTCTTGATCTTCTGATTCCTATCTCTTAAGTCTATCTGGAAAGCAAATCCAATAGTTCATATCTGATATAGCATGAAATAGTGGAATAGAGAACTAAAAAAATAAGTAACAGCAGCTAGTAAAACTCTATCAATTAAAGTCACTTGTAAACAAGCCATTAGATAACTATGAACTATATAAACTATATATATAACTCATGAAGTATATAAAATAATGTGTCCTGTGTTAGAAAGAAATAGCCCACGATGTAAGGACAGAAATAGGTTTGGCAGGTGAAGAAACAAACAAACAAAACAAAAACAAGTAATAACAACAACAAATACAAAGAAACAAAAAGAAAAAGTAGAAGATTTGCCAAAAGAACAGGCATAATTATTTGCTCAAGAAAATTAGTTCATGTTCAGTTTGTTTTGATACAGTGATAGGTATTACAAGAGAGAAGTAAACTTGTTTGAAGAGAGCAATGCTACACATTTATAACATTTTTATACAGGTTAGGAAACCTTTTCCTAAAGGACGTGTAGATTTTAAACCCACTGTGCTTTGAATAACAATAATGGATGTTCAGAAGGAGAAGCTTTATTGGCTAGCAGTGCACTTTTCTAGGATACTAATATTTCTCATACTTAGTCTTATTAAAAAATGCGACTATTTTTAATATTTAGTTGGAGCATAAATTTCTGTGACCTATCTTTGAACAGTAATTCTCTGAATTATCTTTACTGATCATCTGCTTCATCTTTCCAAAGTTTTCATTCTGCTTTACAACAAAGAGAATATGTACCCTTCAGACTAATGACAGAGTCACCCTAATAAACTCTGGCATAACTCAATTTTCTCTGGAGCAATGGAGGTGTTCTATCTTGCCATTTCTCTTCTTTGTCTTTGGCATTTGATCTGATCAAGTGCAAGTTTTTGAACTCTGAGTCTATCCTCATTAGTTTCTTTTCAATACTTTATGTAAAAAAAAAAAAAAAAAAAAAAAAAAAAAAAAAAAAAAGCCTAGACTAGGAATATTGTATCTTGGCCATAATATAATATGCTGTATAATATATATAATATATAAACTATAATATAAACTGATGAGCTGTTGATCCATCTGTGTTTTATTTTGGTTGAATGGTACAACAGATCTTTCTGGCTGAATATTAGAAGGGAAATATTTACAATATAAAAGCCAAAAAGTCATACTAAAGGTGAAGTAGAAAGAGAATTAAAAAGTGAGAGAAAACGAAAACTTTATATGAAGCATTTTTCACTATGCAATACTGCTGTAATGAAGCTCTTGACAAATAGTACAGTTACATTTTCCATTGGTTCATGACAACATTGTTTATTTTCTTAAAGCTGCTTTATTGGAAAGAAAAGCCACGTGGTATACAAAACAATGTCCTTAAAGGCAGTGCTAAGCCAATGCTAATGGCATCTTTTTGTTATCTGCTCAGAATTGTTGGAATTGGGTTCCATAAAGCAAGTGAGTAAAGACAGTGTTGCATTTAATAGGGGTCACAGTTTTCATTATTTGGCAACTATAGTAATTTTAAAAGGCAGATGACTGAAGCTTCCTTTTACTTTTAAACGTTTCACTTCATCTTTTAAAGACAAAGGAGAAGTACTTCTCTCTTCCACATCATTTACCTCAGTGATCACTTAAGCATAACATTAGAGAAAAGAGAAGAAAATCAAGGATGCTGTCAAATCCTAAGCACTATGCTAATGAAATCACTACCTTCTGCATGTGCTTTTTTGCATAAAAATGTCTCCAAGTCTTAAAATAGATCTTCCAACACAATTCTGACATTATTCTTTCATTAAATCATTGCCTGGTTAATTGTATCCTATTGATGATAGCAATCCATTGATGCCCTATTTTCTTCTTATCAAGTAAAAGGTCACATCTTCTGAAACCTGCTATTAAGCAAATAGCAAAGAGATTGAAAGCAGTAATAACAGTCTTTGCCTGCATACACAAGGTTGATGTAGAAATAAAAGTGAAAACATACATTTACAACTAATCCATGTAAAAATATTGCAATAGCTGAAGAAAATATTATATGATATAATCTTTATTTACACATAAGAAGAAACAGAACTGAATTCATAAAAAATGAAAACTGTATATAATGTCATGGAAAAAAAATATAATATTGCTGTCTATCATATCTATACTTTGACAATTCTTAATAAAATAACTTAGAAACAGCTTCACTTACAAATAATTCAGTTTATAACTGTCTTGTGTGCTACATAGGAAATTTGACATGTAGCAGGAATATAATATTACTAACTTTCATGAACAGAGTGGACACTTTTTCATTTCTTAATTATCTGTCCTTAACAGTTATCTGTCATTGTAATAAAGACAGAGAATGACAAGAAAACGAAAAGTGATGGTAGGAAAAAAAAAGCAACATACTCACATCAGAACTTAAGAATTACTGGACGTGAGTCTCTTAAGATCTGTGGCATGTGAACACAGAAACAGACTGTCCTTTATCATGAAGTTATTGAAAAGTAAACTAACTAAATTTTAAAGTATGAAAGACTTGAACTCAAGTATGAAATCACAGGATTTTCAGTTTTGAGGAGAGTGACATGCAATTTAAGACTGCCAAAGAAGAGCTGAAAAAAGCTCCGAATATGTTAATAGCAACTATTAACAGGCTTGCTTTTTTTCTAGCTATTGTAACAGATGGCTGTAGTTAGCAAGGGATATAAACACTAGTTTTTTTCAGTACCTCACCAGTTCCCATTAATACTTCTCATCCCCACCTACTCCCCATCCCCCTCCCCCCCCCCCAAAAAAAACAACCAACCAACCAACCAAATAAATATTTGACAGCAAGCAGATTTTTCTTTAAGAATCTTGTTCAAGCCCCAGGAAAATGGATTATGGTTGTGGATAAAAAATCACTGCTCACATGCTTTTCCATGTAATAAACAGTAATAGATGTTTTAAGAAATCTATGGTAGCTCCTCCAAGTTGATGTACACCCTAATGAGAAAAAAAAAACTTCACTGTGTAGTAGATGGCAGCCATAATTAAAACATGTCAAACTAAATACTACTTTATAGAATCACAGCTTATCTTTGATAGCTCACAGTTGAAAAGAACAGGGCCCAGAAGTTAGAAATTCTCTCCCTTCTTCCTAACGTGCAGGTAACAATCTCTTTATATGCTATTCTGTCCAAAAAAAACCAAACAAAACAAAACAACCATTCAAGCTAAGAGAGAGTGTTCTAATTACAATATCAATAGGTCTACATTACATGTCTGTAAAGTTCTGCCTGGAAAAAAAAGGGTGGTTGAGAAAAGATTTCAGGTCTATAAAATTACAAGTACCAGAAGGGAGACATAGAGAAGTTAAGCGTTAATCACTGTCCTCACAATGCAGGAAGAAGGCAATGAGGTAACTTATCTAAAAAAAAAAATAATAATAATAATAAAAGAAAAAAGAAAAAAAATTCTTCTACACTGTTTCATAGAAAGTCATTACCAAAAGAAGTTGTGGATTCTGAACAATTAGATGAGCTTAAATGACAGTAAGACAAATTCAGGAAAGAAGAATCCTTTGAGAGCTCTTATAAACCACTGTGTTCTTAAAGTGAAAGTTACTGGCAGCAGGGTGTTAGAGGAATTACTGCTGTTTTTCTCCTCTTTTTCTGGCCACTCAGACAGGCTTTTTTGGCTAGAGTATCTCATCATAAATGTTTCCTAAGCTCTTAAGAGCTCTGAAAATGAATGTACTTGTAAGTCAGTTCTTTTCCTTATACATCACCTTGCTCTCCTGTAGAAGATTTTGTGAAGAATTTATTGTAGGAAAGATGTAGGTTTTTTATGATATTTTTAAGGGAATATATAAATTGAAATAATTTTGGGTCAGTTCATCAGGACATATGTAGAATAAGCTTCAGAAGGATACTGCTTTTTTAGGATTTAGGCTCTTCTGGATGTCAGAAGGGTACGTATTATCTGAACAACATTAGAATTTAGATAGGTCTTGGATTAGTCATAACCATAGTATTCTAGAAATCATTGCAGTCATCAGTGTTCAAGCCTGATTTACTGCAATAGTACCTTGTTAGTTGCACTCCTACTTCAGATTTTTAAGTTTTTCCAATAACAATATAAACTCTTAGATTATTCATTAAAAAGTTTTATAATATATACATGCAACATGGATAAAAATCACTTGCACGTCAAAACTTTGCCAGAGAGCTTTTGAGCTATTATATCTATACTAAATATTTATAGAGTGTATATATACACTTGGATGAAAACAAGTGCTGAACTTGTTTGCAAGCATTTGTTTCAAGTCCAACTGTCAGTACTTGAGTGTTTCAGAAGACTTGTGCAAAGAAGATATCCAACATTTTTATTAAAAATTATTTAAAAAATGTTCTGTGTACAGCAATAAACCATGTAACTTATCTATTATGGAAAAAAACATGCTAGGGTTATAAAATTAACAGAATTTTGATGCTGTAGACATAACTAAAGAAGGCATGAATGCAAAAGGAAGGATAGAATAGAAATCCCTCAAAGTCAATAGAATAGTGATTGCACATAAAATATTTACCTTAAGTTGGGATACTATTCTTCTTTTCTCCCAAGTTTAAATTATTTTTGTCATATTAACATGTTTAATGTTAGCAAAACAAAGTCTTATATTTTGCCCTTCAGTATCCTTCCCATACTTTAGAATAACACTTTCAATTGGAATCAGAGTAATTACAAAAATTTTCTATATTTTGAGTGCTATGTTGGATTGTTCATAGCCAAAAAGCACCTTCAGTCAAAGAAGGACTTTGTCAATGACACGCCTTAGACCCACTTTATTATTTTGTCCACGTGGGATGATAAATGGTCACTTAAAATTGATCATAATTCATTAAATGCTGATTGGGATGCTGATATCCAATAATGAGTTTTGGCTGATGCCAAGTAGCTTTGGCTATACTTTAACATCCTATTATGTTGAATGCCCTGAGGACATTCATCAGAATGACAGCTATTTATCTGTTATATAGAATAGTGGATGAGATACAGGAAAATAATTTTGTTCAAGGATTTAGATGGCATTACACTCCAAAAATATCACCACAAACAAAAATGCAGAGCTCAAACAATGTTTTATATTAAGAGGATCCAGATGGAGTTATTTTCACGTTTTACTGTAGCCTGTTCATTTGTATTAATAATACATAGAGCTGTGACTTTGAGGCTTTCACAGAGACATGGCAGAACTCTCTGACTTGTCTCAGCATACAACTAATTACAGATGCCAGCGAGAGATGAGTAGGTACAGGGAGGACTTTTGTAACAATTCCAGCATTACTTGTTGGCATTGCCAACAGCAGTGTATGTGACTGAACATACATATGTGACTGAAGTACATTAGCACTTTTTTTTCCCCATGGTATTGTCTTATAATGTACAATTTTAATCATTTCCATCTCCATAATACATTAATTTACTGTGATTTTCTTGATGTTTTGAACACATTTGCCACACAATGTGCTGGCTATTTTCTTCTGACTTCTGTGATCTAGACAAAAAATCATGTATTAGTGGTCTGTTTGTATAGGAACTTCATTATCATAATGCCTATATTGTTCAGAGGGAAAAGTCCTCATGAAAGATACATGGCTATTTCCTTCACAGTCTCTCTCCTTGCCTTGCCTTCCTGTACTTTCTGGTGGCAGAAAAAATGTTGTCTTTACACTGCTAATTTAATCTCCAAATTTTTCTGATATATTACCCCCCTTCTTCAGTCATACAGTTTAGTTTCCATTACAAAGATAAATCCATATATAAAGTTTTTGAGCTTTAAGTTCTATAAGAACAGACAAACTTTCTATTATGCCATATAAGTAAATTCAAATCACTCCATTAACAGTTTACAAAAATTAAGAAGCTAAATTATTCATGAAGATTCAAGGTAGCATAGAAAAACGTGAAGATCTCATTGACAGATCTGTGTAAATGTCTACATCCTATTTCATGAGGACTAACATATGTAAATAGAATAGATTACATGAACTACATTTACAGCCCTCAATTCTAAGATAATTTAAATATGCCCTCACAATTAGTTGAGTATGAAGAGTCTAATGTTCGGATCCACTGAGGTATAGACAATTTACTGCCAAAAATTCCATCAAGATCTCCAAGCAAAAACCATTACTATCCTTTGCCCTCTATTTCCCTGTATTTTAACTGTGTTTTCCATCCTTCCCTTATTCTTATTTTCTGAAAGAGACTTTTGGATGTTAGAGCTGCTGGCTTACCACACAGTCTAGATTTTTTGTTCTATTCAGAAATAATTCAATTGTATTCAGATATAGTTACACAGGTAAGTTCCCTCAATGACTTCTGTAAGTATTCTGGAGGGTGAATATCCACACCTCTCTTATTAACATACTTCTCGATATTCTGTTTAATATTTAACCAGGTAGAATTTTTACTTAATCTAGCCCTTGATCAGGATTCGAGAATGTGATAAAAAATCATCAAAAACTTGTTAGAAACATCTGTGTACAATGAGATGTATTGTAACATGCACCATAGGCATGGACTTGAAGACCAGCAGCCATACTTAGACTTTATATATCTTTATATATTTAAAATAAGGAAATTGATTTTAAATAAATAAAGAAGATGAATCACATGAAGAATGTCACATTTAGACATTTAGGGATTAATCTTAGACTTCCAAAGAAATACAGTTACATTTAAGAATCACAGGACTGGAAAAATATGAGTGTTTTCAGAAAATGAATTAAAAATACACGTGAGAAATTGTCAGACACCACACATCTAGATAAGCTTAAATAATATGATGCTGAAGTTGTTCCAAAGCCAAATGTATTTGCCTTCAATTGAATAATAATCTTTCTCTAATGAATTAGTAAGTGCCTTGCATTAAAAGAAAATATTCATACATAACCTAGGAGAGAAAAAAGTGGTGAAGTATTATGATGTCATTACAAATTTTAAAGTACATTTACCTTAATGGATATAGAAATTACTAAAGAAATGAAGAAACATCACTCAAAATATGTTCAGTTAGGATATCACTCTATTTTTTAAATTCTTACACACAGACATAAAATTGAATGAAGTAGCTTTTCTCCATGCTGTCCTTCTCAAGTAATAACTTAATGCTCCCTGAAAGTCAGCATTTTTCCTCACAGAACCTGGTATTTCATGACTAGGGAGGAAAGTGAATGTCTAACAACAAAAAGGCCAACTAAAGAAAACTAATTAAACTATTATCCCAAGCAGATGACAAATTTCATTGAATAGTTAAAGTCAAAAGTCTCCAGGCCATCTAACTAGTTCAGGATTCAACCTCTCCCATTTGAAGTTTTGTCACATAAGTAATGTATACTTTCTTTTTGAAGTCATCAAAACAGAAATATTTGAATAAATAGATATATCCTCATTAAGATGCCAAACTTAAAAGGTCACATTTAACAACTGACCAGATGGACCTGTCATCTCATTTTATATAATACCATTTAAATTCATCTCGATCTTCTTCTGTGCTAAATTTTAAAATATCAGATTTAATTTATTAAAGTTGTATAATAAAATTGAGATATCTGGTAATTCTGTAGTCAAGGAGGTGTTGTCTTACGGAAATGCAACCCAACATACTGAGTAAAATTGTCTCCTACTTTCAAGAAAAATGGCAGCAAGAACAAAACACTACCTGAATTCTCAGAAGCTTTGTATTTTGTTGCCTGATCCATCATAGAGATTGACTTCACCAAAGAAAATAATAATTTAAAAAAACAAACAAAAAATAAGCAGGCTAAAGGCCAGGCTGGGACCAAAAACAAAGTTTTACCTGACGTTTCCTCTCTGCATAAGAACAGTATATACCTTGCTTGTCAGCAGGTGTGTACCCACTGCCTTTGGGATGATGAACCCTCCTGTTGAGCAGCTATCATGAGGCGAGTAGTGCCATATCCTACAAGTAAAGGAGGATTTCATCTCTGGACCTCTGTTTATAACCTTGATCTCTCTTGTGATACTCTGCTACTGCTCCTTCCACAGTTTTAACACTCTTTCATCTGCTGTCGCTTGCCCTTGTTACAGCCCTAGGTGTCCTACTCAGAAACTGATTTAGTCTGGGGTTTCTACTCTGGAATGAAAGCATACACTGCAAGAGTCAACATTCCTTTCTTCCCATACTGCCACTGCTCTTCTTGCTTCTGCTTACCAAGCTATCCTGATCACAATTAAAGGGTCAGAGGCTTCTCCGTTATTCACATCTGCTCTTGACTTTGGTTCTTCCAGACATTTGATTGCTTAACTGCAAAAATTTAATCCTCTCAATTCTGTCTTTTGTAACAGGCTCAAGGTGAGGCACATTTTTCTGATTACAGAGGGCAGTCACTGGAGGTGAAATCCTGGCCTTCCTGAAATCAATGGCAAAGTTCCATTGACTTACTTGTTCATCCTCTTAATCCTCCTTTAATCCTCTGTAGGGCTAGATCAAACGAAGTCCTTTGAATTGTATCCAGAAAGGAAGAAGAAGCCAGTGCAAACACTGAAGTTCTGTGTAATGTGTTCCCTCTAACTCATCTCACCTAGAAGTTGATCAGTCACAGCCTGAAAGTTTTGTGAATGTGTTTTTGGCTTCTCTTCAAGTATTGCACCCTTCAGTGTACACTGCAATATTCTAAATCTCAAGACATGAAGGTCTGTTTCACTGTCATCCTATTCTAAGAAGAGAAAAAGTATGTTTTATTGTGCATTTTATGACAAAAAGTAATCTCAGCAAAGGCAACTTTCTTTGCTCCAGATTTACATGAGGCACACTGAAGATTATATACTCTAGCTTTGAGAACAAAGAAATCATTTAAAATCACAGCAAAAATACCTTTGTGCTCCCTATGTACTTTCCTGGAGTCACCATCTTCAATTCTGTCATGCTAGTGAATTAATAACCATCCAGTTAATTGCAGTCTGAACTTCAGCTGATCACTGAGAAAAAAAACATTTAAAATGGAATAACTCAGCTTAGGGAAATGTGTATTCAAAACTTGGTGTCATCTTGTTGTCCATGGCACTAAAACCCAAGACACACACTTATGCCTCCTGTAACTGTTCATAAAAATAAGATGTAAGAGATGAATAGTTTCTGTTAACCATGCTAACAGAAGCAGTACTCACATTCTGAACAACTAGGATTACAATGTGCAGGACTCTTGCTTTTGAAAATACAAGTTTTTGATAAACTTTTAAGCAGGTGTGCAGTCAGTAAGTAGTCATCAATGAGCAGACCCATATACTGGTTCACAGGAGCATCACCAATTGGCTACCAAAAGGGGCAAGGGAAGACCAAGCTGAAGTAGCTGGGATCTGGGATCATGCATAGCATTTCTAGCTTCGGCCCTCAGAAGGCCAAAAGAAAAGTACCAAGTACCATAATGAAAAACTACGATAATAAAATAACATAAATAATAAATATAAATAAATAAAGTAATAATGAAATGAGCAGCTACTGAGTACACTGAAATATAACACAAGCGTACTATGAGTAAACAGATGTCACACAGTCTGTGTAGTGACTAAATGTGCACCACATTAGGTTGATAATTCTATTAAAAATAAAATGCATGTTTCTCATCTATTCTGCAAGATCAGATACATGTATGTTGTATTTACAATTGATAGTCTTAAATTCAAGTAAGTGTAAAAAACCGTCCTTCTTGGTATTACCTCAGCATAAGTGACACCACTGTTTAATGCAACAGACTAGGCCATAAATCCCTTGATGTTAGTATTTCCTTAGGTTTTTGTTTTTGTTTTCTTTTTTTTCTTTTTGCTACTTTAAGATAGCTTACTTAAATAATAAATATCAGTAGTCTCTACCTACAGCCATGAACTATGAGCTAAGTATTGATGCTGTTCTAAAAGGAAAAAAGTACAAACAAGAATCTTGTTTTCAGAACAGAAACCTATTAAAAATCTATTTGTTACTGTTTCTGCTAGAGATATTTAAGTAGTTGGTTAGTGTTTCCTTGTGCCAAAATTTGGGGTTGGAGTAATATTTAGAAAACCTCTTATATAGTCTGTGGTTGGCTGTACAGTCTCTGACAATCAGAGATCAGAGCAGAATTCACCAAGAGGAAAAGTGAGAAGTCAGGTAGCATCCTCCTGCATCTCACTTTTTAAACTTTGATAAACTCTTGGAGAAATAAATAATAAAGAGTGACTTGGCTGAATATCAGGAAGGTATGAATGACAAGGTGCAGCAACTTGAATGTCGGAAAGCTGGGAAAATGTCAGATTCCACCCTGCTATCACTCTGTCAGAATCTGTCAAAAAGACATCTGTCCTTTCCAGTTCACAAGCAGATCTGAACAGAAGTCTCACAAAGGTTAAGGCTAACCAAAGCAGAATTCCTTTATTTCTGACACAGATTTACAACCCTTAGTTTCCTATTGTATCTTTTTATATACTCTGGTATTAAGAACAAGTCCACCTGCCTTTACTAACACTCATTCTGAATTGCAAGTAGAACCTTCACTTTAGCTTTTTAAATATTTTTATTAACCTTTCTTGCATGTTTATGCAAATCTTTTTTTTTTTTTTTTTTTTTTTTTGTAAAAGAATCTCTGGACATATTAATGTTTCATCAACAGAGAAACAAGTAATAAAATTCTTAATATGTGAATGTCTAGATTTTCATTTCTGCTATTTAATTACAAAATCTGCTCAAAGTTCAAAGTAGGAGTTAGAGATGCTTCTCTCTTTTTTTTTTTTTTTTTTTTTTGCTTTTTTTCCCTTAATGTTCTTTGAAGAAGCATTTTATATTAAATAAAAAATAAATTAAAAATCACAGAGATTTATCACTTCAAAGTAGTGGCATAAATAGAGCCAACCCTTAGTTCATTGTGAGTAGTTTTCAGTTTATGAGGAAAAAGTCTTTTGCTGATGACAGGCTGTTTCTGTTGGAGCAATGGGAATGCAAGTTATAAGACAGCCTTACCTTACAAAATACTTTCAGTATCTAAATCTCAGCATATAAATCTCATTCCATTCATGTGACAGTAACCAGTAAAAATCAGTAGAGTTATGCTGCTATAGAATTGGTATGGGGATGAAGAAATCCAGCCCCACAAGTTGTGATTCCAGTATAATTTGAACAGGCAGCTCGATTGTTATCCAGGCCTTCTCATTACTGATTGTTAACTTCATGGCAAATAAACATACACCTTTCAGTGTGAAATATGGTTATATTGCATATATTAACAAATAGCAATACAGTATTTTAAAAATTTTGTTATCTTTATTAGCAACATTGTAACAAAAAATCGCAGTGTGATAGATAGATGCTACACTTTCTGGTTAGCAAAGTTCAAAGGTTCTGACTTTAATGAAGACCACATTTCTTTCACATTTCTTTCACATTTCTCATACTCTGTCTCTTATTAGAAGTAGTCAGTAAGGTGTTGGAAGCTTATTTTGGGGGTCACATATGACCATGCTTACTCAGATTGAAACATTGCTTTATTATGAAAGCACTTGTTTGCTCTCCAGTTGCACATAAAGCTGTTACTTTGGACTAAAGTGAAAAATTTCAGTATGATTGACAAATGTAGATGTTATGTTTGAAAGGTGGGGACACAGGGACTTTTTTCAATGGCCAAGTACAGATGTTTACATTGTGTATATGCTGGAGGTAGACTACAGCATGTACTACCTCATCTTCTCTGTGCCTTGTTATTCAGGAAGGAAGCTGGGGGTTGCAGAATAGAGCTACAAACTGCTCGTGTGGAACCTGGTCTGGATAACTGGTGACCAGGAACCTGAGGTAGGATCAAAAATATCACTGCTGTGAAAAGCTGAATATCATCAGGCAAAACTAGAGATTCACTTTCTTATTACTAAAAGCTACTAGATACAAATACTTTCTAACCATGCTCACCTGCTGAAAGTATAGATAGTTACGGAACTAAATGTTATCTTGTAGAAGTATAACAGCTCACTAGTAAGTGTTTTCTTGATTTTCTGTTGCTGTTATTGTCTATTATCTATGACAAGCACTTAAGAGTGATACTACTGAAGGTACAGTGGTACACTGATTGCCTCTCCTGACAATTGCTCATAACTTTTTATTGTCCAGGGTACTACAAAACTACTTAGGAGATTTGTGCTTCCTTGAAGTTTGTTCCTGTAGATTGTGAGTAGAAACCAGTCAGTAGCCTGTGAAAGTCATCATTTTCTCTCCCTCACCACATCATCATAGTGAGCTATGTTTTCAAATGTTTTTCTGCTTTCCTTCATTTTACTTCAGCCTTGATGTCCTCTGTCCTTCATTTCTCTGCCAACTCTGTATAATTCTCTGATTTGTTAAGTATGTATTTTCCATAACTTTAAAGTTCTCCTCATACTTACATTACTCCACACTCAAATTACAAATCCTGTCAATCACATCCAGTGCTTCTTTGTTGGTGGTAAACAAATTTCAGTTTACTTGTTTTTTTTTAATCCATAACGATTAATTCTGTGACTGGAAAAGGCAAAATGTGTTAGCAAAGTAAAGGATTTTGTACCTGTATTTAAGCTGAAGAAGTATCATAGCATAGAATGTTCTTACTTAAGAATAAAATTGTATATTATATATTGTAATAATAGCATTATAATGCTATCCAAATACTTTTTAGTAAAAGTTTGCATCATACATAAAGACCAGACCTTCCTTTCTACAAGGACAGCTGCATGTGACTTTGACCTTTCCAGAAAGATCTGATTGAGCACAACAGACTAGCTCTGTAGTCTCTCTTAGGAGGAGAGAAACCTAACATAAGTTCCTTTTTCTTCTTTTGAAGATGCTCCCCAGATTGATTAATCATCTTCTTGGCCACTGGAACTTAAGAGACATACATTCAAACATTTCAATATCCACCTTTATAACAATAAAATGTACAACTTCTTTTCTTTCATCCACACCAATATTATTGCATAGAATCTTAGAATAGCTTGGTCTGCATGGGACCTTAAAGATTATCTAATTCCAATATATTTTTCTAGTTGAATGATTTTACTCAGATTCACATGCTTCTAAGAAAAACTGCTCATTATTACTAACATGACAGATGGCAAGAAAAGCAAAAGCAAAAAAACCCAAGTAGATTAGTTTTTCTGATGCTAAATCATGAACATAGTTCTCTATGAAAATAATGCCTCCTCACAGCTTGCCCAATGGTGTTGTGAATGCCCTGTCCCTGGAAGAATTCAAGACCAGGCTGGATGGGGCTTTGAGCAATCTGGTCTAGAAGGAGGTATCCTTACCTGTAGCAGAGGAGTTGAAACTAGATAATCTTAAAGGTCCCTTCCAATCCCAACCATTCTGATTGTATTTATTTCCATGGAAACTATAATAGGTCTAAGGAGCATAATAATACTTTGCTTGAACTAATTGTCAGCTACAAAACATGGTTTTTCAACATAATTACTACCATCAGTTGATGTGAAGACAATCCAAAATACTGTCTGGTCAATGTTAAGAACAAGCCAGTTATCCTTCCTTTTTCTACAATATATTAGAGAAAAAACAATAGCTGAGCAAGGACTGAAAAAGAAAAAGCTAAAAAAAAAAAAAAAAAGAATAAGAAAAGATAAGAAAAGATAGTCCCCATTTAAGGTAAACAAAACGCTACTAGGAGGTACTGTCTCTCAATGGAACTTCGTATCAGGTAGAACTGCTCCAATAAGTCTCCACATACAAACAACCGCTGCAGAATTATAGTAACTGTAGCCTTCAACAGGAAAATTACCCACCCTAGATGTTTGTACTACCACATTGCCTGGGATGAATTTTTCCATTCTCAGTCTCTCTCTCTCTCTCTCTCACACACACACACACATACACACACACACACACATACACACACACAGAAAAAGAAAAAAAAAAGGAGTTAATGGATTGAGATTATTTGTGTCTTCTATTCTTACAGAAAAATGAATTAGATGGTGAAGATAGCAGTTACCTATTAATTAAAAATAACAGGAGAGAAGCAAACGTATGTCAGAATAGAAAATAGGAGGGGAGATACAAACATCTCTTAGGACATAATGCAAAGGTTTGTTTTGTGGTCATTCATAACTTCTTCAATCCTCTTCAATTAGAATCCCCATAAAACGTACACAGAAGCAACTTGCTATGTGACCAAAAGGTAGAAGAAGTTTGAAGAAGAAGTTTGAAGAAGAGAGACCTGTTATGTTTTTCACTTGTGTGTTTTTATTATTCAAAAGAGAATGTGTTTTGTTGTATGTTATCCCTTTCCTTCACCTCAATCTTAGATCTTCCCATTTCTGTGATTATCAGGTTATACTGAGGAACAGGTAGTCATTCCCATAGGTTGCTACCTTGCATTCTATGTCAATAACTTCTTCAGAATATGCAAACATTGAGATAACCAGCTAGAAAGAGGAGGATGCCCAGTGAAGGAATTTACAGGTTTTCATTCATGGTATCCCATTCCAGTAGATTCCATTTCCTTGGTATGCAAAATAAACCAACTAGATTCATTTTCAATGCAGAAATTTGTATGGAGATCCAGAAAAAAATCTGAATGAGACATTAAATTCTTAGTAAAAAAGAGGTCTAAGGAATCCATAGTTGATTATCACTTGTGCTTTGATGCTTTGATTTTGTTGGTATTTTATGTTAATAAAAAACAAAGTTTTGAGTGTGAAATGCAGTCAAGTGTCTGAATACAGCACAGAACCAATGCCAAAGTACATATAACAGAAAATATCCTATTTTGCCCTGACTATAAAGCAAAGATAGAGATTCAGTGGCTCTCCCATACTTTCCCTTTAAAAAGAGCCAACATTGTTATCAGCCTCTTTGTACACTTCCCTTTCATTAGAGGATTTTCTCATATTTTCTCTGAAAAGAGAGGAAAAAATGAGCACAGAAAAACCTTTCTCACAGACAATGAAAATAAAGATTAAATCCATTGTTGAACAAGAAAGAATGTGAAGGAGACCCTTCCTTTTGAGAGGAAAATAACAGTTGTTATCTATAATTCTGTTACAACTCATACTGCAACGTGAATTTGTGGTTTTAGCACGGGAATAAAAATTAGGACACTTAATAGATAAGTAGGCATCTCAAGATATATGTGCTGTAGATATCTTCAATACGATTTGTGTGATCAGTTTTCTATTACTGTGAACCTCAGTTTCCTCTCCTAGAAAGCAGAGTCAATAATATGTCTTCTTCAAAATATTATCACGAAGTTCTTCAGAGGAAGCTGCTTGTAATTTGCAGAATATTCTGTACACTGCTTGTATGAGCAAAGGTTCACAAAAGCTAAGCCAAACCCACTTGTATCAAGGTAAGATTTTGTCACTTATTTTATGTATTTTAATTATCAAAGCTATATAATACATATACTCTCTTACACACACACAAAGATAAGGAACTATATAGAAAGACCTTCCCTATGATTTGAGATCAACACTAGGAATTATGATGCAATAGAGGATACAAACTTCATTTTGACTCTACAGTTCATTTACTGGCACATATTTCACTGAAGAAATAAACATTAGATTCTCACTGAACCAATGTTTAGAGTAGGGAACCAAGGTTATAAGCTCTATTCTGATTGCAGATTATAAAGTTAGCCCCAGTTTGCTCCTATCTTCCTTACCCTCACTAAAATCTCTTCCTTTTACGCATGAAATTCTTGCATACGTACCAGCTTTTCACTTATTCTTCCCAAGTTTCCATAGAACGACTCTGTAACTTGAGTAGCATTAGGGAAAAGCATATTTTTTACTGATATTTCAAAAACAGTTTAACTATTATGACTGCAATATTTTTAAAGGTAGCCTCATGTAGATACCTTGCAATGAACTTTTGCAAGCAAATGAACTTTGCAAGCAAAACTCTCCATCCTGACAAAACTGTAATTAATAATAGCAATCAAAATAATAATTAAATATAGAGCCTTTCAACAAGAATCAAGAGGCAGCTTCAGAAGATGTTCATTACCATCTTTGCTTAAAAATTGAAATAAATAATAATTTATTCAGTTTATCTTTTTTCTCTTTTCCTTTGTCTTTCTCTTTTCTTTTTCTCCACTGTCTTTCTTTTCCTATGTGTTTCTCTTTCTTCTTGTTCTTCCTTTTCCCAAATAGTAAACATGCTTTCAGAAATTCTTAATTAATGTTGACAAGAAAATTAACACTTTTCTGAAGTTTTTTGAACATCCTTCCACAATTTGAGAAAAATTGCAACAGATGGCGTTTCTTTGTATTTGATTCTATCTGTCAGTAAGAGTAATTTCTGTGGAACCTATTAGTTTAAGCCACATTAAATACCTCAGGACTTTCCCTCAAGAGCTTTTTGAATTGCTTTGCTTAGCAATTTGTCTCAAGAAAGGCTTCTTAGTAGGACATTACTCTTGTGTTTTCCTGCTACCCAGCCATCCATATCTAATGCCAACTTAAATGTAAATTTTAACAGTCCATGAGACATTGATGAAGTGGATCCAAATTCAGTAAAATTTGGTCATCAGATGGCTCAGTAAATTAAGTGAAACACCTATGTCTTCTATGTAGTTGAACGTTAAATTAATCCAAAGGAAGTGCTGTCCTTAAAGATAAAGATGTTGAGGAGAGCTGGCTACTCTTCAAGGATGCCATCCTGAAAGCACGAGAGGTCTCCATCCCTCTGAATAAGTGGGCAGACGAGATAGGAAACTGGCATGGCTCAGCAAGGACCTGCTGGTCACACTGAGGGCGAAGAAAGGTGCATACAAGCTCTGGAAACAAGGGCGTGTTACCTGGGAAGAGTACAGGGATGCTGTCCGGACTTGCAGATGTAGGATCAGGAAAGCCAAGGCACAGGTAGAACTGAACTTGGCGAGGGATGTGAAAAACAATAAGAAGACATTCTACAGGTATGTTGGCCAGAAGAGACAGGCCAAAACAGGTGTACCTTCTTAAGTAAATTTAAAAGGAGAACTGGCTTCAATGGAGAAAGCTGAGGTACTGAATGAGTTCTTTGCCTTGGTCTTCACTGGTGGCCAGGATTCTAGTCTTTCTCACGTCCCTGCGCCCTGCACCCCCAAGCCTCCAGGTGGGGACCAGGGGTGTAAATGCCCCCCCACTGTAAGGGCAGAGCAAGTCCAAGACCACCTCATGAGACTGGATGAGTACAAGCCTTTGGGGCCGGATGGTGTGCATCCCAGGGTTCTGAAGGAGCTGGCTGAGGTGGTTGCCAAGCCACTCTCCATCATATTTGAGAAGTTATGGCTGTCAGGAGAGGTCCCAGATGACTGGAGGAAGGGTTACATCACTCCCATTTACAAGAAAGGGAGCAAGGAGGACCAGAGGAACTACAGGACGGTGAGTCTCACCTCTGTGCCTGGGAAGATCATGAAACAGATCCTCCTGGATGACATGCTTGATCACATGAGGAATGAGCATGTGATCCGAGACAGCCAGCACGGCTTCACCAGGGGAAGGTCATGCTTAATCAATCTTGTGGCCTTCTATGATGGAGTGATGGCCTTGGTGGATGAGGGGAAGGCGACCGATGTCATTTACCTGGACTTGACCAAGGCCTTTGACATGGTCCCCCACCACATCCTTATCTCCAAATTGAAGGGATGTGGATTTGATGGGTGGACTACTCGTTGGATAAGAAATTGGTTGAAAGGCCAAAGACAGAGGGTGGTTATCAATGGTTCTATGTCCAGGTGGAGGCTGGTAACGAACGGAGTCCCCCAGGGGTCTGTCTTGGGACCAATGCTCTTTAACATCTTAATCAATGACATTGACAATGGAATCAAGTGCACCCTCAGCAAATTTGCTGACGACACCAAGCTGAGCGGTGCGGTTGACATGGAGGAAGGAAGGGATATCATTCAGAGGGACCTTGACAGACTTGAAAGGTGGGCCTGGGTGAACCTAATGAGGTTCAACTCGGCAAAGTGCAGGGTTTTGCACTTGGACCGGAGGAATCCCAGGCATCTATACAGACTGGAAGGAGCAGTCCTTGAGAGCAGCTCTGCAGAGAAGGACCTGGGGGTCCTGATGGATGACAAACTTAATATGAGCCAGCAGTGTGCTCTTGCAGCTCGGAAAGCAAGTGGTATCCTGGGCTACATCATGAGAGGGGTGGCCAGCAGGGACAGGGAGGTGATTGTCCCTCTCTACTCTGCTCTTGTGAGGCCCCATCTGGAGTACTGTGGCCAGGTATGGAGCCCCCAGTACAAGAAAGACAGAGAGCTGTTGGAGAGGGTCCAGAGGAGGGCCACAAAGATGATCAGGGGGCTGGAGTACCTCCCCTACAAGGACAGACTGAGGGAGCTGGGCTTATTCAGCCTGGAGAAGAAAAGGCTGTGAGGTGACCTCATTGCAGCCTTTCAGTACCTGAAGGGAGCCTATAAACAGGAAGGAAGTAAATTCTTTGAAAGGGTAGATAACAGCAGGACAAGGGGGAACGGTTTTAAGTTGAAAGAGGGAAGATTTAGGTTGGATGTTAGGGGGAAGTTCTTTATCAGGAGAGTGGTGAGGTGCTGGAATGGGCTGCCCAGAGAAGTTGTGGATGCTCCGTTCCTGAAGGTGTTCAAGACTAGGTTGGATGAGACCCTGGGCAACCTGGTCTAGTATTAAATGGGGAGGTTGGTGGCCCTGCCCAGCAGGGGGGTTGGAGATTCATGGTCCTTGAGGTCCCTTCCAACCCAGGCCATTCTGTGATTCTGTGATAAGCAAGCAAGAAGCATTGTTAAAATTAAACTTCAGAATCAAAAGGAAATAAGTTTGCAACAAGCTCTGGTAAAAAAAAAAATCCTTAAGTACTTTCAAAATCCTCTGTTTAGTCAGAGTTCACCCTCCTCGTATCATTGTACCTTAGCTATAAAAATAAACTTACCATGCTTCTCTATCTTCTTATTATGGGATCCCATTAACCAAGTACAGGTATCTCTTCTAGAACAAATCTTCTGTCTCTTCAGATACTTCTGATGGCTCTATTACAGATATAATGGCTAATAAAAGTCACCCTACTCAACAGCTACCTGCTAATTCATATCTAACCATCTGTCAGTTGAGGGGCCTGCAGGTTCCTGTACAAAAAAATAAAAATCACTCTACACAAAATTATTATTAATCTGGTTTATGTTAATTATTTTTACATTATTTAAGAAAATCTATAAGCTAACTGACCTTACTTTTAAGCTAAGAATCAGAAACCTTTAAAGATCTTTTTTGGCTATTTCACATTAAGCTAAGCGATTGTGAAAAGTTAAAAAAAAAAAAAAGGTAGAAGTTATTGATGGGATACTTCAACTCCTTTAGTGTCTCCCACAACCATATTTGCTATCCCAAATGAGGGTTTACTGAGGAAAAGAAGATTTATTCCACTGTAGATAGAAACTAGATTAGAAATGTATGTTAAAGACCACAGCCATAAAAATTAGATACATCAGCCACATCAACCAAAGAAAATTAACTTCTGTCATAAGGGAGCCAACAGCACACAGCACTCTAAGTATCTGGTATTTAAATGAACTTATCATTACATAAGACAAGTTCAGGAATATAGCAAATTAGAAAACAGATATTTTTGTGGAGAAAACAATTTGTCTGCTTTTGTTATTTGCCAGTCAAATTAGTATAGGGCAAATTCTACAGACTCTTAATCTTATGAACAATTTCTAGAGTCTATTCAGGTACGTGAAAAATATGCTGTAAAACAGTCTTGGAAGAAGGCTCTTATCTGCCTTCCAGATGTTTAAACAGACTTTGTAAAAATAAAAAATGCTAAAGCATTAGCTATTTCTGACAACTCCATCTATCATTTCTTTATTGTTTATACACAGTGGTGTCGTACCGAATACATGCCAAAAAATCTTACTCCATAGTGTATTGCAAAGGTTATCAAATGTATTACCAATACCTTATTTAACAAAAACACTTTGTGTGTTCTTACTATATATACTATGTTATAAAAACTAAACAAAAAACCCCAAAGTTTAAGCTCCAAAATTCCCCCCCAAGCAAGGCTGCTTAGTGACTTGGGGGAAAAAAATATAGCACTTTTGTGGACATTTCAGGTAAACAGGTATGACAATGGGAAGATGCTTCAAGGAGACACAGTGCCCTTTAGTTTACACTCAACATTCTTACCACTGATGATCAGAATGCTGCCAAGTGAAAAAGATGCACATTAGCAGCAGCAAAGCTGCTATGTCTCCTGTGTTTTTTTATATGGAGAGAAACAATCTTAACTGGTCACTGAATATTCATTTCACCTAAGGCACTATGAGGAAGAGTATAGCCTAAGAAATCTTGCTTCTCCCTCCATAAAGCCAGTAGTACCATAGATGGATTTCCAGCCATACAGAAGAGAGGGAGTTGTGCTTTTCCCATTGTCACTTCTTTCACTGTCACTAGTCAAACTAGAAAGGAAAGTGTGGTTGTAAGCAGAAGTGACCTTCTGTCTTGAAAAGGGGAACTATGAAAGACTTTGAAGTCTTCCTCACAATGTAATTGTTTGACAATCCCTAAAGTGTCTAATTTCAGTAGCAGATGAAGGAGGGCTTTTTTTTTTTTTTTTTTTTGCCCAGCTGACTGGAGATAATATAAGATGTGTTGCAGTCAGAGTCTATTCTTTGCACTAGTAGCAGCAGCAGCTGGGGACAATGATGGTAACTCCTCTATGTCTGTCCCAGCTGAGGAACTAAATTTTAACCTGAGGGAGAAATTACCTGGGTCATTCTGAAGGATGGTGCCTGATCTGTGCAGGAGAGTGGACTGAATTACCTTTCTCCCAAGGAAGAGAAAGAAGCTCTAGTAGTTTGCCCACATGTTGGTGGATTTATGCTTTCTAAATCTCAGATTCACTTATAGCATCAGAGAGGTTGAGCTACAGTGAATGACTTATAGGACACTGAGATCAGCATAAATTATACAACTCAATGAAAAAAGTATAGTGTTAATTATCTATAGCCAGTAGTGGCATGCTTTTTCCAGGAACTGTTATTCTGAATTAGCAGTTTTCATTCATCTTTGTCTGTACTTCCTTATCCAACTACAAATCAAGTACCAAATCTCAATACACGAAAATGTCTTGTAAATTAAAGAAGAGTTGAAGATAATTACTTTTGCAATTGCAAACTGCACAAGGTGATGGAGAAAGATTAGGAGGACAAGAAAAAATTACTTGATTGTTGTAGTAATTGATTCTTAGATATGTAATTCTATACAGAAAAAAAAAAAAACCCAGAATGTTTGTCATTTAAATGTTCCATGACATTTACAAGACATGACCTAAAATAAAATGTATGAGAAATGGATGTCACTTGCCTTTTTAAGAAAAAAAAAAAAAATAACAGATATCCTACAGTATGAAATTATATACTTAGGTCACTCCAAAACGATTGTTGCCTACTTATTTCCATACAAAACATAACAGATAAAAAGAATACAACACTATTAAATAGAACACATTCTCAGCTACAAAACACTATCTTTCAACATTGTCACCACCATTAGCTGTGTGTTTTCACTAGTAATGAATAAAAGCCTGCATGCCACACAAAAATCCACACCAATTCAGGTGAACCACAGTTGCTGTCACCACTACTGAAATGCACCATACACCACCTCATTGCTCTCACATCCACACTTCGGTCTCCATAAATATTCAGCAAGCATTGATGAATGTCAATGGGTGCAATTTTTTCCACATCGAATAATTCAGCAGCACTCCTTCTCCTCATCCACACTTCTATGTCTGACACCATTTTGTCAGATTACCTCTCTGCTGTCATCTATCACATGACAACAATATACAATGAAATTCTAGTTGAAAAGTTCAGCCTCTACTGCATTCCATAAGCTGAAATCTCACCACAGTTATGAAACAGGTACTTTTTTTACTTTTTTCCAAGTGTCTTTTAATTTGCTTTGAATCAGAAGTTGTATAAACTACATAAATGGTTAAAATAATAGGAATCTATCAATAATACTGTTTAGCTGAACCTAACTGATGGCAAAATAGAGGTTGAATAAGCTCTGCTGAATCTTCATTTTGACTATACGCTGTCATTACAGCCATTTATCATTTTTTACCTTTCAGACAGTGTTACAGAGAATAATTACGTGGTAGTTAAAAATGGTAAAAACATTTCCCCTTCCAAGAATGCTTCTTTTCTATTTTGAATTCACTATAGTGAAGAATACAAGCTTCTATGTGACAAATTGTATATTGTGGAGTACTATATGCAACAAAAGTGATTAATACCATGAAAAGAGGCTGACTTCATTTTCAGGCACATGTAGAAACATTTCATATGCTAGATGTTAAATACTGTAGAAATTTCATATTGAGTGATTTGAATGCCTAAGAAGTGTTACTTTATATTCTAAATTATAGTCATTAAAATGCTATTGGAATAGTCTCCTTAATATTAACTGAGCATTCCTCATTACATAACAAGAAAATTATTACTTTTGCTGAGGTTTCCTTTCACTCTTCAGTTCCAGCATTGTTTAACGTACAGTAAAGATCTCTGTGAATCAGATAAAATGCACAGTGGTATCTAAAACAAAGAGTTCTGGTTTGCCAGAAAGCAAAACAAGAAAAAACAAGAAAAAACAGAAAACGACACAAAAACATTATATACAATAGGGAAATGCTAGGGAGTCTTAATCCCAGTTTCACCAGTTAAAGATCTAAGCAATTTACAGAGTTAATATAGAATACTGAAATAGCTCCCAATTTTGATTTTCAATACATACTCTTGCATAGAACCTTAATTTTTCATAAAAGGTAACACAAACAGTGTTTTCTAATTTGGAGGCAAATTCTCCCAATTGCAATTCTAGTAGCATTGAGGAGTTTTTATTCCCAATTTTGAAGATAAAAATTGATCTTAGCAAATTTATTTGAGAAAAATCAGTACATTTCATTAGAATGAGATTGAAGAGATTATTTTTGAAAAGACACAGTATCCTGAAGACCATGATGTCTTCTGGTGTGATACCTAGGGACCGTGATCTCAACAAGATTAAAATTAAATTATTAGCATGACGTTTTGATACTGCAAAACAATGAATGGCTTAGGAAAGCAATTTGTAAAAAAAAACAGTTTTGATAGTATATGGTGGCTCACAGCAGCAATGGTTCGTAATTGCAGCATCTGCAGCATACAGAAATTGGATTGCAACAGACAGAAATTCTTCACATTGCAGCAGAAAATGAGTGAAATAAATTCTGCTCAAAAGGAAAACATTTAAATTCAATTTTGCTAATATTCCAGTACGTTGTAGATTTATCTACAAAATAAATAAATAAATAAATAATAAAAAGTATATGAATGTGTGAAGTCACAGAGACTTCACAGAGAAGAGTCACAGGGTCAGATTGCAAATATACATTTCTGCATTTGACCAGTATATTCTCTAAACTTATTGGCAATCTCTCTTTGATGAACAAAATTAAAGTAGCTAATTAGGGTCACTTTTACAGAGCTTTTGTAGTTGCTCCTACATTCTTTGGAAAATGCAATGAAAAAGAGGCGCACAGGCAAAGACTTGTTAATCAGCAACTTATCAAGGTTTCATCTGCAGTGAACTTTCATATATCAAATAATTGTTGCTGCCTTTTCAGATGACTCATCTCCTAACATCATTACTAAATATCAATATATAAATAAGTGTGAGCCTACCATAAAGGTAAAGGAAAATCATCCTTCACTACCTCAAAATCTTAATTTGAAACTGATATTAAACTTCTTTGCTTCCCATTCCAAAATGTTACACCGTTTAATACTTTTGGAAACAGATACTGCTCAAGCTGCATCTGAGTGTGTAACACAAAGGGAAGAGTTCCCAGTGTTTTTATAACACAGTTTGAAAAATTAATAGAACAGTAAGAAAGAACAATGACTTTAAGTTTAGCCAATCAGATTTAGGGCATACCATTAGACATTCCTCAGTATTAAGACTTTGCTAGTCTTAAGCATAACTGTGCCCCAGGGACTGCCAAAGTCTCAGGAAGTCAAATGAAATTTTCCCAGAGTAGTTATAGACTCATAGAATCATATAATGACTTGGGTTGGATTTCTTCTCCCAGTTTGTATACATATCTGGGATTACCTCGACCCAAGAACAAAACTTTACACTTTGCTTAGTTGAACCTCATTGGGTTCACAAGGGAACACCTTTTGAGTTTATCAAGGTCCCTCTGGATGACATCCATTCCTTCTGTTGTATTAACCACTTCTAACAGGTTGGTGTTGTCAGCAAACTTGCTGAGAGTGCACTAAATTCTATCATAAAGATGATAAAGAGTACCAGACCCAAGGCGGACCTCGGAGTGACACAGCTTGTTACTGGCTTCCACATGGATATAGAGCCACTGACCACAACCCACTAGCCATGACCTTCCAACCAATTCCTTATCCAAAGAATAGTCCACCCTGCAATTCCATATATCTCCAATTTTGAGATAAGGATGTGGTGGGGGACTACGTCAAAGGCCTTGCATAAATACAGGAAAATAACATTAGTCACCTTCCTTAGTCCACTGATGCTGTCACTCCCTCATAGAAGTTCACCAGAATGGTCAGATGTGACCTTCCCTTGGTAAAGCCATGCTTGCTGTCTCAGATCAACTGGGTTGATCTACAGAGTTCATTTCAGTCCAAATGAGATCAAGATAATTCCCATGGACTCAGGTGATTCCATCTGAACTGAAACTTCTCTGAGGTTACATCTTTGTAGCTTGTAAGATCTATTTTAGGGAGATAAAATTTAATTATTAAAAGAATTAGAGCAGTAGGAGAAAATTTTCTAGCAACAGCAGCAACAACTAGACAGAAATAACATATTTACACATGCATTTATGTATTCAATTTCCTTCCCTTCCTTAGTCGTTTGGTTGTTTTGTGAAAGAAGGTTACTTTTGTTTGGTTCAGGGAGATAGACAAACTGAGGGAGAGGGAAATGAGGATATATCACAATAGAATGATATAGGAGTGAAGACTTTGTGGGTGGCTAAGCTTTACAGTGGATAAAAACCAGCAGCATTTCACATATGAGAAACTGTATTCACGCTAAACTTAACAGATTAAACATAAAATAGTCTTCTGTTAGAAAAAACTGTTATCACGATAGCAAGACATTGGCAGTCAGAGACTGAACTGCAGGCACAGACTTCACCCTCATGCTTCAGCATCCTGTACCCTATAAGACCTCACTCCTGCCTGTAATTGAGTTTATTGATCTAAGCTAGGCATACCTGTCTTTACAGAGTCAGTGCCTCGACCTGTACAGTTACTGTTCTGATCAAGAACAGCCTTTCTCTTCACTTGATTTCATGAATGATAATCACAAAGAAACTATTTAGCCTTGATTGTAACTAATTAAATTAAAATACTTACTCAAGGACTTACAAGGAGTGGTTGTAGGTTGTTCACAGGAGCTTTGTAACAAGCTTGCCTAAAATAACTCATAACTGTTAATGGCAGGCATTTTAATGTATCAATGTACAATGTATCAATTATATTTAGATATAAGAAAGTCAGATCATGCAACATTTTGACTTTATGTTTTTTCCCTATCACTACCTCCTGTGATACTGCATAGTCTGACAAAAGGTGCGGGATTTTAAATTATTGAATCATATTTTTCTGCATACACTTTCTCACTTTTACGATCTTGCATTGTCAATATTTCTTACAGAATAAAATCCAAAGACATTATATATCCTTCCATTTTCTCTAACATTTATAATCCAAAGTAATTCACAGTAATCTCAATGTTGAATTTATTTTTAATATCAGTGTTGATTTTGAATACGGATAGCCAAGCACCTAGAAGGTAGGGGAAAAGTCTGTAGAGCTTGTCAGTTCCTTCAGTATTCTCATACATACATCAGTCAAATTTTTGGTTGGTCAGCAGGATTTTAAAAGCTCTGTAAATTCAGAGCCTTACCTTTTGGAAAGGATAGGACATCCTGCTGAATTCATAGAATCATATAATCATAGAATGGCTTGGGTTGGAAGGGACATCAAAGATCATCAAGTTCCAACCTCCCTGCCACAAGCAGGGCCACCAACCTCCGGATCTGGTACTAGACTAGGTTGTCCAGGGCCCCATCCAACCCGGTCTCCAGGGACAGAGCATCCACAACCTCCCTGTGTAGCCTGTTCCAGCACCTCACCACTTTCTGTGAAGAACTTCCCCCGATATCCAATCTAAACCTTCCCTCCTTGAGCTTAAAACCATTCCCACTTGTACTATCATTATCTACCTGAGTATAAAGTTGATTCACTTCCTTTTTATAATCCGCTTTTAAAAACAGAAATGCCACAACGAGGTCTCCCCACAGCCTTCTCTTCTCCAGGCCAAACAAGCCTATCTCCCTCAGCCTACTTTCATAGGGGAGGTGTTCCCAGACCTTTGATCATCCTTATGGCTCTCCTCTGGACCCTCTCCAGCAACTCCACATCTTTCCTGTGTTGGGGGCCCCAGACCTGGACACAGTACGCCAGATGGGGCCTTACGAGGGCAGAGCACCACCCCTCTTCTGATGGAACTCAGGATACCATTGGCCTTCTGAGCTGCAAGAGCATACTGCTGGCTCATGTTCAATTTTTCATCTACCAGGACCTTGGTCATTCTCAGCAGGACTCATCTCAAGGATTTCTTCTCCCACTCTGTATACATACCTGGGATTACTCTGACCCAATTGCAAAACCTTTCACTTTGCTATGTTGAACCTCATTAGGTACGCATGGGCTTACCCTTCCAATTTATTTCAGAATTTGTATAGGAATTCTATAACTGTTTCATCTTCTATGACCTTAATCAACACAAAACCTCTACTGATGTAATAATGAGATTATTTTTCCTTTTTCTCTTCCCATCATTTACCTCATAAAATTATAATCATTTGATTTTTACTTTCAAAAGAATCATGAAATATGTAATGGCAACTAGTATGAATGAATAACGTGCTGGAAGGGAATAAAATGATAATCACTTAAGACGGAAGAACAATATGTCTAAATTAAAATGCTGGTCAACAGAACACAGAGCTGACATTTACAAAGGTTATGTTTGACTGTAATAAAATAAATGGCAGCTCTTTGTGTACACAGTTGTCAATTAGTATTGCATATGTGTCTCTTGGATACATTTATTTTTGCCTAATGACTCCTTATTCAAGATGCAAAAATCTATTATTAATGTTTGGTAAGTACTCCTGACTGAGGGAGATCACTAAGAATAATAGCTGCCTCTTCGTATTAGCATTTTATTTCCATGAGAATGTCACTGAAGTGGGAAAATAATATAACATCTAAACCAACAAAATTGTTTGGAAACAGAAAAGTCAAAATATAATAGAAATGAAAAAGATATAAGGAAATCTTATTCACTGATGATTCAAGTGAGACAAGAATTTTTCTTTTTAAGGTTAAGTTAGAGTAAGTAGATCTGTTATTTATCTACTTTAAATTTCTCATATGTAATCGGGCTCCTAATGTAGACATGATTAATCTTGAATGGTACTTTTTGGTAATTGAAGACAAAATTTCGAAAAAACATTTATATTTATTGCAATGCAACTATGCATTTCCCAGATGCCTGAATCTTTTGAATGATTCATCTGTAATGGAAGGTTTATTTCCTTTTTGCTGTTAATCAGGAAAAAAAAAAAAAAAAAAAAAAAAAAAAACCCTCCAAATGAAACTCAGAAGGGATAGGCGATTTCCTTCTGAAATCTGCATGAAGATCTCCTTTGCCTCAAGAGGAAATGTAAAGAAAATTTGCTTGCTGCTTCTCTCAGTACGTTTGAGCCTTGCTTCATGATACACAATCCCCAGGTAGCACACAAAGGGTTCTTTTGCCAGAATTATATCTGAATATCAATTTAAGTCAGATTTATTTCCAGTTTTGTAGCAAGTAGCAAATCAGACTCTTATTCTCACTCCTAAAGAAATATCTTGATGCAAATAAACTGATATCATTTCCCAGAAATGAGAAAATTGTTTCATATTGTGACATCCATGATGCTCACCAGAAAGGGCCCTTAAGAGTATCTTGGTTCTAAACTTTACTCATAATTTGAAATTTTACATCAAAACAATCATTAAATATAACAAACAATCTTGGCAAAAAAAAAAGTCTTGAAATAGGTATGGTGAGTTGATTTCATCGAACAGTCAAACTTCGTTACAACCTTTCATTCACTTCTGTCTTCCATGGGACAGAAATAAACAAGCAAAAAGGTGAGCAGCCTTATCAACTGAGATGGTAAGGAAAGAAAAAGCTGTTTGCATAATTGAAAAAGAGCAGCTCATTCACTAATTCCCTCTGTTCTGTCCCTTTCTGGAAAAGCAGGGTCTCACCATGTGTAACAGTAACTTGAAAAGAGCAATACTGTAATCATGAATGCCCCTTTCTTCCTCTTTCTTTACTCAGATTTTATTTCTGAGCATGATATCACATCATAGAATCATAGAACAGTTTGGATTGGAAGGGACCTTTAAGATCAGCTAGTCCCAACTGCTATAGTCATGGACACCTCCCTCTAGACCAGGCTGCTCAAAGTGCCATCCAGCCTGGCCTTCAATGTTTCCAGGGTCAGGGCATTCACAGCCTTGCTGGGCAACCTGTTCTAGTGTCTCACCACCCCCACAGTAAAGAATTTCTTCCTAATATCTGAAGTCTAAATCTGCCCTCTTCCAGTTTAAAATCACTTCCCCTTGACCTGTCACTACATGCCCTTATAAAAATTCTCTCTTCAGTAGTATGATGTAGTGTACTATAGTATGATAGTAATGCATAGCATGATGGAATATCCTTTTGGTCAGTTTGGGCAGCTGTTCACACTGTGTCCTCTCTCAGCTTCACTTCTGCTCCTAGCATAACAGCAGGGTAGAAAGATTTGCTTCTGTACAAAAACTGTTCAACAATAGCCAAAGCACTGATTTGTTATCAAGGCTGTTCAGCCACAAAGGCAAAATGCAACAACATAAGGACTGCTCAGAAGAAAATCAATTCCATCCAAGCCAAAAGCAGTACACCAGGACATCTCCTGACAAATGCATGTGCTGACTATTAAGCTACAGAATCCCACACAGTCACAGACACTACCTCAGTGAAGCTAATCTCCTTCCTCTAGTTTTATCTTCCTTTATGATTTTAATGTCATGGGTTTGCTGAGAATTGTAACCCGCAGCTCAGTTGTTCTTACACTCTCTGGAAAGGTGGAACAGAGAGCTTTAAACTTCCTCTGCCTAGGGAAGATTTCCTACTCCTTTTGAGTGATTTCTTTTATTAAATGTCTATCATGAAAAAGATGCTTCTCATAATTTCCATTATAAAATATAAAAGGTGATTCCCCTGCAACTTTTGAAATGACAGGCTTAAAGTCTTAACTGTTTGGGTTCTGCATATGCACAGATATCTAAGCATAAAAGACAAGTATTACTTCAAACTCATTCCAAGACACCACTTTTCCAAAGTTTCCAATTTAGTGCAAATCCATAGAGGATCTGAAATGTCCATTTGGGGCCTAAACCCATGCTAAAGATCTTTCATTTGCTGCTGCTTCTTTCTGATTGCTGCATTCTAAGACTACCTACCTCGCATTTTTTCATTCTGTTCTAACAAGATAAATAAAACTTAAGATTATTTCTTCAGTGCAATTTGATTCAGAGAATGTACGTTTGATAAATTTTAATAGGGTTTAGAAAGAAAATACAAAAACAGAAGAGGGAAATGATTGGATGTAAACAAATCTCAAAATTATGTCTTGACAGTGTGGAATAGTTTTATATCTTCTGAATATCTAAGCATGCCAGGCAAGCTGAACGCTTGAAGGCTTGCATTATCAGAGCAAAATAGACATCTCCTATTAAAAAGTTAGTACCATCTTAAAAAATTATAGGAGAAAATGAGTATGTCTGTATTACACACTAAAACAGTGGTCTAAGCAATGTCAGGACTGAGCACATGCACTTACCTATCTCAGAAACAGGCCTAATAATATTAGCTGCACATAATAAATGTGGACTGACTGATCTCAGGTGAACTAAAACATTTTGTTTTCTAGTACATGATCTGGAGATCTAATTGGAGATCTAAATATTGTTTTGCCTCCGTTTTGTCTACTGTAAAGGAGCACAGAGCAATAGCTCACTGTTTATTCTTTAATTCACAGATTAGACGTATTATTTCCCCCTCCATGCACAGGTGCACAGACTTCGATTATTTCTTATTTCCTTTTCATAAATGAAATCCCTGAAAATTGCAAAGAATCCCACGTGTACAAATACGTATTAGTAGAATTGGTGAACGAGTATAAAATTGCTGAATTCTGTTCCTTACATTGGCATTATTTCAGAGTTCTGTACTAGGCTTTATGGCCTTTCTGATAACACTACGACAGGCTAGTAAATTATATTGGAACAGTGGTGAATTTGGTTACAAGGAGAGATGGATAAAACTTTTTAAGCAATAACAAATTAATCAAAAACTTTAGCTTTAGGAGAACTGAATGTCTTTGTGAATTCAGGTTTGAAATACAGAGTCTAAGGTTTTGAAATATAGATACATTTCATTCTAACACTCTAGAAAAACAAAATGTATTTTATTTATTTCATAAAACACTACAGAAAAGACTTTTTTTCAAAATGCTAATATTAAAGAGCCAACTGCTATAAATATAATTTTGGATAGAAAAAGACCATCATTTGAGGTAAAAGAATGCCCTTCCTATATCAATTTTAAATGATTTTCTTTAAGACTATTTTGAAACCAGAAAGTCTTCGATTGATGTCTGACTACTAAACTGAGAATGCGCAACTCATAGGTTGCTTTTTCAGTCTCCATGTGGCCAATTGAGTACTGTTCCAAAATTAAAAGCTTGCATACAAATTCAGTCAGCTGAAAGGAAGCCTAATATTAAACATAAACTGTCGAAACACTAAATAAAAGAAAACCTGGAGCCCTAGGTGTTAAAACTGAACTTTGGATAGAAGTGCACAAAGTGCAAGTGTACAAAGAATATCACATTTGAATTTCTTTTATCTTCCAATTTCTCTTTGTCAGGTATGCTTATCTTATCTTATGTAGGAATTAAAGGAGTACCTGGCAAAAGAATAGTGTCTGGTAAATTCTGCTTCCAAATTCCTTGCAGCTGGATTGTTTTCTCTAAACTCCTGTTGCAACAGGCATGAATTGATTTTTACCAAACACGGTTAGGCTGAACTTTCCATTTTCATCTTATAGAGTCCATAACTTTTAATGTCATAAAGAAACATGATATTTGTCCAGTGCGTTCTCTCACAAGGAATAGGCCACCAAGCTCCAAAAAGCTGTTGAAAGATTCGGATATCAATTTGCAGCTGTCATTCTGAGGCAACAGAGAAATGCTTTTGACATGCTTCCCATTGGCAGCATTTTAAGTAAGTCTCTACTGTCCAAAACAGTGTCATGTAGAAATATCTCAGTACGGTCCTGGGAGCTGGCCAGCTGCATAGAATGCAAAGGATGAGTATGTTCTGTCTCTCTGAACCTGAATCTCCAGTGTTATCCTCAGTGCTACATTCTGATACCCAGCTGTTGGGATACACATCTGCTCATACAGTAATCAGGTCACACATATGTCAGAAGCAAACATTTTTCTCAAATGGCTTCTAAAAATTACGTGCCAAACTCTGTAAATGTCCTTTGGTCAAATGAGGTCTCAAATCTGCTTTGCAGACATTTCATGTCTGTGGCTGTGGTGCCTTCTCTGTGTACTTAGGGCACAAAGGAAGACCTTCTGGGCAGTGAGGAGATAATAAATTTTTCTGAGAAAGAAAGAAAGCAGAAAGCATGAAAATAAATTTAAAAAAAAATCTTTCTGATTATCTAGATAACTACATTACTTATTTTTTGCTCCTTGTAAAGTGTAAATACTTAATCTTCCAACTACTTCAAAAACTATGTGAAGGAAAGTGAGCACAATGAAAGGTTTAAATTTTTAATTTTCCTTAACAGTAGCTCTTAATAGTGCCTTAATAGTGGAATTATGAACCTTTCTGAGAGTAAGGTTCTTGCATGGGATTCAGAGGAAGATAAATGTATCTTCTGTAAATACTGATAGCTGCAATGAACCCAATGGTACTTAAAACAAGCTTTGGGTTCTCACCAGATTGTACCTGGTCCAGAAATGTGCCACAGTAGTACTTTCTGTTTGTTTGAGTAATAAAATATAAAATGTATCTCTGGCTCTCAGTGCTTCTGACCGAATAAATTCAACTGATGTTAAAAGTCTGCTTGCACACATAAAAATAAACAAAAAAACAAATGTTGTACTTCTAAAATGAAAGGTTATTTTCTAGTAACTTGGATTTTTATCTAAAAGAAAAAAAATCATACTGCAGCCAGTCAAGTTTGTTACTTAGTGTGAAGCTTTTATTTTTATTTTACTTTTTTGACATGGACTGGGATTCCTGAATATCATGACAGCCTAGATAACCCATTTTTTTTTAATATATATTTAAATAGACAGCAACTGTATAATAAAAAGTAGAATAACTCTGTTAGCCTTTTCGATTGCACTAAATGAATCCCTATAATTTTCTAGAATCAGATTTGTGTGTGCTCAATTGAACCTGGTGAGGGATGTTAAAAACAACCGGAAGGGGTTTTACAGGTACAGTGGCCAGAAAAAACAGGCCAAAGAGAGCTTACATCCTCTGATAAGTGAGAAAGGACAACCGGTTATAACAAATATGGACAGGGCTGAGGTACTCAAAGGATACTTTTTCCTCAGTCTTCACCAGTATTCTTCACTGGATTCTCATATTTCTCACAGCCCTGAAACTCACTTCCCTGAACCTCTAGGTGAGAACTGGGGGAGCAAACTGCACCTCACTGTAAGGGCAGAGCAAGTGTGAAACTGCCTCGTGAGACTGACTGTGTACCAGTCTATGGGGTTGGACAACATATATTCTGGAGACTGAAGGGAACTGGTTGACATGGTTGCTGAGTTTCTGTCATATCTGAAAAGCTGTGGCTGTCAAGAGAAGTTTACAGTGACTGAAAAAAGGGAATCAATCCTATTGATAAGAAAAGGAGATAAGAAGACCCAGGGAGCTACAGGATGGTGACCCTCACCTCTGTGAATGTGAAGATCATGAAACAGATCCTCCTGGAAGATGTGTTAAGGCACATGAGAGGTGATCCAAGACAGGCAGCACAGCTTCACCAAGAGAAGGTCAGGCTGGACCAATCTGGCAGCCTTCTATGGGGGAGTAACAGCATTGGTGAACTAGAAAAGGGCAACTAATGTCATCTAGCTGGATTTCTGCAAGGCGTTTGACATGGACTCCCACCACATCCTTGACTCTAAATTGGAGAGATATGGATTTGAATGGTGGACTATTCAGCGGAAAAAGAATTGGCTTGAAGTTCACAACCAGAGGATTGTGATCAATGGCTCTATGTACACATGGCGTGAAAGCCAGTAATGAGTGGTGTCCGCCAGGGGTCCTTCTTGGAACCACTACTCCTTAACATTATTATCAGTGACATTGATTATGGCATTGAGTACACTGTCCATAAGTAAGCTGACGACACCAAGCTGACAGGCATGGTTGATACAGCAGAAGGAAGGCATGCCATCCAGAGAGACCTTGATAAACTCAATAGGTGAGCCTTGTGACCATAAGGAAGTCCAACAAAGCAAAGTGTACGGTTTTGCACTTGGGTCAAGATAGTCCCATATATATACACAAACTGAAAGAAGAAATTCTTGAGATTAGCAATGCTGAGATGGACTTAGGGGTCCTAGCTGATGAAAAACTTAACATGAACCAGCAATGTGCACTTGCTGCCCAGAAGGCCAATGGTATCCTGAGTTCCATCAGAAAAGGGGTAGTCAGACAGGGTGGTGATTGCTTCCCTCTACTCTGCCCTCATGGGGCCCCATCCAGGGGTATTACATCCAGGTCTGGGGCCTCCAACACAGGAAACATGTGAAGCTGTTGGAGAGGTCCAGAGGAGGGCCACAAAAGATGATCAAAGGGCCAGAGCACTTTTTCCTATGAAGATAGGTTGAAGTAACTGGGCTTGTTCAGTCTGGAAAAGAGAAGACTGGGGTACACCTCACTGTGGCCTTACAATATTAAAAGACAGTTCATGAATATGCGGGAAGACAACTTTTTATAAGGATAGATGGTGACAGAACAAGGGGGAATGGTTTTAAACTAAAGGAAAGGAGGTTTAGTTTAGATGCCAGGGGGAAGTTTTTTTACAGAGAGAGTGGTGAGGTGCTGAAACAGGCTGCCCAGGAAGGTTGTGGATGCCCCATCCCTGAAGATGTTTAAGGCCAGGTTGGATGGGGACCTTGGCAATCTGATCGAGTACTTGATCTAGAGGCTGGCAAACCCCTGTGGCAGGGGTGTTGGAACGTGATGATCCTTGAGGTCCTTTCTAACCCAAGCCAATTCTATGATTCTATGATTCTATGAAAAGAGACCATGGTCTAGGTAACCAATTACTGGATAACCCAGACAAAATTTCAGTTTTGCATACTGCTTAGTCGTAGACTGAGAAAAGCGAGCAACAGAAGAATTACGTAGAAGCAGTTAACCTGTTCAGTCTTCAAAAGGATACAGGAAAAAATAGTGTTAATTTTAGCTTTATAAATAACTTGTTAATGAAATGAAATATTTATTTTGTGTTTTCTGACAAGGTTAAGAATTAAAACACAAACCAGCAATCTTATGCGCAAAGCAACTGAGTTAGCGATACCTAAATAACTGATATGCATGACCCTTTCTCAATCACTAATGCTATACTTCTCAATAAGACAGTCTGTTTTTTCATCAGGAAGATGGCTTACGGAAGCAGTCTGTCAGTTTAAGAACTCACTCTTCTTCTGGATCTGTGAAATGGCAGATTTATGGAATATATTGTATGAAACAATGTGCATAGACAAAGACAAAAAATGACTTTTGCTTGAACTCAAAGTATAGAAATAAAAAAGTTCTTGATAACAAATTATTATGATGATTGCAAATATGTTATACCTTAGGAGATTTTCTTACTCATACCAATAATTAAGTTAATAGTGAATATGTCTCAAAGTTTCTGAATGAAGTAAAAAGGATTCTCTACCTTTTTTTTTTTTTTAAACATGACCAACCTAAATTATATAGTACATAGAACTGACATATCCAGTAATAATTCTGATGTTTTAGCAAGTGATCACATTAAATAGTATTTCATGCAGTCAACGGGTAACTGTGGAGCAAATTTTTGTGTATAACAAAAACTTAGGGAATTAGTAAGTTGTAGAAAACTTTTAAGGGGCTTGTCCCTGAAATTAGAGTTTCAGGCTATTGTGCAATTTATATTTGAATACGATCCTTCATTCCAATTACCTTGAATCAAAAATAAATAAATACATATATAATAAATCTCTGATGACTGATTTCACTGGTGCTCAAAACAGTCTTCACTTTTGTGTCATCTGAATGTATTATATTGCTCCGTCTGTGCAGTTTACCCATTGCCACAGAATGCGAAGGAGTAGATCACTGGGCAAATTCCCCAGTGTGCAGCATATGCTGCACACATGAAAGCTTGAGCCTTGACTCCTACTATGAACATAAGCTGCTCCCAGCTAATGTACCATAATTTGCTGTTGCAAGCACAATAAATATTAAAATCCTCCTGCTTTCTGAGATATAGTTGTACATTTGCTAATGGAACAGTCATTAATCAAGAAACCATCTTTAGCCATATTTTACTGAGAAATTGTAGGAGAATTTAAGTTTACAATTTAAATAAAATTATATCTTAATAAATATGTTTTCCTTGAGGTGTTCAATTTTAGAAAAAAGATTTGTCCTCATAAGTAAATCAAAGGAGCTTGTACATTGTCTTTGAAAGAAGTAAAATCACACTCCATTTTAACCATCTCTTAGATATTAGACCACAAGAAATTCAAAACTTCTTTACATCTCATATATAAAATGTTCAATAATCTATGAAATGCTGTTTTCCTGTATACTGTAGCATTTTGACACAAATACTTGCATTTAAAAGCAAAAAATGCTGTAGCTTGGATTGCATTACAAGCATCTTTCCAGTGCTTCTAGTCTGTTTTTAACTAAATAAGCTCTTATCAAAACATCTTTGTAAAGATCCTGGCCAGGAGACTGTCTGGTAACAACACGTTAATGATCTGTGTAACAGTTGACCTGAATAGGCTCAGAGCTGTGCTGTTTTGCACTAAGCTTAACATGCAATGTTGCCTTCACACCTATGCTGGCCTGCACTAATTCCTCAGACACTGAAAGAAATCAGTATAACAGAGGAGCATGCAGGCAGCTCAGCTCCCACATGGAATCAACAATTGTGACACTTGCATGGTCTTGTCTCTATCAAAAGTGCAGCAAGTTCTCATGAGAACATCTTATCTGTCTGGCAGTAGAGATAATGAACAGAGTTGCTTTCTTGTAAGAAAACTGTATTGTTTAAAAGACCAGAATAGTAAGATGTTTATTCATGGACAGAACATATTCTGAAAGCCATGCTAAAATCTGAGGTCTGTCTAACACTTCACAAACGCAGGTTTCCCAGCATCTAATGGGATAGAGTGAGTAAAATCTGTTTGTATTCCTCTTTTAACTCCTTCTTACTAAACCAACTATTTTATTAAGGCTTTTATTGTTGGACCTTTCTAACCAAGAACCAGAATGCACATTGCACCAGTTCTCTTTCACTTTCATGTCCCTCCCCCCACTGCAGAACCATTTATATCTCTTTTATACTTTGTTCTTCAAACAGGAATGCTTTTTCAAAATTCCGCAAGGCTGATTTTTTTTTTCCTACAATAAATCAGTTATGAATCCCATTGTTACAGAGTTTGAGTTCTGAGGTTATTTACTCTCAGAACTATAATCTTGAATCTGATGTTTGTTTCCCTCTTCAGGAAAAAAAGAATGTAGTATTCTACACTACCTCTGGGTTGGTAGTAGAAATTATAGTCTAATTTAGTTGACATATACATCCTTGAACAAAAAAAAACCAATTCAAACAGAAGAACTTTTAGCAACCTTGAAGGTAATACTCTTCCAATAGTAAATAGACAAGTGACAGGGATAGTATGGATTTCAGCTTTAAAAAATAAAAAATAAAAAAATCATAAAAAAAACAAACAAAACAAAAAAACAAACAAAACAAACAGAAAAAAAAGCAATTCACTGGTGTTTTTGTTCCTGAAAGGATCAGAGAAGAGGGTTGAAGTGTCCAGCTTCTGGCTGCACTTGGATTTACCCATTGTTTACCCTAGAAAGTTTTGCTCTTAACAGCATTAATATCATTGCAAAATATACAGCTGACAGAGTTTAGGAAGGCTGGAGAATGGACTTCTATAGCTGTGTAGAATTTAATAATGGCAGTAGCTGCTGCATTAAGCTAGAGCACCATTAAGAGCGTTTCTTGGTTAACAAAAACAACAATTAAAAATATATATTATTTGGGAAGGTTCAAAATTAATCATGATGATAGATGGTTTCATTTATCTAAGAAAGGGCTTTTCCAGTACTGTGAGAGGGAATAAGCAATAACAGACAAGTGAGCTGTGAGCCACTCAGTGTATGTTGCTCTGCATCACAGTGACAGAAGGATGGAACGTTCCTAAAAATAGTGGCAGAATAAATCTCATAAGAGGCAAAGAAAGACCTGATTGCCATCTCCTTCTGAAGATATCTTCATTAAAAGAACTGATTCTCCCCATTAAGCAGCAGTCTTTGCTAATAAGCGCTACTGGTCATGTTCAATTATTCATAGAGTAACACTGAAGCAATAGATTTCCTTACAAAGGGTGTCCTGAAGAAGTAGATTATTAAATTAACTACACTTATAGACTAGGCCAAAAACTCTTGAACATGTAAGGACCCAGAATTAAGCTACAGTCAGACAATACAATATCCACTCAGAGCAAATGATGATGGGCTTTAAAGAGTCGATATCCCTCTTTAGATATTCTACTCCATGGCTGCTCTAATGCTAATGACAGTGGGTGCTTAATTAGACCAGTGTCAGCACAGGATTCATCTGCAAGAGGACAGTCAGCTGCATAACCCTCAACACACCTCCTCCCAGCAAGGAAGTCTGAGGGGAAAGAATAAGAGCTTATCAGTGGCACAGATGTGCCTGCAGGAAAATGTTCTTCTAGTCATTTACGATTGAATAAAATAATTTATAGAACCTCAGTGGAGCCAAGGGTCCATAACCAGAGTTGAGAATCTCTTTTCCTTCTTTAATCCTTATAGGAATTTCTGACTATTGTTCCATACACTGAATTTATGAAATTCTCTCTTCAAAGAAAAATTGGTCTTATTCAAACCCATCATTTGACCAAGGTTTCTGGAGTGGAATTTTTGCAGAACATTTGCCATTAGAAAATCAGGATGAAACATACAGTTCAGTATCAATCTAGCCATCTATCTGGGCCAGATTAAAGAAGGAACTCTAAGGAGGAATAGAATAAAAGAAACAAAGAACTAATGCCTTAAACAGCCAACAAAAATATCTCTGTCAAACATAACTTCAATATTAAATCTACTCAAGGGAACATATTCTGATATATACTAATTGATATTTTCAAAAACATTTCCCTTCGTAACAAAGGGTTCCGTATTTTCACCTTTTAGCTAACAGAGTTCAAAATAATAAATGAGAATATCAATATTTCCTGTGCAAAAATTCTTTTTACTGATAATTTCTCTCACTTACTGGAAAAAGGATTTGAAAGGAAAGCAGAGATATTTCTGAGATGTATTACAAAAACAAACTATAGGAAGAGAGACAGTCAGCATAAGAATGAGAAGCAGATTTGGGAAGCAACTGAAAAAAAAAAAAAAAGATTGAAGTATAAATAGAAACTTTTCTGGTAATAGTCCAAGGTGGCATCTCCAAGTGGGCACCTCCAAAACACTCATTACAGTCTAGGATTACACATGCTAAGAAAGTTAACTCAGCTGGACAGTAATTTTTACTGCTACAGTAAGTGTATTAAGGATACTTATCAAGAAATAATTAGCATTTTCTTTTGTGATCAGTGATGTTTTCAGCTCATACATTCTCTCATATCAATTTTATTTGCTCTAATTGAATGTGTAAAACAAGTGGAATTCAACTCTGCATACTGTGCTCCCATCTGCACATGCTTAATCTTTTTTGCTATGAGTGGGTATCACAAGTATACCCTCAATATCGATGCAATTTCATAGAATCATAGAATTGCTAAGGTTGAAAAGACCCACAGGATCATCCAGTCCAACCATTTGCCCTTCACCAATGGTTCTCGCTGAACCATGTCCCTCAACACAACATCCAAACGCTCTTTGAACACCACCAGAGTCGGTGACTCCACCACCTCTCTGGGCAGCCCATTCCAGTGCCTGATCACCCTTTCAGAGAAGTAGTAAGGAAGTATTTAAGGAAGCATAGCCACTTATTACGTCCTAGAGCTGGCAGGAAATTTTTTTGGTGAAAAAGTATTATTTAAATGCATTTTCCAATATTGGTGTGTTATTTTCCTATAAACAAGCCAGACTTTCATCTATTCAAATTAAAAAAATAGTACTATATGTATCAGAAACAGAGCGTAGAGTGTGATTTGGTGTTTCTAACTAACTTTCAAATGGATAAGCTACATGGGAAACCAAGTATGTGGCTTCATGTAATTACTTCAAAATATAATTTAGATCTGCTATTCATTTTAATGTTCTTTTTTTCAAAATATGATAGTACAATTAAACCGTACTCATTGTTGTGTAGAATAAAAAATACATGTGACTCCCTCTTTATAACAGGAAAGAGACTTCATGAATTGTTTATGGCAATATAGTATCTGCCACTGCCTCCGTCTGCGCATAATGATATGTCCCAGATCATTATGATCCTGGAAATGAAACAAGAAAGTCTTTGCCCTGTGAGACGTGAGAGTTTTCTACTCTGGTAAACATTAGTTTCAGCTTAGGGTGTCCAATAAGAGCTGATAGCACACAGTAACTCACAGATTCAGATCTCAGATCAGGCTTCATGCATTTTTAGATGAAGACTGTTCCCAGTATCAATGTGACTGTCTATTCCCAGGAGGCTGTAAATTTTCAGAAGTTCTAAAAAGGCAATGGTATTTTCACCAATGTAGATGTTATCATATGCTGTAGTTTCCTATCACTGTAATGACTTTTCTATCTAAATAGGCTCCGCATTTCAGTGCAGGCTATAGCAAAATGTACAGTTTTCAAGAAGTCCATGGATCACATTTCTTGTTTCAACAACACCATGATATTACAAGGGGACTAAAACTAAGCTTTTGGAGTGGGCTTAGTACATATTAAATTACATCCTCTGTAGCTGAAACCATGATTCATGTTGATGAGAATCAGTATAGTGTATGTGCAATTAAGATAAGCCTTACAAATACTTTGTATACTATATGCAGAGCAGAAAAAAGCCACTCACCAACATTCAGATTCTGAGTGTTATGTATTCAGTGATTGTGTTATCTTAAAAGCTATTCAAAGATAGATTTTATCTCCCTTTGAAAATTTATTTTTATTATATCAAAGTAATTACTAAAGAAAGCAACTACCACCTTATTTTATTCCAAGATGTTTTGTAAACATTTTGTTATATTTTATATTATAATAATATATTTTATATATATTTTTTATTCCTGAAGAGATACGAGGCATCCTATTTCTCCATCTGTGAAGACAATAAAACAAGCCTAAATTCATAGAGAAGATCAAGTATACAGAAGGATAAGTAATTGGTTAAAAAAAGAAAGAAAAACAGAAAAGAAGCCTGTGAGTAGTGTGGGGATTCCATCTCTCTTGGGAATCAGAGAGCCATCTATAACGTGATACAACAGAAATGTCTCCAGATAGGGAAGGTCATGGCAAAATATCCTCCACTCTCAACAATGTACTACAAACAACAGAAGGAGAAACCAAACCAATCTGATTGGACCTGCAAAACCAATCTGCCTTCACAGTATTTATGTTTAGAATTCTGGATGGGGCGTGAATAGTTTTCATTTTATAAAAGCCTTTTTTCAACCTGTGAACCTCATGTTCTCTCATCTACAGAAGGATTTTAAAGGTTTCCATCCTTTCCAGTTGCTTTTGTTAGTTCATTTTCTCATACTGGTTTGTGTAATGATTCCAAATAGATGTCATTATCAAAAACAACTCTTCCTTGTTATTCTCACTAAATTCTAAAAGTTATACTGCTGACCCACTACAAGGTCTTCATTGCTTTCTGAGTGGCTTAGTGAGAATGAATGAATTCTAAATTGTATGATAACAATGACTTTTGCCTTTGTTTTTACTTTCCTTAAGTAACAGCATCTAACATTATTTGGAGAATGAGACATCTCTACAAGAGGAAATTAATGTGATTTATCTATTCATGAAATGAAATTGCTTTGGCTATAACATACAAGCTTGAAAGCATCACTTCTCTCTCATCCCATTATTGCACTGTTTCCTAATTACCTCTCTAATCATGCTACCTAATATTGTAAAGTGCCTTGGAGTGTGTAGAGAAGTTGTTGCACATTAAGAACTAAATTAGCAGATTTAGAGAGGAAAGAAGTCTTTTTCTGTATATATTATTCTATAATCCCTTGGGAAGGAAATATCTGCTTTTTAACCTTATGCTAACAATTCAGCTCTGAAAGTCCAGGTGGCAGAACATGATCTCACTTTAAAGGTCTCTATGCTTCAAAGAGTATTTCTCAGAATATTACTTGGAAATTACAGCTCATTAAACATTACTTTCCTACCCGTACCTTCATTGCACTTGCGTTTGGTGTAACTAGTGTGAAGTACAACAAAAGAGGTTGTAGAAGAACAGCCAACAAAGCCACAGATTGCAACGGAGGCCTGCCCTAAAGAAAGAATCTCTATTTAGGAATGTCTTGTAACACCGGATTGCATTCACACTAGAATAAAACAAAGCTAAATAAATAAATAAATAAATAAATAAATATGAAGGCCTATTTCTTCACCTCTCTGGAGTCATGTAAGGTGTGTTTTGAATGAGACTTTCTCTTTAAACATGGGTTCCCACAGAACAAGTGTGTGTATACATTCAAGCAGATCAATTGCATTTCTCTAACTCTCATGCAAAGAACTTGATGCATACTTGCTTAAAAGTTATATAGTTTATTTACTAATGTATAACCAAGTCATCAACTTGTAACGTTGTAAAGAAGCACAGAAGTCACTTTTCAATAACTGTCATTTGATTTGCATTATTTGTCTGATTTCAAAACGCTGTTGGCTTGCTTAAATGCTGTAAAGGAATTCCTGTACACTATGTTACTTCTTCCTTGGAGTTACGTTTAAAATGAACAAACAAAAACAAGCAAACAAACACACAAAAAAATCCACACCACAACAAAAGAAATGGGTAAACAATCTTTTGTCTATATGAAAACTGTTTTCGGAATGCCATTCTCTCTTGACCACACTTTTTAAGGATGTTTACTCTGTCAAAATTCTGAGTGCAATTTCATCTTTTCACAAATTCTTCCTTACTGATTTTTTTTTTTAAACATTTCCTTTACTATGCAAAGTCAATAGAGAGAGTTGTAGGCATTTGTCTTTGTTTCCTGTGTGGTTTTGTTATTATTCTTTATATCATCACCTAGACAGTAAGAATGCCAATGTATGACATGCTCCATATTAAATCTTTCTATGGTCAGCAAATTGTTAAAAATTCGTGCATCTCCACCCAAAAATTACTTTCATAGCATCTTATGGAAAGCTCGACAATAAAAGTGGGAGCTGTTGTTCAAACTTCCATTGAGGGTCATGAAACTTTCACTTGCATGCATACTTGACCCACTGTTATTTTATACAACCACGCTAAAACCTATTTCTTACAACAGGGGTTACACAGACCTTCATCCATTACAGCCGCTTCTTTTTTCATTTCTTTTTTGTTTGTTTGTTTGTATATTTGTTTGATTTGCGTAGTTTGACAAAGGCACCATTTCTATGCACATATTTATATCCTCTTTCCTTGCAGGAAATCTTAGGCTTAATACAAAGATCACTTTTACCATATTGCTAGTTTAATGTTTTCCAATAGTCCACTTCCTAAAGCAGCATCAGACGATTTCTACTGTATTTTATGCACAAGATGTCTCATGATGATGCACAGTTCTGCATTTGGATATGGATAGCTATACACTCCATTTGATTATTTTGTTCTATTGTTTCTCCTTGTTTAAATCTCTCCCCACCCCCCTTTTTCTTTTCCTAACACACCATAACCTACTAATGACGAATAATAAAATGAATGAATGCTTTCAAATACTGCTATTTTCATCCTTCCTTCAGTCTGCAGGAAACAAAACAAAACAGGTGGTACTACTTTGAGGTTATAATATTAAAAGAGGTCACATATATTATAGTCACACAACTCTATTCAGCTTAAAGAATGCAATTAGGATCTTCAGCAGACAAACAGTTTAATTATTTTGTTTATAAATTAAGTGACTTTGTTTGCATGTCAGGATTTCTTAGTGTCCAACAGAACTGTACAAAATTAATTAAGAATAGGAGAAAGAAGATGCCACCAAGTAAGAGTGTACTGGTAAGATGGTACAAGTTAAAAAATTTCTTAATCTGTTCTAATCTACAGTTGGATGGAAACTGGACAGAACGACTTTTAAAATCAAACTATCAGTAAGTGTTTTGCAAGGAATGATTTCCATGCAGAACTTAATGTATTTACCTCTCAAAACTCTACAGGTTATGCATAATGTCTTACTAACCTTGCCCATTTGTCCCTGCTTACCCTTCCCCTACACTTAAAACAACTGTATCAGATAAACCAAAAATAAGTCAAGGCATAAGACAATTATAAATATTTTACATACAGAGGCTGAACCATCAGCTGGTTCTCAGAAATTTTACATATTCTTCAAAATGCTTTTACAGAGAAGTTACAGAGAAGTCCATTACATCTTACTTAACCCAAGAAAAACACGTTCATACAAATCACTCCTCAAAATGAATGTGTTTATAGTGTGACCAGGAAGAGAATTATGTCTGCTAGCTCAGTTGTTACACACGTGCTTTTCTCTACATGACACATTGTCCTTGGGCCACAAAATTGTCTCATTTAAACCACTTCAGACACAACATATTTGTGAGTCCAAGTTCACAAGTCCAACATTTATCCCTCAATTAAGCTTTAAACTGTAGGATATGTTAAGCTCATCCAGGTAATAATGACATTCTGTTGTTAGTGATCAGTTTATAGTCTATCTCCAAGTAGAATAATATGTGATTTTAACACCATCTTTTTTTTAACTTTCACTACACTTCCATGGAATTTAGCTTTTGTTTCCCAGATGATGTCCTCCACTTTTTCTTGTCTTGACTTCTATCTTTAAAATAATACTCCGATGTTGTTCTTGAAACAAAATCCCAGTGGGAGATAACACGTCAATTACTCACACACCTCTGCTAGACGAAGTGAAGGAGGCATTATTGTTTTAACCAAGTGTGCAACTATTTTTACAAGCATACTATCTACCTAAGAAATTCTGTATAATTATACACAGTTCTGAATGTTGCTTTCCCTTATGAAGAAATTTTTATTTAACTCTAATTCACTATAAATTGAAAATTCATCCATTCTTCTGCTCTCTTTAGAATTTGCTATTCAAAGACTGGGAGGGAAAAAAAAAAGAAAAAAAAAAAAAAAGGAAGAAGCAACTCATTTGCTTTGCTCTTTCGAGTCCCTATTGTTCACTATTTATGAGCATTCAGGTGACTACCAGGCATTCATGGAGATACTTGTGAATCCCAAGAGTTCACTGGATTGCAGCATGAATAATTATTCATCTGAAAGTCCTATTTGCCATTGTTAATTCTTCATCTTAAAAGTGTCCATCACATAAAAAAAAAAAAAAAGAAAAAAAAAAAGAAATATCATGAAATACGTATGCAATCAGTAATCATACAATCGTAGAATGGCTTTTGTTGGAAGGGTCCCCAAGGACAATCAAGTTCCAAACCCCCTGCCAGAGACAGGGCCACCAACCTCCAGATATGGTACTAGCTCCATTCAACCTGGTCTTGAACACCTCTAGGGACAGAGCATCCACAATATCTCTGTGCAGCCCATCCCAGTACCTCATCACTCTCTTCGTAAAGAACTTCCCCCTGACATCCAATCTAAATCGTCCCTCCTTGAGCACAATAGCACTATTTGACAGAGCAAATTATCAGCTACAAAACACTATTTTTCAACATAGTTGCCACCATTAGCTGTGCATTTTCACCAGCAATGAACAGGAGTCTGCATGCTGTGCTCATAAAAATCTACAGCAGCAGAGGTGACCAACTGTTGCTGTTGCAACTGCTGAAATGCACCATCTGCAATCTCAGTGTGCTCACATCCACTCTTTGATCTCCATAAACATTCAGCAAGTGTTGATGAATGCTGATGGGTGCCATTTTTTCCTCATGGAGTAATTCAGTGACATAGTTTTGTTTCATCCACACTTCCATGTCAGACACCAATTTGTCAGACTGCCTCTCTGCTGCACAGCAACAAGCTGTAATGTAATATTTTCAGGAAGGTTCAACCTCTACTGCCTTACCACCAACATCTGTCTCTGATAACAACATAATAAAATTGTCAAAGGCATTACTTTTGGAGCAGCAGTTGTAGTATTTCATATCCCCTGTTCATATATGTATCCTCAAAAATAAATGTGTCTAGATATAAAAATAGATAAGCCTTAACATCCCTTGGACAACACTGGTAAATTCCCAAATATAACAGTTTTACTTTGTAGCATTTTGAACCATGACTGTTAACAGCCACAGTCCCTGCTGTTAACTTGTCAGCTTGGCACATTTATTTCAAAGCCACATATGGTTTCCAAGTACACAATAAACATTAATTATGCCTTTCTGTACCTTTTTACTTCTCTGGTCTTTGGATTTGGGGAACGTGTTTATTTATGTCACTTTATCTAGATTATTGAATATTTCCATTTCTGTAAAAGTCTGACTTTTCTTGGGTTTTGTTTTCACTGTTTTTATGTTCTATAGACAAAGATCTTCATAATCTAGAATTCTGTTGCATTTGCACTTAACCTCACAGTATCTTTAAACATACTTATTCTCTTTGGACTTGGGGATTTTTGACTGCAGTGTGCATTTCTATCTTTTGTTGTTGTTGTTGTTGTTTCTTTGTTATGAATGTTTTCATTTTAGTAATTAAAAATCTAGAAATACTGTTCTAATAAGGTGTAATTATTATTCAAATGTGGCTAAGGCAAAGACATAATCAAGAACAGAAGTATTAGATACATCAATGCTCATTTTTTTCTACCTATTTTTTCTTATAAGAATCTTTCTACTTTTTCTGCCTTCATGTCTCATGTCTATGCCTAATGGCATAACTGGAGAAAGGAAGGGAAGAAATAAGAAAGATATATGATAATGTGGGAAAAAAAAAACTCTCCTGTTGAGAGATAATATGAAAAGCTACTTAATATTGCAATGTGGTGCTGTTTTCATTTCCTTTTTATCATTCCGCTTTTTAGAAAGCACAGCTTATTTACTGTTTGCCTCACAAGAGCTAGTCCCGATAAACTTGGAATACAGATGTAACTTCTGCATTCTAGACAGTGTTTCACAACCTTCTCAGCCCATGACTCAACACCAGCAGTTTGTAATTCATTCTCGGCTTTTCCCACCTCAATTATTACTTGTCAAGTCTAGCAGGCACAGTTTGAGCAGCGTTACCCTAGTGAGGAAGCCCTGGGCAGAGAGTCAGAAGATAGTTTTACCCATATATGCCATCTCTTATTATGCAATTTCATACAACTAAACTCTGTTTTTCTCTCTCCCCTTCCTTCCTGTCTAAATTATTTGGGCCACAGCATTTTTACAACACCTATCTACATTGCCTAGCAGATTAACACCCTATTTTCTTTTAAGTATTTACCAGTACTGTTCAAACATGAAGAAAATAATATAATCATATATCATTGCTTTATTGGCAACTCATTTTTAATGTCAAGAATGGCAATAATAATTTTCTCTGCATGTGAACTGAGAACATGTCATTCAGATGGCAACACTCATGGAGAAACTGTATATTAACTAAAAAGAGTCTAGAAGTTCAATTATTTATGTAATAAAATGTCATAGAGTACGTGAGAAAAAATGAGAACTCCTATTTATAATGGATTAAACAAGACTACTACACTATGCTGTTCAAGTGACAGGATTGGGAATATAGATTTTCTGCCCACATACCATCTAAAAAAACCGCTTTTCTTAGAGGCCAGTTCTCCAAATGGAATGAAACTACCACATGATAACAATTCATTGTTTGTTCTTACCATTATGAGGCAGATGGGGAAAAAACAAACAAACAAACAAACAAAAACAAAAACAACCCTACACTGAAGTGAGAATGAAACATACTAAAAGCTCTAGGACAAAATTATTTTTTGTTTAAACTACTTTCTGTATGAACAAAAGAAAACCAGTTACTAGAACAATCTCTAAACAACAAAAACAGAATTTAAAATGAGAAACATTTGTCTGGGAAAGAAAACTAGATGCTGACAAGAGCCTGAGAGAAATGTTTTATATTCTCATTTGGCTTTGGTTAGATTGTTCCCCTTGCAATTTGGAAGAAGAGGGGAAGAACTGTCTTGTTCTTGAAAAATCTGTACTCATTAAGAAATAGCATGAATTGAATCCCTGTGTTGATTCTTACACTCAGATGCTACAAACTGTGGAGGTTTCTCTATAAAATAAAGGCTGTAATTTAATTTCTTAACATGTCAAAAACAACACCTTACCATTATTTGACTTGGGTTCTTACAAAGCATCTGTCTCTTAGTGATATAACCAGAAAACATTTTTTAGTTTCTTAAATATCATTAAAGGAGCATTATTGTAACAATTTGTTTGTTTGCAAAAACACTATTTATTACACTGGTATTTATAATAATTATATTTCTAAAGGTTTATTAGGAAGTTAAAACAAACAAAGCAGGTAAAGGATGTATGCCACTGTTAAGCGTAACAAAGGAAAAAAAACCTGAACTTATGTACTTGCCTCCAGTCACAAATGTCACACTAAGCCAATGATTCTTCACGATCTCATCCTCCAACCTCATCTGATCCCCAGCCCCCAGCCCAAGTATGTACAATGAGATATGGAGCAATGGTATGGCAGTCTTCTGTTCACTATCCCCACAGGACAGGCATCCATAGAACAGATCTCAGATTGACCTATCTGCTCTAACACACAGACAACGTTACGGGAAACTGATGCTCTCCCATTTATCACTCAGGGTGTTTTACTTCCTTGTTTGTTTGTTTTTAACCCATAAAAAGAAAAACACATAACCCTATAAATAACCTTGTATGAAATGGAATAAGAGTTGGATTCATCCAAGACTGAACAGTCAAAGATCCTACCACAAACCAAACAGAACTTAATCTGCAGGTCTGGATTATCAGGTAGGAGCTACTAACACTAAATTATGTATGAAGTATCCTACAGTGGTGTGATTTCATAAGTAAATAACAGTAAGATATTTCTTAAGAAAACTTTTAACAGCTGCATTAACTCAGTCTTAAAAAGTTTATTTCTGCTATAAATCCAGGCAAATTATTTCCTTTAGTTTGCAGAGTAAGCTACTCCACAAACACGGTGGTAAAAATAGATAAAGAAATTACAATTAACTATTGCATTTTTAATCTTGTTTAAATGTATGGCTTAACTTTTCGTCATATTATACACTCAGCTTCTTCTTTCTATCAGAAATACTGTTCATGTCTTCCTTCAGATTCTTTGGACTGTAACGAAAAAAATAATCAACTAAAATTGTATAGCTGAAATTAAAAAAAAAAAAAAGGAAAAAAAGAAAAAGAAAGAAAAAAAAGATGCAAGTAGTTATATTCCTCAGAGACATGCAGAGACTGTCTACAGTCATCAACAAAGGGATTTCATGAAATTCTAAAAAATGATTCTATGCTATTATTTGCATGTACAAATAGTCTTGTTTTTTTTTTAAGGCAATAATTTTTCTTTATATACTAAATATATTGGGGATAATTTGATAACAGCATTTGATTATAATTGATTAAAATCTGATATTATAATTATGATTATAATCTGATACAAGCAGACCAACACATCTGTATGAACTATGAAGTAATGTTATATTTTCTAGATTCATTTAACTTTGTGCACTTTATTTTCACTGGGAGAGGAGAACCATTTTTAACTCCTTCTGATGGTGTCCCAGGGAGCTTCATCTCAACTCAGGTAATCATATACATTTTTGCTTCCCTAAACATGCATATACATTCAAGTACAAGTTGTCTTGGAACAAGTTCTACTTGACTCAATTGAAATAAATGTCATACAACAGGGAATATTTTAGATGTAAGGCAACAGTGGTCATCATTTCTGGTCCTGCTTCTCGTGGCTCAAGAGCTGCAAAACATGTTACATGCTTCAAAGAGGTCACTGGCAAAGAGGTATGAATATGAATAGGTTCACAACTAAAGTTGATGTTGAATTCAAACTCACATTGGGATACAGGATGATTTCCTGCATAGCTTTGTATCCATAAAATCCAGCAATGAGATAATAAATGTTGCTGTCTTCCAGCCTCTCAGACAGATTCCTTACAGTACACACTATCACTACATGTATGACACTGTGACTTCAAACTCTTTGTGAAATACAAGGACATCAGGACTGATGGGTTGCCAATTCCTGCACAGGAGTTTGTACAAAATTGGATGTTTTGGCAACTAAGTGTGATTTTTTTTCTAAAAAGAAAAACAGAAATGTACCAATGTCAAACTTTTCACCCTCGGAAGAAATATCTCTGTGGGAAATGTGCAGCTCTCCTGTCTCATATAATGACTATATTTTGTGGTTCAGATGTTGCATTCAATCTTATCACGTGTGATGCTTCATAGTTTGATTATTTTAAAATCATATTTTCTGCGGGAGAAAAAAAGACCTTGGTGATTTATTTTGGCTTGCTTCCTTTAAGACTTTAACTTTAATGTAAAACCAAAGCATTTCTCATACTCACTTGAACATTTCATTTTATTCTTACTGTAAGGAGACATTTAGAGTAAATCATCATCATCATCACCATCATCATCATCATCATCATCCAGGGGAAAACTATTACAGTGCTTGTGCTTTTCCTTACCCAAATTCTGTTTCTTCTTAGTCTTCGATGTGTTAGGTCTAATAAACAAGGTATTAAACTGGAATTCAGGAGATCTGTACCCTGGTGATAGAGGTCTACTACATAGTCCTTCACAAACCAGTGTGCCACTCTCCACCTTTCTATTTCTTTCATCTTAATGACAGAAATTTGAGGATAAGATAGTATATTATCCTGTTTTTCTATTTCCCAAATAATTCCAGGTCTGACCTCACTTGAGGTATTTTTGTGCTAATGAAATATAAATTATAATGCAGACACTGAACTTTAAGTGCTTCTTAAAAAAGTAGATGAAGATTACATTCCAAATGATACAGGATTCATCTGTTCTACAAGATTTTCTAATGTTTTGCATAGACCTCCTCTTTTTGGATGAGAATGCTTTGAGGTCAGGGCGAGAACTGTTCTCCCATAAGAAGTTCAGGTGAAAGTAATTTACTTGAGAGGCTTAATCAGTTCTCTTTTTGAATGCACCCAACTTAGCAGTAAAGCGGTATTTCAGTGATAAAGAAAAATGTAATATAAAGTTTCCTTTCAATTACAGCATTTTAATTTGACAGAAAGAAGTTTGTCTTTCACAGAAGGTGGATTGTTAGCTAGAAATAAATTAACTTCTGGGAGAATAAATTTCTGTCACATAATTCTAAAATGTTTGTCAACCACCTGATATCTCTATGAGGATAATAAGAAATTATTTAAATTGTCATGCCTTTACTGAAGCCATCTTTTATCTTTCAGACACAGTAAAATTGCATTGTAAAATTTATAGCAGGGAAGGTAGCAGGGTGTTGATCAAGTCCAGCACTAAGTACTCTGGGCTGCATACCGGCAGCTGATGCAAGTTTATTGTTTTCACTTGCACAAGTTCTTTAATGCACTAGATGAGGAATCCCTTTATCAGTGTTTTCCACAACCCACTAAAATCCTTATGGATTTTGGTCCCAGTGTGGAAGGTTGAACATGGTCTGCTGTATTTTCAAGATCCAATGAAAAGGCATACTTTGAATTGAATGCACATTGTTGCAGGAGCTGGGAGTTGCCATGTGCTCATAGCAGACAATGTTTTTCATCTGTCGATGACTATGCTATATTCAACACTTTTATATATGTAGGCATTATACACATGCCAAAAGTCATATGTAAATATAAATGCATACTTGGATATATATAAACCTTCAGATGGATAGATATAACCCTAGATATCTTGTTAGTCTTTCAGAGCATAATACTGAACAGTGAATGCTCCAGAATTTTGATGCAAACCAGAGTTTTAGGGAACTCAGAATGTTGTAATAATATATAATAATGTATGTATGCATTAAAACACAATAAGTCAATCAACCTTCCCACTTTCTATCCAAAATCTACTCCTTAAACAATGAACACAGGCAGAACAAAGATTCCTAGCAATGAAAAAGAAAGAAATCCACTACTTCAATTGTCTTGGAAACAAAAGGCATAAAATGGATGGAATTAAATTCAGAATACCAATGAACAGATAAACTTTTGTAATGTTAAATCTGACCAGACAAAAAGAAAAGAAAACCTCCAGATATTTAGCTCTGTATATTCAATAAAATATAAAGACAAATTATTCACTATTTGCATCTGCAAACTGAGCATTCATGAAATCCCCCAAACTGAGCTCCATACCTTCCTAAATTGCTCTTTTAAAGAATTCTTCAATGCCTCATAGGTAGCAGAGAATGCTATAAGAAAAGGCAAAACAGAAATCTCAAATTAGAAAAAATAAAACAAAACCTAAAGGTTTTTAGGTTGTCTACAAGAAAACTGTGAGCTCTAATAAGATTCATTTTTCACATAAAGATTTTAAGAAAAAAAGCTGTCATGGTTTTATGATTTTTGGTTATTGGTATTCCACATCATAACATCATGCAGTGTACTGGGCGTTAAAGAGCAAATGCTCTAGTTCTGGGTACTTGTCCGGAAGAGAAGAAGAACTACGTTCCCCAGAAGATTGTTCGAGTACTGTTATCATTCCTGCTCAGGGGAACAGATATAAGGCCCGTAGGGCACCTCACCTGGGTCTCCTTCTCTTTCTTCTCGTCTCGTCGTGCTCGCTTTCAGATCGTCTTGCTGCTGCTCCCAACTGCACACAAGGCTTCAGTATTAGTGTAAGGACTTTAGCTCTCAGACAATCCTTCTTTCAATTATATTTGATTTTATTAACAATTATATTGAATGATATTGTATTATAGTGAGTTATCGTGCATTCTGATACTATATTTAGTAAATCAGTTTGTTTCTCCTCAGATCATTGCCACTGTTTTTTTAATTATTCTTTTTTTTTTTGTGGAGGGTCCCCTGTTTCCCTTTTCCAGAGGTGCGGATTTTGCAAAAAAATCCCTCCATCCAACTAGTCACGGAACCAGGCCGGACCAGCCCGTAAACCATCGACAAAAGCTGATGTGGAAATTATACTTTTTTAATATTTAAAATCAAGCCTAAGTGGAAAACAATTAAAATGGCAATGCTGAATGAAAAAAATGATTAAAGATAAAAGAACACATATTGACAGGAACAACTGCACTCCAAATTGAATGTAAAAAATCACCTGTACAAATAAATATATCCTTATGATATCTTTTTAGGCACACCTTGCGATCAGATTTTTTTACACATTTAAAATTTACTCCCGATGGCTTGAAAACTGCATGAGTCACCTCAAAAAAAAAAAAAAAAAAAAAAAAAAAAAAAAAAAAGTGTTTCTGCTGTCTGGTTAGCATAGAAAGAATTATAATGAAGCAATACCAGTGCCTCCGGGGACCATGGGTTTAAACAAATTTTCAAGCTGAGAAATTTAGTATAACAGGAGTAGTTTTTTCTTCAAAAATTTTGTGACAATCAATAAAATAAACAAGAGTAATATGGATTTTAAAAAAGGAATCTCTCTTTACCATACCTTCTGTATGTATGTTGTTTTCCTTTTGGCTTCAAGAGACATACATCACTGGACATAAATCAGGATTTTAAAGAGAACATTAATTGTTACTAATTTTTAATAATGAGATAAAGAAAGTGTAGATTATGATGAGTGCAATCAGCAGAGAGCTACAAACTGAACGTAAGTCTTAATATAAGGATTACTGTTATCACTCAGGAAGCCTAAAGGTATAGTTGTGCTGTGTCCAAGAGGTGTACACAAACTTCTAAACAAATGGGTCCTCAGCTGGCAAGCTTGGAGATAAGTCCTGGCTGGCAGCTTCAATTGGTCCAGGAGCTACTTCTAATGGAAAACACTCTTTGACTCAAGGCAAGAACTATCTGAAACACATGTAACCAAAAAGCAGATTAACATGGGCTGAAAGATGTCTTGGTGGTTGATTAATTTTAACAGTATTAATTGCACACAGATCAGAGATGAGACAAGGATCTTGAAGGGTACCCAAAGTAGCATAGAATAAGAGGTTGAACACACTACACTCCAGGACCCATAATATATAGAAAATAAACATTCTTTGCCGTAAGTGCACACTAGCTTCCAGTAGAAGCTTTTCTCCTGAGCTAGCACAAGGATTTCAGCATGAATCTCAATTATTAATGGTTCTCTGTACAAGAGCAAATCACATATTACATAATACTACATTTTCTGAGCATTTCTGATTAGGGGCATATCTCAAAAGTGCAAGGTTTTATCTCTAGTGTGGCAATCCATCTTCATCAACTTATCCAGGGAAGTGCTTCTGTGAACTTTCAGAGACTTAATGTTCTTACACAAGAAAAAGTACTACTATTTTTACTATAATTCACACCTTACTGGGCATATATTATATTCCAGAGAGTTATAAATAAATATATAGATCAATATTCAATATAAAATTTGAAATTTTATTTAACATTGTTTCTTTTTTTTTATTATTTCATAAATGCACTCAGTAAGAACAAAATTGTATATATCACCAGCTGAAAGAAAAAAATAATCTTCTTTAAAGTCTGTGTGAATTTTTATAATAATATTTCATCTTCAAAATGTAGGAAAGAACACAACGGAAGTTAGGAAAACTGCATTTAAACGTAATAATGCAAAAAACAGAATAATGATATCCTGTGTGTTTTTTGTTTTCCTTTAATACTCATTAAATTGAAAACAATTCTCAACTAAAAGCATATAGTTGGGTAAAACTATGATATCTTGATGGACACTACAGTACTAGAGTACTGAAGTTTGGCTGATTTATTTGAGGGCAAAGGGAAGATGGGGAGATGTTTATTTCCAAAGATAGTAACTGCTCTCCTCCAGCCCACCTCTAGTTTAAAATTTAAAAATCTCTGGCAGTTAAAAATTGGTGCATTCCTGTCAGTTATTACATTAAAATATTATTCCTTATGTTGTGAGCATACAGTCCTTGATAAGTAATAAATTCCTTGTGTGAGGCTCTGTTCATTTGGCAGACTGGAGAACTGAACCCAAACTTCCTGCATGATATAAACAGAATCAGTGACAGAAGCACTAACTGATAAGGCCCAAAATCACAGCATTCCAAGTTGTACCAAGTTGTACCCTCATTCCTGAAGGACAGTATTTGTGATTCTGCACCCCATTTGTCTTCAGCAAGACTCTTCTGGGGGCTGGTCCATAGAATAGCAATCTCAGTACTGAGATAAAAGGCTCATGGGAATATCTTTGTGAAGACTCATTTTAATAACTCATTCATATATTTCATCATTAAAACCAGTGGTGAGAATAACCACAAATCGCTCCCACCTACTGATGCTCTATAACTTGGCAGTATGAATCTAAGAATTCAACCTGTTTTTTTTTTTTCTTTCAAGATTGTCCTAGTAATCAGTGTCTGCACCCAATGTCTTTATGATTTCAATTTTTTCTTCTGTTCCACCTCCCTAGGTATGTTGTGGACACATTTCAATTATTCTGTCATCTTTTAACAGCTACTCTGTCTTCTGTTTCATTTGTTCTCAAATTAAGTTCCTATTCATTCTAGCAAAGGCTGAGTTTGTGATGTATGACTGTGCTTAACCTGAACACATCATCAGCATCAACTTTGTGAACAGCTATTTCTGCAGAAAAATGAGACCAACATGACACTGGGATTTTGGTTCACTGGAGATCAGGATGATAACAGCATTAGCAACATCACGCTTTTCTGTAATAATTTCTTATTACTCCAGGAGTTACTGATGCATAGAGAACAAAAATAAAAGTATGATGAATTAATATCACAGATAGGGCTCATACAGCAAGAAGCAGACTCTACCTGCTAGTCTTAACCAGATATTTCACAGACATCACGTAATAGAAAAAGTATTCATCAGTGCTGAAGCTAGCACTGATTTTTCAGGGTTTTTTTGTTTTTTTTTTTTGTTTCTTTGTTTGTTTTTGGGGGGAGGGGGGGGGGGGGGGGGGGGGGGGAAGGAAGAGAGCTACCTAATTTTTGATACTCTCAAAGTGGCTGTCTTTCTCCCATCCCTCCCTCTCTCATTTTCCAACAATAGCTGAATTCATGTTATGCAGTGCCAGCTACTTTGCATGCCTTGAAATGGTCTAGTTCCCATACTGTTCAAAGCATCTTTAGGAAGATGCGGAAGCCTTCCCCCTCCTGCAGCACAGCCAGAACAACGCTGCAGCCAGAAGTAGCTGCAGACAACCTGTACACAGGAAATGTGATCTTCTTTCTCATGAGATCCTGCTGTTTGTGCTATCTTAGGCAGTACCATGGAATTTCTGTATTTACTATTGAGTTATTCACTGGGGAAAAAAAAATGGCATTTCTGCTTGACCACAATCTCTCCTGAAGAGTACTGCTGTTATATTGTTGCTAGGTCAAGGGCAACATGTCCTTCATGAGGTAGATCCTGACCTGAAAGTGACAATATGACAAACATGGTAGCCCTTTCAGCTGCACAGAAGACATTACAACATGGAGATGTTCCTCAAAGGTGAGACAGACTGAAGCTTCAAAATGTATTCTTGTGTAATGATTTCTCTGCATGAGTGATCCAGGATCAATGTCGGGGGGACCTCTCCTCAGAACAGCCTGTGCCTCGGTGTAGGAAACCATCTCTCTTAGTAGTGGGCTGGGTGGGAAGCAAGAGGAGGTAGAGTTAATCACTTCAGTAAGGAAAACAGTTTACACAATTGATAAAAGCAGCAAGCTCCTGCAATGAGCATCTTAAAGAAGGTCATGCAGGTATTCTGTGGTATAATAAGCCACAGTAATAAAAACTGGCAAACACTCTGTAATAGATTTCTTTAGTATTAAAGCTTAATTCTTCCCTCAGTTCCAATAAAATAAAATAAAAATTTTATACCTTACTGCTCATTTTGTATTTCTTATCTTTTGTACCATATCATTACACTGCCTCTAAAATGAATAGCAAAGCCAAAAGGCTCTCCCTGATTTCAGGAATACTGAGAGACATGTTTTCCTAAGCAACTAGTTATCATACTAAAGCGCAGTTCCATACGTGGTTCTATAAAGTCAGGATAAGAAAATATTTGAAATGCAAAGCATCTCTACCACTAAATTATCAAAAAGACATAATAGCAAGATAGTAAATGTGTGGTATGTATATTTAGTATTTATTATAGAAATTTACTGAATATAAATTATAAGGAAGTGCCAGATGCATGTAATAAATATGAATGAGGAAGGCTTCATTCCCCCAGAGCTATATATGTTGCTGTCTTATAACTCTCCAGTTGAAAATATTGTATGAAAATCACTTCACTTTGTTTAATTGGAATTGGATCCTCTAAATCTTCTGTACCTGCCTTAATCAGCTAGTGCAACACAAGTTTTTATGTTGAGTTAAAATTTTCAATGGAACACTTCAAAAAGGAAAAGAAAGTTAACAAACAAACAAAATGTGGAGGAAGGAAATAAAATTGAAGCACCGACACAGCAAGAAACAGTATTCTCAGTAACTCAAGAAACAAAATATCGTGATTATTTGCTTTTCATTTGTGATTAGCTGATGTTCCAGCCTGACTTAAATGAATAGGGAGGGGGAGGAAAAACACAAAAACAAACAAACAACAACAACAAAAACTAACAGCTTTTAATAAATAGTATCTTTACAGATAAATTAGATTCTATGACTATAGCTGCTCCACTACAGAATCACTTCATACAGTATTTTTTGCCCTTGAACATTCGCAAAATTTTCATCTTATGTTCTTAATGTAAAAAATAGTGCAGAATATGAACATCTTCAGACTGCCAGACCATTTAGAAAGACAGAAGGTGAATGTCGCATAGAAAATAAAAAAGCTCCATTGATACAAGTATGTACATGAGAAATAAAATCAAAATAATGCTTTGATTTCTCTGTTATCATACACATAGAATTTATACAAAAATAACCTATACGTTCTTTCCCAAGTAGTTAAAAAAAAAATTAAAAATCCCATGGAAATATGCTGCAGAATTAACAGAAAGTTTAGTCACTGCTTCTGCTGATTGAGATAATGACAAACGAAGGGGGAAAATATATATATTTCTTAGCAACCTGATAGAGAATTCTTAGGTTCAGTATAAGTATGTGGGTGAATATCAATTTTATTGTCATTTTCTTTTTTATTTTCTTCTTTTTAACAAAAGAATATGCCCATATTTTTAAATTATGTATAATGTATAATTAATTAACCTATACATTTTATAGAATTTGATTCTATTCTCTGTAGTAAATTATATTGACCAAATTCAGATTTCAGAGAATCTCTTTATGCACCATTTTTTCTCTACTGCTGATATTACAGTCACCTCACCTGCACTAATACTGCCAGAATTCAGAACTTACTGCATATTATTTACTAAGCTGAATTTTAATCTTATTTGTAAATACTTATATATGGAAACAGCTTGTACAGCAAACAACATCCAAGAATTACCTCTACCTTTCAAAGTCAATGACAGTTTTACATCTTTTTTCACAAATAAAGCCAGCTCAGTAATTTATGTTGATTTTTAGCAACTCTGACCAGTACTTTGAATGCCATTTATGAAGAACTTTCCTGACATTCACACTTATTTAGAGGGAAAAAAATAGTTTCCTACAACCATCCTTCCATCCATTTTCAATAACAGTAAAGCGAGGTAGTAGCTTAGATTAGTTTTTAAGTACAAAGGTCCTTTGAAGTTTGACATTTGTGTGACCATGCATAGAAAGTGACATTCATTTCTTACCTGCTTATTTAAAATGAGTAAAGGATGGATGAAACTACCATGCAGACTGTGAGATAGAATCATAGAATCATGTAAGTACTAACACAAGATTTGTCACAGTCTGAGCACCATGCTGAACTATGCTCATGAGGGACTTTCTATCCACCTCCTTTTCCTGTACTGCTTCACATATGAAGTCTAATAAGAAATAATAATTATTATAATTAGAACAATAATGAAAAATACACTATACATTATAAATGCAGACTAATGGCTGCATCTCTCATGTCTAGCTAATTAACTCTCCAAAAGCCCGCAAATCTTGAGGTGATACTGTTGATCATGTGCAATTTTGGTGTAAATTGCAAAGACTACTTGAGGCTAGGAATTGGAAAGAAATTGACTTAATTTAGTCCTTGTTAGAATGGGTCATTATCAAAAATGTGAGTAAAATATGAGAAAATGAATTTCACTTGCAACAAATCTTCTGAGATGAAAATCTTAAGACAGGAAGTCAGGGATGTTAATTGCTGTGAAGCCTAGAAGTTCAGCTAAGAAGAGCATACATTCTGATTCATGAATATAAAAGCAGGATCTGAAGAAAGCAATAAATGAACCAACTACACATAAATGCTGTTAATCTTTGTATTGATGCAATAAATTGCTCTGAACCTTAAATTCTCAAGATCTATTCAACAAATGCTCATGTTAGAACTTCTCACTTCCTTTGGTGTAGATTGCTTTTGAACTCTCTTTGGAAATAGAAATCCTAAGGAATGATTTATGTCCTAGATGGAAAACACATAGCTACCTTGTGAATTTTCTGTTTCTTGGTAATGACTGTGTTAGAAATATCAAAGATGTTTACTTTAAAAGGCTCATCTCAGAGCAGAGCAACAACCAGCACTATGAAATATTTCACTAATTATACAAGGACATGAACTTGCCATCATTTCACACTCAGAAATTCTTCCTGGCAGAATACCTAGAAGTAACAAGAATGGGTTTTCTGGCCTTAGTTTCTCTTTTCGTTTATATTCTGTTTCTGTTGTTGTTGTTTTCTTCCCGTTTCCTCCAGTAAAACAGCAGCAGGGATAACTTTATTCAAGAGTCAGGTCAGATTTTGTTCAGCTATAGTATATTGTTTTGCTTCTTACATATAAGCAACAGACAGATAAGTTACTATTTATTTCCTTCTTTCTAGTAACAACTCTTTCTTGTCATACTCCTCACTTATTTCAGTGCTAAAATGGGGAAACCACTATAACAGAATTAGAAGGTTTATATTGGACATTAGGAAGAATTTATTCAATTCAACAAAAAAAATCAGTGGTTGAGCATTGGAAAGTACTGCCCAGGGAGATGGTAGAGTCCCCATTCCTGGGGGTATTTAACAAACATGGCACTAACGGACATGGTACAGTGATGGGACTCAGTAGGTCAAGCTGATGATTTTACCTGATGATTTTGAGGGTCTTTTCCAACATAGATGATTCTATCAGTGAAAGACTGGTCCATATGAGATCAAGCATCCTATCTTCACCAGGAACCAGAGTAATATTTTCTATTTGACCAGCTGATAGTAAACCTCACATTACACAGCAGAGAGTAAGTTCTTCACAAGGAAAGTTCTTAAATGCTTCATTTAGAGTTCTTCTTCTGTCCCAAAGCCTAAAGATTTCTATCTCCTGAGCAATTTGCAACGTTATCTTGCATCCTGGTTGTCCTTACTGTCCCTGTGAAAATCTTTTCTTAATTCTAGATCCACTAAGCTTTTTTCTCCACCAATACATCATAACACTAATTTCCTTAGATTAATCATAAACAGAGTGAAAGGTTTCTATTTAAGCAGTTTCATGCATATTGTCATTCAATTTCTTATTGTGTCCTACTAAAAGGGAACAAACAGAATTATCTGCCTGAACTTCCTTTTTTCTGCAACAGTTACTATCCGTTGCTCCTATCTTCTGTCTCCAACATTCTTTCATCTGTCCTAAATGGAATTCAAATAATTTCACCTCAGCCAGATTTTATTTTAAAGGAATTGCATTTCTGTGAACATCATAGTTGACCATATGGGTTTTGAATAATTTTATGTTTAAACTATTTTGAAGGGAGGAGAAGCAAGAAAGAAGGAAGTTAAACAGGACTGAAATCAGTATTCCAAACAATTTCCTTGATTTAATATTTAACTCTCTATCACATTTCCTGCATCCTTCTTTTTTGAGATTTGGTGTCACTTTCCAATATGTTGCTGAACACTAAAATATTTTCACTGAGATGTTCATGATGGAAGCTAGAACAACATGCTTACTTTATCTTAAATGAAATTACATTTAAAATAAGATAAAGTGTGCAGTTTATAAATGTCTTTCAATATCGTGGCAATTCTAAAACTCTTTCTACTATTTTTGTAACAACTATTTTTTTTTTTACATCTCTTAACCTCTTCACACCACTGTCATATTTGGGTTACCTGTAGGTTACCATTGTTTCTTTGAAAGTTTTGACAAAAAATGGTGATCAACTAGTCATTCTTATAGTTATTATTTACTTCTACTACAATAAGCACCCAGGAATCTTGGATATTGACTGGCCTACCTGTAAAATCAAAACAAAATAGAAAAAGCACTCCTTGTAGTAAATAGATCATATGTTAAAAGCAAATCCATAGCTCTTTATAGAATTCTGTTCTACAGAATGTAAATAAATAAGAACAAATCTACTACAACTGCAGATTATTAATTCACCAAGGTGTACTAAAGCATGCTCTCTAAGCCTTTTAATTGTCATCTACTTTCCTCACCTCCACTTATCCCACTATTCATTGCATCCTGGAGAATGAATTACATCCTACCCAAATAGTCACTATGAACATTATGTGAAAGGTGGTATTTGTATGCAAATAAAAATAATTATTAACACTTCTCTGTCAATTTCGCATACTTAAAAATGACAATCATACTTGCTCTAGTTCATTATGAGACTTGAATACCTTTTTTTACTCTTTTTTTCTTTTTTTTATTAAAAAAAAAAGGAATCTGAGCTTTCGTTAGAAGAAAATGTGCTCTATTCCCTATAGGCATAAGTAGATCCATGAATATATGAAACAAGAAGCTGATACAAAACTCGTGTTAGTTATTTTTTACATGGAGAAGAAAACAATATAGATAATAAAATTAACAAGATCACTGATCTGAAATCTAAACATCTTCATTGTACTTCTGTTTTTATTTTCTGGGACAAGGTCCCACAGAATTTTGAGGTTTGAAGTTTCTTCCATCACCACAAACAGAAGAAACTGAAAGTGGTCTTAGAAATCACCACATCTCAAAAACTGTTCCAACTCTGCCAGAGCAATGCCACTGCTTAGCAAACATTCAAGTCAGAAAATAGGACAGAACCTATAAATCATTTGGTGGACACTTCTGGAATTAAGTAGTCTTGAAGTCTGATGTTTGCTCAAGGTGATGGCTATAAACTTCCACTGAAGAGTCATCCCACCAGAATAAATAAATAAATAAAATACTAGAATATATTAAAATGTTTTAAAAATAAAATAGTATGATAAAATTTGAGGAATTATAAATCCTCAAAGTACATCCATTCCAAAGTGTTTGTACACTTAATGTGGTGAGTTATTAGTATAGAAATTTTAATTAAAATCTTCGTTAATTATATAAAAGAAGTTTGATCTGAGCTCCTCATCTAGAAAACATGTGGATTAAAAAAAAAAAAGAAAGAAAAACAATATTTAATTAGTCCTGATGGTTTTTCCTAATGAATAAAATCCTTCAGGGCTAATTAAAAGACTTCTGACTTCTGCTAGTAAGACTTAACATAAGCAACAAGAAATATAATATCATTTATGAAGAAAAAGTGTTGAATTGCATATACCCCTATGCTTTTTGGGCTTTTTTTCCTCCAAGACAGAGAGTTGCAGATGTTTTAGAAAAATTTTAACATTAATTAGACTAGAGAATATGAATATTTGCAACTAATGCAATAATGTTGTTAGTTATCTATAATAAGTTTTGTTAATTTCTTTGGATCCCTGCAGGAACATAAAAGCTGTGATCTTCTGCCTTATTCTGTTTACAGTAGTTTCATAGCTGAAATACTTTTTTAATCTGCCATCTATCTCTCAAAGAGAAGGAGAAACTCACCCTTTCTCGGCAGCTCTTTTTTCTGCAGCACTTCAAGAATATATTTCTGACTGAAGCGCTGAAAGCCTTTTCAAATCACTATGTCCACTATAAATAAAATATATAAACAGAGCTCTTAGTTTTAGAATTGTGTTCAGTGAACAAATCAGAGTTCATTTCCAGATAAATCACTACAAGACAAAACACAGAAGCGTACTAGGGCTTGGACACAGAACTACACTTTGAACTTGAGCATGTATCAACAAACGAGTAGAATATAAGGGAATGACTATACTTGGATGCCAGATCTTGATGTCTGAATTTTTTTTCCTTTTGTGGTTATAAAAAAATTGTTTTTACAAAACCTCACTTTTAAATTATTTTTCTCCTATTGCTGAAGAACCTTCAGTAAACTGTAAACCGCACTGTAAACTTCTACAAGTGTCTTATTCTGTACTTTATAATAGCTTACTTTGAAATGCATAGTCCCATTTTATTTTTCAAAGATAAAAAGGACATCTTTCTCTAAATAAACGAGTGTTCTTAGGTACAACACAGCTTTTACTGTCAATGAAATACCAGCATCAAACAAACCCCAGATCTCACTATATAATATTTATAAAGGAAATTTGAGATCTGTATTATCAAGGTATTACTTGGTGTCTCAGAGAGTGGCAAAATACAAAGATCACTCCAGAGCACAATAATCTCTGTTATTTTAAACCATGATAAAACTGTGTGGAAAGAAGTAGCTGTAGACCCATATTTTAATTAATCTAGGTTGTAAAATCTTGCACAAGTGTGAACTAAGGTCCACATTTCCCAGATTAATTTGTACAAATAAGTGGGCTTTCTTAAGACAAGGTTATAAAACAATAGTGTCAGTTTTGAATAGACTTTATAAACGCTGTACAACATTAGACAAACCATTAAGTACTTTTTATTCAGTGTAAAAATGAGACCTGGGTAAATACAATAAGTACTTCCTTTTGAAGTAAGGAAGAAATACAGAACTGGGAATAATTTCTATACTGAAATATTAGTGATTTTTTTAACATCCTCCCCCCCCCCCCCGTAAAAGAGTTGATAATTGTATTGTCACCTTTCTCCATTTCATTTTTTCTATACAGAGAAATAGAATACTTTATAAACATTTCAAACCACTGAGTTTAGTTTTGGAGCATTAAAACATTATATCCATTGAAAAATATAAAAACCTCATCATAAGAATAAGTATTTCACTGTAAGCTCTAGCCATTGGCATACAGTGTCTTTATATCTCTTATATTTCTCATGAAGAAGAAAGACAATAACCATGCATTATCATAAAGAGGCTGAGGTAGTTAATCCTACAGAAGGGAAGATATATTTATGTCAACTATTTCTGTGAATTAACCCATAGACCTCATGCAAACTGGATTTTGAAGTAGAAGGAAAGAAAGTGTAAAAACAGAAAATTAGCTCAGTAAGCTCCTTTAGGAGAAGGTCAACCCCAAACTTAAATCACATATTTGGTCATAATTTTCTGGACTTCAAGTTAGGATGTCCAGGCTTCTTGCTTTGGTGCATAGCCCACTGATTTTGGCTTGAGAATAGCCCACGTTAAATGAAAAGAATATGATCTACAAGCCAGAATGCCAGAGAAGCTGAGCAAACACTTCTTTCTGGAAGTCCAAAACTTAGAAGGGTCAATACTGTCCAGTCATAGAAATATATTGGTCCAGGCAAGTGATAACAAACAGAGGGGAAGAGGTAGAAGAGAGATATACCAAGTAACATAAACCAACACACTGACTAGGCTCAAAACTTTTCTTCTGGCGCTTCCCAATTCAGACCTTCCTCCACAGACTCTCACTTTCGCATAGATCAAGACACTCCCAGATAGACAAGAGCCTTGGACCTGCAAGCAAGTGCCTTACAAAGAAATGATATACATTAGAGGCCAGAAGAACTCAGAAGGCAAAGGAAGCAGAAAGAACATGGTCCCAACACCGTGGGATACTGCAGGCTCCTTCCTTAATATCCATCTCTTTCAGCTCTTTTACAGCTCTGTTCAGGCTTCCTGATGAGAATGACACTTCCATAGATAAAAACAGAGTAGGAAGCTTGAGTAGGCTTTCACTAATAATGCCTCAGCATTCACATATAAATTAAATATACATGCTTTCACGTGACAAAGTTAGCTGCCTCTGTGCTTGTTTGGAGTAGGCAGTTTCATGTAACATATATATATATATATATATATAAAGTTAATGTCTCAGCTTTCTTTAATAAAGGACCCCACATTTCTATCAGTAAGAAGGGAAATCTCATGCAGTGGCATCTGCATCAACTTACCTTTGCTGACTGCACAGCTTTGATTTTCAAGTATATTGTGTATTTACATTCTCTCTTAGTTGATAAACAGCACATATAAAAGTAGAAGAAAACATTTCCTAAAGATAAACCACTGAATTTAGTACTACATATATCAGCCATTTTGTATAGTCTGATTTTCAATGACTTTGTTGATTTGCACTTTGTCAGCAATGACTTTGATGCAGAGCTAGAAACTGCTAGAAAAAAAAAAAAAAAAGAGCTGACAAGGATAACTTGATAATGAAAAGTATTCTGCACAACTCCCATATATATTCATATTACCAAAAAGCTTAATGAGTAAGTATTCTGCCTTGACAGTCAAATCACATCATTTACAAATAAAGCATTACAAAGTAAAATTCTATAGAATTGAAAGATCCTGTGTGAAAGAAGCCTTCATAAATGAATGCCAAGCAGTATGTAAGCTGCTGAGAGAGTACATTTTCCACACACTAAGAGTATGCAGATTTTAACAGCTTTCTTCTGTCCTCATGCTTGCAGCTGATAGTCATTACAGTAGCATTAGAACTGCAATAGATTTATCACATTTGCAATGTAAATTTATTAACACTCAAGTAATCCTAACACCTGTGCATTACCATTAATAGATATTCCTTTACTTTTGCAATTTTCTCCTTGTCCTTCACAGCTGAATGAATCTATAAATGAAACTGAAATGTAAATTTAAATGCATTCTTTCTAAAGTTTTGCCCTTAAAGTCCATTCCTATCAGAATTAAAAAATGCAATAACTTTATAATGTTTCATTTCCTAATCAGAAATTGATTCAGGGAGATGAAACAGTCACATAAGCAGTGTTAACTTTTTTTTTTTTTTAACAACAGATGAAATCATGCATTTAATTTCTATTAAAATTCAGGGGAAGTATTTATACCGCATATTTCAATTGTGTGGGGCACAGTAAAGTACGTATAATCACAGAAGAATTCGAGCATTAACACTGGTCTTACTGAAGACTGCAAGTTCCTGAGAAAATTTATGGTTCTTCAGAGGACACAAGATTGCAATATTTATGGAGATACCTATGCAGACAGCTCTTTCTAAACGGTGTCAGTGGAAAACTACCTAAAATAACTGGAAGCTTACTTCTCACATCTGCCTGTAGACTGTACAAAGCAAAAACATTTCTCTACTTTCCCATCAAATTGTGGTTTTGTGAATGTTAAGACTGGCCTGTTCCCAGTGCAGGGAACCACCACGGGTATTATTTATGGAGCTGTTATCTCCCAAAGATACTGTATGCAGATGAGATTTATAGCTATGGCAAAAAGAACTCTTTAAAATATCCACCTCCACACAAACACAGACACACAGTGTACATTTACTTAAAGGATCTATGCAAAACAATAAAATTACATGACCTTAATGTGAGTAACACGGATTAATTTTAATCAAATGCTTTCATAATGATATGGGCATATTTACGGTATTAATTTGTGCTTCATTCTGGCACAAGTAACCAACAGCAAGTTGAAGTTATTTTCAGAATGATGACACAACTATTAAACCTGAAGTAATTTTTTCCAGGAAGTTACTAAATAAATAAATAAATCATGCTTTATTTTTTGTTGCAAATTTCAATTGAAGGACTTCTTTTTTATTATTTCAAAGAGTAAAAAATAAACTGAAGAACACTACTTTTTTCTATTTTCTTGTACTAAATAATACTACAGATTCAAATTTCAACACTTATTGTTTACTTTTAATTAGCATTATTTTAACTGTGTAAAATCCAAAATCTCCTCTTTGCACTACTGCATCCTAATAATGATACTGGAAAGAAAAAAGAGCAAGGATACGTGCAACATTCATCAGCCTTTTAACAAAAAAAAAAAAAAAAAAAAAAAAAAAAAAAAAAAAAAAGGGCAGAGAGTTTTTTTCTTATTTTTTAATTTTCTTTTTAGTCAAATTATGTTATCATGAAAATAGGAATTTTTGACTGTATTCATTTTATTTCTTATTATAACTGAATAAATTAATTTTGAGTTTCAAATAAGTTAATGCATTTTTTTCTTTCCTTTTTAATGTAAACCTTAATTTACATAAAGCTTAAATTGCATCTTGCCTACGAGGACTCTGCTATTAAGGGGGCAGAAAGTGATTTTTTTTTGCCAGTTGTACAATTCCAAGTCAAGTCTATTAGTGAGATGAGTTGATTAGTTGTTCAGAGTCACAATCTGGACTGGATAATCATCTCTGAGAAACACATGATCATTCTATCCATAATTTTCTGATTCTGTATTTAATGATAAAATAGCACGCTAATACATACACTGAAAGTTTCCTCCTGCAAACTGAAGTAATTTTAGTGTTACCTTTGCCTGACTTTGCTTGATGTATATACTTCTTTGTATTGTCTAAATGCCTTTCTCTCTCATAACTGATAGCTTTGATCTTACAAGAATCCATAAAATCATAAGGGTAATTACACCTTCAGGTATCATTCTCACACCATTGAAAATAGTATGATACAATGCTTACTAGAGCAGGTTCTAATTACCTGTCCCACTACTGCAACACGAAAATTACCTTACAAAAGGATTTGAAGCTAATGTGAGACATACTGAGAAGAGATATACTAAATGGCTACCAGAAAATAGAGCTTAGTCATAATTAGATTAGCTTGCTGTTAATAGAATTGAGCCTCTAATGTGGCAAGGTTGAAAAACTATAGACTGCTTTTAAGATTACACCAAAATAAGATTTGGTAACAGATCTGAGAAGGCTTATTTCTCCACAACAAATTAATTGAATTCTAAGCTGGGAAAATAAGGTTTCTGTCATTTTCCCTCTTATCTTTATACCTTTTATATTCTAAAATTAGTTTGGTTAAAAGCACTATGCAGCATGTAGTCTCACATTATGAAGGCCAAGTTGCTTAAAAGAAAGCTAGCATGGTTGAATAAGAAATTCCTATCTTCCTAATATTTGACAAGAAATGGTGGCATTTTTTTCTAAAGTCACTTGAGAAGTATCTTGAGTCAGTTTATTAATACTGATACAATTTCTTCTAAGGAATTAGTTTAAAAAGAAAAAAAGCTAGTAGAACAAACAGATAAAATACCTTTCTTATTCCCTTTTACACACACATTCTTAATATCACTCACTTTATAATGAACTGCAGAAGTATAAGCCAGTCTCCGTATAATGCATTAAAATTTCCCCATAGTTTGAAAACAGTCATTAGCCATAGTTGAAAGTATATTAACATAGTAAAAGCAGGAAATAATCACAGTGAGTTTTACAGTAGCGAGGCCTCATAATATTGGTTTCATTCCCGCTCTAAAAAACTGTGCATAAAATCCAGCAAATGCACTTTAGTTTTGTTTTAAAATATTCACTGCTTTATTATATCCTGCCTGCAAATGCAAAGATCATGAATGGGAAATATGGAGAGATACTCATCCTTTACCCAAAAGGCAACACATTAAAATATCACTGAAATCATCTGCTTCTTACATATATCTCTGTCTCCAAAAGGAAAAGGGCCACTGAGGAACTGAAAAAAAAAAAATCTGAAAATTTCCGTAAGATACCATAGGGGCATGTACAAGACCTGGAGGGGAAGAAACTCCTTCTGAGTAAGACAAAAATCTGTACATTAAGGGTGTCATCTTAAGAAAAATGTATTCTACAGGAAAAGAGCAGTGACAGGATTATACTGACAGATGGTAGGTGCTGGTACCCTCGGAGGGGTAGAGGGCTGTTGAGGGGAGGAAATAACTTGTTAGGTTTTACTGAAAAGAAAATAATAATAATAATAAGCAAATAAACAAAAAAAAAAAAACCAAAATTCACAAAATTTATCCTGTTCAGTTTAAAATAAAATATTTAGAATAAAAAAATTCTGAATTTTTATATCTGTCTGGTGGTCAGATGTATTGTCCTACCAAGCAAAAAGTACCACAAGGCAAATGGGTCACAGTGACCTTCTTTATCAACTAAGATTGTCTTTATTCCTTCATTTTGCAACTTTAGATCAGCTTGAGTTATCATCACTTCAGACTCATTTCTCTGATCATAATTTTCTAGCTTACCATGAAAGGTAGCAAACACCCATCACTATACAAGAAAGTATATTTATAGTGATATTAAGACCATAAACACTAACATACCAAATATGAGGATATTCTCAAGGTTAAAGCTTCAGAAAATATCTGTTATTTCTTCCATCAGGAAGTAGTCATAACTTCTGCAAAAGTAAATAAACGTCTAGAGTAATTTGCCAGCTATTGAATACCCTAGAGTACACGTGTAGTTATATGTACTGTGGGATGTCATACTGCACAGAGTCATGCAGGGACAGAGAATGATTAGATACAGATTTCTCTACAGGAGATCATTAATGCCATCAAAAAATTGCCCTTTGGGAAACACTGAAATCCCAGATGGCTTGCTGGTATAATTCTTTAAATCTTTTCTGCATATTGTGTGCCAGCTTTTAATGGATATACTTAGTGAGATGGTTGCTAGAGGGCTATTCTCTAGAGATGTAATGCTTTCATTAATCATTGCAATCCTCAGCAAAGGAAGGGATTCCTATGCTGTAAGTATCTGCAGCAGACCTGTACTTTCGCTAACAATATAAACGTGGAAAAAAAACCAACCCAAGTTAAAGTGGAACTCTGACAAAAACAGAGCAATTTCACTAGCTTTAGCAGGCATAAAAGCAAAAAATAAACAACAACTCTACAAAAACACACTGCTTTGTTCAATATGATTGCATATACTTATGTGCAAAATTATTTACAGTTGTTTCCAGCTTTTCAAACTTTAGAAATGAATCACTTCAGTTATTAAAAACAAAGGCTATTTACAGTCATTTGGATCCTGCTGAATGCAAGAGATGTAGTCTTTAAGACTTCACAATACTGAAGTCAGTAACTGGTCACATAATTCTCCATATATACCATATTAATGGTATTTTTGATCTGCTACAATTTGATTATAAAATGCTTTAACATCTACGTCAATTATCTAGGGAATGCTGCAGACTTTTAATTAGATCCCATATTGTCCATAACAAATACAATACATTTCAAAGCCAGATATTTCATTACCTAGCTTTCTCTTGTCTACTTAAAACAGGGTTTTTGTTTGTTTGTTTGTTTGTTTGTTTTTGGATCAGCTGTTACTTTATCCAAATAGGTATTTAAAAAGTGCTAGTAGGTATGATTTTGCACAGCATATGATAAATATATGCCTACAAATGTATTTTACTGGCATTCACAACAGCCATTACTCCTGAGTTAGCTACATGACCTAAACTAATTTAGATGTAATATTGGAATAATCTTTGCAAATTTCCATCATTTTGCTAAGTGAATATAGTGCTCAATGTCTTTCTTCAGGAACTGACTTGTGTATGATAGACATAATTGCTTAAGAAAATACAAATATCCACAAAAAGATAAGAGATCATGAGCATACATTCCATGATCAACATAACTAAGAATATGTGGACAAGGAAAAAAAGGAAAACAAAACTTGCCTCTACTCAGGTCCTTACAGCTGTCATCCCAATCTCATTCTCCAAGGGCTACTCCAGAAGTAATGCCTCCTGCTTTAATATGTTGGCCCACAAAGTCAGTGGTGGCTGCTGGTGATATGATAGTAGAGATTGAGCCTTCTCACCAATATTCCAATATTTTGTTGCTTGTGACAAATTGTAGTAGCAAGTGCTATTATGTTCCTTGTATTTGTTATAGTTTCCATGGAAATAAACAGGAGGCATTACTTTTAGAACAAACTCCGTAGTTTCCTATATTATACCTGTTAAATACTCTGGCTACTACTAAAGGTAATCCTTTAAAAAAAACTTTATCAATGAACCAACAAAAACAGTTATTTCTTGTTTCACAGGCAAGCAAAGCAGGATTGAATAACATGATGTTTGGTATGATTTCTTTCACTGACAGTGTATTTTGAAGGCAATATTTTGAATTTTGGAGTCACTCCTCAATTCCATCAGTTCCTTTTTTCAAATGCATTATGAAGAGCATACCTAGGACGCATCTTCTGAATACCAAACTTCTGGACACATGAGTAGTCACAGGATTTTCAGCCATCATTATCTTGTTCATGCATTGTTTAGGAGTGCTAATAGCATGTAATTTTTCCTACTGGATGAAGCTACCATTGTATCAAGTGCTCCAGTTGATCTCTGCCCTCCCCTGCCTGCCTTTTTTTCTTGTATAGCATAGCCTTACACCCACAGTGTGCAGATGCCTCACTTTGCCTTCAAACTCACTGCAAAACAGCAAAAAGCCAGGCAACTGTATGCCACCGTGTGCCCACTTTGTTTTGAGATTTTGCTGCTCAGATGTGTGAATGATTTCCATCTGTTCCTACACAAGATAAAGACTAAGAGCTGCTGGAACTGAGAAGCCTTTAAGAATTAAAAAAAAAAAAAAAAAAAAAGCAAACAAACAAAAAAACAGAGTGGCGGGTCAGTGTATACAGCCACAAGCACTCACAAGCCTGCTCACTGAGGGCTGAGGAAGCTGTCCATTACAAACCAACAGGCATCTCATTTGTATGTCTGCTCATTATCCAAACAGAAATCTGAGCACTCTGAATCTTGAAGACAGAGTGCAGTGTTCTGGGTCAGGATGCCAGTATGTCTGCCAGCTGGGGCTGGGCAGCAGTGCCAACATTAGCAATTGCATCCAGTGCTGCTACTGGAACACACTGAACATTACTGCATGTAAGACTTGAACTGAGGTCCCTGTGGTGAAACAGAAACAAATCTGCCTGATAAAATAGTTTGCTGGTGTTTGAGTAAGGAAATGTTACAGCAAGTTTCCTATAGATCAGGCTTATTTTGCCTGTACTTATACATGCAGCCCTGCTGGTTAGGTTAAACATGTACAGCTGCCTTCAATGAATAAAAATGAAAAAAATAAATAAATCTCCACATACTTTGAAGAAGTATATTCATTACAGCTCTACACTTGTTCTGAACTACAATTTCTAATTTCTGCGGATGATTTTTAAAACTGTTCTTGCTTTGTAAGGCAGAAAAAAAATCATAGTACAAAGTATGAAATGGCAATAGTAGATTAACCTTTTCCTCTTCACTTCCTCATACCCTCCTACACAATTAAGTCTCTCAGACCGTACCAAATAATAATAAAGAAAACAGATTGTACACACAGAAACATACACACTATTTATTTTTCCTTTTACTGTAGTTTTAATTTCCCAATACCATTCATAATGTAGCTACACAAAGAAATATTCCAGCAGAACTAGGCATGAGTTTCTTAAATTAACGCTGGCGCTGAATCATAACTGAAAAGTACAGCCTTAGAAAAGCTAATAACAACTATAATCCTCTCAGTCTGCTTTTTTACAGGACTGTGTACCTAAAAGCACCTGAAAAAGTGACCACACATATTACCTACAAATTTAAGATTACTTATGCCCAGGACAAAGCAAACAAACTGGAGGGATAGGGGCAGTAAAGTTAAAAAGAAAAATCAAACTGACAAACAACATGTGAACAAGCAGAGCAAACTACAACTCTCCTCAAGCCATAGGATTGCTTCCAGGGCTCAAAAGGCTTATGCTGACATCTGTCTTTGTAGTCAAGCGGTCTTTCCTTTTCCCATTGTTGCACTCAAGTGAACTATCAACATCCCACCATACATATGTTACATCAGGAAATGAGATCAAATCATAAGTTATTCAATGCTGCATTTTAGACGTGCAGATTCCAATTAAAATATACATAGATCCGTGAAAGCATCATATAAATGCTGTCGCTAAGGTATACTGATGGGGTTCAGCAGCTTGGACATCAGCACCTTGTCATACTGATAGCTTAAGTAGCTAAATCATTCACATAGTAGAGCTAGATAAAGTCACCTAAACATTTTATTGGAAAAGACTCCTTCCACCCCCACATACTCTCTTTAAGGACACATATGGAGATTCCTCAGTCTGAAGTACACAAATAGCTAACTATTTGAGTAACATCCAGATATAAAGAAGTTCAAAGAACAAGGGCTTGAAGAAAAAACAGGGTGTGTAGAACAGAAATAGAACGTGTGGAGAGGGCTGCACAGGAGAGTAAAGCAAATACATATACTTCATTTGGTTGAAAGGATCTTCACAGATTACTTTTTGAAGAGAGAAAAAGTGTCTGTCTAAACTCATAATTTTCACTTGCAATACCATATATAGTTATTTTTCACTTCCTAGTCTCTAAATCAACAGAATTTTACTGTTAACCACAGTAGGTTTGTAATGCTTTTTCTAAACACTGAACCTTGTGTAATCTCAATCATCTCCTTGTGCTGGGCTGAAAATATTAAAACATTTTTATTCTTGAGCATTCACCAGGCTGCTATTAGTCACGTTGCGTATCATCATCATCTATCAATCTGAGGTGGTTTCTTTTATTACCCTGGGCTCCGTGGCAGCTGTTTCTTCCACATAAGAAACTCCTTAGCCCATCAACCCTCAAAGTACCTGTTACTTAGATCTTTAACTAAAAAGCAGTTCTTCAACTTCTAATCACTGTAACTTAGAGTTTCCTACGGAGAGATGCAAACATAGAGGCACATGACACTAAATTTCGAGGTGTCCTAGCATGATTGTGCCATTCTTAAGAAAGACCATGAGATGAGTTCTACATGAAGAAAAAAAATCCAGTGCTTCTCTGACTCAGTAGACACACTAAGGCTAGAATACTGTCATTTAAATTCCCCATGTCTGCCTCATAGGTTCTCTCATCTCTCAGTTCATGTCCTCTCTTCTGTGCTGTTTTTTCATCTGTCCATCTACCTTCCCTTAATATTGACTGGACTTGCAGTCAGAAGAAACTATCAGCCATTTTATGTGGTATTGATTAGCATGGAAAGTATTTTTCCCTCAGCTACCATATTATTATTGCTTTACTTACTCAGTAAGCATTGTTAAAGGTTTAAGGGCTGGTCCGGCCCGGTTCCGCGACTAGTGGGGCGGAGGGATTTCACAAGGATTGTTATGACAAATGTATCCTTCATATTGTTGTGCTCAAGAGCTTGAAGATGTACAGACTCTAAACCCCAGAATGGAACAATTGATGAGGGATTGAAGGGGCAGTACAATTTCATTTCCTTGGAAACTGAGAGAAGAATACTGATTATCAGAATTATTCACCTACTCTTTCACAAGCATCTTAAAATAAAATTTTTTAAAAAAATTGTCAAGATAAAATAGCATCTTTATTTACGAATCATTTAAATTACTCATTTTTTCTTTACTTGTATTAAAAATATCTAGTTAATCAATAAACATTCAGTTCTTGAGCATCAAAGAAAATTAAGAAAATTATCTTCATCACAGATCACCATATATAATACAGCTGCCACTACTAAATTGCTGGTCAATTGCAGTTATCATAGATAATAAATGACAAAGTCTAACTAGAAGGCTACAGAAAGTACCATTAGAATTTGCCATCTAACACAGATTCAACAGGTGAAGATTCTGTTTGTGAATAGCTCTTTATTCCCATTTATTTTGCTTCTATTCATGTGATTAAGAGATGATTTATAGCCTTAATGTAACATAAATCAATGGTTTTCTAAATATCACTACTTGGTATACTCCATGCCAGAAACATTTGAATGACAGTGGTTTCACAGGAGTTTTGCTTTATTTCTTAATAGGTTAAGGCCAAAGAAAAGGTGTTAAGATAGTAAAAGAAAGTCATCAACATTTACAGACAAATCTTTTCTCCCACCATTCTGTACCCCAGCTAGTATTTCAATTTTGATGATGTGCCATGTTTTCCCTTCTGTATCTCTCTTTCATATTCTTCTGCCTATCAAAGCTGTGGACACCATCCTTCCAACTTTACTTTATTTTGCTCATCAACACAGTGGCTCACAGTGTACATTCCCAGCTTGTCCTTCAGGAACAGCATAGCTTTTTATGTATTCCCCAAAAGCAGATGGTTGATGTTTTTTCTAATCTCATTTCAAAGTCATCATATGGTCATAATGATAGTAAAGCTGATTCTCTGCCAAATGGAGACCATAGAAGAACTCTTACAAGGTTCAGTATGTACCATTACCTCTTTCAGGCTCCTGAAATTTCACAGGGTATCTGAAAAAAATCATGTACTTTTAACATTTGTTTGTTTGCTTTATTCCCCCTCTCTCTTGCCACATTCATTTCTTTGTTGCTGAAAATAGTAGTACAAAATGTTGATTAGTAACCTGAGATTAGGACTAACTTGTACAAGGCCTTCTGTCTTTCATTAGAGAACATGGAAGAGTGTTTCATGCCTGCTTTTGTTAATAATATTGATCAGGGACAATGCATGCTCATTGCTGGAAAGAAAATTCCTGATGTGAGAAATTTCCAATTTCAATTTGACTTTACATAGGTAAGAAATTTACAAGTCAAGCTCTGCTGACTTGTAGATAGCTCCTGTCTTTCAAAGAATGAATGATGATATTGATTAGCTAAAATGAAGATACTTAAATATTATTTTCTAGGAATTGAAAACAACTTTAGAAAAACAACAGCCCTCTTAATAAATCATGATTTTATAACTTAAACGAGTATGAACATCTTCACTAATCTCTCTACGAACTGAACAGCAGCATGTCTCAGGATTGAGATGTCTAAACATACTTTTTATTATTTATTTATTTGTAGTTGCATGCTTTATGGATGCATCAGTGCTGTCATTGTCCCAGAAAAAAATGAGATCCTCAAGCACAAGAACCCTGTTATTACTAGTGTCGGACTTCAATACCTAGATGATGTAATTGTACTAAATAGATAAATAAATATAGCATCCTCTCTCCTCCAAACAAGGAAAACAAAAAACACTCTACATATAACCTGGTATTAAAAAGGGAATAAAAAATTGTTTCTAAGTAGAACAGAACATATGGACATTAAAGGGCCTCCCAGAATTTGTCCTTGCTAGGTTGTTTTCTCCTTTATATGAAGCCTCTTGAAATGCAATATATAAAAAAAATATATTTGTTTACTGCTTATATTTTATCTTGATAGTACTTTATATTTCAGTTTCCAGTTAAGATCAGGAAATATGTTTTGTTCTCATCAATATAAAATGGTTTGCCTAGGCTGTCAATGCACTGGTAAAATACTAAAAAGGCTGCTAATTGTCTGAAAATAAATAAACATCTGGGTATTTCTGTGAATGAGATAAATAAAATAAAATCAGACAAGAAAGAAAACAAATGGACTTCAAAGAAATAATAAGAAAATTACAAGAGTAGAATTTCAGATGTAATGAAAATTATTATAACTATTCCTTTTCTATTTTATTCTTTTTTTTTTTTTTTTTTTTTCACCACCTTCACCAGGGTCAAATTCTGGAGGAAAAAGAAAAAAAAACAAAACAATTTTTGAATTGTGAACACAAGATAGGAAAGAAGAAGAAATCTTTAGCACTGTATTCATATTCTCTTGCTTTAAATATATAAACTTCATTTCCTTAATAGGTTGCTCATGTTATTTTTATTGGTAGTAGCAGTTTTGTATTTGAACAGTGCTCAGATTTCCTTGAGCATTATTGTGAATTTTTTATTGGACAAATGTCCAAAAGTACTGAAAAGTAACTTGTTTATTCTTAGAGCTTCTTTTAAATGCAGTAATTCCATAATGAAATACATACTATACTATACTATATATATATATATATATATACACACACTATACTATATATATATATTTCTGTATACAGGCACTACTATACAGAAAAAAATATTCTAAATATTGAGATTCTTCACACAGTTTTCTCAACATTAAAGAACTTCTATAAGATCTAGGTCTTAAAAATCTGGGTAGATTAAGAAAACAATGTTTTCTTCTTCACTGTAACATTAGGTAAGCCTCTATCTAGGAATTAGATGAAGGATTTAAGTTACATTCACAGTTATCTGAAAAAGAATGACAGTAGAATGATTTGTGAGGCATGGGAGAAGGAATGTATAGGAGATTTATTGCTACGCATTGAAACTAAGTAAAAAAAAAAAAACCTCCCATCAACAGCTAAGAAACTATAAACAAATGTGTACAAATATCTGGTTGTCATTTTAGGAACTACAGAATTTAATATTGGAAGACAGCTCTATGTGCATACCAATGGTTGTTGGCTCTGAAGTCGAACAAGAAAAAAAGACAGAAAAAAAATAATCAACAACTTCCTCTAGCTAAAAGGGGAGTGCAATCCTTGTAGTCCACAGGATTCTTTGCTTCCACAGTTTGTTAATAATCACAAAGCCTGGGGATGGTATAAGTGATTTAAAACTAAAATTGAGTCCCCAGTAAAATCATGTCACAGAGGCTGCTAAACATTCCTCAGAGCCAAACAAATTCAAGTTCTAAATTGGTCTAGATTCAATCACTTGCAGTGATTCTACAATTCACTGGTAACACCTTGGGGTAGTGAATCATCTTGCAATTGCTAAATTATTCACAGAGGATATTCTAATAAAAATGAACAACAGTACATCAGAAGAATGTAGAAGTTACAAATGAACTTGTAACTCAGTAAAATCCACAGAAAGGCTGCTTTTTGTTATTTTCAGTGCTCCCTCTTCTTGTACTTAAGAGATGGACAGCAGTGTTTGAATCCAAGGCTTTCACATTGACAACATAGATATTTAAGCTGAAGAAAAGTGGCTATGAAAATAATTCTAATGCTGCAATTGGCCTATACATTTGTAATTCAGTGAATTTCCTGAGAAAAGGTATGATGTGTGTATGTTTCCCAGAAAAGGAGATATAAATGTTGCCCGTGTGTAGTTAAGCCAGAAAAGACAAGATTAACAGTAAATATGAAAAGAGTACAGTTATTTGTAACAGGTTTTACATGTTTGTTTTGGAAGAAATTTCAAGTGGAAACTGTAAATGTGTGAGGTCAGTAATCAGCCGACAAATACAGTCACTGGATCTAGATGAGACTAGCATCTATGTATATCTCCATGCATGACAGACCATATTCCTCAAATGGAAGCATATTTCTTAATTGAAAGAACTGCAAATTAAAAATATATTCTCTTTCTAAAATGAGTACTTCTTGAAGCCATGTTTGTACCTTCATCTTACTCCAGAGGTTAGTTTTATAGCCATCCATATCTATGCAGAAATGGCCCCATGTGTCTGTGAGTCAGAAGGCTTATTTTCTACCATTCTCTTATGGTCCACATGCTCAGCTTCATTTTCCTTCACCTACAGCCTTGAAGTTCTAAAAAGAAAGTGTTGTTTACCCATCTATAGGGCATAAACTTGAAGACAAAATATATGTCTAACCTTTATCCATCCATATCCACTAAACTATTTTAAATGCCTCCATGCTTTTCTCTTCAATGGGAAATTGTACTCTGATGAACTTTCTTAGAAAATCATCCAAAAGCCATGCTTCACCTATGCCAAAATTGGATGATGATTTATTCAGCAAGATTTATGTATACACCTGTAGAAGAAAAACAATGGCACATTTTTTTAACATCTTTAAATGTTTAATCTAAGTTTATTTGGGAAATATTTTTCTTCGTTGCAACCTTCTCAATAAGCAATTCGAGACTTAAAACATATCTATTTCTGAAATGTCATGAAGTCAAAAATGGCTAAGAGAAATTATTTTAACACTTGTTTATATTTAGGTTCAAATCTGAAGTGACAAGTAACATGCTAGAAAATAAACTTTAAAGACACGTGGAAAAAAATAGTCATCTTGATATCTACTTTCATCTTGAAAATGCTACAAGAGAAGATGGAACCAGGAATAGGTTTGCATGATAAGTTTGGTTTTTTTTTTTCCCCCGTGCTTCCTCTTTTCATGCCCTTCAGCATCAGAATTGAACCAAACTACTGGCCCTGTAGCTCAGAGCGGTAAAAAGTAAGAGAGGCTGGGGCAGGGGAGAAAGGGAAGAAGGGCAATACCTTACATGTTTACAAACAAACCAGTCTAATTATGAATACCAAATTTAAAACAATCTGCTGACGTTTTACTTACTATAGTTGATGCACTAGGAAGTTGAAGGAAGCTTGAGGTTGCACCAATTTAGAATCCCTCTGGTCTCCCAGACTGCATTACGTATCTCTAAATTCACTTTGAAGTCATAGAATCATGGAATCGCTAAGGTTGGAAAAGACCCACAGGATCAACCAGTCCAACCATTCACCCTTCACCAATGGTTCTTGCTAAACCATGTCCCTCAACACAACATCCAAATGCTCTTTGAACACCACCAGAGTCGGTGACTCCACCACCTCTCTGGGCAGCCCATTCCAGTGCCTGACCACTCTTTCAGAGAAATAGTATTTCCTAACGTCCAGCCTGAATCTTCCCTGGTGCAGCTTGAAGCCATTCCCTCTAGTCCTATCACTAGTCACCCAAGAGAAGAGGCTGACCCCCAGCTCACTACAACCTCCCTTCAGGTAGTTATAGAGAGCAATAAGGTCTCCCCTGAGTATCCTCTTCTGTAGACTGAACAATCCCAGCTCCTTCAGTCGCTCCTCATAAGGCCTGTGCTCCAGACCCCTCACCAGCTTTGTTGCCCTCCTCTGGACACGCTCCAGGGCCTCAATGTCTTTCTTACAGTGAGGGACGCAAAACTGGACACAGTACTCAAGGTGCGGCCTCACCAGTGCTGACTACAGGGGGATAATTACTTCCCTGTTCCTGCTGGCCACACTATTTCTGATACAAGCCAGGATGCCATTGGCCTTCTTGGCCACCTGGGCACACTGCTGGCTCACGCTCAGTCTAGTGTCAATCAACACCCCCAGGTCCATTTCCTCTACACAGTCTTCCAGCCACTCTGCCCCAAAGCCTGTAGTGTTGCCTGGGGTTATTGCGGCCAAAGTGCAGGACTCGGCATTTGGTCTTGTTGAATCCCATCCCATTGGCTTCAGCCCAGCTATCCAACCTATCCAGATCCCTCTGTAGGGCCTCACTACCCTCAGGCAGATCAAATCTTCCAGACAGCTTGATGTCATCTGCAAACTTACTGAGGGTGCACTCAATGCCCTCATCCAGGTCATCAATAAAGATATTAAACAGGACAGGCCCCAGCACCGACCCCTGGGGAACACCACTTTTGAGCAGTTGCCAGCTGTATTTAACTCCATTCACCACCACTCTCTGGGCCCGGCCCTCCAGCCAGTTCCTTACCCAGCCAAGAGTGTATCTGTCCAAGCCCCAGGGGACTCTCCCTACTAGTCTCCTGAACAATTCAAAGTCTGCCCTCCAGAAGTCCAAGGTAGCAGTTTTGCTGTTCCCCCTCCTGACTCCACCAAGAATCGAAAACTCTACCATGTTGTGGTCACTCTGCCCAAGACAGCCCCCAAACTCTACATCTCCCACCAGACCTTCTCTGTTTGTGAACAGCAGGTCTAACGGGCCAGCTCCTCTCATAGGTTCTCTTATCATCTGCATCAAGAAGTTGCCCTCCATACATTCCAGAAACCTCCTAGACTGCTTCTTCTGTGCTAAATTGTATTCCCAGCATATGTCGGGGAAGTTGAAGTCCCCCATGAGGACAAGGGCCGGCGATTGCGCGGCTTCCGCCAGCTGCTCATAGAACAGCTCATCTGTCTCTTCATCCTGGTTTGGCGGTCTATAACAGACATCCACCAGGATGTCTGTCTTGTCGGCTCTTCCTCTGATCTTAACCCATAAGGATTCAACCTTATTTTCCCCAGTCATAAGTTCAGTAACCTCAAAGCACTCTTTAACATAGAGAGCCACGCCACCGCCCCTCCTTCCTTGCCTATTCTTCCTGAAGAGTTTGTAGCCATTCATTGCAGCATTCCAGTCATGGGAGTCGTCCCACCACGTTTCCGTAATGGCAACTAGGTCATAGCTTGCCTGCTGCACAGTGGCTTCTAACTCTTCTTGTTTGTTGCTCATGCTGCGTGCATTGGTATAGACACACTTCAGCTGGGCCTCTCGCCTCACCCCTAATCCTATTATTGCTCCCCCAGGCTCATCTCTAGCAGGCCTGGTTTTATCTCCTTTCTCCCTCATGTCTAGTTTAAAGACCTCTCTACAAGTCCTGCCAGCTCCTGGGCAAGGATCCATTTCCCCCTTTGAGACAGGTGATACCCATCTGCAGACCTCAAGCCAGGTGCTGAGTAGACCGCCCCATGATCAAAGAACCTGAGATTCTTACGTTTGCACCAGCCTCTCAGCCACGTGTTTATACGATGGGTTTTCCTGGTCACTGTATTATCTTTCCCTGCCACTGTAGGAATACCTGCAAATACTACTTGTATGCCTGCATTGTCAACTAACCTCCCCAGCCCCCTAAAATCATCTTTTATAGCCCTCAGGCTTCTGTCAGCAACCTCATCGCTGCCAGCCTGAACTATCAATAATGGATAGTAATCAGAGAAGTGGATCAGACCAGGAAGTTTCCTGGAAATATCCCTGACCCGGGCCCCAGGGAGGCAGTACACCTGCCTGTGGGTAGGGTCAGGCCGACATATCGGGCCCTCTGTTCCTCTCAGGAGGGAGTCACCTACAACTATCACCCTCTTTTCTTTTTTGGAGGAGACAGTCTTTAAGCATGGAGCTGACCTCCTCAGTCACACTTGGAGGCAGTCTTCCCACCTTATCTTCACTCACCTCTCCCTCCGGTTTCAGGGCATCAAACCTATTATGTAGAGACACCTGAGGAACCATGGTAGGTCGAGGTGGGGGTCGCCTGCATTTCCGAGCTGGGACCTGCTGCCATTCCTTCTCTCCTCTTGAGTCAGCTCTCTGTGCTCGACTACAGCAAGGGAGAGGGTCCACTATGGTTTGGGGGGCAGAATCTCTGCATCTTTCTCTCAGAGAGTCACTCCACCAGTCAATCTCCCACTCGCACTCTCTGATGGTTCTTAATCTCTCCACCTCCTCCCTGAGCTCTACCACCAGGCTGAGCAGCTCATCTACCTGCTCGCACCTCAGTCTCTCTAAGTCTCTGTAGAATAGCAACATGACTCAGACTACTTCCAGAAGTTTCTACAAAAGGGTAAAATAAAGACAGCAAATCAAAATTGGAATGAGGAGAAAAAGGTCAAAAGTCAAACCACACCACACATTTCTCTTATGGGAAAGGAAAGAGAGAACTACATGACAGATTAGTTATGTTTCTTAACACAACACAAAGAGAGGCAAAGAAAATTAAAGTGATAAGGGCAGTACAGAAACCTGAACAAAAAGAACACAAAATCATAAATGTGATGTAAGTTTATACTGCTAATAAAATCTGGTATTTGATTTCATCAGTATAAGCCTACTTTAAATTACTGTCCTTATCTACAGGGAAAAGAAAATTATACTCATCATGGCTTGCTTATTGTCTTCAAAAACAACTCATCTTGAATGCAGGGTGAAAATTCCTTCTCTTTTTGGCTACTGAGTTTATTATGGTGCAATTAGTAACAGAAAGAAATGGTTCTAAACTACTATCTACCTCAGAATGAATGAGGAACACCAAGGTATTCCTACTCTGATAGAAAGATTCTTGCATTTGCACACATTTACATACGCACATATACAGTGTCACTCAGGTTTGTCAGTAAAAACATACAGGTTGAAATCACAAAATTCTGGGGTTTGAAGAATATTCAGAAAGCACCCCAGAAAGCCTACCCATGCTTTGGTCTACTTTACTACATAGAATAACCCAAGAATAAAACGGAAATACTGCTTCACACACCTTTGTGACATCTTCCGCTTTTTCTAGATGATATTGCCTAGTCAATTGAGATGATACAGAAATTTTGCTAGGATTCATCAACAGTGATACCTCTACAGAAAATATTAACATTGACAGCTAAATCCTTCTATTGCATCACCTGAGGAGGATCACCTCAGGATTCTGTGCTAGTACCAATGATGCTTAATACCTTCATAAATGGCATTGACAGCAGGATAGAGCACATCTCAGGAAGTCTGCAGATTACACCAAACTGCATGGTGCAGCAGGCACACCAGAAGGATAGGATGCCATCCAGTGGGACCTAGACAGACTTGAGCAGGGGGCCTAGAAGAACCTCATGAGGTTGAACAAAGCTGAAGCCACCTGGGCCACCTAAGCCTATTCCCTTCTAGAAATGTGGATGAAGTAAGTGCTTTGTAAATACACTGTAAGAGATCAAAGTTTACTGGTGAATCAAAGTAAAAATTATTAGAAATTTATACAGAGGGTTATATCAAATTGATGGATGTACATAGTAAAGCCAATAATGTACAACTAAAGAAAACGAAATATAAATTTATTGTGGATTCACATTAGAGCGTGTTTTTATTTTAAGCACCTTTTTCCTTCTTATGAAAGCAATATGCATCAGTATTCATGCTGGATTTAGTTCTGTAACCACAACTGAAAGTCACATTAACCTATTCATGTATGCATCTACCTACCTATTCAACTTTACAAACAAAGAAGTTAAGAGCATAAGCATTCTGATTTGAAGAACTACTTATTCCTATAACTCTGAATTACAGTTCTACTTTTAAAATTCAAAACTTTGTTTATGACAGTCTTAGTGGAATTCAAAAATCTGTCCATATGTAAAATACCACACAGTTATAACTTTATTTCCAGATTCAAATCAGTCCTACACTCTGAAGTCCACACTCCAAAGCTTAGGCTGAACCCACAGAAAATTATAGCTGTGATTGCTGAACAAGGTAGAGCTAGCATTAAATTACACAGTACAATTTGCTGGAGATGTTCATGATATTTGTCATAAACATATTTTGTAGAAGTGTTTTTTGAGCACAAGAATGCATAAAATTTTGCAGTAAGATTTTTCAGAAATACAAAATTTCCTAGAAAATCTCTAGAAGTTAAAAGAAAAGTTTTTAAAATATGTCATGTATCTTATTTCTTTTGAACCTATTACTACACCTGAACTCAACTTCTTAATTACTATTACTTATTTTTAATCCTAAGGCACAGTTGGTCATTTTGAAATTAATCTGATCCAGCTGCAGTCCAGTTTCACAGATGCACTGCTACAACACCTGAAGTAATTAAAACACACAACTGCATCACTCACTTAACCAACATTATGGTTTAGTAAATTATGTCTCCCTGAAGAGATAATCAAGAATTGTTTGTGATCTAGTTTAACTAAATACTGCAGTTTTTAAATTTGTGGCAGTCAATATTCACTTGTCAGCTCTTAAAAGTGTAAATTCTTCTCCTATTGGAACAAAGGAAAACTAAACAAGCGTGACTAATTTTTTTCCTTTGATTAGAAAGAACTGTAAATACCCCCAGATTTAGGGACAGCTTCCTACTTAACTTAGCCTGCATTAGGATATCTACTATAAAAGGAGAATATAGATATATTCATAGCATCTGCTTGTTACACTGCTTGTACATTTAATGAGAGTACATCATCTGGGAGGCAGGGAGACATCAAGCTTTTCAGCAAGTACTATCAGAACTTATCTGTAAGTAGACAAAAGATATTCTTATGCCCCATCCTTTCAGGCTCACCCAAGATGACAAAATTTATACACAGATATTAGTGCTTAATTTGCTTATTCATTGATCCCCTTTTATCACCATTATTTCATAGATTCTAAAAATCTGTTTTCTCCAGTCCATGAAGTCACAATAAAGTTGTGTTAAGCTGTCCATTATCTAATAAGTAAATAAATAAATAAATAACTGTATCTGTTACTAGCATCCCTGGATCTCCAGCTCCTGAAGAAAAATCAAAAGAAATACTTAGCTCAGAGATAACAATGAATAGTTAATCAATAGGTTTTGTATACACAAGACAAAAGGTGCATCTGTGAGCTGGTACAGAAATAGAATTTAGGCTAATACCAATTGAATAAATGTATAAGATCAGTTCCCTCTAACTCCTGGGCATTACTACCAGATCAGCACAAGCACTTCTAAAGTCCAGTTAGAGTTTAGTCCATGCCATATCCTCCATATATAGACTGTAGGACAATTTAATTGGCTGGCTTAATTGATCATCAAACAGCAACAAAAATAGCTAAAACAGAAAGACTGAAGTCTCAAGATGAGTGCACATGAAATCTTTAACTTTAAAATTGGTTTGGAACTGAAGAAAAGAGGAGCTTGTAGAACTACTAATGGTGAATGGTGTTAAAGTAGGAGAGATTTACAGTAGATAGTAGATGGGATTTTTTTATTCAGAGGATAGTGAGGCACTGGAATTGGCTGCTCAGAGAACTTGTGGATGCTACATCCCTGGAGGCATTTAAAACCAGGTTGGGTGATGCCTTAGACAGCCTGGTGGCAACCCTGCGCATGGTAGGGTGTTGAAACTTCAAGGTCCCTTCCAATTCAAGGCACTGGGTGATTCTACAGTTTTATGATTCTGTGTTCTGAATGAGTTTTGGTCTAAGATAGTTTGCTCTGGAAACTAACAGTAAGAAGAGGTAATGTTACCTAAGGCTGAATAGTACTAGGTTTTTGAAAAACAATGAATCATAGAACTGCTCAGGTTGAAAAAGACCTTAAATATCATCAAGTCCAACCGCAACTTGACCATATTACCCTAACTCTAACAACCATCCACTAAATCATGTCCCTGAGCACCACATCCAAGCAGTTTTTAACCACATTCAGGGATGGTGACTCAACCACCTCTCTGGGGAGTCCATTTCAGTGCTTAACAACCCTTTCTGAACAACTACAGGGGCAGGATTACTTCCCTAGTCCTGCTCACCACTCCCATTCCTGATACAAGCCAGGATGCCGTTGGCCTTCTTGGCCATCTGGGCACACTTCTGGTGCGTATTCAGCCCACCGTCCATCAATACACCAAGGCAGCTTTCCAGCTATTTCTCCCCAAGCTTGTAGGGTTGCCTGTGGGTTGTTGTGACCAAATGAAGGCACTGCGAGCCAAATATTATCAATTATCATTAGCAATCAATGGCTAATTTGTAGAATCCTCTAAGCTATAGATAATCTGTAAATTAAGCCACTCTACTCAAATTTTTATAGCCATCTGCAATATGTCATGCCCACGAAGTTTTATGACATTTGCATTCATTAATATTTCCTAACAGTAAATTAACATACACTTGACAATACAAAACTGCACTTGAATTTGAAGCATCCAATTAACAATTTCTAAATTTTCATTATATAAAACCTATCCTTTGAACAAAAACCCAAAAGAGAAATGTAATTAGGTTACTTCCAGTTATGGCCATGATAAACTTCCACTTTATCATCAACTGTAACAGCATTTACTAGACTCAAAAATATTCAGTATTAATTACCAAATGTACTGTGCAATAGTTAGGTAGGAGAGACCATACTTAAGTGCTGTTTCTTAACTACCACCTAAAAGACATTTATCTAAATATGACAATAAATAGGACTTGTTAGCATTCTACCTTATTTCATCATAATATCCTCCAGCTGTATGTAGAATTATACCTTCTTCTATTCTTTTGCTGTTTGTGTTATCTATACTACACCATTTTACATACATAACACATGGCAGATATTTCCAGCATAGATTACAACGTGCGAGCAGGAAATAAACAGCTGGCATATACTCAGAAACTTATATCTCTGTTATACTGAAATATATAGAACAAGTGGAGATGCTGGAAAAGTAATCAGAAACTGCAAAAGTAGCAGGTGCGGAGATGGAAGAAGAAAAGCAATCAATGGAATACTTCCCAGGTTATATTTAAAAAAAAAAAAAAAAAAGATTGATTTCTCAAATTATTACTCAAAGAAATTACTATGACAGCATGTTTGACAAACAGCTTGAACTGAGAAGCAGACAAGGGTAGAAGTTACCATTACTGACGTGTTTAGGATATAAAATATTTTTATTTATTTTACTACAAGGTGTCAAAACAAGAGCCACTATAGCAAATTATCCTGGTATTTTCAGGCAGGGACAAAATGGTTCTGAAACTACAGTTCTTGCAAGAAAAAATCAATCTTCCACACTTTTTCAGTGAACCAATCAAATTTCAAGTTTGTCCATTAGGAGGTGAATTAAAAATTTTTTCAGTGCAACATCTATGCCTCATTCTCTTGGACAGAGCTGCAGTAGTTCTTATGACAATTTAGTGGTTGATTTTATTTGCGTTTTCTCTTTACAGGAAAAAAAAAGTGAATTGTCAGCTGATGGTTTGCCAATTCAATTATCAAGTAAAAAACAGTTATTAAAATAACAGTTAACTTCTAACAAGACCATTCCAGGCATTGTCTTGCACTGCAATATCAGGAACCTTCATTCTAAGAATCCACAGTAAACCATGAATATCCACAACTTAAGGTTTGTTATGAACTAATAACCACAATTCAAAATTTAAGGTTTACTGGTAATATAAAACTGCAATTATCCAAACATCAGTTTTGATAAGAAGGAGAAAGCAAAACTCAGCTCATCAGACATAAGAAACTGGAAGATCGTTCATCTAAATCTAGTTCATTTATCTAGGCTCTAACTATAGATAGCATAAGGATAACACTTCTTTCAGAGAATGATGCATTCAATTCATCTGTTCATTCTATCTATCTTAAAATTGTCACAGTGGGCTGTATATACCCATTACTTCTCATTACTTACAGAAAAAAAGATGACTAGTTTTTTTTTTCTCAGCTGATTATTTTGTTAGCTAAGATGTCCAGTATGTTCTTGGCACGCTCTGTAAGCGTATCTTGTTAATGAAATTGCAGAGAGCACTTAAATATGTTTTAGATATGATTCTAAGCAACAAGGATTGGTTAAGAAAAATAGGACATTAAAAACTAATTTCAATGAAATCTATGAGTAAAGAGAGTAACACTAAAAAAGAAAAAAAAGGATAAGTGACACAATAAATATTCTTAATTTCAAGGAGAAATTTTGAGTAGTGTTACCTAGTACAAAAGAAAGATCAAAGAAAGATGATGAACTCATAATGAACATGTTCTTCACTGACCTCATATATAAAAAACTATAGAAAAGATAGATTAAGTCAGACTCTAAAGGAAACAGAAAATTAGAGTACAAGCATCTAGGGACAATTTTAAAAAGTACAAAGCAAAAGTTGTTCCACAAGAAAAATTTAAAAGTAACTGCAAACAAGTCATACTTCTGTCTCTGGTACTACCAACATCAATAGCTGAGTTTGAAAAAAATAAAAACAGCAACCAAATATTTAACTTCACTTGTTGCTTTATTGAGAAGATCAGTTGTACTAAACTCTATTCCAGTTAATACCATAGGAGGGAGTAGGAAAGAACAGAACAGCTGTTATAATATGTACTAAACTGGAGAAATCTAGAAGAGAAAAATAAAAAATTGTGGTTCTACAAAAACGTATATAACTGAAAACATTGAATAAGTTCAGTTTGTTTGCCTTAAACAGAAATCAAAATGTTCAACCATACAGCACAGACATGGACAAAATAATGAGAACATCTTTCCTCCTCAGGTTTTGTTTAAGTGTAATAATTCTGGGACAGAAGCAGAATTAACACCAGTAGCTCTGTTTGCTGACAAAAGCATAATCTTAGACAAGACTGTCGTATAACTTAAAGTTTTATAGCAAGAAAAAAAATCTGCCTAGTCAATTTTCAAGTTGACTTATTGATTATATTTCTAATTAAAAAAAATCAATTATTTCATGGAAATAATTTTGATTTAAACTTTTTCATTACAGCTCATATATAAATGTAACATTTGCCTCAGTGTCACAAAATAATCTGCTTTTTATATTGTATTGTAATTTATTTCAATGCATACTAATTGTAAAAGAGCTCATAGATCACAAAAAGGACTAAAAATAATTGAATAAAGGAGCTTTCTTGTATTCAACATTTTTATTGGTCACAAAGATAGGCTGTTATATAACAAAATTGTTTTACAATTACATAAGTGGTGTATGAAATTTACTGACAATTCAGAGATTCATGAAATATTTAACTAAAAAAAATGAGGAGCTGTACACACAGTGAAAAAACTCTAGGAATGAGAATGAAGAGTGGGACTGTTTTCTGACAAGCATCCATTGAGTAAAAGAGTTGTGGGTCACAGTGAACACAACCTCATTTATGCTTCTGATGAGGAAAATACAATTGGATGCAGAGCAGGGTACAGAAAGATTTATTGGTTTTACAAAATGGAAATGAAGTTGAAAGAAACCAAGTGAGTTGCATCAAGATGAATGATAAGTCCTATTGATCTCAGTCAGTCTTTTGCCAATACAATGGTGAGATTTTGCCCCTTTGTTTTCAGATGAAATTTACATTTTGTTCCCAAAATAAAGATAGAGATCTCATAGAGAAATAATTGTTCAGCAGTGGTTTCTTCCACTGGGCCATGACCTACATGTCTGCTTACAAGCAGAAGTAGGGTGGGACAGTGGAATGCTAGCTTATGTGTTGCTGCTGTACCTGGGATGGGGCAACTCTTGAGACATGTTCAGGCTGGGGGGATGAGCAGCTAGAAAGCAGCCCCAGAGGAAGGGATCTTGGGAGTCTGACTGATGACAAGTTGAATCTCAGTCAGCAAAAGGGAGCAGTGATACCCTTGGGTGCATCAGGCACAGCACTGCCAACTGGGAAGGGGAAGGATTGTCCTGCTCTATGCTGCTGCAATCTCACCTTGAACACTGTCTACAGGTACAGACACTACAACATGTGAAAGATATAAAACTTTTAAAGAGTATTCAAAAGAAGACTACTAAGATAGTGAAGGGTCTAAAGGGCAAGATGCATAAAGAGCAGATGAGGTCCCTTGTTTGTTCAGCCCTGAGAAGAGAAGGCTAAGGGGAGGTCTCGTCACTGTAGTAAAAATATTTGACACAGAAAGTCAAATCCAACTCTCCCTGTTGTCCAACTTTAAAGCCAAACTTATATCTGACTATGTTTCTTCACAAGAGGAGAAATTTTACCTGCTTTAGCATTTATGCAAAATGTTTTCACTTAGATATCTAGTTAGATTGCAAGTTGCATCCAAACAGTTTCCTATCAGTTTGCAACCTATTTCTAAATTTTTTCTTCCCCAACAGAAGAAGTATGGCTGTTATGGTAAAGAGAAAATTGAGTCAAGTCACAGTTTATTTGTTCAAATTAGATACACCGTATCCAGGCAGTAGAAATCCAAGTATTCAAAAGGTTTCTAGAAATACTTTGTCTGTAAACTTTTTTTTTTTTAATCTGATTTCTCAAACCTTCAGTGGATTAGAAGTAGTAATTGAGAAAATGCAGCAAACATTTTACTGGGAAAGAGCACAGAGTACTACAAGCAGGGACACAAAAAGCTGATGCTATTGAAAAATCTGGTTCTGAAATGCCATCTGTATCCTAACATTTACATTTTCACAAACTAGAACAAACGGCTTAATGAGGTTCATTCTTTTTGTCCTTTTCCCCACACCCTTCTCCAACTAAGGGATTCTGTTGAATTCAGCAGTTCTGCAGTTCTTAACTGTTTTGTTTTGTGTTTTTCCTTTTTTTTTTTTGTTTTGAAAAGATTTAGTTTTATAATACTTCACTATCCTAATGTCATAGTGAAAATAATTACCTTTCCTAACCAGAACATACAGTTTTGTTACATTTCAGACTTGCTTGAAAGTGGCAGGTAAGGAATAGCAAATAAATCCCAGCCTCTACAAATGTTAGGCAATAGCCCAAATGTTATGCTTGTGTTTTCTCTTTCCTATGATAGAATTTTTAAGAGGGCACATTGCTTTATGTCCATTTTACTGCACTATTACTTTATTAATTTCTAGGAAATATAATTTGCAAAGCTGTAAAAGCACAATCATAGCTACTGTAGTCCACCAAAATCCATAAACTGATCAAGATGCTCTTCATTTGTGGCGTGACAGCTGTGTGTAGCTATCCAGAAAATGGCTTATCTTTTGTGAAAATGCCTCTACTGCAGAACCCACCACCTCACTGTGTTCACATCCATCATTCGGCCTCCATAATCATTCAGCAAGTATCAGTGAATGTCAAACAGTTGTCATTTTTTCCACATGAAGGAATTCATTTACATCCCTTTGTTTCATACACACTTTCATGTCAGACTCCATTTTGTCAGACAGCCCCTCTGCTGCCATCTGTTGCACAGCAACAAAATGTGATGAAATATTTTCAGGAAGGTTCAACCTCTACTGCCATACCACCAACATCTGCCTCTGACATTGTGGGCAGGCATAATAAAATAGGAGGCATTACTTTAGGGGTAGACCTCTCAGATTATTTGTGCTATGAACAATAACTTTAATTCTTATAAAAATTGCTAAGAAGTAGATTCTTTAATTTTTCCCTCATTTAAATATTAATTTTAGTTTTATTCAGTAAAATGTGCAATAGCCCTCATATTTTAAAAACACTCACTAGTACATCCTGGTTCTTATCAACAGAAAATCACCAGCTAAATCTAATTTCAACATACATATATATGTATTTAGTGTTATATTCCTGTACTGCATTTGCAGCTTTAAAAACATGTATCCTATCATAGTCATATAATTCTATATATTCTGTATGTGCTCTTATAAACATAATCTTTAAGACTTAATGTTGTCTTCTGTAGTTCACTAGAGCCTGGCTGTAATAAAAGCAAAACTTCCTTCCTATTTTTTCTGAAAGAATTATCATCAAAATACAATAAATAAAAATCAACATATAGCATTCCTTACAGGTAGCCTGAAAAGTGATTGAAAGATTTGATTTCAGATGTATCATACTATCAATAAAACTAGTAAAAATATATATATATTTAAAAAGTCTCTGGAAAATTAGTGGTTTCTAGTGGGAGGAACAGAGAAATAGGCACCTCTCACTGCTGAAATCAGTTCTATACATATGAAACTGAAATAAGGATGTGCTCCTCCCTTAAACATAAGCGGAGATACTATGGTAGCTGTCATTCTGTAAAAAGAGAAACCATAAATATTTCAGAACATAATTCAGAACATAAGACTTAAAGCAGTAACAAAAACAAAACAAGCAAACAGACACATTTCATGGGATAAAACAACAAGAGAATAGGAAAAGGAAGGAACTACAGAAGATCTGGTTATCTGCTATTAATAGTGACATCCTTTCTCAATGACCAAAAAAAAAAAAAAAAAAAAAAAAAAAAAATCAGATTATAAATCCCATCAAAGAGATTCAGTACTCTGACACTGTGCTTACAGATTAAACCATGATAAATAGCACACTATGGAAACAGCAAGACTCCTTTGAAACAATTCCACTCAGTTTTTCCCCTCAAGTCAAGGAAGTGAAGGCTGTTGTAGTACAAGGAAATGAATGGGTCAGGCTGACAAAACTTAATTCTCAAAGCTAAAGATGCAAGTAATTTCTATTTCTCTACTTCTACAACAGACTGTTGCATATTATTGCCCTATTTCTCATCTTCTTGAAGGAACATTAGGTGTTGAGATGCTCACTTAAGGACTACAACTAAAGCAATAAATCGCAACAACTGCATAATTTGCATTAAATGATGGTTTTTGTGTTATTCTGGCCAAAACGGAATGATCAGGCAAGTTATAATTATAAACTCTCTTGTGCAGATGGATTATTTACTTTTTTGAATTGTCGTTATTTATACTTCAGCAAGCTGCCCAGAAAGGCCGTAGAGTCTCATTCTCTGGAGATAAGCAAAACTCGCCTGTACTCTTGTGCAACCCACTCTGGAGAACCTGTTTTAGCAGATTGACCAGATGATCTCTAAAGCTCCCTTCTGACCCCTGCAATTATTTGATTCTGTGATTAAAATAAGGGGAAGAGGGTTTGAAATGAGAGGTAAATAGCAATTTACCTTGTCTACAACAGAGCGCTAAACATATAAACTAGACATTAGATTCAGAAAACTAAAAAGCTAGGGTAAATCTACTTCAAATTATTTTGTACCTTAAAAGGAAAGTTTCAGCATTAGGTAGTATTCCTTGCAGCTGTTTCCTTTGAAAAGGACCTTGGGGTCCCTTTGAAACAGAGACTTCTGCTGTGCTCCTAATGTTTCTCTTCAGGGAAACAATAACACTATGTATTTCCTACAAAGCTTGACCCTGTCAGCCTATGGTATGTATGCTCAGAGAAGAGCTACTACTTCTGGTTTTTAAACCTTCTTTCCAGGTCATGGCTAGATCTGGATGTAAGGCATGCAGTAAGCAATTCTACCTTGCAAGACTAAAATTGTGATGGACATATATAGAAGTATAGTATTAAAATATTTAGGATCTTTAAGTTAAATTGCTTATGTAAGCAGAGATAAGTTTTTTGGATTTGTAATTAGGGATTTAGAGGAAAATTCCAAATATTTTCTACTTCATGCTCTTTTATAAATCAAGCTCTTTAAGGATCTTCAGCTGAATAGAAAAAAATATTCTTTGTGGATATGATCTCTTGGTTTCACACAAATCTCTTGGTTTCTTCTGTGAAAACTTTTCTTACCTTGCAACTTCCTGTGGCAATATAAAGAAACACTTCAAATCACTGTCTCTCAACATATACTAAATACATATGCTAAATAATCATCATCTTGTTCTGAAATAACTTCATTCAGTCCTTTTTGTAGGTCATCAAATTCATCAACAGCTTATGGCAGAACTCAACATATGTAGTTCTCCTCATTAGACCATGGTCAGAGTACTAATGACTGCTAATGGGTTCATCACATAATTGTGCTGTACATGAAATTTATCCAAAGATTGTTTTTTTTGTTGTTGTTGTTTGTTTTTTGTTTTTTTGTTTTTTTGTTTTTTTCCCCAGGATGGATATCTTTATGACAGATATTTAAGCACAGAAGTTACACCAGTTAAACTTATTGGAATGTTGAGTACATTTCTACTGCTAATGCAAAACCTTTGGTATTTCAGATTTGAAACTTTCTAAGAATGCACTGGAGAATAAGATGTGCACGTGGACCTATATCTCTCTGACTGGATGCATAAGCAGTTATTTGGAATTCCTCATAGCATCCTTGGATAGGTTTATCTTCAAGATGTTTATTATTTACACCAAACAATTCCTATATGGAATGAAGGGACAGAAGGAACACTCCTCTGCCCCATAACACTTCATAACTGAAAAATTTATGCTTGTTGTTTAGAAAGCAAGAAATAGAGATAACACTATAAGTTTAAACTATTCTTTGAACAGAAGTACATGCTTTCATAAAATTTATAAGTATAGAAAAGTCTTCTATATATTTATAGTTCTGTTTGAACTATACTCAACTTCTTCCAAATCTTATTTTGTCAGGCATTACAGATTTCAATCTGCCCAGATAAATCTGGCTCTGCTGAGAGGTCAAAAACTGATCTGAAGGCCCTTCTATATGCATTATTATGAAAATAAATACGGCACTCATATATTAGGAGGAGTTCATGTGTTTGTGCAATGTGCATCTTTAAAAACCCTATGGGTTCTGCAATATTAACTCAAAGGATGTACATAAAAAGAGTTTGATCTAGACAGAAAGCTTAAAAAAATAAAAAAGCTACATAGCCATGTTCTGTCTTATATATATCTAAAAAAATAAACTGTAGCTATTGAACTCAGTCTCCCTCTTACTTTCTTTCCCCAACAGGACATAGGAGAAAATATGATTTTAAAAATGTTCACCAGTAAAACACCTGACTGAGGGAACAATTTATTGCCAATTAAAATGAGTTGTGTAGGGAGAAACAAAGTCCTGAGGCCTTCCAGCCTGAGTCACTAGAAGCAGACTTTTAGGGTTGTTGAACATTCAAGGTCTTCATAACCATTGCCTTACCAGCCAGCCAATATAGACCAGGTGTGTAGAATATTGTGTTCCAGCTGAGAAGCAGCACTTCCAATGCCTTGCAAACCAGTTTTCAAACCATGAGAGAATATGATCCTTGATGACTCTTAATTTTACACACAAAATACTGGTGAGGATATCAAGTGTAACTACACAATATACCCAACCATACATGCACACACAGAAAGAGTGAATATAAAAAATATATTTTCCAAAGAAAATACATGAGCTGCATTCATACAATGTTACTGAAAACCTGTTCAGAAAAGTACTTAAAACTCCAAAGGAATTATTCTTTGCAGGTATTCACTTTTACTCTGGTGCAACTCTCTATTCTTTCATACCATCTTCAAATGCTCTTTCAACTTCTGCAGACTGAGACATGGCCAAAACAGAAAAGGGCAAGAGACAGACAAAGAAGATGCTTACAAGACCTATCCAAAATTATATTATCCCCCCATCAGAAAGACAGAATTGTGGGACAGAAAAGAAGAAATAAATATGAAGTGAATATATATATATATATACACACACAAACATACACAGTAGATGTAAAGACTATTACAATCTACTACTAGATGTAAAACTATTGCAAAAAAGAGTTAAAGACACAAAGTTAAAAGTGTAGTTTAAGTGGATGCATAAGAAATCTATTGTTGGCAAATCTGGGCTGAATTTGGAGGAATTACATCCACTTAACACAAGAAACAATTTGACCTGTGATTTTTCATTAGGCCAGTGTAAGTGATTTGTCGCATGCAACTGCCACACTTCTGTTCAACATGAACTTTAAAGACATAGTCTAAACCTAACTGCTATTTAACTTTCAGGGACGACTGGGAAAGAGTGGCATATAGCTAAGTGTAAGGGGACAGTTGGAAGTGTCAAGTAGAAAAAAAAAATCACTACAAAATTCAACATCACATTGTTATTTTTCATTTGATGTTGAATAAAGTAATCTTAGTAAGAAGGGGAGGAGGAAAGAGTGGATGATATGCACTGTTTATATGTAAAATATTCTCTGGAAACTGAGGTTGTGAATCAGGGACAAGTCACAGCCATTACTTCCCAAATTTGTAGAAGATACTGTTAAATTGTATGTGCTATAGGATATTCTCTTTGCAGCCTATTTAAACCATCTTTCTGCATGAGGCCCTTTGTGATTTTCTTTGGCTTTTACAGGGTTAAACAAGATGCCAATTTCCCTCTGGCACAAAGCTGACACTCTCTTCGTACACTCATATCACACCGTACATTGCTTACCAGTTTCTAAGCACGTTGTTAAGAAACAGAATGACATTGTTCTATTCTCTCTAAATATCTTCCTGCTATAATTTTGAAAAAGTTGGCTTACTTGTCACTAACATCAAAAATCAGTAAGGCATAATAATGGTGTTAAGGAAAGTATTTAATAACTTTATAATACCTGATGCCACTCCATCAGTTAATAGGAGTTATGCTCTGATTCCTAGGTGAAAATAAAAAAATAATAATAATAATAAAAAAATAAAAACCAAAAACTGTTTCTAAATTGTCCCTTATTTACTCGGCCAATCTTCCTCAAAGAAGAACATGTTTTTTTTTGTTGGAAATTGGTCCGATAACAAAATAAGATATCAATTCTGAATAGATGGTACAAACAAGGAAATAGTTTTTGAAACTTGGCCTAAAGTGTCTTCACAATTTCCAGACATATTCGCTGAGTTATCATTAAATATATGAAGTGATGTAAGTTTCTAAGATGCAAAAAGAGTACTTGAACAGTTTAAATTATTTTCAGTTTGTATTCACAAAATGCTCACAAAGCAAGGTTTAAGACATCAAGAAAAAAACTATATGGCAAGGAAATTTTATCAAATGACGCAGTTAAAAACCTCATCCCATTTAGAAGGGCTGGTCCTTGGAATTCACTGAGAATGCACAAGATTATAATTAACTTAAGAGAGATCTAGAAATGTCATAAGCTGGCAGTGAGCAACTTGAGTATTTTATGAATGACAAAAAAGCCAAGGGAGATTATTATAACCTTGCACTCATTCAGCAATCAAGCATCATCATTATCAAATACAGTGAATCTTGAAGTACTTGTGCAATTTATGGTTACTGAAGACTCATTGAACAAATTGTCATATAAAAATAAAGGTGGCAAAGGTTATAGGTTTGTAATCTATGGGTTTTCATATTTCCCCAATTACTCACATCATACTTCAGAGCATTAGAGACACCAAATTTCTGAAGACTGAATCTTATGTGAAAACTATTTTCACTACTGACCACATCAAAATCAATGAAATATGCAATGTTTGTATGATCTTTTAAAGAGGTATCAAAAGAGTTAAATGTTCAGCTTCACAGGTTAAATTAACTAATATTTCTCAGTAGTGTACATTAGTATACTATATATAAACATAAATAATTGAATTACCTTTACATGAGGAGGAGGTTCTTTAGTGTATTAAAAGAAAAAAGCTCACATCAACACAATATATCCAAATTGTTTATTCCTGTTTATATTCCTAAAGAAGAAATGTTACCAAAAGAAAATAAACAGAAAGCAAATCAAGTAAAATAAGAAATAGTATTCTAGGTCTGTTTGTGAGGCCATTTTAGTCAGACATGGTTATTCAATCTTGGACTGCAACAACATGCACTCTTGTAAGTATGCTCAAGGCTTGAACAACTTTGCAGCAGTAGATCATAATTACATCATGGCATTTTTCACTGTTTCACCTTGGTCTTTTCAGGGATTCCCTAGTCCTCTAACAAAGGCCTACATAATCTGTATGCAATATTGCACTCCAGTCGCGGTAGTTTTTCACCTAGTGAACACTATTTTATGCCAATTCACATTCCAGAAAATGACCTTTCTGTCTACTACATCTCTATCTAAATCTACTTAAACAGGACATTGTTGAAACAAACTGCTCCTTGTGACAACTTCTATGGATGTGCCATACACAAAAGAGAACATTCAGACCCTACAGCTTTTCAAAGATTACTCAGACTAATTACAGATTCAAAACAAGAAGACACACTTATCCCATAGCATTCCCTTAAGGATACTGGGATAGGTATCCAACTACTTTTATTCACTGATTACTATACAAAGAAGAAAACTTACAGCTACTCCCATTGAAGATCTCTCCAACTGACTGTTAGCCAATGGCCTGTAGTTTTAAAACATACTGAGTTCATAAATTGCTTCTTGATGTCACACTGTATTTCCAAACCTTTATGTTGAAAAACTGTGACTCAAACCACACACACACACACACAAAGAGAGAGAGAGAGAGAGAGAGAGAGAAAACAAAACTGTCTGAAGTGCATTTCAGTTAGTTTTAGAGTTTGAAATTTAAATATAACAATATTATATATATATAAAGCTAAACTATGGTACTTTAGGAAAAGTACTTATAAAATGGTACTGATGCCCACAGTATGAACGATACTGATATACTGTCTTTTTGCATTAAAAAAAAGGAAGAGATCCAAGATCCAAATACAGACTATATAGAAAATAATATAGGTAACATGAAAAATAGAGGAAACTCATTCATTTCAATTTTAGAGATTCCTCTGAAACTGTATTAAACATGTACAGCTTAATATTTTCTCCACAGCCAGAAATAAAACTACAGCATAGACTTACAGCAAAATGATGTAAGATTGGCTTTGTAAAAGGAGTAATTGATTATTTATCTGTGCTCAGATTGAAAGGCTGGTTGACTCAGCATTTGCGTAGAACTGTACATAAAAAGCAAAAACAGAACAAAAACAGATTTGCAGCAGGACAAACCTCCTGACCTAGTCAGCCTAGGAGGAATTACTTCAGGTTTTTGTCCTCCCCACTCTACTTCCAAGGTTTTACACCAGCACAGTGTTACAGCTGTGGAAAATACATCTGGAAAGAAGCCTTCTTCTCAAAGCTGAATGACTGCCAGCACCAGGTCAGATCAGTCATGGATCTCTCTAACCAAGACATAGAAATCTTCAGAGATGGAAGGAACTTGTTCCAGTGCCACATCATCCTTGTGCTGAAGAATTTTTTTCTAACATGGAGTTTAAATCTTGTGCCTGACCCTAGAACACATGGGTGGCTTCCACTCTGCAAAACTCATTTGCTATTCGAACAAATAACAATAGCAGCTTGGTTTTCCTCTGTATATCTGAAGGAAATTATTACCTTTGAGGGAAATTCTCAGATCAGCTAGGTAAAATATACTGGTCTTTGTCCTCTCTTCTAGCAGAATTAGTCCTCTCCTGCAGTCACACGCTATGATTGTATTAGCAAAAATGTAGTGCAACACCAACAGTTCTGCCAAGTTAAACAGTTGATTCTAAAGAGCCAGAAATACACAATAGGCATTTCAGGATAATTTTACTTCATACAGGTTCAAATAAGGTCACATGCACTGAATGTCCATTAGAAGCTGAACAGTATCACGTTACTATTGTAGAAAATCTTCAATTTCCATGTTCTCAGTAGAATTCAGTTCATACATTGAGAGCACTTGACAATTTGAGCCAAATTTCAATTAATGGTGACTACTAGAATGTTAACTTCAAAAATGCATTTCTGAAGTAAAGCAGATAATCACACTCTCTCCCCTTCAAATCCAGGCACTCTCATAGTAAGTTAGAGAATAAATTCTCTTCCTTCTCCTCTGGGATCCTAGAAATGACTGTTTTTTATCATATCTACAGCTGCGTGTAATGTAGGACTTAATATGAAACGTCAAAAAGAAGGTAATCTTGACCTCTGTGTCCTGACTATTCATTCCATAAGAAAACTGTTATGTTTTAAACCATCACCTGGGTGTGCTTAGCACAAAAAAAAAAAAAAACAAAAAAAAAAAACCTTATGCAGTGATAAAGGATGACATGTGGGCTCTGACAACTTGGAGAATATTTATTGCATAATTGAAAAGTGTAATATAATTAACTGCTCAGTACCTAGTTGGCTATAATAGGAAACTAAAAGATAAGAAAAGTTTGATATTGTGTTCCAGAGTTCTAATAAACAGGTTCTAAAATCTACCTGGGACGCGATTCATTTCACTAAGAGAATTGAACCAGAAGGTATCCCCAGATCAAGATTGACACTGGAAAACATTGAATTTACGGCACAGTATAGCCGCTCTACTCCTGGATAAACTCTTCACAAATAGGTTAAATTTTCAATTGTTTTAGGAAAGTGTCAAGTGCAAGATGTTTATTTTCAGAGAGGAACATTTAACTAGTAGTCTATAAAGGTGTTATTAAGGGCATTTCAGAAGAGTGAACACTTGTTTGTTTTTGTTTTTTGTTTTGTGTGTGTGTGTGCGTGTGTGTGTAGTTTTGTGTGTGTGTGTGTGTGTTCGTTTGTTTTTCAGAGAAGAACTGTTTATCTGAATAGAAAGGACTGGTGAGTTTTCAGCCCCAAGTTACTGGCACTGCCCCCTGTAACAGTGTCAGGCAAAAAGTACAAATCTTGCTTCAGTCATCTTCCTATACGCTGTCCTAAAGTCCTGCACTCAATGGTTGTTTCCCTAGCTCCCTTTCTGCTGGGGGATACTGAAATATTAAGCAGGCAGTAGGTGGGAAGGAAGATGGTAGGGAAACATCAGAGCAATGTGCAAAAATGAAGCTGCCAAAGTTCTCTGAATCTTTATGTTGGGCAGATCATTAGCAAAGCTTCCTCACAATGTATTTGATGATGAGTATTCAAGTATGCTTTCATATTAAGCATTTCTTACAACCTAGCTCTGCATTGTTTCTCATTAAGCGCTTTTTTTTCTTCCCCCCCCCCCCCCCCCCCCCCAAAAAAAAAAAAATTATTTAACAATTACTCCACATCATACAGTGTGTATAGTGCTGATATCTCAGTTTTGGATTCAATTACAGAGACTCAGCATCTAATCCATCAGCCTTTTATTGGATCTTGCCCTGCAGACTTCAAGTCACTTTTAGAAATATCATGGCTGCTTTTTCTTATGACTTCAGCTATTGTTTTTGTTAGGGAGTTTTTGAAAGCATCAGTTTGCAATTGGAGAAGAGACAGCCTTGGTTAGAATTAATTACAAAGATGTCCTGGGAAAATCTGATGAGCGTAAAAGGACAGGGTCTTAGTTAGCAGATGGAGAAGATGGATTAAACAGAAACCTGAAGACTACTGACATCTTAACAGAATCAAGAAAATACATTGAGAAGTACATTTAGTTATTAACCAAGTCAAGTCATTACTCTATTTCATAGGATAAGAAAATAAAAGCTGTCAGCCTTTTGTCATACACTCAAGTTATTTGATTCACAGTGATGTCTTTAAAACTACAATGCTGAATAGTTACACGTAATAAATTTAGAATATAATAGAGAAGAAATACCATTAGATGGAAAAGGTGTTACCAAAATAAAACAGTCAATTATTTCAAATACATGAGATAATCAGATGCCTAACTGCAATTGATGATTTGAGAGGTACAGTTGAATGATGTGTCCAGACAAAATAAATGCAATAGAGCAATCACTACAGTGTATCATTCTAACTCACTAAATAAAACAGGATCAACAAGGATAGAGTCAGGTGAATAGATCATATTGCAATAATGGAAGAAATTGACATCCAAAATGTTTATAGTTTCTGGGGATTAAAAAACAAAGCCAAATATCCTATATGTATGTTAAGTAGTTATTGGGTAGATCAATTGGAAAAACAAGTAGGTATTCCCATTTCAAATTCAGTACTATTGTGAGAATTTAACTTTCAGAGATTAGCTTTCTTATAATAGAGGTACTGAAAGAAATTCCCTGCCGTGCCAGGGAAACATGCACAGGAAGCAAAAACAATACAGATCCTTTTAAAGTGTTCTAAACAGGCAAGACAGAAGTATCAGAATGTTTATACAAGCATGCACTCTGATAATATTTTTGTGTACATGTGTAAAATCAAATGTGATTCAAAAACTGAAAATTGTAGACCACACTAAAAAGTGGTACTTGTCCAGATATATAAAAATTCTTAAAATGCAATAATATTCAGGGTTTTATCTGATGTCTTCAACTGTTTTTATATTGTTTAGAATGAGTTTTTCTGCTCTTTTACTTATACCTCAAGTTCTCCTTTTCATCTGAAAGCAAAAGTTATATAAGCATCATTTGCCAAGATATTTCCTCGTTGTATATTTATCCACGTAATTCCAGTAACACCTTAAGTGATCTCAAAATCAAAACTTTATTACAACATAATTTAGTAGTCCTTCCATGAAAGATTCCCTTGTTAATTTCTAATTAGCACAGAAAAGCAGTTCTCAACCATGGTCACTGCTTTGCAGAAAAATACTCTAACCCTACCAATATAAATAATGGAGATGATGTTGCCTCATGGCCTCATCTAAATCCAGACCAGTGAAAATCATCCAAAATCCATGTAATTCAATGACTTAGTTGATCTCTGTGGACCAATTTTGACCAGAAACAGGTCCAATGGCTCAAAGCTAAAGACATAATTCTCTTTTGTTTTTCTTCAGACAAAAGAACTGAGAGCCATATCAGACTTACGTACCTCCTATTTTTAATCCTTTGATTATCTGCAATAAAAAGCAAACCATCACCTAGAATTCTTTTAGTATGAACATGGAAAAACAAATGTGCCCATAGATATGTATGTGATAAATAAACATGCTTATGAAAACGTTGCCAAAACCTGAAGAAAAACAAGAACCATCTATGGAAATGCACATGTTCTTTATGGCAGAATGACACCTGACACTTCTGAGCAGTTATTCTTCCAGCACGTCAGTTATTACTAAATCAGAAGAGATTTGATTACAAGTTTAAAGGAAGAGAATATTATTCCAATCTGCATTCTCATCATCATGTTTGATCCCAGTGTTTCATTACAGTAATTAACTTCAAACAAAATGAAATTGAACATTTTAGTAAACTACTTCCAGCTGACTTCTGATACCATTAAGATTGGTACTACTCTTTAGCAATTACATCCAGATATATTAAAGTATTTCTGCTAAGTATTACACTTTTCTTTTGGCTATACTACATTCAGAACAAGCGCTCTGCATGCTCTACAGTAACATTTTCATAAGCTATCTAAAAGCCTGGGATTTTTTTTATTTTATTTTATTAAGACCCAATTGTAAACACAATTCTAAACAAAATAAGCTACTCATGATGAACATCCATTGTTTTTATGGTATCTACATATATAAAAGCACACTTCTAGTTTACATATAGAAGGAATGAAAACAGAAAAGTGAGTTGCTGTATATACGTAATACACCATAGTTTTATGTTAAGTAGAGGGAGGAGAGTGGAAGTAGCAAAGTCTCACAGTAAATAATTCAAAATGAAAAAGCTGATTTGTTTTAAGTAATTTGCAGGAATTCCAACCTTATTTTAAACAAGCATATTAATTATTGAAAAAAATTACTACATATTTGCATGAATATAGAGTAGGTGCCGTGTTCAACTAATCATAAAGACACTGATAAATTTGCAAATACAGCCTGCAAAATATAAAGGCCAAAATATAAAGTTTCCTGACAATCTTTCACTCCAGTAAGAAAACTACATGGCTCAAATACTTTACTCTCATTTTATATTTTTACCCTTTATCCACTGGTTACCCATAGTGTTATTACTAACAGAATTTGCCAGTAAACAATAACATTCGTTGTAATATGAAGCAAGCAAGCAGTCAACATAGCTTCAAGTTCAATAAAGAGTTTTAAAGCACTTGCAAAAGCAAAGATGAATTTGAATTAAGTAAAACAAGAACGCACAGTCCAGGACCAAAAGATCAACAACACCATACACACAAAGTAGCCCCGAGCTTATTTTCAATATCTTAGCTAATGCAAGGCCATTTTACCATAATGAGAATTTATACTGTTAACCACACTCTGGACAGTGTCACTACACATCCCCACACTCCTTTACCCTAATATACAACTGGAAGATTGAAGTTTATTTCTTGTTCAAAAGTGATGTTTCATGAAACTCTTTCACCTATAAGCTGATCTTACAAGCACTTCACTGAAAACAGAGTTGTTCTGCTACAAAGAGGATTAAATAGCTGCTATGAATCCCTTTTGTCAGAAGTTTTATGAACTTGATTCTGTTTCCATATTACAAGTAATTTCCAGTAGTAAATGTAGTACAAGGTCACCATATGTATCAACAATAATGTATGTGGGGAAATAGAAGAGGAAGGGATAAAGTTGCATTACTTTGTTTGAAAATATTAATTTGCAACTTTCTGATTAAGAACAGGGAGCTTCTCTACAGTAATATATGCCATGGGGTATTGTTGTGCTAATGGTGTTCTGTGTAAAGCATTAAAAATTAAACAAATGCCTATTGAAATTATACCAGGTGATAAATAATTTAATGGATCAGCTTCATATAATGTAAACATTCACAAATTATTTTAGCATGAATTAGTAATCAAAAACTAAATTATTTAGATTTCTGCTGCAAAAAGGAAAACTAATGAGATCATAAAGAATTCTTATATCTCCAGACTAAAAAAATGTTTTCCAGGAAGGTAGTTTACTCTCTTATAATTTATAGTTATAAAATTGTATTTTTTCAGTCAGAATGATTTATTGTTCATTTTTACCATAATGAATGTTTGAAGTATAGTGATAACCTTTTTATTTTATATTTTTTTTTCTTTTTTGTAACTGTGCAATATCATAAACACCTGGAAGGTCTTTTCATAAACTAGAAGTACTCTTGGTTTGATTTTCCAGGAGCTGTCTTCAGGAAATAGATATGTGAGAATACAGCAATGCAGCCATTACTGTATTTTAAAATATTTACATTGCAATTAATTTTCAAAAGTGATACATCTAAGAGTGTAAAAAAAATGTAAGAGACAGAGTAGACAAATATAATAAGATACAACCATCCAACAACTTAGTCTATGAGAATTTTCCACAGTGAAGAGACAACTGAGGGCTTCTCTTGTTTAGTGTTACTTTGAAATCCTGAACTTTGGCATCCTGACACTAGTAATTTGTTGTTGCTTTTTTCTTTCCTCCTGAAGGTAAGTATGCACTTGTGTTTCAGCTGTTTTTAGTTTAATCTAGATTCCCAGCATGAGGACAAGACTTTACAAATAGATCCAGTATAGAATGGTCATCAACAGATTCCCTGCTGAATAATTCTAATATATGTGGTATACTTACTATAACCTAAGAACAATCAAAAAACAGTGACTTTTCAATATAATTGCAATTACTATTTCAGTTCATAAATCAAGCAACAGAAAAGTTAACTCCACCAATATGAACTTACTGGAAGATCAGCCTGATGTTATCCAACATTTCATTTGTTTAAAAGTTCATTTCCATGAAACAAAATGTCAAAAGAGATTGAAGGGCATTTCCATTCTCAATTAAGCACATAAGCTGGAAGCTGGAGAGGAAGGTGCTGCACTGGGGCAGGGTGGGTGAAGCAATAAGAATTTTCCTGTTTAAGAATACCCATGTAAAAATTAGATGGAGACAAAGCTGACCAAATTATGGTACAATGTTCCTCTGGGAGGAAACTTTAAAACCTGAACATTATTTCTTTTCCTGAGAGATGTGAGGAGGATCAAGGCCGTATTTTCAACATTCAGTTTTCCATGTCTATCACTATTCCTGTACACAAAGAGTCATTCTGAACTCAAACTGACCTAAAGGAAAAAGCAACAGCACTCTTACATGGGCAGGAGACTGATTAAGATAAATCATAACTGGTTTTGTTCTTTTACATTTTATCTTTCTTTTATCTTTAAGTTTGTTCTCTAATTCTTGTAAACACTGTTATTTTCTGTAATCCTTTCCCAATACACGTTTTAGTGTTGTAATAGAAACTAAAACCATACTCAGTATTTCTCTTGTCATTTAACATATTTAACATTAGTTGTGACAATACTTAAACTCTTCAACTGAGTACACTTAAAGACAAGTAGCATTCCAACTAAGACAGCTGTATCACAACACCGTAGTGAGTAAACAGCAAAAAAAAGTTCACAAAGGAAAACTAGTGTCTCTAAGCAGTACAACTCTATAAAAATGAAGTTATAATTGTAATATTCAATGTTATAAGTCATAGTCTTGGTAATTTCCAGACTGATAACTTAAGAATCAATTATAATTTCTCAGTTGTTACTGCTGACCACAATCAGGAGATACTGAGTGCTTGCCAAAAGCTATCAACTGTTGGTTTTCTATCATTTACCTCCTATGTTGCTCCTTTCAAGTACTCTTATTTTCCCCTGTATTGTGCTATGACATTTTCTCTCAGACCTCCTTCAAAATGTCTGAGACTGTTCCAGTCTCCCAAAATATTCCCCTACCTTCCATTATTAGTACCTTTCCTTACCTAAGATCTCCCTGTTTCACTTTCCCTCCCCTTGAAAATCCTCCTGTACCATTTCTTTTCCAAGTTCTACCTCTTTCCTTACTTCTCCAATTCATGTACTCACCCTTAATTCTCCTTCTTCCATTCTCTGCTTCCCCCAGATATTTGGGGCCATACATTTCTCAGCAGTGTGCACTGACAGGAAAAGGGACAATGGGCATAAAGTGGAATGGAACACAGGAAGTTCCATACAAACACATGTAAAACTTTGAGAGTAACAGAGCACAGGGACAGACTGCCCAGTGAGGCTGTGGAATCTCTTTCTCTGGAGATACTCATTACTCCAGATGCTGTGGGGAACCTAGATTAATTCCAGAGACCCCTTCCAATCCCTACGATTCTATAATCTCTTCCTTTCTTTCCCCTTGCGTACACTTTTCCCATGATAAACTCATTCTTTCTTCTCTAGAACTCTGAATTTGCCTCCAAGTATCCTTCTCCCCTACTTGAAAAAAAGATAGTCTATAACATACCTCTCCATAGCAAACCTCACTGCGCTTCTTGAAGGCCATATCTAGTGCAGAATACAGTAAGAAAATACATGATTTACATTTTTCCTGTCTTCTCTTCACCATCACCCTATTCTTCCTGGAGCCTTTTTCCTCTTACTTTTTGTTACTCCTGTAAGCTGGTCTGTTCCATAAGCTACAGACCTTCTCCCTCCTTCCTGTAATGTGTTTATTATGTGAGTCCACACAACTGGATAAAATTTTTTATGTCTTCCACTTTTTCACAGGCAATGTTATGATCCTCTTTTCCAATAGAAATAATTATACTGTTCACTTTCCACTTCAGACAAGTTCTCTCAAAAGTGATTTTTCTAAAACAATTCTGAGCATTAAAACCTGCGTCTGCATAGCTCTGTCTTAAAGTTCTTTCATGTATTTCCAACAATATGTTAAGTAATAGGGTTGTTCAAACTCCTTTTAAAACTGAATGAATCTTTTAGGCATCTTTTGAAACAGAATGAAGGTACACATCAAGGAAGCTTTAATCTGTTAATCTCTCATAATACGCCATTAATCTCTCATAATTTGTCAGTAATCCTCAGCTGATAAAAGCAAGACTGTGAAAGGTAGGCTTGTTCTTAGATCAGTTCTTCAAAGAAAAAGACCGTTTTTGTTTTGACTTCCAAATTTAATAGTGAAAGATTAAAGTTAGTACACGTACAGTTATGTGTACAGAAACTTAATAAAAACAACTAAGAAAAGAACTTGAAGTCTTTTGTCTAATCTAATCATCAGGTATGTAACATGTGTAAGGTGTACAACACCCGCCACTGTGGAAAAGGAAATTTGCAAATGTTCGTTCTGTACTGTGCATCTCCAAATTTCAGGGGTGCTGAAACATAGACTTTACACCAATTCTGGATTTGTTGTGTAATTTAGAGTATAACATCTTCATTTCTAGTAGTAATGTAGAAGGTTGGAAAATCCTACTTCACTAGAGGAAGTAAGATATGCCCATGCTTAAGACATGGAAATTAAGAGACTGAATATGGAATTCCACAGTGACATTTTTTACAGTAAAAATGAAGGGAATGCTTAACGCTGGCAACAGCACAGCTTCACAGAGAGCCAAAATTCACTGTGTGAGGTTAAAGATTATATTCAGAAAGCACAGTAGCTTAAGGAAAGAAGCTTCTACCACAGAAGAAGGTATTCTTCAACACAACACTATTTTTCTGAAAAAATATTTTTTCATTGATTATGTTGTAAAATAAATGAAAGTCATGGCAGGACACCAGTGTTTTCTACATTTATTTCATTCATGTTGAAATTTATTTTCCTCATGTTTAGTGAACATACTTTAGTGAGTCACAGATGTTCTGACTCTATTCTAATAGTAGCTACTGAAACTTTTGTTCTCAAAGAAGAAGGTACCACTTAAAAAGATAATTTAAACTACCTAAATGCTTATATGGAGGCACAGAGGGGAAAATATGCACTAAAGATAGAGTATGCATTCCCAAATGCTACAGAAGCACTTTGGTACACTTATATTTAGTGCACAAATTCATTTCACAGAAAATGAGTATTCCAGCTCTCCATTATTTCACTTCTACTTTCAGGACCGATCAAAATGTTTTTTACTTTGGGAAAAAAAAAAAAAAAAAAAAAAAAAAAAAAACATAACATGACTAGTTTGACAGAAATACAGGATTTGGTGAAGTGTACAGTAGATATCACATTCCTGATACCTTAGCAAAGAAGGCTATAATACCCTTGTAATTAATAATGTCATATCAGCATCTGCAGTTCCCTGCTTAGCATTTAAATCTCCCTTCAGGCATTTGTCCACTTTCATTCAGCAGTAACACAATGTAGTAGCGTGTGCTAGTATCTTTATCAAATCTTCACCCCTACTCTTTCATAGAGAGGTGGTAACCACCAGACCTTTTTCACCCTCTAACTTTTTCTTAAAAATACTTATTCACTTGTTTGTTAGCAACTCCACAAGAATTGGAAATCAATTTTTCTGAACATAAACTTTGTTGTTTTTTTTTTTCCTGAACATTAAGTGAAAGCAAGTTACATTAATTATGCAGAGAAACTGCTATTGCCTGAAGTACAAAGATACATACTTCTTACAAACTACATTCAACCGGCATTAATTGAATAAGGGAAGTAGTTAATATGTAAGGAAAATTGTCTAATTTACTAAACCTGTAACGAATTCTTATCTGAAGAGTATACACCTACTCTATGCTGAACTACATTAGCAAGAAATTACAAGATTATAAATTTAATAAAGCATGCACTCATATATGGCATCAGGTATAATATATATTGCCCTGATAATCAAAAATTCCTAGGGAAGATAACAGAAATATGCTGAGACAATAGCACTGTGATGAAATACTATCTCGAAGACAGAACTATTAGAGTACATCCAAAGGAGGTTTATGAAGATGATAAAGGATCTAGCAGGAAATATGTTTGAGAATCAGCCACCCAGCCTAGCAAAAAGGAGACTACAGGAAGGCCTCATGGAAGTCCACAGCTCCTCGTGAGGGGAGTAGAGGGGCAGCACCTATCTCTTCTCTCTGGAGACAGCAATAAGACATGATGGAATGTTGGTCAGGCATTGGACTAGGCTCTGCAGGATAGTGGTCATGGCACCAAGCTGTCAGAATTCAAAAAGCACTTGGACAAAGTTCCCAGACATAGGGCTTTGTTCTTAGACAGTCCTGTGCAGAGACAAGAGCTGGACCCCTGTTTTATTCTTCTTTACTCTATTCTAGACAAACATTGAGCCTCACTTAGAAATACCAGTCCTCGGACAGAGAATGCAGCAAACTTCTTCCAAACTCCTTTGTTCCAAGCATTTGATGGCCACTGTTTATTCCATGAAGCAGTGAAACTACTACTGAGAACTTCTTTGCAATATCAGACAAAGTGTTGCTGGGCATACCTATAGTCTAGAAGAAAAAAAAAGTTGACTCACCCAGCTAATGATGAAAATCTCTGACAGGCAAGCACAACCACTGAGCAAATGGCTCTTCAGAAGCTAGCCTTTAACTGAGCCCAGGGCACTGCTGGTCAAGTGGGAAACACATGTAAATTTTTTGCACCTGTGCTTCCTGGGCCAGACATTCTCCTTCACTGTGTATTCAACCATCAGTTCAGGCTGTGATCTAACAATTCCCCTACAGCCACCATCTAGTCCATAAAGGAAAGCCATCAGAAGAAATATGTAATGCTGAAACATGAATCTGAAAATCTTAGAAAGGGAAAAACATTTAACAAATAGAAGTCACTGCAGATACGTAGGGAAGAGATGAACAAAAGAAGACAGTCACATGCAACCTGTGAAATACTTTATGTTTTTAATGCTCAGACGAATCTTACATTGAGACTAAATCATGGAATTGTAATACTAGACTCAAGATAAAAATGAAACGAATGCGACCCAGAATAAAAAAGAGAAAACATGAAGAAGCTATTATAGATGCGAAGCTGGGGAGTCATTTCTTCATTTTTCAAAATTAATTGGATTCCTGATAAGTAATCAGATGATTGATGCCCGAAGAAGAAAACAAAAATTATCCTTAAGAGGCTGCTAGATGGCTCACAATGAACTATGTAAAGTAATAGACCCTGACAAATGAAGAAGTTATCCGTACATAGACATTGATAAAATACTTGTGCAAAATCTACATAGACTAAAGGGTAAAGGAGAATGCCACTCTAATTCCACGTAGCTAGCATATATGGAGAAAAAAGGATACTACAACAAACCTAAAATTTGAACCATTTTTTGAACTGAATATGTCAGTGTAGTTAGAGAGATACATGGGTAGGCTCCTAGACAGTCTCTCTGACTGGAATTAATTTTTGCAAGCTTTGGAAGAATTGAATTGTTGTCATTAACAGCACATTAATCCTTTCTCCAAGGAAATGATATCTAAAAAGTCATAGAAAAAGCACAAGAGTATCTTTTTTCTTCCTAAAGGCTGCTATCAAATCAATACAAAGTATCTCACCTCTTCTTCCCCAAAGAAAGAGGGAAAAAAAAAAAAAATCCCAAACAATTAAAAATTATTCTAACAGGATAATTTTGTAATCTATCATGCTTGAAGAATTTGGCCTGAATGCTGAAAATTTGAACAGGTAGAACTGAAATTCTTCTGATCAAACATTAAAAATACCATGAGACAAAGCAATAGCTTTTCTTTGACAAGACTACATAATTTCTGTAAATCAAATAATAATGTACAGTATTACAAGGACATGCTAGCAGTATAGATGTTCCCATGCAATTGTGATAGCAGCTTGAGAATTAGGAGAATTACTCTTAACAATTATAAAGTCAAAAAGAATTGTAGAATTTAACACTTAACTATTTACCATTTTGTTAGAGGTATTAATTTTAGCAACAGTGCTATTTCTTTGGAAATAACCCTGATAATAAGTTTTGTGACTTTTATTAAATTTAAAAATGTAAGTTTGTCTGTAAGGTAAATCCTGAAGAGAGAGAAAAAGAAAAAACATCAATAAAAGAACACCCCTACTAACTTCAATGCATTGCATATTTGTAGGCAGGTCGTCTTCATGGTAACAGAATACATAATGAACGGGTGAGAACATAAATGAAAATCAGGTCTCAATTTTTCTGAGCACTGAAGGCTAAAGTTAAAAAAAAAAATTAGCTTAGGAATACTGTGGTAGGTTACTTAATAGATAACTTTAAGGCTATAATTAACGACGAAGTCACAAAATTACAGTGTAATTTTAATAGTTAAAAATATATAAGTTAAAAATAAATAAGTATTTAATAATAATAATTTAATTAATAAAATTTAATAAAATTATATAAATAAATAATTATAATAAATATAATAAAAAAAGAAAGCAGTATATGAATTTGACAAAGGGGGGTGCTGGGTGTGTATGCTGTTAGGATATGATGTTGCATAACAATTTCTTTTTAATGAGATAGAGATCTGGCTGAATTACCTTTATTTATTTATTTTTACTTTAAAACCTAATTAGTCTGATTTGATTGAGAAAGAACAGCCAACAGCTGATGCGAACACACCTCTCTTTTTCTCTACAGATTAACACCCTGTCATATTATGAACAAGGTAGACATCCTGCCACAGATCTAGTTCTATTTCTTTTTCATCATAGCTACATTGCTGCTCTTCTTTTGTGCAGTTGTTCAGTTTTGACTAAACATTTTTGTGAGCAATTAGAGACATATAATGTGCTTGCCAAGTACATTTTACCCTTCTTTCCATTTGTTGTTTCCAGTTTTATGAGCGGCAACTGAGCTTCCCATTCATCTTTGGCTTAGAGAGCCTTGGGTACTCTTATGAAAACTTCCAGTTTGAATGGAATTTTTTTTTTTAAAGATTCACACATTTTAGGTAAGTTGGATAATTATGCTTACCAAGGGTTACTAATCCATTGGATGCTCATTTTCTTTATTTTGGTCTCATGTATATTTGTTAATGTTCAACCTCATAAGTTGTCCATCTGTCTCCTTCAGGTCCTGCAGACATCAGCATCACACAGCTTTTTCCATCTGACTGTGCTTTCAAAAATGTTTCCATTTCAAAATCAACCGGAGATAATTTTCTAGCAGCAACTGTATTTGCCATTTGAGTTTTTCTTCGACATCTCACCTTGTAACCAGAAAAATTGTTTAACTTCCAAAATCAAAAGGATCTCTTAGATCTCCAATATACTTTCCAATACTCCTACTGTAATTAGATTGTGTACCCACTAAAGAGGCCAGGAAAGCCCGTCATTCCTGATAACATCAACCAAACCATTACAGATAGCTATAACAGCAACTGCAGTCATAATAAATGCCCATTACATTAGGCAATATATAAACATATCATCAGTAGGAATCAACACAAAAGCTGAAAGATGTTTCTATATGGAAATCATTTAAATTACAAAGAAGGTGAGTAATTAAGAACATAGTTGCATATTTATTTATTTAATGGGCAAATCATCACCTGGCATCTCTAGCTGCAGTTTAACCTCTTCAGTTAGACATAGAATAGCACCATTTAACATTCATTTTTGCATATTCTTAATGTTATTTCCAAGCCTAAGATACCAGACAAACATCATGGTTTCTTCAATTGTTGTGAATGGATAACGTCCAGCTTTTAGTTACATCTACTGTATGTTCATCTGATCAACAGGTCAGAAGGGAAAAAAGTAACTACCCTACTTAGTCTTTTGTTATGCCCATCAAAATTCATTACCTTCCAACTTAAAATATGTAGCATTGCCTTTGTGCTTCATCAAAGTTGAAAATATTCAATAAAATATTGTGAGGGCATTCAATTTCCCATTTTCTCATTTTTTCTTTCATCTCTATTGTAAAACAATTTTTTCAATCCATAGAACTACTCTTCTGTTTTATAAACAGTGGATATGAATCTCTTTTTCTCTTTGCAGAATTCTTTTAATACATTAAGAGGGAACACGTAGAGATCGAAAAACTTATTTTCATTTTAGGATCTCTACAAAGTAACCTATTGATAGAAAGAAAAATCACACACTGACAAATCACATTGTAATACAATAAATATTCTCTACCTTATAAACTTCAGTGTCATATCAACAAGTTGAAAGACAAAAAATGCTATAAAGCCCAGGTTAAAAGTTGAGAAGCAGAGAATAAAGGAGGAGATAGATCAATCTGTCAAGTGTCCAGGTTTATTTAATTAAGAAAAGCAGAATTGCTTAAAATAGCTCACAGGTCAAGTAAGTAACTGTTTGCCACTTGGGGAAACTCTAAAAAGCCATGAGACAAATTCTCTCTCTCTCTCTTTCTCTCTCTTTTTTTTTTTTTTTTTCTCTCAAAGGAGTAAACAAGTCTTTTATTCCCAGAAACTTGCTAAAATGCAAGCATATCTAAAACTTTAAAACTACTTAATGTTCACATATCTTATTATGGGAACATATTTAATTGCTCCATACAAGCTGTTGATGGTATGAAGAATATCTGAATTTAAATTCAGAGCCAGACAAATTAAATTAATATCTGTTGTCAAACTTCTACATATCGACGAGGTGCTACAACAAATATACCTCAGCAGAATGACAGAAAACTTAAATGCTGCTTAGAAACAGTCAAAATATACTTGTGATATCATAATTCTGTTAGATTACACAGCAGACTGAATATATGAATTTCACAGCAGTTAAACATGAAGTGACTTCAGAAACTAGATTTGGTATAACTCCAAAATAGCTATACAAACTTTTAACCTGAAATAATTCATTAACCTACTGCGAATACATAATTTTGCTCTGAACGTCATGCCTCCTGTTTTTTTTTTCATGGATGCCATAACAAAGAGCACAATAACACTACTTGAAAGAACAAGTAGTCACTTTCATGACCAAAACAACATTAAAATGAAATAGGAAAGTGAATCTAAAGTTAAATAAAAATGATATTTAAGCTATCTGAAATTATGATTGTCAAATAGGGCATATCTGCAAATTACCCAGATACCCTGATTGAACACTAAAGACATTAAAACCAGTACAACAGGTGACCTTACTTCAATTAGTTCATATATTATTAAAGGCCTTCAAATTATCTTATGTAATTATAATCAAACTTCTCAGATTTGTGTTATTATTTTACCTGACTACTGGACCTCATCTTGACACATATGGACATTTCAGTACCACTAAACTGTGCTAAAAATGCTTGGCATGAAATGTGAGGCAAACGTACAGTCTAATGACAGAAATAGGGCCTGGTACTTTGTTTGTACAGAAGAGGCAGGTAGAATGTTTTGCACTAGCATGGCTTGAGCAAAGTGAGCATATTTTGAAAACAAATGTAGTGAAATAATATTAACCTGTGAAAAGTTAGACTAGGATGCTCAAGGACAGAACACGAAGTACAAACTGCTAGTGAGAACCTTTAAAAATCAATCAATCCTTCAAAGGGTAGTCAGCACATGCAACTTAATCTTCAGAACTGCAGTTTAGATGCCTGCTATGAGAAAGGGAGCAAGCTGCAAAATAAAGAGCTGCTCCCTCACAGCTGAATATTTAACCTCACAAAACCAAAAAGTGAGTGTATCAAGCAAGTCATTCACATACAAGCTTTCAAAGCAAAGACTAGGAAAAATGTGAGAACAAACTATGACAGAGAGATATTCAAGTTCTCAGATCAAACCATCTGTCAGGTTGGTCAGACACCAGTGCTGAAGTCTTCACCTGTCTTCTCACACTTAAAGTATCCCAGTGAGATAAGAGTCAGAAAATCAATGCACATTAAAAGAAAATGATTCTTTAATATCTAGGCTTTGGAAAAGAAATTCTCCAAAGAATATATTGAGTATGGAAGTAACTGTAGATCAAGTATAACTGAAGATAAATAACAGATCTGATAAGCAATTGTAATTCATGTGGGCAACCATCAAGCGACAAGAAAAGGTAAAGGCAAATTACTGGCTAGGTACAGAGAAAAATAATGATCTCCACCTTGTAATCTCTCATTTCAATCTAGACTAATTTATTGCTCAATTAGTGCTCACTTGGAATGTAAGAAATATAGACTTGCTTCAGGCCAAGGAGATGTATCTGAATGTAACTGAAGTATCTCACTTCATTCACAGCTGGTCTAGAAATTGCATGAAAATACACACTAAACTCATCACTTTCTTTGCTTTGCAATCATTCTGTTGATTTTCAAAGAATTATTATTTATCCTCAAAATGATTGGTTGAACTGCTTAATCTCTTTTCTTCTTACCAAAGCAGTCACCTGCTAGAACTCTGCAGGAATACGTAACATCTGAATCTCAATTTAGATAGGAGGTTGAACAGTGCTGCTCAAACTAGGAGCAGATCCCACCCTTGCTACACAAGGGGACTTTTGGGAAGAGCAGACAGATGTCTACAAACCATCAGGAAATGAACACAAGATAGGTGTCAGATTATAGTTTTGCACCTAGGCTTCCCAGTTCCACCTAGACTTTACTTGATCATCAGTTTCCTTTATTGGCTTTGTTCTTTGAGCTTTCAGATTTTAAGGCATTTTTAAGAAACAAAGTTTTACCATTGCTTCTTTTAACAGACCTATTAAGAAAAATTTCACTGTACTACCAAGGGTTGTTACCTATTCTATATATGTTACTGTGGTGAGTTGACCCAAGCAAGTGACCACATTCCCAACCCATCACTTTCTCACTACCCACCAGTGAGATGTGCCAGAAAAACAAACAAACAACAACAACAACAAAAAAGCAAGAAACTCAAGGATCAAAACAAAGAGTGTTTAATATGAGAGGAGAAGATGTGTAAAGAAGCAAAGAAGAAAAAGGTGTTTATCGCTACTTCTTGTGGTCAGGAAGATATCCAGCCACTTCCTGGAGCAAATGTTATAACCATAAATATATTATCATCTGTATTCCCTACCCTTACCTCTTTTCCTGAGCTTTTAATCCTGACCATGACAACCCACACAGTACAATAGTATCACACATCTAGCATGGCAAATTTATTTGGTCAATTCTGGTCAGCTGTCCTGTGTTCCACTGCCCCCACCTCTTGCCCTCTGCCAAACTAATTGCAATAGGAAAAGGGTGGGAAAATCTTGATACTGCGCAAGTACTGCTCAGCACTAGTCAAAACATTGGTTTGTTACCGATACTGTTTGAGTCACAAATCTAAAACACAGCATCATACCAGGCTGTTGTGCAGAAAGTAAACTTCATTGCAGACACACCCAGAATAATAACTTTGGATTGCTGATCAGGCTTTCATACTTATTCACTGTTAAAAAGAAAATGTCAATATAGGTTCCTGTTGGAGCTGATTACTTGATAGGTCAGATTCTGAAAAATGTAAAGGTAAATCCACACGTAGAATAGGGTAGGAGATGGGCTTGAAAAACAAAGAAACAAACAAACAGAAACAAACAAAAAAGACAGAATATACCCTGCTATCAGAATAATGCTTGGATAATGGAAAACAAAAATACTGTTCAATATGGAAAGCTAACATATTATTTTTAAAACACACTATGTTAAGGAAAAAGATAAAACATCTATCTCTCCAATAGTTTTCTCAGGAGTTAACAGATGCCTTCAGAGAGGAAACTCACCTTAAATTTTTGTTCCATATAACTTACCTCTGGGACCCCAGTTAAACTTTGATTCAAAAGGAGCTTTATGTGTGCTCTAGATTAATAATGAAAATGTATGTCTGCTTTAACTAAACACATATGGTGCAAGGCTTGTTATATTGATCTTACAATCTCTCATAGATTTGCACACTAGGATTACCTGCTAATTGCATTTCAGTCACCAGACTCATGTTATGACTAAGACATTATAATTGATGAGTTAATTATTAGTTACAAATACAGAAAACAAAGCAAGAGGAAAACATATTGACGTAGGATGATAGACTGAGCATGGAGAAATCCCAATTACTGATCCTTCAGAGAGAATCCTTTTGTGAATTTACAGCTCCTCACATCTTCTCTACATCTTATTAAAGGAAAGGGAGAGGAAGAAGAGAGCATTTTTAGTGGCCAACTTAAATGTTGACTAGTGTATTTTAAGAGATAGAAGGAGGATTTTCTATTCTAAAATTCTGTAGATCATCATTACAATCCTTTGGGTAAGGTCTTCGTCTTAAGAAGTTACAAATAATGGACATGTTCTTTTAAGCTCTGAAAGATCTAAGTCTGAAGTAATAGAAGGAGCGAAATCCAACCTTTTTCTGCTGCTGCTTCTATTGTGACCTTGGGGTCCCCACAGTTCTTTTTTGTAATAACAGAAATAATAACAGCTGTTGTTTCATCTCTTTGGTCCTTCTGGACAAATAATAATGATAACATAGTGAATGTTTATCTCAGCTAGTCTTTATCACATTTCTTTAATGATAAATTACACTTGAATTATAGGATTCTAAACTTTTCATTAAAACTTATTATTATGTTTCATCTCAGTCATGAGAAAAAGAAAAGGACAGAAGCTTTTAATTAGAGAACTCTGAATAAAATAATTAACAAACAGTAAATTGCAAGCAATAATCGTATTTCTCAAACTATCTACAATAAAATCTTTCTGCAGCAGTTTGTAATGAGCTAAATACTTTCTGGAAAAGAAATAAAAAGAGAGTTAATGTTATTAAGTGCTTCATTATTCATCTTGATGATATTTTCATCTCAGTGAGTTAAATGTCCCCAAAGGTTGTAGGACCATACCCTTGCTTCTGTAGCTGAAGAAGTAAAGTTCTAGTCATTTCTAGAGCAACAATGAATAAATACTAGAACTTCATAAAATACGTGAGCTCACAGCTCCAAACATTTTCCATGTCAGAGTGCAGAAGGAAACCATGGGCTCCTCTTCAGTGTCACTGGTCCAAACAAAGACCGAGTTTCACTGAAGTAGCATAATTTAGATCACTGACATTAGCTCCCCAAAGGATCTACAGACTCTCTCAGAAATAAACCCATTTCTCTTCAGTTTCCATTTTGTCAGTATAACAGTCTTTATTTGCACACTGCATGTTTCTGGCAAGTTCTCTTGTAAACAGGGGGATCCTTTTGCCTTTTTCTGTCTTTTCATACGGGGAAAGTCACTTTTAAGGGAGTCCAGATTTTGAGTCATTCACAAAGACAGAAGGAATGAAATCCTGAGGGCAAGACATGAAATTCTCTTCAGTAGCAAGGTTGAGAGTTTGAAATCTGCTTCTTCTGCTCTTGCTCTTTTGACTGTGCATGTCAATTCTTCTAGTTGCAACCTACAGCTCATGGACTGGAACAGGAACATTGCTCATTCCTGCTACAATCACTACACCAAACCAGGAAAGGAAATTGCTTTATTTTTGCATATGTCTGTAATTTTTTCTTACTTCTTTCCAGTAGCTGTCACAAAGCAAAATTTAGAAGATTCCCTGGACTTGAGTAATACATGTTTGACTACCCTCTCATTCACACAAATGAATAGACCTTCTACTGCACCTTATACTTAATCACAGTTCACTTAGAAGTTACTCAGAGTCAACTACTCTGGCTAAGATCATCTAAAAGCATATGAAGGACTACAGAAGCAGAGAACCTAGATTATTATTTATGAATATGTACATTGTGTAATTTTTATTTTTATGTTTCAAGAAAATCGGTTAGACATCATTTTTATTTCCTTTATCCTTTATAAAGTTTTTCTACTCATATTCAGGAAAACAATTGCTCTAAATGACAGATCATATATTAGACAGTATAATAGATAATACTTCAGAAAACCTGCTATGCACCATTCCAGTAAAAGCTTGATAAATATTTCTACTTTTCTCTTATTCATTTAAATGTTTGTGTCTGTGTGTGGGGTGGGGGGGGGGGGGGGGGGGGGGGGGAGAGGGGGAGAGAGAGAAGAGGAAAAAAACCCAAAAATAAACAAACAGACAAACAAAAAAACACAGAAGACAAAGCACCATGAGTTTGTGGCAGTTTATTAGACAAACTTTTGCTAAGTGATTTTTCAATTGTTTAATACATAACATTTCTTTGGGGAAAGGTCTTTCAAATTCCCACTTCCAGATGAAATCAGGAACTGTGTATTGTTTTGATCCTCAAATTACATCTCCAGCTCCTTTTTGTTCAACCTGGCAATATAATTAGTAATGATAGGCTCTACTACCAACAAACATTCTGTTAGGTAGAACATACTGTCTTTGCTATTCTTACAACATAACAACGTGATTTTTTTCCTTACTGCCAATCAAATACATTTTACTTAAATGTCATTTCATACTATTGATTCCCAAAGTAAATTAATAAAATCATCAATATTCTGATATCGTTTAATCTGATTAACACTTTAACCACATGTTATTATTAGTTTGCTTTTTCTCTTTATGCTGGAGATTAACAAAACATATTTACAAATATGGCCCACTTAGCTGTGTATTTCTAATATACAGTGAAGATTAACAATGCGGGGAACATATTTCTACCTCTGAATTTCTACATCTTATGATAACTGATTTCTGGTCCTTTACAGCTACAGCTACAGCTACTACACCTATTAATATATGATATTCTCAACTGCAAATAATACAACTGAAATCCTATGTTCCTGCCAAAGTGTGGAAGGAGAGGAGTTTACATCAGTGAGATTTCCAGAGGAAATCAGAAGACTTTTAAACTTTAAAAGCAACATGTTTTATTAGAATACAAACTGGAACAGTTAACTTCTTAAGCAGAGAAATTTTGAAGAGATGAGGAAAGACTGAATAGACGTAAATGGTGACTGCACATCTCCTTTTTTCACCATTCTTGAAATCTTTTCTCCCAGTAGGGTTACAGAAATTTCAAACATTTCAGTTTAGTGAGCTTTGCTCTATTCCCCTATGGTCCTCAGGCCATTCCTACCATCAGAATCAAGGTCATTACTTGCACTCCCAGACTCTGTGCTTGACCTGTGGGTCTCTCTATGGCTCTAACTTTTAAGGCATCTTGCTCCATGTCTTATGAAAATAGCAGTCTCTCCTTCCACTTCAAAACATGTCCTCCAGTTTCCTTCACACTGTTTAAACTTAAAAACATAAAAAAAAACATAAAATAGTTTGGGTTGGAAGGGACCTTTAAGATCACCTAGTTCCAATTCCTCTGCTATAGGGAGGGACACCTCCCACTAGACCAGGTTGCTCAAAACCCATCCAGCCTGTCCTTGAATGCTTCCAGGTAGGAGGGATTCACAACCTGTCTCACTCCAATTTATAGGAAGGAGAGGAGGTTCTTTGATGTATGTATATCCGGCGTGAGATTAAGAAACAATGGTTCAAATGTTGGTCCGACCATTTTATTACAAATGTTAATAAGGGAGATGAAGAAAGGGGAGGACGGACATTATTATGGATTGGGGTAATGGGGAAGGGAAGAAGGGCAGTAGAAAAGATAGAAAATAGGAGCAAGGAGTCTCTATAGGAAGAAAGAGGGAGATAGTCACCACCATGGGTCCAGTGTGGTTCATAGTCCAGTCATTGCTCTTCAGTAGAGGTGGGCTGTTGGGCGTTGTTCTGTTGATGAGGACAGTGACCACCGCAACAATGACGATGATGATGATGATCATTGCGATGGCAGCACAAAATTATTTATAAGACCAAAGTGGTTGAATCAGCCTTTTGGAATGACAGTTTCTGGCTTTTGGATCTCAGCAGGAATTCCTTTTGTTCCTATCTCCCTGGCCTTGCCAGCAGATAAGAGGGAGTATGGAGAGGCCAACTAGTATCTTCTCTTCACAAGATACGATGATATCATCCCCCAGTCTCCCATAGCAGACTTTGGTCACAGGACAGATCTTACGCCAGTAAACAGTCCAGTAAACAGACCAGTAAACAGTCCTGAGCATTCCCTTGACTCTTGGGCCAAAGGCAAACAGCTCCAAAGAAGTCCTTTCAAATGTAAATTGTCCAGATAGTGATGTTGATTGCCACATCGCAGCACCCACCTCTCATCTCCTAGAGTCTTATCACAAGAAATACCTCAGGAAGCAAGCTTTGAGCCAGAAAACAAAAAAGGATTCATACACAACCTCACTAGGCAACATATTCCAGCAACTCACCACCCTCACATTAAAGAGTTTCTTCCTAATATCTAGTCTAAATCTACCCTCTTCCAGTTTAAACTCATTTCCCCTCACCCTGTCACTACATGGCCTTATAAAAAGTCCCTCCCCAGCTTTCCTGCAGGCCCCCTTCATGTACTGGAAAGTTGCTATATGGCTCCCCAGAGCTTTGTCTTCTCTTGGCTGAAGAGCCCCAGATCTCAGCCTGTTCATCTCATCCAGTTCATCTCAGAACTGGATGCAGTACTTCAGGTGGAGTCTCACAAGAGTAGAGCTGAGGGGCAAAATCACACCCCTTGACCTGCTGGCCACACTTTTCTTGATGCAATCCAGGATACGGTTGGCCTTCTGGGCTACAAGCACACACTGCTGGTTCATATTGAGCTCATATATTGGCTCAAATATTTTACTGTATTTTAAATGGAAATGTGAATAAATGAAGGTGTGTATCATTTTCATTAATCCAAAAGATAACTAAATATTTATCTTAGCAGTAAGTAAAAGTGTTCTCATCTAGTCCTAGCTAGTCTTCTATTTATTAATCAAAACAAGTTAACATAGTAATCAATAATCATCAATCATTAATTTATTTTTTCTATTAAAAATCCAAACTATTCAACAGGTACTAAGACATGGAAATTAATTTCATAATCTATCTCCATTATGTTTCCACCATAAAACTATTATTATTATTATTAATTTATTTTCAGTATCGGGAGGTGGGGGCAGCAGGGGGGGCATCATTCTTTTACTATAAAAATATTGATTTCTTAAATGTGAAGCAAAGACCATTTTATCTGACAATTCAGACAGATATAATCCTCAATTCTGGGTGGGGATTCCTGTATATCATGCTTTTGGCATATTTTGTGATTAGACGATGAATTTTGTGGCTGGAGCATAACATCATCTTATCAGAAGATAACATATAGAGTTTAACTGCCAACATTAGGCATTTATATGCAATTTTTTCTCTATAGCAATGTTAATAACTGAACTCTGTTAATTAAAAAACAAAGCAAAATTAAAAAAAAAAAAATGCTTCAAACTCTTAGCTCTTCAAGAAAAAAAGTATGAAGCCCATTAAAGAAACCTTTCCTACTGAGCTATCTTGCTAAGGCTGTGTCTCTATAACAATACAGCCCCCAAATCTACTCAAGTAGTTCTTGCTGACATTTTCAGTGCTCATGTGCTCACTGTGCTAATACTGCCAATACTGCTGTGCCAACATACTCAACTGTAGACAGGAATGTATGAGCAGCTGATGAAGATGTGGAGCTGAGACACTTTTTGTAGTTTTGCATTCTGCTTACACGAATGCCTAAATTCTGTGACCAAATGCAGGTGAAACTGCTGTCAACACCATGATATTCCAAAGAAAAAGGAAAAAAAGCACCAAGTTACTCAGATGAACAAGCCAGTGATACAACTTAGTTTGGGAAAGAGGATAAAAAGAGTCTTGTCTCAGTTCAGAAATCTTAAATTCTCTTCACAAGATTGGCCAAATATACCTTTCTCACAGGACATACTGAATAGGTTTTCTCCTCCTCCTACATATCACTAAGTAACCGGAGGGAATAAAACAGTTACAGTTGGACATGTAAAGATTTCCCTCAACAATCTATTTGTTTTTTGTTAAGAAATTTTCAGAGAAATATTTTATCCTGCATTGTGGAGGGCACATATGTAGACATGATAAATTACTTGTTGATTACAAAAAGAGACAAAATAAAAATCGAATTTCCGTCAGTTAAACCTTTAGCATAAGGGTACTTAAGCACTTCAGTCACCTGCTAAATGAGGAGAAAAAAATGTTCTGCTGCTTAGTAAATAAAATAAAACTGAACCAGTAAGCCAAATAAAGTCTAAAGTAGCATAACTGTGTATTGTGCATAAGTTTTCCATGAATACAATTATTTTCAAGGATTATTACTCATAGCCCATTTAAAGGAATAGGAATATTCTACTCCAGAAATATTTTTTTTCATACATATACAAATCAGTGCCTTACTCATGATACTTATGGTTGAGTAACAAATCTAAAAAGAATGAAAAGAGTAAACTGACTTGCGAGAACTCCTCCCATTTACCAGACCATACTATTGCCTGTCAGCTTTTGTTTACTATCAGACACCAAAGGCTTTTCAATCTTTGACTATTTAGACAGTACGTCTCAAAGATCACTCAGAGATATAGCAGATATAATACACATTTTGTGATTTTCTGAAATCATTCTCAAAATATTAAGTAATGTGAGAACTTTTGTCGGCAGAAATACTGAGACACTACTGAACTACTCGGACTGTGAGCTGGATAGTTACATCCTTATTGTAGTCTCTATCTCCATTATGAAATTAGCAGATTTTCATAGGGTTTTCACCTTTGGAGGTACACAATGTCATGTGGCTGTACCAATAGTGCTGGGGAAGCTCTTCTGTTAGTACCGGTCCAACTCAGACTGAACTTAGGCAAAATACAAGCACTTTGCTATCTTCTTCAAAATCAGCTGGTTTCTGAAATGTTGACTTGTTCCTGCTTAAATAAATAGTCCACAAAATTATTCTGAGCTGTAGTGTTTAAGAAATAAAATGTTTCCCTAAACTGTTAACTTTTATGTTTCATCAAGAGTTACAGCAGAAATCAAAGTTAAAAGTTCTTTATGTTATCCGTAAAATTCCAATGGGACAAAATAGTTTTTATACAATTAATTTTTATATTGCAAAATGAAGCTTGTCAATCTACATTACCATATTCAACTTTATAATAGTAACTCTTCAAATAAAGATACCACACCATAAAAGCAAATAATAAAATTTTCTTACAGCTATAACATTGATAATAGCATATGTTTTAGATCATCTCAAAAAGGCTAGTAAAACTGGAAAACTCCTCCATTCAAAATGAGAGAGCTTTTATGGTTTTTTATTGATTTAAGGTTTAAATATGATAAAATGAAAGAAGTATACTAAAAATTAATATAAGATAATGAAAACAGTGGCCAACGCATTAATAAGGACTAAATTTAAAAGACAGGTTGGACTTCTTAGAAGCAATGGTTTTAAGAGATACAGCATTAGGAAAGTAAAAGATAGAAAGCTGATATGTAAATCATGGCGAATCAGACGTACAGTCTAGAAAAAAAACAGAAAAGAACTTTTATCTCACAGACTTTTTTTTTACCAATGAATTATGGTCTCAGAGCCTTAAACCTCTAGAAAGCTGTAAGATAAAGAGTTTGTGTCCTACAAAATAAATAAATAAATACATACATAAAATAAACAATTTCTTTACTACATTTCAGGTCCATTTTTTTCCTACCACTGCACTATGTTACTTCAAAAATAAAAAACTTATAATGAGATATCACACCCACTGCAATCTAAAGCAACCTTTTTTTTTTTAATCTCATTGAGGCTGAGGTGATGCAGCTCATTCTCTATTACAGATTACTCACAATCTCAGAAGCTCAGGAGATGTTATGCATGCTCTGCAGATAACTGAAAAAATAAATCAGGAAAGGGACCTGTTTTGATACATTACATCCTGACATCCTGACTTCGATTTGGCTTGTAGCCCCTCTGGAAAATGTGGACAGAATATACTGGTGATACCACATTTAATTCTAAAGACATGAAAAACAAACAAACAAACAAACAAAAAAACAAAATTAATGAGCTGAAAGATAAAGAAAACGTATGTCTATTGTAACATAAGGAGATTAGGGCAATTTCATAATCTCTGCTTTTCAAGCACAGATGAGATATATTAGAATTCATTATTCGTCACAGAATCATAAAAGAGACCCACGAGGATCATGGAATCCAACTCCTCACAGGACCACCCAAAATTCAAACCATAAGTCTGAGAGCATTGTCCTAATGCTTCTTCATCTTCAACAGGCTTCCTGCAAGACCTTTTCCAGGAACACCTTCTCAGTGAAAAACATTTTCGTAAGACCCAGCCTGACCTTTCCCCAATGCAGCTCCATGCCATACCCTCAGGTCCCACTGCTGTCACTACAGAGAAGAGATAAGTGCGTGCCTCTGCTCCCCCCATGAGGAAGCTGTAGGCCACCATGACGCCTCCCCTCAATCTCTACTTGACAGAGCATAAGAAGTGACCTCAGCTTCTTCTCATACATCTTACCCTCTAGCCCCCTCAACATGTTTGAAGTCCTGTTTCAGACAATCTCTAACCATTTTAAATCCTCCTTTTATTGTGGTGCCCAAACAGCACAAAATGCTCAAGGTAAGGATGCACCAGAACACAGCAGAGTGGGACAATCCCTTCCCTCACACTGGTGGTCGCTGGGTCTGATGCATCCTGGAATATGGTTGGCCCTTTTGGATGCCAGGGTGCACTGCTGACTCACATTCGGTTTGCTGTCAGCCAGAATCTTCAGATCCCTTTCTGTGGGGCTGCTCTCCAACTGCTCATCAACCAGTCTGTACATGTATCCAGAACTGTCATATCCAAGGAAGAGAATCCAGCACTTGCTCTTGTAAACTTCATGCATCTGGTGATTATCAAGACCTCTAATTTGTCAAGATTTCTCTGCATGTTCTCTCTACACTCAAAGAAGTCAACAGGTCAGCAAATATAATGCAGCTTCTTTAAGTGCCCTCTGGTCTTTCAGATTGAGATTGACCTACCTTCTAGCATTTTCCTTTCTTGATCACAAGAAGAAAATCAATAGTCTTCTGAGTCATACATAGCAGTGTCAATGACCCTTAGACTCTACCATGCTCTTTTCCACATCCAAGGAAGCTCCCAGAGACAAAATAAAGAACACCCAACAGAGCTATTTCCCCTAAACTGAGCACAGTATTCATCTCCTATGATGTTTAAACATTGTGTGTTTTGTTTAAGCTGTTTGTCTGACCCTATCTGTAGGCAATGGAAGAGAAGGCCATCTCCATTCAGCAATTTGACCTACTCAACATAAGTGTTTATTAAAGGTAGTGGAGATACTAGAGGTGGAGATACTAGAGACATTCTTTTTACCATTAAGGTAGTCTAAACAATTTAGTAGATTAGACATCTAATATATTAGGGGCAAAAGTGTGGTAGATTCTACCATGAAATTGCTGCAGTGATACAAAGCTTCAATTCAAAGCACAGAAAGGATAAAGGTAATCTCTATGCATTTTAACTATGTAAAAATAAGAAACAGTCCCTATAGAAAGTACTTTGATTTCATTGTATAATGTTCTGTTTTGGAAAGTGGGTCACCTAAGAAAGCACTGATTAAATGGGTTCGACAACAATAGAGTGAAAGCCAGTGCAGAACCCTGCAATTCAATATTTCTCCTCTAGTGTTCTAACTAACTAGCAGCATTTGGAGCAGCTATACCACTCATCACTTCTTCTCACTCTTTTTAAAATCACAAAATAGTAGGGAGATCTTCACCTCTAGTATATCTTACACTATATAGGTAAGGACAAAGGAAAAATAGTTTGTAATATTTGAATCATAGAATCATTATGGTTGGAAAGGACCTCCAAGATCATCCAGTCAAACTGCCCACCTACCACCAATATTTTCCCAGTAAACCATGTTCCTCAGTACAGCATTTAAACTTTTCTCGAACACCTCCACGGATGGTGACTCAACAAGCTCCCTCAGCAGCCCACTCCAGCAGAAGACCACTCTTCCGAAGTATATAGTTTTTTCCTAATATTCAACCTGATTTGACAAATAGGTAAAGAGGTTTCATATATATATATACTTTTTCCCAGTATAATTGCTGGTAAATTCATTTCAATTGAAACACTGAAATGTTTCACTTTCCACTAGAGCAGGAGGTCGCCTTTGAACTTAAGAAGCTAAAAAGAATTTTAAAAAATGTATAGTAGCAACCACAGTCTGCTAATGAAATAGTTTGAGTTTCTTCCTTATTAAACCACCTAGTAATGGTATAATATTATGCTCTGAACAAGTTAAAATAATCACTTAATTTGTCACTGGAAAAAAATGTGGCTGTTCTGTTGCTCTTGTTCCTGATAATAACCACTATTTGTTTGCAAGCTATTCCAGAAGAAGTTTAATTAATTGCCTGAATCTATTCAACTGAAAAGCTCCTCCTTCTTCTTTCTTTTGCCTTCTTTTTAAGAGAATGACTTTCAAGTTATACTTTATTTCAATTGTAAATGAGTTTCAGCTTACTGGATCTTTAAAGAATTCATAAATCTGAATGTGCATCAATCAGATTTGACTTAAATCTACATACTGAAGAGAGCTTTGCTACACTGTTTCAGAGTACCTCAGGACTTTTGCTCTACTGATATTTGGCAATGTATTGAATTTCTAGCAGATGTTTTTTACAATCTTGTACCGTTTGTTTGTTACTGTTCTAACATAGATTTAGTGGCTCTAAATAACTCCAGTATACCCTACAGAGAACTGTTTGGCAATTAAACCAGCAAGGATTTAATTACAACTATGTTAAACTATGTTTCCTATTTCATGCATTAAAAAATCAGTCATGGGTAAGCCTACGCAGTTATGTATCAAACTGATCATGTTCACATAAAATGCACTAGTTTTGCATTAAAATCTTATCTTTGTTCACTGTAGACCCAAAATGTACAGTCTTATGCTTCAAGTAGTCCATTTCCCATATCTGAAGTTCTTGAAATTTTTCACAAATTTTTGTTAAAAGAGAGCACTGCACTGGGAAAATAAATGAATGAGCAATATTATATGAATGCTTGAAAGTGTCTATGTGTTGGTGCAGTGCTGACAGAGAAAGGAAAAAGAAATACAGCATTAGGTCAGACTTCTTCTCTCTCTCATAGTAAACTTATATATGTATGGTGATGAATTTCAGTCACATCTGAATAAAAGCAGAAAGCTTTCCAACTGTCAGTAAGCCAACATGTTAAGATTTCCTAGTTGATTTTGCTCGTGTAGAAATCAGTGTATTAGCTAATTTAATGAAGATGTCATGAAAAGTGAGCCTTGAGTAAAATCATAGAATCACAGGATTGAGTTAGAATAGACCATTAAATGTCATCTAGTTCAACTCTCCTGCAGTGAAAAGGGAAATCTACACCTAGATCAGGTTGCTCAGAGCATCATCCAGCCTAACCTTGAATGTCTCCAGGGACAAGGCATCCACTAACTCTGTGGGCAACCTGTTCCAGTGCCTCACCATCCTTATTGTAAAAAACATTTTCCTTATATCCAGTCTTTCCTTATATCCAGAATATCACCTCTTTTAGTTTGAAACCATTTCCCCTTGTCCTATCACAATAGGCCCTGTTAAAGACTCTGCCCTCTTCTTTCTTATAGTCCCCTTTTAGACACTGAAAGGCCTCCCCAAAGCTTTCTCCAGACTGAACACTCTCAGATCTCTCAACTTGCCCTCACAGGGGAGACGCTCCATCCCTTGGATCTTTTTGTGACCCTCCTCTGTAATGGACTCCAGCAGGTCCACATCTCTTCTGTACTGAGTATTCCACATCTGGATGCAGCACTCCAGCTGAGGTCTTACCAACCCAGAGCAGAGGGGCAGGATCACCTGCCTCAACCTGCTGACCACACTTCTTTTGATGCAGACCAGGATTCGATTGGCTTTCTGGGCTGCAAGGGCACATTACTTGCCATCCACTGGTACTCCCAAGTCCATTTTGTTAGGGAGTAAAAGACATAACAAACAACTTGAAAGAGAGAGTTATTTTATTATTATGTTATTATTTTATTGTATTTTATTGAAACATCCCTATTTAATTCAAGACAATGGCAATGTAAATTGATCCCAAGATGGATAGGAATTTAAAACTCAGACATGCTATCATAGTTAATGTACTTGTGTATGCTCTTAACAATGTAAGATGATCAAATTTAACTTAGTCTACAGTGAAAGTTACAGAGTAGGAGATAAAGACTGCTAAGTGTAACTAATAGATTGGCTATGAATAATTGAAATGTAATTATGTTCATTTCCACTGTTATTGATATATTTTCTTGGGAAACAAAGAGATAAAATATTGAACCTTTGAATGACTCTGACATAAACTGGCTGAATAATTTGTCAAACTCTATATTAGAAAGATTCTTGTTTTACACAGGAAATAAATACTGAATGATGGAGATGTCTGTTAGGGTCTGAACAACTCTCTTACAATGCAATATTGTTCTCCAGTCTTCTTCAGGAGGAAACATGTCCCCCGGCCCCCAAGACTCTCTATTATTTTTCATACATTCTTCCCAAAATTATTCTACTTAGAAAAGAGTCAAGTTACATACTTAAGATCTTCTGAAAATTAGAGAGTACACTATACTTTAAAATCAGTATCTAATGTTATCACCCTTTTCCACTGAGGTATTGACTGTCTCCTCTGCCCTAGGGGATGACAGGCAAGGAGTTATTACTGGAATGTCACTCAGTTGTTATTCTCTGAGGTGATCACCTCCATTTTAGATGTGTTCCTTCACTCTCCTCTCGTCTGGGAACAGCAGGAAGCAGCTTGCTATTGAAACAAGCATGGTGATTACCCACCACAATGGCCACGCTGAGGTAGAAACCCAGACTGGGAGGCTACAATCTTCCCAGGCTAATGAATGCACTCAGATTGACCTCTTGAGGAGAGAAAAATTGCCCACTGTTCGAAAATCCAGAATGTCAAAGTTGCCCTAGGGCTTAAGGAAAGAAGGAGAGTGTCAAGGATCCAGTCTGCTCAGCCTGACGAACTTTTCAATCAAGGTTGTGCCAGGTTGTGAGAAGAAATTACCAGTCTGAGAAGTATCCAGCAATCAGAGAGAGAGATAGATTTGATCTTTCAGTAACATAGTTAGACTGACAGCCCTGCCTTAAGTTCCTCCAGAGGGAAGAAGCTAAGCCAGCTTCTAAGCAGATCGCAGCAGAGAAGACAAGGAGACTGTACCCTCATATGTGCACAGAGTAGGCGGTGTACTCTTCCCCCTCCCATGAAGTACCCCTAAGAAACAGATACAAAACTCTGCAGTTGGAAGGAGAAGGTGTGTGGAAGGATTCAGAACCAGGAAGGGGCAACCACATTGATTTGGCCCAAACAAGGATCCACGTGGATGGTCACATCTCAGAGAGTTGTGGTCAGTGGTTCTATGTGCATGTGGGAGCTGGTGAAAAGTAGTGTCTCTCAGAGATCAGTCGTGGGACCAGTGCTCGTTAACATGTGTCGACGGTTTACGGGCTGGTCCGGCCCAGTTCCGTGACTAGTGGGGCAGAGGGATTTTTTTTCAAAATCCGTGCCTCCGGAAAAGGGAAACAGGGGACCCCCCCCCACAAAAAAAAAGAATAATTAAAAAACAGCGGCAACGATCTGAGAAGAAACAAACTAATTTACTAAATATAGTATCAGAATGCACGATAACACACTATAATACAATATCATTCAATATAATTGTTAATAAAATCAAATATAATTGAGAGAAGGATTGTCCAAGAACTAAAGGCCTTACACTAATATTGAGGCCTTGCGTGCAGTCGGGAGCAGCAGCGAGACGATCTGAAAGCAAGCATGACGAGACGAGAAGAAAGAGAAGGAGACCCAGGTAAGGTGTCCTACAGGCCTTATATCTGTTCCCCTGAGCAGAAATGATAACAGTACTCGAACAGTCTTCTGGGGAACGTAGTTCTTCTTCTCTTCCGGACAAGTACTCAGAACTAGAGCATTTGCTTTTTAACTCCCAGTACACTGCATGATGTTATGATGTGGAATACCGATAACCAAAAATCATAAAACCATGCCAACATGTTTGTAAATGATCTTGAGGGATTGGATGCACTCTCAGCAAGTTTGCTGAAGACAGCAAGATGAGTGGGGCAGTTGATATGGCAGAAGGAAGGGATACTACCCAGGGAGACCTGAACAAGGGGACCTGAGAATTGGGCCCACGAGAATATAATGAGGTTCAACAAAGACAAGTGCAAGATGTTGCACTTGGGTCAGGGCAACTTCAGACGTGTCTACAGACTGGGAGAAGAACTCCTTGACAGCAGCCCTGCTGAGAAGGACTTAGGAATACTGGTGGATGAAAAGCTGAACGTGAGCCACCACAGTGGGCTTGCAGCCTTGAAGGCTAACAGTGTCATGGACTGCATCAGAAGAGGGGTGGCCAGCAGGGAGAGGAAGATGATTGTCCCCCTCTACTCTGCCCTTGTAAGGCACCATCTGAAGTATGGCATTGTGATCTGGGGTCCCCAGCACAAGAAAGATATGGAATGGGTCCAAATCTGTTTAAACGGCACAAATATGATCAGAGGACTGGAGTACCTCTCCTATGAAGAAAGGCTGAGGGAGCTGAGGTTGTTCAGTCTGGAGGGGGAACCTCATTGGGGCCTTCTAGTACCTCACTGGGGCCTTCTAGTACCTCATTGGTGCCTTCTAGTACCTCAAAGGAGCTTACAATCAGGAGAAAGAATGACTATTTTACATGATCTGATAGTTCTAGAACAAGAGGAGTTTTGAAGTAAAAGAAAGGAGATTTAGATTCAGTGTTAGGGGGAAATTTTTCAGTGAGATAGTGATGAGGCACTGGAACAGACTACTCAGAATAATTATGGATGCTCCATCCCTGGAGGTGTTCAAGGCCAGGTTGGATGTGGTTCTGGGCAACCTGATCAGTGCCCAATTTAGTGGCTGACAACCTTGCCCATGGCAAGGGAATTGGAACTAGATGATCTTTAATATCCTTTCTAACTGAAGCCATTCTATGATTTTATGATTCTATTAGGCTTCAGTGTCATACCAAAGCATGTGGATACACCTTCTCAGTGCCTTTTTTTAGCTCCTTAGATGATGTCTATAGATAAAATTGAGAGACTTAATAAGCACTGAAAGTTTCAGTCAATAGAGAGTATATAAAAAATGAACTGAAATGTGTAGGTTATCTAGATAGATAGATGGATGGATAGATAGATATAACTGAAATATGGGCTTATCTATACGACCTTCTTTTGCTAGAATACCTTCTACAAAAAGTCATCTTATTCTGACATTACATAGGCCATCAGGCCACATTTTCCAGCAGAATTATTTTCTAACAGGATACAAACTACACTGATGAACATCCTACCTTTCTATGTAGATGTCCATTTCATTGACTACTAGAGTGAGGTAAGTGGGTTGCAACTTCTTGCCAGGTATCTTTTTTTTTTTTTTTTTTTTTTTTTTTAATGCTGTCAAACAGTTTAGTCTAATTGTAGGATTCTGGAGTATGAACAAGGTCTTAAACACCAGAACCTATTGTACTCACTGCATAGCTATACCAAAAATGAAACAAAAATCTCTGCTTATACAATAACATCTAGAGAGTACAGATGAAAAATTCATCTAAATGTGCAAGGAGTTTATATTTTAAGTCATTATATTTAAATCATGCATGTATTATGATGTTTTTTAATAGATAGGTTAACTCTAGAAAAGAACCTAGTGATTGCTCTCAGTATCTTAATGCCTACATCACACTTTATTTAGTAGATGCATATTTTTGTGCACTTGTTAGTAATTATTCTATTTTGATTTGTGTAAGAATTATGAATCTCATTAACAAGACTTCTAAACTTTTTTGCAAAAATCAGCAGGTTGTCACCTGTCACCTATCTATGTACTTTGTGAGTAGAAGGGGAGGGAATACAGCACCTCTGAAATGTAGTTGAAGTGTAAAGAATTTTTGGTTCACAAAGCTCAGGTGAGTCTCTTCATGTGGCATATAGCTACATGTATAGACCTGGCACATGGTCAATTTTTATTTTGGTTTCAGAACCAAAATTTGCACTTGGGAGGCTGTAATTTACTATGCTGTTGATCTGTAATTTTCCTCTTCATTACTTCTCTCATTCTTGATTCACTTTCCTGGAAATTTTTGACAATTTCTTTTCCAGAGATGATGGTGTATATTTGTAGATGCTGCAAGTTTTAGTAGCAATTCATATCAGCCTAGCATATATTTCAATACAGCATAACCAATACAAATGTATATACTCTAAAACCAATTTGCTAGTGTGATGCAAAGAGGGACAATTTTCATTACAGTGTTCATCATTTGTCTTTAAAAAAAAAAACTTTCAGTATTATTAAAACAAATAAAGGGAAAGCTATTTAATGTCATAGATGTCTGTGTATATTTTTGTGGATATATATATATATATACGTATATATACACATTTTGAGACCTGTTGGTTTATTTTATAACCTTCTATTCAATGGGAATTAGTGTGCTATGTACTGCTTTCAGAGCTGGAGAGGCAGAAGGAAAAAACATTCCAGGCAGAATTCCTCACTAGGCTATGAAGACACAATGTGTGAAAGTACTTTGAGATTTTCTGTAAAAGTCTACTCCCTGTCCAGGTCTGGAGCAAAATATGGCATTTGAGGAGTCTTACCCAATATAAGGGAGTGTTCCAGATCTATATAAGTTCAAAGTCAAAATTTCTGTATTTCTTTATGCCTTGCAGTACATGAACTTGATGTTCTTTCTGTTATATTCCAGGACTTATTTCTTTTTTAAAACAAAACAAAACAAAACAAAAACAAAAAACACTTGAATAATGGGAACTTCTAAATAGACTTATTCTGTTAAGAATGTTGACCTAAGCGTATTCCTCCTATACTCTTCAGCGGAGCGCCAGACTTCACCAACTACATATCAGAGTCATTTTTGTGGGTTATTTAGCTGTGTTAATTTTGGAAGCCAATTGCAATAGTCTAGTGTAATTCTTTTAAAAAAATGAAGCAAAAAGGAAAGAAGTCTATTTGTTAGCATATTGCATGTTCCATTCTTCTTAATTGGGCTTCATTTTCTTGTCACCATATAAAAAGGAAAACACTCATGTAAATTAGGTTTTCAAACAGTCCTGCAATTCTGATGTGCTTATAAGCTACCTGCGCTAACTCTGTAGCAGACACTGTCACTTTCATACATTACTTGCTTTGCCTGTATCTACAGAAACTCAAAGACTGCTTAAGCAAGAGGGGACAATAAGCAAGTTGTGCTTTATTCTGAAATTCTTGTTTTATGTAAAACTATTTGATCCAGTCTTTTTTTTTTTTCTTTAGGTATTCCTTCATGTGTTAAGCTCAATGTTTTTGTGGAAAACTAAAGGTTTCTAGCAGATTTTACTGTTTTTTTCTCAAAGTTTGTACATTAAAGATGGGTGGCTATTACATTCTTTAAATATGAGAGCAGATTTAAAGTAAAGAAAGGGACGGTAGTCCATCTCATCTTAAATCAAAGAGATCAACAATATTTCACTGAAGTAAGGCTGATTTTCAGTAATCATACTTGTTTTTAAATAACTTCTGTAATGTCATTTTAATATTTTTTGTACAGAACTCTGGCACTCAAATTATAGCTAGGAAAAGCATTTCTGAAAAATAGCTGTCTTTGAATGTAGTATAATTCAAATATTTTTAAAAGAAAAATAAATGATTGTTTCAAAATTATGATACAAAATTGATGGTTTCTTTTTTTTTTTTTTTTAATAAATAGAACCAATTTTTTGGCACAATAGTATATAGAAGTTTCAAAAATGCCTTGTGTATAAAAGTTCCTCAGGTAAAAACAAACAAACAAACAAAAATCTAACTGCAAAACTTAAAGTGATGACTATGATCTGCTTGGCTGTGTTTATAACGTATGAACACAAATAAGAAAACTGCTGCAAAATCTCCCATGTAGAGCCAGTTCTGGGTAACTGCTGTATTTATCATTGAAGTGAAAAGAAGGAAGGAATCACAGAATTTTTCTCTGATTTAGCATTTTTTTCCTTGTTCTTATTATCTTCTTCTCACTCAGCCTCAAGTATCTGACTGAACCACCACTCTCACCACTCTCACCACTTTTCCCTGGTTTTCCAGCTGTACAGCAGCAACAGCCAAACCTTATACACAGCAGAAAGGAGAAGAGATTTCAAAAACCTCTTTCTCTAGAATTTCAACTCAATGCTATGTTTATGTTCCCTACTTTAAAAGGGGCAGTGTCTCCATTTCCTTCAACTGAATGTTGCTGAACATGCTTCCCAACATTCCAAGAGCAAACCTGTTATGCTGTACTGAAATCTATCACCTTGTCAGTCTTTTAAAGAAGTGAGATCTAAAAGCAATACTAAGCAGTTTCAGAGGTTGGAGCAGCATATGAGGCAGAACTAGTTCATTTTAATCTGAATACATTTGTACCATATTTGTCACACACTATCTCTGAAACCTCTCAGTCTATCAAGCAACTCTTCACATCCTCCTACAAAGTCTGGCTTTATGACTACTGTTATCTCACACAAACAAGCTTCAATCAAAATATGTTGAAGGTGTGTTTGCATAAAGTAGGTAGAACATATGTTACTGTCAGAAAGATACCACTAGAATAAACACTTATTTCATCTCCTGGATTCACATAAAATTAGCTACTCTGTCCTAAATTTATCATTCTCCCATCAGACAAGGCATTCACCTCAAATATTTTTCATTTATTCCCTTATTACTCTCTCTTTGTTTGCAAAGGTGCACAAGAGAGCTGCTGTATGGAGGGGTAAAACATTCAACAATATTTTATTGACAAAGTCGAAAACTATAATGGTGTTCCTGTGACATCAACAAGGACAGAGTTAACACAATAGATGGGAATCACACCAGGTTTCATGCTGAGAAATTCAAAGATTGACACTGGATCTAAACATGGTAAGAATAAGAATGAGAAAAAATGTCAATTTCTGATGTATAGATGGCAGCTAAAAGGCTTCAAATTTGGAGTATTACCAGGGGTGGGAGAGATGCAAGGAGATGAAAAACGTTTCCAGAACACATCTTTTGCTATCAAATAATTATCACAGAATAACATTACTTGTAATCTTCCCATAGCAAATTATTAAAATTCAATTTTTTAAAAGCTATAACTTAGTCAAAAGCTGAATGCTTATATTTGATTTTCCTTCCTCCTCTTATTCTTCTCTGAAGCTCTGTGATTTTAATACAATAAAGACAAGACCCTATTCATCTCCTGTTCTGTTCTTGCAAAGCCAAACCTAAACTGAAACGGCTTTACGAAGTACAAACCTAGCCTCCTACGTGAACTGCAGCAAATTCACTTCACTTGAACTGGATACAGTGAAAATCTTCAAAGCTCAGTTATTTGAAAACATCAGGATTGCAATGAAACTGAAATGTGCACTGTCTGACAGAACAAAAAGACTTTCTGTCAGATGTTAATTAAGATTTTGCTTGATGGAATAGGCTTTGTGTTACTAAAGGAGCAGACTCATTGCAGCCATTTCACAAAAGCAGCACCACAAAAACACTTAAATCCCTCCCAGGAGACTGAGGTTTTTTTTGGACAGACTAGCCTGCCACAATGTGATAGTGAAGCTTTCTCCCAAGAGAGGTCTTGAGGCCATGGCTGAACTTGCAGAGGAAAAAGATCTGGACGTGGTTTCAGGTTTGTACCAATGACAAAACAAACCAACAAGCAAAACAACAACAATAACAACAACAACAACAGAATAATCTTTGACAAAGTCCTTACAAAAGCAGCCAAAGACTAACTTATGTCTTATCATTAAGCCTCAATTTATTTCAAGCATTCATTTAAGTTGCTATGAATATTAAACGATAACAAATATTTACTATTAAACCTGTAGAAATTAGTATTTGTTTTAAAATCAGGAATGTTAATCACTGACGTACTAATGCAGCACTCTTGACCGACCTTCCAGTGTTACTGAATGACTTTGCATTTTCTCTGGAAAAAATAAGAACCGTTAGGCTTATAGAAGTCCTAAATCTGATCACTTCTTCATTTATTTTTGTATTAAGTATAGACATTTTCAATGTCAAAAGATTATTTGATTAAAAAATAATTGTCACTGGGGAAAGTAAGGGAATGAAAACAAATTGATGATAATGGACATTTTCATTTGTTTCAATCCCAGAAGCAATAAAGAAAGAATTAATATTGGCATATTCTGGATCTCTCCCTTTGCTTTATATTAACTCATTTCAACTTCATTAATGGAAGATAAAACTTGATGTTTTGTTTTCACATCACCAAACAGTAATGCAGATCTTCACAACAGAAAAGCAATATGATTGTGAATGACCCCCCCCTCACCAACTGAAGCTTTAAGATATCTGAGAGCTGGAGGCACAGCCTTCTTACAGGATAATAATCCCCTTCTTGACAGCAGGAGGTGAAAATAAAATGACAGCAGTCCAGTAGCTGTTCTTCAGGATGAGCCATGGATACACCCTGCTGGGCTAGAAAAGTGCAAATGCGGGTGTTTGACCTTCTAAGGATTCCTCTCTTGTACACGTAAAGATACAATTCTTGTTTAAGAGGAGAAGACATGAAAGATCCAGGTAAGAATTTACACTGAGACCTTAAAATGTCATTGGAAGTAATCTGTGAGCCAAGGACAAAAACAATCCTGATTGTATTAAGACACGTTGACAGATATGTTTCCATAAACTTACATTGTTCTTACATAGACATGCATTCTTAATGACTTTCAGAAGTCATTTTTTATATTTTGATCCTCAACAGTATCATCTGATTCAGCTATCTGAAAAGTAAAAAAATTACTTTTAAATCCCCATTCAGAAGAAAGAAACAAAGAAAAATCCTCCTGTCTGAGACTGGTAAGGAATGCGTAATCTCAAATCAAAATGAGACAGTCAACAACATTTTGTGGGCAGTTTTACATTTGAAAGCATTTCTTTGGAGCTTTTGAATGGGGAGGCCCAGGAACATTTTCTGGCTCAAGACTTGGCCTGGGAGCAAATGAAAACAGCCTGATACAGAGAGTTAAGGAAGTTGGGAGATGATACCATTGTATCCTGTGAAGACAGGATACAAGCAGGTTCTCCCCGCCTCCTCTTATCTCTGCTGATTTAAATTTGGAAGGCCTGGAAGACAGGAACAAAAGAGAGAGCCCAGAAGCCAGAAGCTGTCACTCCAAAGAGCAGGCTTGACCACTCTGGAATATAAGTAAGAAAATGTGAATGTGTGAATGCTCCTTGTAGTCATTAACAAACTTTCACCACTTGGACAACCCACCACTGCCAAAGACCAGCATTCCCCTGACACCAAGACTTTGCTGGTTTGGAGGAGTGGTGAACTGCTTTGCTTTGCTGATTGCATGTCCATATATCTGTCTGTCTCCCTGTTCTCTACCTTTTCTCTTTATCTTCTACTTTTTTACCCTTTATGGTAGCTGTTGCCTAAAATTGTCTTAGAACTTTTAGCATAGAAATAACTCCTTCGCTGAAGTACTCTTACCTGTAACACTTACAGATCATTCTTAGCAAATTAGCCAGTTTCACCTCCGTGTACTTGTTGTCGGAAACCTCTCAATAGCTTGATTTGTGTTATTCCTCCGAGTCTTGCCTAATTACATTGTGGCAGCAACCCCTGCTGACCAGGGTAGGCGCGACTCAGAAGACAGAAAGATTCACTTCCTCAAAACCACTGAGTGGGTTGAGGCACCTTCAAACCTCTACTAATGCAACAGGAAAAATATGTATATTTAATGACATTTCTTGGGAGCAACCTTTTATGCTTTAATATATTCACTAGAATTTAAGTGGAGATCTTATTTTGTTTTGAAGTCTATATGATTATTTAATAAAGATAATGGAGAGGTCTGTTGGTTAGTCTGGATATTTCCATTTCATTCCACCTCAGAAAAAATTCTGCTCAGGCTTTCTTCCAGTGGGAACAAATTCAGCAAAAAGATAATCAATAGCAAAATGGAGCTGGCTGTGCTTTGATGCAATCAGCTTGCACTTGTGTTTGGAGAAAGATGCAAATAAGTAATGAATCTCCCTAATAATTGATTTTAACTTTAGCATTTTTGAAATGAATCTTGCAGTTTATAAAGCTAAAAATCAAGATTAATCAGCAGGGTAATTTTCAAGCTTATGAGAGAACAAGCTGCCATGTCCTATAGTCACCATCTCGCTGCACAGCTAGACCTAATTTAGGTAAAGCTTTTTTCTTTTCTATAATTCTCTCATATAAGGTACCATCCATTCCAAATAAAACTCTGAATATTTCTTCCTATTCAGAGTGAACTCACTCAAAATATCAAGCAGTTTTTTACATATTAGTTAAAAATTGATTTCAGCATTTGTGTTTGATGTTATGTTGTACTTGAAGTACAAAATTGCCAGTGGTTAGACATTAGCAGTGTTAAATGCCTGCCTTGTCTGTCAGTACCTTTATATAATGCAATAAGGTGTTTCCTGGTGATCTCAGGACATTTCTGGGTTTTCATTCATCCATCCATAACCTTCAGTCACTCATATCTAAATAATCACTGCTATGTTAAATAATCATAAATAATTCTGTTTATTATTAGCTCTTGACAAAGACTACACAGTATGGATAAAAAACTACAGTGGAAAGAGTAATGAGTCAGGAACTAATCATGCTTTCTCAGATTCAGAGGATTCTATCAAATAATGCCATTAGATTTTTTCCATATGTTGAACAATAATTCAAAGTAGTTTTGAAGCCTTAGATAATTTCTGCAATAGTCAGTTTATGGTTTAATGAAAGATTTGTATGTATGAAAAAAATACAAAAGAAGACACACAATGACAGCGAAGATAATCCCTAAAAAATTATACTAATAATAAGACTAATTACAGAATGATGTGTTTATATAGACAACATGGTTGTCAATTCTAGAAAGTGTACACTGTAGTATAAAGCCCCATTTTATACTGTCATATAGAGCTCCAATTTTAGATCTCATATTATGCAGTACGCTATATAAATCCAATAAAACTTTTACAAAATAATCAAAGCAGAACACAAGTAATTATCCTTGTAGGTCAAGCATTCAATTGTTTTCTGTGAGGATTAATTAAAAAGATATCTTCTCACAATTTAAAAGCAAGATTCCCATAAACAGCTAAATGCCCAATCCATTTTTCAGTAAGGTTTTCAGAAATTCTCAGTGAGAGGTGAACTGAACTCCTAAATAAATGACTATCAAAATGCTACAGTTCACAGGATTAGACACAAAAGTCAATTAAATCATTCTTGCTGATTTCACTGAGCCATAGCCTTCATGTAGATGAACATGAAGTTTTACTTGCAAGAAAAAGGGATATTTCAACTGACATTAGACCAATGCCACTGCTGGCTGCCCCCAAGATTGAGGCTCCTGTCTGGGTCCACCATGGCTGTTCTTAATTCTGTGTGGTCCTCTCCTGACATGGAGAAGAAGCATCTCCTCTCCATCTGCTTTTCTTCTTTTCACATTCATGATTGACCTAGAGAAAAGTATCTGCCCCTGTTTCCGGAAGGATGCTGAGATACTTCATGAATCTTCTACTGACAGAAGAAAACAGCGAAAAGGGAAAGGAACAATAGCTACAACAATAAAAACTTAAGATTTTTATAAGCTACCATTATATAATTCTTTGTACCTGCTTTAGCAGGGGAGTTTGGACTCGATGATTTCTTGAGGTCCCTTCAATTCCATGATTCTGCAATTCTGTGATTCTTTTCATATCTGACTTAGTAGATCAATTGGGCAAGAAAAGTACATTCCTCATTCCACTGGATGGTTTACCTTCTTTGCAGAACTGAGTCTTAGCCCTCCTTCAAAAGCCAGTTCTGGTAGGCTTCTGCTTTAACTCCCTCCAGACAGTGCAGGCCTTTGATCAACATGGAGTCAGGAGCACCACCGTGTGGCACCTGGGAAATAAAAAAAGTTATTACAACTGAAATGATGCAGAAAAAAAGCTGATATGGGAAAGTTGCTATAAAATAGCACAAAACTTTTTATTTATTTATTTATTTTAAGGTAAGCATAACTGTTTTCTTTGTTCAGTTTAAAATATATATTTTTAAAAAATATTAAATTATGTAGAAAGCCAGATAGTAGACAAATTGTAGGATCCTTTCAGAATCTCAGAAAGATATGTGGCCTGCTTTATTGTTGTTTTCCAAACTTTAAAGCACTGGCTTTCTTAGGGCCTGTACAACATAAACATGTTTAAGTTTCTGCTGTGCTGAGGCTGCTTCCTATCAGCTTAATTAATATCTCTGCTTTCATTTCCCCTCTAGCCCTCCTGCTTGCTGTAGTTTACACCTCAAAAGCATACACAAAGTGAGGACCACTTCCAAGCTTGGACACTCCTCTGGCCAACAATGAGACATCACAGTGCTACAAACACGTCAGCGGGTGAGGTCCACCAGATACAGCTTATTCAGACAACAAAGGTAAATTACAGCTAAATTATGACTTGTTTTAAAAGCAAATAAGTAGGTAACATTATAATAAGAGCAATTAGTTGCAAAGATTCAGATCTAAAAGAGAAATTATATTGGTAGAATATTTTATAACATTGATAATGTGAGAAATAAATCAAATGGGTTTTTTTGGAGACTGAATCTCTTGTGAAAAAAGTTTTAATTTGCGATCGCAATGGCAAGTGTCCTGCAAGCAGGAGCACACAATGAAAAGCACATTGCAGCCTTACATCTCCTATCCACTGACACCAAAAATTCCTCTGTTTCCTTGTTAATTGAGTTACAATTAACTTCCTGGTTGTAACATGAAATCACAAAAGAAATATATTTTTTCAAGGGATTCTAGCTTTTCTGTTGGCATTCACAGCTGGAAATAGTCCTTTTTTCTTCTTTTAATTTATTTTTTAATATCTTTCGAGACCAGCTCACTTCCAGAAATACAGAGGTTTGCAGCATTAATAAGCAAGCAAAAGAGTATCATCATCTTTTAGGTTTCTGTCCCTTCAGAAATATCTGGCTTTGATGTTTAATGCAGAGCACAGTGCAAATTCTTCTGCTTGTACACACATGACAAACATTTTGAGCACAGCTGGCTGCATATTTTTCGAATGGCTGTACTGGCATCCCAAAATGCAGCCAGGCGAGGTCTCACCAGTGTCCTGTGGCCTCTGCTACCAACTGAACATTTAACTGTTGCTCATTATCATTTCTGCAATGTTACAAGAGATAGGGAGGGAAAGATTGAACATAATCCTAAAATATAACATACAATGTCTATTTCCCTTATGGGAAAGATTTCTTTAGTGGGAACTGGGGAGAGAGGATCAATTTCTCCCACATGGAATTTTTTTCCATTTCACCTTTCTCCCCAGAGATTAAATCCTATCAATATCAATGATTATAGAGAAAATATGAACATATGGGCTTTTCTAATTTCTGTCCTGCTGCATCTTATTAAAATATTAATACTTCTTATTTATATAGCACCTGTCTGCAGGAGCATCCTAACCGCTTTAATTATAGAGCGAAGCATACTATAAAGATAAGTATTCACAAGAGGAAAACAGAAATCATTAAATATAATTTAAAATAATAAATACAATCAGTGTGCCTTAAATGACGCATTATGATTAAAATAATCCTATGAATCTAACTTTCGGAGTGCCTTTTCAAATCCCAGGAGAAAATCTCATCCAACACACCACAGCCACGAGAACAAAGGCACAGACGGTTTTGTCAGCTTCTGCAAACAGCGTTAAAGCAACACAATTTTAAGCTCTCCGAGGAAAAGATATTGTGATTGTTCTTTACGTTACATTGGTGCCTAGGAGGCAAGAGCAATCAGACCCACAGTTCCATTAAACTCTGCACTGTACAAGTGCAGTACAAGCCTGGTGCCAAGAGGTGAGTAATTCCTGCCACCCAGTGCAAGCCTTTGACCTGTGCTGTGCCTGCTCTCACCATCAGCCCCAGTGCCTCACCAATTTCAGTCAACAGAAAAAAAAAATTGCCTCTCTCAGTCGGAAATGGCCACTACAAAATGTAAAAATAGGACCATGTCACAGGTAAATTGGAAGACATAAAATTGAGAGGAAAAAAAGAAACAGAGAGACAAGAGGTTGCTTTCACAAATTCTATCTCTAAGGTAGCGTCAAAGGCAAAACACAACTGAGATCTCCTTCATCTAAGTGTAAATCTTTGTTCCTTAGACTCAAGAGCCATGACTATAAATATGAAGATCAAACTGCTATTAAAGCATTTAGTTCCAAAGGAAAAATGAAGTGATGCATAATTCTACTTGTAGCTAAAAACATTTACCCAGCAGTAGATGAGCAGAATCTTCCCTTTTCAGGCTGTAAAATTTTGATAGTTACTATATTTTGGACAAGTTGTATATATCAGGTCAAATGTTCAAGCAGTTCAGCAAAACCATGATGTTACAGTCTGGCCTTGTACTTGAGCAAACGAACATCCAATGAACACACGAGCATGGAAAGTAAGGGCCAAGCAGTCATCCCAAGGTTGTAGACCCCAGTCTGGTCACAATGCCTACTGAGCAGATACTGCATTTTTTAAATTATCAGTATTTTCCCCCAAATCCTCTGCAATGACATCTCCTACAAAACAAATTGCCTAGACTACTCCCATGCACGGGGTGATAGACTTGTGCTGTGTAGACCTGTGCTGGAGGTGAGCAACCAAACTGCACAGCACAGGATGCCACAGCACTGATAGAGGGCCAACAACCTCTTGTAAAAGTCCCTTAAAATATCAACAAATGCTGCAGCTTGTGAAATATAAATAGGCTTCTGAATAAACTACAACATGCAAAATTAAATTATTTATCTTTATATTTGATGTAGTCATTATGTATATTGACATATGTTGCTGCCCTATTTCAAGCCTTACAGAAACAAAGTCCTCTTCTAATCCTTCCCCAGCCTTCCTATGATCACATCAGTCAGTTCCGAGTGCCCTAGACTGACAACAAAAGTGGTGGCTCTGCAACATGTCACTCCTGCTCCTACTGCAAAACTACTGAGAGAAAAGTTGCTGCATATTATCAGTAGCACCAGGGGCTGTTTTTTTTCAAGAGAACCTTAACCCACACTACTGGCAAAAAGAAAAAAAAAAAAAAAAGTAAATTACTGTCTGTAACCAGAGTGGGACCTCATGGGAACATCCCAATACATTTGGGCGTCTCCAGTCTGCTCTGATTAGAAACAGTCTAGAACAGAAAAAGCTGACAGAAGAACTACACAGGGCTAACACTATTGCTCTGTGACCCAGCCTACCCGGCACTACTGAAATCTGAGAATATTAATGAGGAATCTTCTGACTCTCTGTGATAAGAAGGTCATTACTTAGTGACAAGAGGAGCTGGACTGAAATTCTCTGTATAAATCAATGCCCTTCATGTACAAATATTCACAGATCGAGAGATACAAGATATTCCTTTTTCACCAGATTTGCAACTTTCACCATTCCTGACAGAAAGAAAATTATCACAGTCCATGTATTATAACCCAGCTGGCCTTCGATTTTGCAAGAAAGTGTTTTTGTTGTTGTTGTTGTTTTAAATAATGATAACAATTTTAATATGTTTTGGGAACAACAGTTCCCTCTTATTTTCAGCGTCATAGCAGTTATTCTGCATAAGACAGCTCACAACCTCAGAGAAGTATGAAAATATGGATAAAGAACTCAAAAAAAGAAAAATATCTTTTTTCACCTATTTAGGGTGTACTGTCTCCCAGTAATAGCTCAGCTCTTCTTATCGCGCATTTGCAGAGCTCCTCAAATTATTCAACCCAATTCATATAACATGGGTGCCTTACACAGTGATAGAGTCCCCCAGGGAATCACTTGCAAGAAGCATGTTATAGCAAAATATAATCTACAGCATCCAGACCAGGAGGACACCTTTGCAATTAGGCCAAATTTCTGAGTTTTATTAATTTAGATCTTCTTCCTTTCTTTAAAATTAATCAAAATTATGCTTCATCTAAGAGGCAAAGACTGTTTAAAGATATAATAGTACCAAGATATAAACTGTCGCTTCGCTGCTCTATTAACTTTGGCAACCTATGGGCAACCTCAGGTTAGAATGACCATTTCCCCATGTCATCTGGAAGCAGGTGGAAAACAGCACAGGATAGCCATAGAAATATGGTCTTGTTCAAGAAGACCCTGTTGGAGGCCAGATTATTACACTTCAAATCTTATGACTGGCTTGTGACAGAGGGTACATACTCTGTATCCTGTCACATCTAGTCCAGGAACAGGGCATTACAGTAGTGGCAACTTCATAAATTTCTCAGCAACTATGTCATCAATTTCTCACAATATTTTTTTCCATCATTTTAAAATGCTGGCATATATCTTTGCACAATAGTGATGAGACATAACACTGTGCAGTGATTTCTTCAAGTTAAGTGTGTAATTGCATGAGTCATCTGTTTTCCAAAGTTCACATTGTTCATACTTCAGAAACCATTCTAAAAGATTATGTGTCATGGTTAACAATATAGTAATATTTACTTCACATTTTTCAACCACCCACATTTATTAAAAAAGAGTATATGCCATGACAGCTGTGCACAGCCATCAGTCCCATGAAGCACATATTATTCCATTTACTGTCAAGACAGATAATATAGAATCAAGAAATTTGATTTGATTTAGTCTGCATGATTTACAGATTTAAGGTAAAGCTAATCCCCCAACAACAACAATAAAACTGATTGTAATATGTGAAAATAAATGTAATAGACATTCACACAGCAAACCTTCACTGGAGTCACTGAGTGGTTCCTGTGCCTTCCCATTTTCCCCTGCACACTGAACGATGGTTTTACAGGTACTATAAGCTCACAGTTCAGTTCACAGCAGTAATGAATTCAAAACAAACTCATCAAATACTAAAGACATATCTGACTCCAACCAATAACTTCCTTGAGACATTTTTTAACTTCTGGTGCATTTTCTTTTTTTCCAGTGTAAAAAGATTAACAGAACACAGACTTGAAAATAATGCAGGAAGAAGTTTATGCAAAGGAGAGCCCCTGAGTCTGAACAGCAACCAAAGCAACTTTCACAAACAGATTTCCAGTGCAGAAAATGACTTGTAGACCAAAGTCTCTAAGGAATGCAGAGCTGCAGTCGTGACAGCCTTAATCTTTTGGTCACAATCTCTGACAAAAAGACACCATATGCCAAGAATGATATTTGATTGTAGAGGCAGCCAAAATTGGAGACACTCATTTCTTTACATGACTTATTAAGGAAAATCAAGACAATTGTGATTTGATCCCAAGGGAAAAATTCCAGCAAAAGGGAAAGAAGACTTACCTGCAGCGCATTTAGGATTCAGTGATCTGAGTGTCGAGGCAAACACAAACAGCTTGTGCAGGGATAGGACAATTGTCAGTTCTAGAAAGAAAAAATAAATAAGAGGAAAAATACTTCAGAGCCAATTTATGCTTTTCTTCTCTTGTCACCAAAGATACAGAGTTCAGCTTGGGATCTCCTCCACATTTGCTGCAGCCCATGATCCAGAGAGATGCACAGTGAGTCATGTGCTCCACCACCAAGATGTTCTCCTTTAAATTCAGTCTTTGGTACATCCAGTCACAAGTTGAGGTTTGAGGTGCCTTGGGCTGCAGAGCATCTCCATTACTGCTCTGTTGCAGAAGAAAGCCCTCAGAACCTGGCCTTGATGTTTTATTTCTTTTTTCTCCTCATTCTATGTGAGTATCATTTCTGTTTGTGCTTTATCCCCATGGCAACTTGTTAATCAATAACAAAATTGTATAATAATCAATATATCAATGCAAAGAATATGCTGGTGTGCCTTACTTTCTCATGCACACTCTAGGAAAAAAGAAAGCAATCATGAATGCTAACATACCTAGCCAAAATGGTACAAAGTACTCATAACACAAGTGGATTTAGCTCACTACATTTGCAGATAATTCTGAAACTGAACTGCCAGCTAATTTCTAATCCACTTTCTACAGATGAAAGACTTGGTGACTGGCCCCACTTATTCAAACCACAAAAACCATGCCAAAAATTACTATTCTACAGCTCCAGGAAAAAAAGAGAAGCGTAGAAGATGGTAGAAAATATTTTGTCTCCCATTTTGAATTTTCAGATCTTAGAGTATGTCTTAATTTACTCTAATTACTTCATTAGATCAATCTCCACTTGTAAAATGCAATTTCTAACTGACTATAAAATGATCCTTTTCTCTGGTATGGGCAGCAATAAATAACACTCACAAGGAATGGCTATATTTTATTTTCTCATCAGTGCTTGGAAGCAGTTATTTTAAGTTGTAAAGATCAGTGGCAGAGAGGGTATTTTGAATCAACACAGATGCAGTATGAATACTCTCTTTAATCTTCAATTTAATCCGTAAATACAAGCACACAACCTTGATATGTCTCTCATATTTTGCATCTCAGTGCTAATAAAAATATGCTACAGAGAGAGATGTAATAATAATAATAATAAATCCTTTCCAAAAGTGCAAAATGACACAGAAGAGTCATAATGAGCTATTACACTGCAGAGTCTTTTTTCAATTACTCAGAAGATAAGGATGACTTGAGGATTTTGTCATTCAATTGCAAATTAAAGCATCACTTCATATGCAACAGGATCAGGGACTGAAATCACTTGTCAGGAATTTGACACTTATAAAAGCTTCAGTGTTTGGAACTCATCGTTTCTTTTCCCACTGACTTATATACCTTGAGGAGACTGAACTGCTCATTCAGCCATTAAGGTCTCAGTGAAGCTGTTTGTCCAGCTAGAAACATTTTCATAAAAATGAAATGAAGAGGACAAGGAGGAGGGAACTCCACCCAAATTATCTAGCTTAGAATCAATAATTTTGCACTCAGTGAAAAAGATTTAACGAACTACAATTCCTTATGGCTATGCTTATTGATGAAAAATTTTATGTACGCACAGAATACTTTTAATATCAAAGATGCCAGTTAAGTAAAATGTCACCATTTCAGTTATACAAACTGATTTGACTAGTATGGATTGTACTTTGGTGTAATGTTCTTGGGAATAAGTAATTATCACAGATCTGAGTGACATTTCTCCAAAATCAAGACCACTCAAACCATTCACATGGCAACGGCCTGTTCTGAGATCAGGATGCATTCCATCATTTTGTCAGTTGCTATTGCTACTTTTTCTATAAAAATATTTTAAATGAACTGAAACAGAAAACTGAAACCAAGTCTTTCATCCATTACTGAATGTTTCCCAAGCAGCTTAAAGAAACTGAAAGTTTCCCCTTCTACCAAAATAACCGTCCCGTTTTCACTCCAAAACATGTATGTAAATCTTTTCACATCTTCTGTAATGACTTCAGAAGTGGATACTTTGAGAATCCCAACTATGAAATTCTCTCTTATCCGGAATTTAGGACTCAAAAGAAAGACATGGTCCAGTCTGTCTTCAAGTGCCTTCAAGCAATTGTAGGATTTGATACTTTTTCTCCTTTATTCCAGGTGATTTCTCTAGCACTGTTAGAAACGGAAGAAATGAAGCAAAGACAAACCTTTTGTTAATGACTCATCTTTGCTTGAAGTGTGATAGACAAAAATAGGTAGGAAAATCTTTACCTCACCCTTGAATTTCAGAGGCCTGAGTTATTTTCAAGTGAAAGAATACTTGCTGGATTTTGTCCTTCCATTCCTCACCTACTTACATCAAGAGCGTAGACAGATTTCAAAGCATACATTTTTGAGAATGGATATCTTTTTGGAATCATGGCCATAACTACTGTACAGAACTCCATTTAAAATACCTGCAAAATTCAGCCATGCACTGGAACATAAATAGAAGAGAAATTGTTGTCAGTTGTATCATGACCAGCAGTGCAATAACATCTTTTCAACGTCAACATTAAAAGAAAGCTTTTTAGATTAGATCTGACAGAAAAATACATTATACTAAAAATAGTATGAACAGCTTAGTATAAATTACTTAGGGAAACAATAATAGAACTATGCCCGAGCCATGAAGGTTTCCACTCATAATTCCAGAAATCTCAGGGGCTGCCAACAGCAACCATGAAATCTATAAACTCAAGAAAAATAGTATTATAGTTTTAATAACGAAAGTGGACTGGATTCCCTATATATCTGTTCAGGCCCTCTGATGGGTCTCTTGAAGTACAGTCCATCACTAAACTAGAAATACATCCCACTGGAAGGCACAAGACACAAGAAACACCTTACAGAATATAAAGTATTCTTTCTCACCAGAAAAGTTTTATTTACTATGGTGAAGCAATGCAGATAATATTTTTCTCTACATCCTAACAATCCATGGCTACAGTAGTCCAGTCACTCCACCATAGTGGACTCTGGCTTGAGCAAGCAAAGAATTACAAAGAGAATAAAGTGGTGAGACATAGCTCTCACCACCTTCCCAACATCCCTTCAGCATTAGCAGCCAGCTTATTTGGATTTGACCACCACTATCTCATTATATGCCCTGTCTTACATAGATCACACATCATTTGCAAGAATAAGTTCTTTCAGCTTTCATTGGGAAAAGGAAAAAGTGTGTTCAAAAGAGTGTTCAGTTTCTTAACATGTCAACAGACTTCACCTAAATGTTTTCTGACTTCTATTTAATGAGTTTTGACATTATACAATAAGCTAGAATTAAATAAATAATAAAAAAAAATCCATAAAGGGTGCAAGCTGATGTCCTAGACACTTGGAAAAAGTCATCGTACACTCAGAAGCCTCTGATGTGTAGTACCCCTCAGGCAGAGAAGCAAAGCTCAAAAATGCACTGTACTACTCACACTGGTCAGACCTTATTGCAAGGGGAGGCTTTTATCAGCAAAGACTTTTAAAACCATTGTGCCTGAAGTTTTGACAGTTGTCATAAATTATGAGGATTCATGTTTCCAAACAGGATTTTTTCCCCCTAAGACTACATTGAACACTGAATTATCCAGTGAGAATGAATAAGAGAGAGAAGGGAAGTTCTCCATATCCTGGTGTAATTAATGAAAGGAAGGAAGGAAGGAAGGAAGGAAGGAAGGAAGGAAGGAAGGAAGGAAGGAAGGAAGGAAGGAAGGAAGGAAGGAAGGAAGGAAGGAAGGAAGGAAGGAAGGAAGGAAGGAAGGAAGGAAGGAAGGAAGGAAGGAAGGAAGGAAGGAAGGAAGGAAGGAAGGAAGGAAGGAAGGAAGGAAGGAAGGAAGGAAGGAAGGAAGGAAGGAAGGAAGGAAGGAAGGAAGGAAGGAAGGAAGGAAGGGAGATAAATGAAGAATACACAAGCCAAGAAAACTCCAAATGTTGACCATGTAAGTAAAAATTCATGAGAAAAATTCAGAATTATGCTAGAAAGAAAGTAACCCTTCTTTTCTCATTCTTATGATGTTTGCTTTTTGAGCCTTTCTTGGAGAAGGAGCCAGTGATACTCCTAATGGTACAACACTTTCAGGAAAAGAAATTGCCTATTTCATGACACAGTGCATCAGTCATGGAGAAACAGATCTGAACTGTCAGAAAGAGTCTACAACTACATCCAGCACAATTATTTTTACTGTTTTTTCCTATACTTCCTTTATTATTACTGAGTGCACTGTATCAAACAGCATTCTACTTGAGACCATGGCAAAGAAGTATCTCACCCTCACACAATTTCCAGGAATTGATAGTAATGACAGCATGAAATGATGACTCTCTTCACAAGTTGTCTTCAGCAATGTAAAATGAAGAAAAAGAAAAATCAGGAAATCAGTTCATCATTCGATGGAAAGATCAACATAATGAACAAAAACGAAGGCATGACTAAGAAGGCTGATCATAATTTAGCTCACTCCTAAGTATCTGATTGATTGCTGAACTCTTTCCAGACATCTTTCTATTCTGGTGTTTTATGGAGAGCTTTTCCATGTGTCTTTTCAATTAGATGAATAAATAAATTTAAAATTCAACTTAAAGGCAATTTTGCTTCTCAAGAAAGAGCTTAGAATAATAAAAAAAATTAAATGAAGACAGCAGACATTTACAGTTCTCTGGAGGAAGTACTCCAAAATGTTCCAAAGGAACATTTCAGGACACATGTTGACCTGTGGATGTATAGGATGAGAGGTTTCAACTAGAATCTTAAATAAATTGCAAATACTAGGAAAGAGTGTGTATAACTGGTTCAGTTTCACAGTAGCTTGCATCTCCAACATCACTATAATCATTCTGATTCTTGGAAAATATGAAGGCACAATTCTGAGAACTGTATTGGATATAAAATCAACTTTTATTATCAGCTGTGAGAAAAAATAAAAACATTTTATTGATATTTGTATTTTTTCTTACTGTTAGGTATTATCTGGGAAACATTTGAAAGCATGAAAATATGTATTTATATGTGCTGTATGTGAGTTTGTTCCACTTCTATAGATCTATATACTGTCTTGTCACAAACACAGTCCATACTTCTCAAAAGGTGTTTGAGTTTAGGTTCTGTTAAAAAAAGAATTACTTCTCAATATATAAAGCAAATATTCTAGTACAGAATTGAAAGAATTTACTTCTAAAATAAATAAAAGAAAAAAGAAAAAAACATAGCTACGGAAAGGGCTAGCAGTCCAAAAGCTCATGAGGAAAGCAGTAAATTTGGTTAATTGTGTCTGGTTATACCACTCCTGCAGTTGCCCAGTGTTTTAATACCTACAGCTTTGTAAAGACAGTTGAAGCAGAAGGTAAAAATAGCAGCTAGAAAAGTAGGTAGGTCAGAGGGAAGAGAGGAGACACTAAAATATTTTGTTCTGTTTTGTACTGTATACAAATAAAGTCTTATATGGGATGTGTTTAAGAATGAGGCAAAGCATGGCAATCCTTATCTTTTAAAACTTTTTAGGTATTCTACAAGTAAAAATCTTTGATCATATAATTGACCATGCAAATTCCAAGAAAGAAGATGTTCATAAGATGATCTGCATCTATTTTATTTAAAATTACCATGCTTCCAAACACACATAACTCTAGAGGTCAGCACAAATTAGTAGATATCTTCATAGATAGACCTTCACTCTTGTTTTGTGATATTTTTCTTGATCAGATGAATGATTCTGCATGTTACATTTTTTCTTTACCAATAATTTCACTCCAGATTTACCCCCTTTGACTAGCAGCATGAATAAACATTTTTCTGAATCTGCAGCTCAGTTGTGATGACTATATACAAAAGGTCACTGACATGACAGAAGATTCTGTAACTATTTTTCATATAATTTTCAATAGTTTTGAGTTTCAGTTTTGGTGGTATCAACATAGCACTTAATATTAGCATTAACTTATAGATACAGAATTAAAAAAAATGTCCAAAGACATAATGTGAAAGTGATAAAAGCACACTTTGAGACAAAATTTGTTCATGGAAATATAAAACAAACAAATTAGTGGAAAAAAAAGGCTTCCTATAGAGTAAACTGTATTTTGCAACCATATGTATTTGCTGGAGAATTTAGGTGAAAGGATGACCTGTAAATCCAGACAATAAAAAGAATCTCAGTAGGGTGAAAGTGTGTATGTCCATGATGCCTTTCAACAAGATGAAGCTAAACGGGGCAATGACTGAAATACATCATTGCAGGTATTTGACAATATTTCAGTCCAGCCATTATTGAAGAAGCAGTCTGACTTATGTCCATCAGCACTTCTCTTCCCATCTACATCAGCTCTCAAGGCACTGGAAAATAAAGCCGTTTGAAATATCATGCCTGGTACTAATTGACTTAATAAAGACTTGAAGGACTTCAATGAAACGTAATGATATTCACTTATGCACAATAGATTTGTTTCCTACCTTGCTCTTGTCTGACCAGATCTTTTCTCTTTCCTGGACACACTGAAGTACATACACAGACTTTTTGTTTGACAGCTACTTTATTGACCTCAGCAGCAATCTAACTCTCGCAGGCAACACATACTTTAATCTATCCACTTTTCTAGGCATTAAACCTTAAATAAGCATAATAATAGAGACAGGGAACATTCACAATTTTGGGTGCTGACTATTGTCCCTAAACACAAGTAAAGTCAAGGACTCTGAATAAACATAGAATATAACTTAGTATCACTGGATTGAATTAACCTTTACAGAATTTCCTTATGGATTCCTTGTAGTTTATCTCTATTTTGACAGAAATTTATAGTCCTCTTTTATTAAACTGTTGTTCTTTCATACACTTTTCAAAGACCTAGATCATTTAGATTGCCATCTGTCTTTGCCATTTTGTTATGTAAGGTTAGATTTCTTCAAAAAAAAGTTTAATTGCAGGAGCCATATGGATGATTATAGTTCTTCTCTAGAGGTGTATGTCGTATTACTACAAAGCCTCTAACAAAGTCAACCAAAGCTTTGTAGCAGCCAGAGTTACACTTTGCTAGCACAGGGTCTGACCATGAAGTCATAGAAGGCCTCACTTTAGTTACCCTGTTATCAAGAAGAAAAGGATTTGAATAACAAATCACAAGTAAAAAAATGAAATGTTTCAGAAGAAACTTCAATATGTAGATATACTTGTAGAAACATATGCCAAAATAATACACTTAAAGACAGATATCATTGAACTTCTGTCTCAACTGGAATAGTGCTTTTCTGACACACAACAAGTGGTAGATGGTACAGGAAGCAGATGCAATATCAAAGGTGACAGAAACACCTTTTCCATACGAATCAATTAAACTTTGCTCCTAAATAAACAATGCAGCCTAAAGAAAGTCTGAAACATGTTGATAACTTCAAGACAATCATAAAGATAACATATATATAAAAATATAAAGTATATAAGGTATTTATATAAATACCTTAGCAAGGTATATAAATTCTTGACTCATCACAAAAGAGATTAATAACAGAAGTTCTGCACTTCCTTTACACTGACTCAGCATATGAATTTCACTTTTGAAAATAGAGACTCTTGCACAAAGAGAGGAGAATCACTAGATTTGCCCAGAGAGGTTGTGGATGTCCCCTCCCTGGAGGTGTTCAAGGCTAGGTTGGCTGGGGTCCTGGGCAGTCTGATCTAGTATTAAATGTGGAGGCTGGTGCCCTGCCTGTGGCAGGGAAGTTGGAGATTCATGATCCTTGAGATCCCTTCCAACCCAGGCCATTCTGTGATTCTGTGTGATTAGATACCCCTGCTGATAAATCACCGAACAATTAGAAACTAATGCATCTCTGTTCTTATCAGTGATACGCAATTGCTTTGACTCCACGTGTCTGAGAACTGTAATTTTGAATGTCTCTGTAAAAAGTCTTTTGAAATTCTTGAATATTTCTGAGTCAGAGATAAATCTACATCAATGGAGAGAGAATTTGAAGCACTTTTATTTGAGGATGACCATTGGTTAATTGACAATTAAACACTAAAATAAAGCTTGATCTACATCTGAACTGTATTGTTATTATTAAACAACAAAAAAAAACCTACAGTCAATCACCAATAATACGCATCAGTTGAAAGATAATACACTCTGGTTTCGGAATAAATAGAATAATTTCTTTATTTTCAAACATAAGTAAAATAATATATATATATATAAATGTATTAAGCCCTCACCTGTGACAGCTTTTATTTTTTTATTTGTAATATATATATAAATATTCTTGGGAAAATTATCATACTTTTGCATAATTCAATAGGAAAACTAAACTTGTGTTAAAAAGATAGAGCACTCTTTTCTTCACATGCAGTCATGTATACAATATCCTGTGTAGCATGGTATTTTTGGCAAGGTAGCTTAGATGCTCAACACCGTAAGATCATTTTAAAACATTCAGCTAAAAATCTTCCATAGTATAATTATCTACCTTTTTCCACTTTTTTTTTTTTTTTTTTTTTTTTTTTTTGGCTTGCTTCCTTATTAGAATTGGAAAATGAGTAAACAGAACTCTCTCAGCAGGGGTATGCAGAAATGTGTTGGTTTTACCCTAGAGCAACATGACAGAGTTTCCCTCTAAGTAGGAACTATCTTCAGCTCCCATTAAACAATGGCATGAACTGAGACTGTGTGACAACCTGCATATGCATCCTTCCATTTTTTCAGTTATGGAGTCAGTCACGGAGTATGTGAAAAATGACCGGACTACCACTTATTTTTATTTATTACAATTTTATTGTAGCCCAAAAAAAATGCCAATAAAAACATACAAAAGAAATTATATTTATGTTCAGACAACACTGGAGATCATCCAAACACCAGAAATTAAAATATGTGAGATCTTTTCAAAGACACATCTCTGCGTGGAAGGTTTTGACATCTAGAAAAGACTTTATAGAAAAGTATCATATATGGAAATATTTTAACCATATACACTGAAGTTTTTAAAAACAATAAGAGTGTTTCTATGATTAAAAGTACATTTAGTCAAAATAAGAGAGCTTATTCTCAAGCTTAGATAATACTTACAGCCTACGTGCACACAAAAACTTTCAGTAGAAAACATCCACAGATTATTCATTTTGAGCAATGTACATGAGTCTACTAGAAAGACATGTTGACTCCTTTCAATGCAGAGATCTTCCCAGGAATGTAATGGGGTCACCATCCCAGGAGGTGTTCAAGAAAACTGTAGATGTGTTAGGGAGGGAAACGGTTTAGTGGGTATGGTGGGGAAGGATGACTGGACTAGATGATCCTAGAGGTCTTTTCCAACCTTAATGATGCTATTCTGTTCTATGTTTCTAACTCTTGTTAAATTTAGGATTAAAACAAGAACCACATACTGGATATTTGCCAGAATTTTCTACCTCTTGTGCTGTTTTATTGAGTTAAATATTATGTTGTATGGAATAATTCTCCTGTTCCAGCCAGTACTACTAGGGTTTCTGAGAAAAAATATATACAGAAAATGGAGAATCCACAGAAACCTTCTAGAACCATAAAACCAATAGTTCATGCAAATACATAAGCACTCCAGGATTTCAGCAAAGAAAGGCTGTAACAGGCATTCACTAATTAGCTCTCCTGAGTCAAATGTAGTTACTTTGTTTAATATGTAACAGTAGCAATTTAAAGGGCATTTCAATGATTAACAGAGCTGTCTTTGTTTTCTTACATCATGCACTGCAGGTGATCAGAAGTAGGAGGTTTGAATTAATTAAGCTAATACACTTTTTAGATAGTGAACTCCAGAATGTGAACAGTTTTCTGAATCAAGGTAAATTAATATCAACTAATCACTTTGCAAATGCTTTGAAAATGTTTTGAATTTTACTATGTTGTATCATTTTCGCTCCCAGAGTTAAAATGATTACGTAGAAAGAGGTCCAGCCCATGATAAGGACTGGTGACCCATGACTAGTTCACACAATTTTTGCAGGAAACTTCACATTTGAGGTCATTCTTGTTTTTTCTCTCTGTACGTACTGAGTGACTGAATTATTGACTCAGATGCAAAAAGATAGTAAGGTATCTTTAAGACATAAACCACTGAAGATGTTGAGATTCAGATCCACACTACACTATATTGGCTCAATTTGAAACAATATATCAGCTAAAACCTACTTTCAGAATTCCTAGCTTTAGCCAGCTGACCAGAACATCCTCTTTCTGAAAAAAAAAAAAAAAGGACAAAATAGAACAAAAAAAAACCACTCATGCACAAACAACTACAACTAAATTTCCAGAGCTAAAAATTAAATAATTAATTTTCTTAAAAAACATATGATGAGTATATTTGTACACTGGGTGTTGCATATATAGCTGGAGATAATTCGTGGTTAAGAATTTGAATTAATTTCTGAGTAACCATAGGTTATACAGTAATCATTGTGACTGCTGCAGAATGTCTATAAGTTTTTTATGCTTATAATATTTAAGTAATACTTAAGTAATCTTTACACTCATAGATAGATCAGTGACTAGTGCTGTCCCTCAGGGGTCAGTACTGTGCTCTTTAGCATCTTCATAAGTGACATTAACAGTCAGGTCAAGTGTACCTTCAGCAGGTTTGCAGATGGCACCAAGGTGTGTGGTGTAGTGCAGTCAACACCAATACAACTTGGTGGATGAAAAGACTGAGCACAGCCCCACTGACCATTCTTACTTTGAGATTCCCAAGGCTTTTTCAAGGTCTGTTGGCATTTGTCATTGCTCTTCTCTTAACTTCTCAGAGACTGACACTGATCTAAAGCCAAATAAAAAATAAGCATGACTTTCTTAAAGAGATTTTCAAATAAAACTTTGATAATCAAGTCTTTCTGAACTAAGGGCCATAGCCAAAGTCCAATTTATATTCCGCTGTTGCTAATGATTGTGAACAGCTGATGAAAATTTGTTACTCTTCTTTTAACTTGGAAGAAGAGAACTACAATATACACACAAGCATTAAGTCAAAATGCTTGCTCTGAACTCTGTGTAAAAGAGAACATCTAAAATGTCAGCTATTTTTTTTTTTTTTTTTTTTTTTTTTTTCTGGACAGGCACCAGAAACTTCCTTTAGGAACCATACAAGAACTCAGTATGGTATATCTTCACCCTTACCAAACACACGCATACAGTGCAGGGAGAACAGCAGTAAGCTGCCTTTATAAGAAAGAGGAACCATCTACCTACAGATCAAACCACCTAAGCATATTCATTTCTTCTCATTCGACCTTCCTTTCCTGCCTTCTATTGCTCTGACAATGTTCTACTCCTTCTGACTTTTTTTAAAATGTCAAAATAAGAAAGAATATTTTTCACACCACTAGCATGTTGCTAGTTCCCTGTCTGTCCTCAGCCTCTGTCTGTGTTCACCATAAGTTTGTTTGTGAGAATGGACAAACATTAGGAATCACCCCCCAGCCTTGGCTTCCAACACTGCAGTGCCCTGACAGCACAATATATATCTTTAAGAAATATCTTTGCTGGAGGAAACATTATGATGTGATGCAGAATTCACAGAGATAATAAAGTTGCTCATATTCTCCCTCAGTTATAGACTGAAAGGAAAAGGACAGTATGATGAAAACTCCCTTGTATCATAACCATCCCTGGTGCCTGCATTTGATTCTTGAACTCTGATGCCCTTAGGGCAGAACCATTACATGTGATCTGACACAGCCTGTGTTTAGTGTAGTTCAAGAAAAGCCCAGTGGAGTTATATGTGTCAAGATCCTTTCTACTCTATTTCCATCAGGAAGAGAATAACTACAGCAGAATACACAGTGTTAAGTCTCCTGTTCACGTTCCCTCTCCCACAAAGTAACTCAGCTCTTCTGGCAGAAAGATTTGCTTCTAAAAGAAAAAGTCTACTACAGTTATTAAATATTACTAATGTGCATTTGAACCTGAGACATTTTATGAGTGTGACAGAAAAAGTCACTGCTTTTCTGTTGACACCTGTCATAATATTTGGCTTATTTTCTGTAAAATACATTAAGATGCATGAATAATACAGAAATCATAATCCTTTTGGAAATACTGATTTTTAGCAATACTAAAGCTTATTATTTGGGAGAATCCTGCTCTGCTAAATACTTACCAGGGGGAAAGCATTATCATTTCAATCCTTCCTGCTGTTCATCTGCTCATTCTCTCTTGGTACTCCTCCATGACTGAATGCAGTGGGGTAGCACCTACCGAGAAGCTGTCAAGTGGCAAAGGCTTTCAGCAGAGAGGGCAGAGATCTAATGGCTCCTCATATCAATGAACTCGGGCCAAGAAGTAGTGCTGGAATCCTGTAAATGGGATTTTGTGTAGAGCAGATATAAACCTCAAAAAGAAAGATTACATCACCTTCTATTTGTACAAGCTATGTAAGTGTTCATTTGGTTATTTGTGCCTGTGCACAAACAAAATAAAAATGAGACCACTTCCCCTTAGGGCTCTTGAAAGAACTGCACATATAAGAACAAACCAGGGAAGACTCCAGTGAAACCCCTGGTTTCATCTCAGCATAAAGTGGGTACAGAAAGCAGAGGGCAGGGATATGACTCCACTAATGATAATATTTCTATCAGTATGTCTGCCAATCCATTCATGATGCTTGAAGGAATGTGGCCTGAAAGGCTGCATCGAAACAGACTGCTTACGTCTATAAGCAGAGGCACCAGAGGTAGGATAAGACCTTTAGTCTGGTGTCCCAATCCCTCACAGGCAGAAACCACAACCAAATCATTCTTTATTAATTAAAAAATAAATTAGAAAAAAAAGAAAAGGAAGGAGAGGAGAGGAGAGGAGAGGAGAGGAGAGGAGAGGAGAGGAGAGGAGAGGAGAGGAGAGGAGAGGAGAGGAGAGGAGAGGAGAGGAGAGGAGAGGAGAGGAGAGGAGAGGAGAGGAGAGGAGAGGAGAGGAGAGGAGAGGAGAGGAGAGGAGAGGAGAGGAGAGGAGAGGAGAGGAGAGGAGAGGAGAGGAGAGGAGAGGAGAGGAGAGGAAAGGAAAGGAAAGGAAAGGAAAGGAAAGGAAAGGAAAGGAAAGGAAAGGAAAGGAAAGGAAAGGAAAGGAAAGGAAAGGAAAGGAAAGGAAAGGAAAGGAAAGGAAAGGAAAGGAAAGGAAAGGAAAGGAAAGGAAAGGAAAGGAAAGGAAAGGAAAGGAAAGGAAAGGAAAGGAAAGGAAAGGAAAGGAAAGGAAAGGAAAGGAAAGGAAAGGAAAGGAAAGGAAAGGAAAGGAAAGGAAAGGAAAGGAAAGGAAAGGAAAGGAAAGGAAAGGAAAGGAAAGGAAAGGAAAGGAGAAGAAAATAAAGATGCTAGTTTCTTAGAATTAAAGAAAAAAAAATCAAGCATTTTTGGGTATACCAGGAATTTCCAGCATGCAACTACAGCAATTATTCCTATTGTTGATTTATTTGTTTTTCCATCTCATTGCTCTAGTCAAAACTGACAAATTCTACAGTCTGCAATCTTAAGTGTTTATTATTCTAATCCCTAGTGCAATTGCAAAGAAAAAGATTGTACCTCTATTTTTCTTGGAAAAAAAAATAATAATAAGAGAGTCCACAGATAATAAGAAGCTTTTTCCTTGGATACGGTACTCATTTAAAATTCACATTGGTTTTAGTTGCAATGCATTTTTAATACTTCAAGACAGAGAAAAAGAATGCAATGCAAAAGAATAGCCCAGGAAACCCATTATTCCTGTCAAATTTGTATATATATTGAAGCAGTAGGAAAACAGATCAAAAAGTAGTATATCAAATCAATAACAAATTATGTAACACTGTTTTTTATGTTTGGTAGAAACCTTTTACTACAGTAAAATTATGCAAATCACCATTTGGGAGGAAAAGGAGGAAAGCATAATTTTGGGATTGCTCTACTCTTCACTTTTTGACACAGATCTATTGAGCAAATCTATTCCATTATAGTTTAATTTTCTGAATATGTTTATATCATATTTTTGAACAGATTCCAAGCCCAAAGACTTGGCTAAGACAATGGTCTAGCCACCACTACTGCATCCAAGTTAGAAAATAAACTAAAGCTAAGGGATTAGAGCCAAATGTCTTGCTGAAGGCAGCTACCATTTCTTGCCTGACAATAGCCTGGACTCTCTGAATACTACTTCAGTCCTGCTGCAGTTTGCAGGAAAATAGATGAGTTTGCTTTCTCACGGTTGTCTTTACTCATCATTACTCATCATTACTCATGCTTCTCCAACCTAAGGGCACTAAGTCCCACTGAAATACACTATCTGTTACCTCCTAGCTGAAATGACTAGCACATCTCTTCTTCATTTCAGCCAAATCAGACCACAGGTGACATAATGTTGGTTAGTGTTTCTGTGTGCTGGACAAGGAGAGGAGAGCTACTTTCCTGACTAGCACAAGCTGGATCTTGTATCAGACATCAATTTCATGCTGTAGCTACAAGATATTTTTTCCTATGTGGCTTTCTGTGCACACACCTGATGGAGAGAGTGGATACTCCCAAGGAGGCTTCACTTTTCTCTAATCATTTTTTTCCAGGCATGGTCAAGAAAGTGTACAGAAATTGGAAACAGCTCTTGGAAATGTGTTAGAATGATCTATTAATTAGGGTTAAAATTCCAGTCCGAAAGAAGAACTACCAACAAATAAACTAAGTTCCAAACTATTTTTCTGTGTGCAACTACTGTGTGGGGCAACTTTCATGCTGATGCTAACTACTCCATCAGGCCAGAAACTCACCTAAAATATTCCTATATAAAGTTTCAAAGAATGCAGTATAGCCCCTCCGTGCAAAAAACTTCCCACTGAACTGCAACTGGGAAATAAGCAAACCAATCCACTGAATTCCTCCAAAAATTTCAACCTCATTTTTTAAAATTTTATTTTTTTTCCCAAATGAGGTATGTTTGGAGAGCTTACACTCTGACAAATTACAATTGCTCATTCTCTTCTCACTTGCATCAGTATATATCAGAAGTCTACTGAATAGGTACTTATATAAGTGTACTTATACTGAGATACTGTGTAAGACAGCATGAATTGTTACATACAGAAATAGCACACTGTAACAACTCTTCTTAAATGTAAAGCTTCTCTAATGCCTATCAATTCAAATAGCACCAGGGAACTTTAAAAATTGAATAAAGATAATGGGGAGACAAGCAGACAGACAGAAGTATAATCCAAAATAAAATAAAATAAAAATAAAAATAAAAATATAATTCAAGGCAGAAATGGAAATGAAGAAAAAAAATAAATGAGTCAAAATGTACAAGCTGTGCAAATAATGAAAAAACAGCTATTCAGGACCAACAGAGAACACAGCAAGTAGCAAATTTCAGGCAACCACTCTAGAAATGCTGCATTTTCCAATTCCAAGGTGAATATTCCTTTTCGTTTGCACAAATATTTGGAGAACAATATTTCCTCCTGTCACAACTCTGATTTATAAATAACAAGGCAATTTATGAAGAGTAAGGTATATACATTATTTAGAATTCAGTGTGAGCCAGGCAACATTTGCCAGTGATCAGTCTTTTGTTTTAGAGATTTTTGCCACCAATAAATTTATGAACATGTAAATTAGGTAACCAACAACAGAATACAATCAAAAAAGAACAAATACCTTACGTAAGACAAATAATCCACACATAAACTGTGTAATCAAATTTGGTAACAATTCTTCAGTACTCACGTATACAGAAATAGGAAAACAATATAAAGGGAAATTGGCCCACCCTCTTAGGTGTTTTGTATAGAATAGAACATAGAATTTGCTTAACTTCCAAACTTGATAACTGTGGTCTAGGAAATCAGAAACTGTCTCTACTTTAGTTCAGTTAGCGTGCAATTACACTGTCACCCCTTAAACAATTTAGTTCTTATCTGGGTGGCGCCCAGTGGAGGACTGATTGCTCAAGAGCTCTGGTGCTTCACTGTTACAATGGAATTCACAGAAGCCTGTTCACATTTGAACTGAATAGTCTGGCCTCACTGAAAAAAAATTATAGTTTGTAAAGGAAAATAACTCCAAATAAGCAAATGATGCTTCATCATAGCAAAGGATAATTCAAGAGTCCAAACATGGATGTTGAGTTACACTGAAAACACTCTAAAGCCTTCAAGACATTCACAGTCATGGAATCTTAGAGCCAGAAGAACATCACATGCTAAAGCATACCACTCATAGCACATGTATCCTGCATAAATAGGAAGCTGTGAATACAGAGGTACATGGCAGAAACCCAGATCCTGCTCCCTGCCTTGCTACTGGTTCTTTCTAAATCACAGAAACATACAATCATTACAACTGGAAAAGAACTCAAAGATTATCTCATCCAACCGCCAAACCATCCCCACCATGTCAAGTAAACCATGTCCCTAAGTACCACATCTACACTTTTCTTGAATACCACCAGGGACAGTGACTCCATCACCTCCATGGTAAGCCTGTTCAATATTTGACCGCTATTTCTGAGAAGAAATTTTTCCTAATATCCAACCCGAATGTCCCCTGATATGACTCAAGACCATTACCTCTTGTGCTATTGCTAGTTATGCAGGAGAAGAGAATGACCCCAGAATTCCTACAACCTCATTTCAGACAGTTGTAGATAGCAATAAGGTCTCCCTTGAGCCTCCTCTTCTCCAGACTAAGCAATCCCAGTTCTACCAGCTGCTCCTAATAAGTGTTGTGTTCCAAACCCTTCACCAGCTTCAATGTTCTTCTCTGGACACACTCCAGCATATTGTGAGGGGCCCAGAACTGAATATAGTACTCAAGGTGCGGCCACAACTGTGCCTAGTATAGAGGAAAGATCACCTCCCTGATCCTGATGACTGCACTATCTCTGACACAAGTCGGGATACCATTGGCCTTCTTGGTCATCTGGGCACATTTCTAGCTCATGTTCAGCTAGATGACAACTAACATCCCCAGATCCTTTTCGTCTGTGCTACTTGCTACCCACTCTGCCTCAAGCCTTTAGTGATGCATGAGGTTGTTATTACCCAAGTACGGAATCAAGAGCCTTTCCCTCATCCACTAGGTGGGTCGCCTGGTCATAGAAGGAGATCAGGTTGGTCAAGCAGGACCTGCCTTTCATGAATCCACGTTTGCTAGGCCTGATCCCCTCACTCTCCTGCACACACCGTGTATCACACTCAAGACAGTCTACTCCATGACCTACCCCAAAGTTGAGGTCAGGCCGACTGGCCTGTAGTTCCCAAGATCCTCCTTCCGACCCTTCCTGTAGATGGGACGTTTTTATGAAAGATTTGAACACTACGTAGGAACCTTTACCAGCATCCTCATTTGCCTGTCCTTCAAGTTTCAGACCCTCATACCTACCATGGAAGGGTACTTGGGGAAGCAAGGTAGGCCAGGAGGGTCTTTGCCTGCCACCCTGCCACATGGAGCAGGGACTTGCTCCCACTCCTCCTTGTCTTTTAGGTCCCCTCCTTCTTCCTGTTGATGAGAGGATAGGGAATACGCCATTAGTTGTGGAGTTTCCTCCTGGTGTATTTCTTGCAAGGATGTCAGGGAGGGGCTCCACCAGACTAACTCCCTTTCACACTCCCTCATTCTCCTTAATTTTTCTACCTCCTCCAGCTCTGTCAACAGGCTGCATAGATCATTCACCTTCTCACACCACATGCAAGTAAAGTGGTGTCCGTGTAGCATCTAGCCATAGGTGAATTTATGTCCTGCAGAGGCTAAGAAACCCACAGGCCTTACAGCACTTTCAGCTGTAAGCTGCCAGCAACACACTTCATCTGCATTACAGCTCTCTACCATGGGAGACTGGGGAATGGCACACAACTGTCCTTTATCTCTGTGTCTGGACTGCTATAGGAAATTGTACAAATAATTTTGCATGAGGGTAGGGACAACTTCAGAATGATGCCTGCAGGAGAGGTATTTATTTTTACTAACTACCCAGTCAAAATGTAGCTAAAATCATGTACTGAGGATTATATCTTGGAGCCATTCAACAAGCTGACAAATCTGGATATGAATAGAAAAGCTGAATTTAGCTTTGTTTAGGCTGACCCTGTTTCAGATCTGAAGAATTCACTGCATGGCATCTTGTTTGCTTGTTCCATTGGTATCCAATTATCTCACAGAAGACTGTATCTCTTCCTCCTACCTCATTTGTTTCCTACTGTCACAGAGTTACCTTGCTACATCTGCAGCATTAAATATCAGTTATTCCAAGTAATGAAAGAGTCAAATCCAGAACAGAGGGAGTCTGTAATGCCTATTACCGTGGTCAATCAAAGCAGGTACAGTGAGTAAAAATCCTAGTGTGGGCTCATATCCTCTGGTTTGAGTTTTCAAGTGAATAAAAATCATTACTAAGAAGTAGGACACTCAAATCAATTTTATTTCCATCTCCAGCCTTTGTGATGACTTTCTCTCCTCCGTGCTTCACACTGGCAAAAACAACACCAATATCTTTTCAAAAATACTTTCAGATCTACTGATGAAAACCACCAGACACAGCTTTCCTCACTGTCAAGGAAAAACTCCTATTTATGAAATCTTCACAGAAATCCAGACAGCAGGTAATACTTCAAGACTCAAAACTTCAGACTTTCTGACTGAAACAACTCTCCAAATCTTCCTACTGCAAATGCAAAAATGGAGGTTGATTTTCTAATGAAGCTCAAGTGGTGTTTTTCCTGTATGTTTTAGAACACTTCAGGGCTGTTTGCTTGGGGATAGGAGGCTGCTTTAATAAGATTGTTGTATTTTATAGCTTTCACTATAATGCAGTGCAATTTTGCTTGATGTTCTTAAGCCACATATATGCAATTCAAATTAAAGATGCTGTAAGCCTGACATCTTCAGTATAATTGTTTCACAAAAGACATAAATGGATTGTCATCAGGCAAAATCAGAAATTCATGTTATGTTGATTGGGTGAGCAATTAAGATAATGTATCTATTAACATCCATATGTAGAAATGGATGAAGCTGAACTGAATAGTTTTAGCTTGGTTGATTCTTTGTTCATATGCACCACTATGAAAGTAAACCTGTTTGTTTTTTTTAAACGTATCTTACAATTTACTGTTAGAAATGGGAAAAGTGAAGGCCAACTGCCTGTAAACAAACTTATAGCCCAATTAGACTGTTCTTTTCTGGTTTTATGCTTGTTTCTTTTTTTAATTCAGCTCTCTTTAATTGGATGTAACTTTACAGAAATGTCATGAAGCAAAGAGATTTCTAGTAGGGTCTGAGTTTTATTTTTAGAACTCAGCAGACAGTATCATCTACTATTTCTTCCTCTGTATATTTTAAAAACTGAATTTTTAACATTTACAGGCTTACAGAGGAATTTTAATGACTGTTTAATTAACTATTATTCCCTAAATAGGCTGATTAAATTAGCACATTAGTGAAAATTGTGGTTTAGTACGGTATACATATTAATTTTACACCTTCATTTTGTATCAAGAAAATCATATCAATATTAGGTAACTATCTCAAAATAAAAATATTATTTGTACACTTGATAATTAATGAAAAAAAAATCTACTTGCATAATTAATATTAATTAGATTCATAGAATCATAGAATGGACTGGGTTGAAAAGGACCACAATGATCATGTAGTTTCAACCCCTCTGCTATGCGTAGGGTAGCCAACCACTAGATCAGGCTGCCCAGAGCCGCATCCAGCCTGGCCTTGAATGCCTCCAGGGATGGGGCATCCACAGCCTCCCTGGGCAACCTCTTCCAGTGCTTCACCACCCTCTGTGTGAAAAACTCCCTCCTAAAATTCCTCATGCAATAGCATTTAAATAACTGTTTAACTAAAAGTTGATTATATGGATTTCTTTCAAAGATTGAATTCCAAAGCTTTTTCTCTCCCAAAACTGTATTTTACAAGACAACCTACAATTATATTAAGTGAATTCACTGTAATTTCATTATTTTTCCTTCTTACAGCACTCCTTAACTTTTTCCTAGCATTCATCTGGTTCTCAGTGTGAAGCTGAGAATTATAACAGTTATTTTCTATACAGTTTTAAGCTATCATATCTAGTATTGTATATATAGTGCACACAGCTGTGTAAGACACAGCTGCTGATTTGCCTCTAACAGGAGAATAGGCAGTGAGAATCAGAGAGGGACATCAAGATAAATCACCAGAGCTAAAAGAAAGCTTTCACTTTTTTTTTTTTTTTTCCTAGACACAATGATCAGGAACAGAAAAATAAATCAGAACAAGCACTTGTATCTGAAATACCAACAGCAATACCTTCTACACTATTCTGAGCAAGATGTGTGCACTGCGGTAGTACTGCAAAATCACCTAGCAGTATTAGATCTGAATTTGCAGATTTGGTTAGTGAAGCTTATAAAACTGCTGCAGAAAGATATCCTATAGAGTCCTTAGTCATGCTAGGGAAACAGTGTTTGCCTCTGAATGTTATAGACTCCTGACATTTTAAATTTTTCATAGGGAATTGTAACGGTACAATAAAAGTAGGACACATCCAACTTTTTTATAAAGATCATCCCATTAACAAGCTTCAAAATTAATGTGTCATTTTAAAGAAAAGAAAAACATGCATTTCCTTCCTGCCCCTGAAATGAGAGGACATGACTCACTGCAGAGATAGAGATAACTCCAACCGCAAATGCACCTTAACTGAACCATGTGTTACTGATGTTATAGTTTAGGAATATGACAGGTTCATTCCTCTCAAAACTGGAGGTCTTGGTAGGCATTAGGACAAAACAAAACAAAACAAAAAAAAAAAACCAAACAAAAAAATGTGACTGGAAATGTGTGAAGCATATTGAGAGAAAAAAGGTCGCAAACAAGAAAATAAGCAGTAAAAAGTACTAAATCCCTTCAAGAAAACCGAAGAAAATGAAAAACATGAAAACAAAATATAAAAAACAATCCAAGAAGCTTTACTATAAAGATAAAGCAATTCCATAGATGCCTCTTTCTTTCTTCTTTCTGTATAAATTCCAGAACTTCACAGACAATCCCCTTACTACCTCAATTAAACTTTGTGATCACCAGACATCAATTACCTTACTATATACTCCATTTTCAAAAGTAGGAATAGCACATTACTCACATATCATCCTATTAGTTAACTCTCATCACAGCTTCTCTTTCATAACTTTTTAAGGTGAGGAGGGAGATAGTCACATAAAATGTGAGGGAGAAACTCATTGTCTCCAAGGGGAAGTATGTCACACATGGTTTTCTTCTTCACTGTGTAACCACACTACTTTGCCAGCTCAGGGAAAAGAAAGGAATGGTGGTGTGAAATCCTCTGCTCTCACTATTTCACTTTGCTCTTCTGCATAGGCTAGGAGGGCCTTACAGAAGTTCCTCCCTGTTACCCTGTGGATGGAAGTGAAGAAACTTCTTTCTACTCTCTCAAGAAGAGAATACATCAACAAATTAGTTGTGAACTTTATTAATACCAGAAATTATTACTGAGCTTTTGCAACACACTTGTATATTAAACAAGTCAAACATTTTCATTTCTAAATAAGAAACATTCCAAATACAAGCAAATTTCAATATGTTTTCAATGTCATCTAGACCCCCATGTTAGAACTCCTAAGTGAACTCTTGGTCTTCTTTTTCCAGACAATTCTACACTGCAGAGCACATAAGATTATTTGCCAGCCTACTAATATGATTTGTGAAGTATGCAAATCTGTTTAATGCTCCTGTCAAGAAATGATGCTGATTAATTATATTTTGTTTACTTGTCACAACTGCTATTTGGCAAAATAGACAAGTAATATTTGGTGCTGTTTTAACATTTTGTCTAATACCTATATTGGCAGTCTATAGCAGTGCAGAAACATTAAAGACAAAATAAAGGCTAGATTTTTACTCTGGAAAGGTATATAATTTAATTTTTCTTAAGAGTCTTTGCTTTTAGCATACTTAGAGGAGCCAAAATCACTTGCAAAATAATTTTCTGGTACTCATTTCTGATGAGCTCTTTTTATCTGTCCAAGAGCAGATGGCCCAAACAAATGACTGTGTTGGCTTCTTTTGCCAGGTGTAGGCCCAGCAAACTTTAGAGCTCTTTATTAGCTTGATTTTCCTTGCATTCTTTCTGCTGCCTCTCAACAGGGGAGAATCTACTCTGTCATTTCTATCCAACTTTGTGCCAGTAGAGAACCTCCTGTTCTGGTTCAGCTGTTTTCAACAGCTGTCAAAATTAGCATGTCGTTCAGTAGAATTTCTAATGGTTCAGAAAGCACAAGCTATAGGACTTGTTGATCTTCCTTAGCAAGATGTTTTTTCTTCTTTTTTCCTGGACTAGATCCTCTTAGTCTCTTTAAACTACTGAAGCCAGTTCTTCTTACAAGTCAGTCATTTTTTGGTCATCTCTATGGAAAAATTCTCCCTGTCTTTCAAAAAGCAGGTTTTCTGGGATATTTTTTCATGTAAGAAAGCCATATATTCCTCATTTTACTAGGAAAGACATTTAATTGCTCCTATACAGCAGGAGAAGATTTTACTAATGAGACTAATTCAGATCCGGCATTACACAGTTATATCACTGATAGACTGATGATCTTGTTCAAACTGCAGAGATAGTTAGTCAAAATATCTAGGATTGTGCATCAAGGCCAGACAGGACCTTTAAAAAAAGGAGCCTGTCATCAAGTAATTACATCAAACCATTTATTCAGAAAATACATGGAGAATAAAGCAGGTGAAAATGGAGATTAAGCCAACAGCAGAACAGTTAAATGCTGAAGATGCATTCAAATATGATTAAATGCAGGTATTTGCAGAGTCACTGATCAAATGTGTGTTTCAGTTTGCAATTTTGCTCTGGATTAATATTTAATGATAGATTAATATTTAAACAAAACACCTAGGGCAATAGGTAACAGGACAAACAGAACCAGATCAACTTAGAAAAAATGTATAATAATACCAGGAACCTTTCTTAAATTTGCAGAATTTATCTACTATTTTGTATATGTTATTGTTTGAATTGTAATAATATACAAAGTCATAAATAGCTGCTTAGCACCTCTGTCTTGCTTGAGCAGGGTCAAAAGTTGATTTTAGCTTTGTGCACTGGCAATAGCTTTTACAAAAGTTCTTTTCTCCCTTAGTATATGACAAACTCAGAACAGAAAGTTTGTACGGATGGGGCATAGTAAAGTTTCACTAAATATCAATTTTTTATATATATTTTCTTGTTTTGGTCCTATCTCAGAGAAGAAAAGGATTTCAATTTACGCAATATATATGTAATTTTCAAATCCACCTGCCAAGATTTCAGTTCACTTTTAGGCACTCAGAATAGAATGTAATTTTCAAAGATACAAACCTCCACTTCTTTATCTGAGCAATTTTACACTACAGAGTAACAAACCTATTTAATTTATTTAAAGATTTTCTTTTCAAATAAACACTTTTAAAAAACATAATTACAGATACATTTAAGGTACTGAACATGAAATATTTTTCCTGAGCTCACGGAGTTAGTTTTTTTTTTTTTTCCCTACCATCAAAAGCCACAAAAAGCTGAAATCTCAAAAATAACCATGAACCAAAATAACAAGTGGGAAATTATTCAGAATAATACAAACGTGGTCATTCTAAAATGTTTTGTTTCAATTTCCAGATTTTTACTGTCTGTTCCAAACTGAAAAGGGACTTTGAATGGGAAGATGATTCAGAAACAGATCTAAACTTATCTAAATCATTTTTTCCAAACAAAGGCACTACTTTACTTAATTGGTGTTTCATTATGCAAACAACTACCAAGATTATTTGTTTTAGACCTTTGAACAATTTTCCAATAATTTATGTTCCGTTGTGTAGCCATCATTCATGAAAATGCAGGTTCTTTTTATTATTATTTTCAAGGAGAATGTTAGATATTATTCTAGCCATATTACTCTATATGGGAATGCTAGCTTCTTACATAACAGTAAGTTTCAAAGTGCAAAAAAATAATTTTCTGGATACTATTAGAATTAAGATCTGTCTGAACTTTACTTATGAACAGTGCAAGGAAATAATTAGGATGTTACTTCTAAAGAGACTTACACTGGCTGCTATTCTGGAGGAAAAGGATAAAGTGATCACAGGTGAGGAGTATTTTAGGTTAAAAAAAAGAAAAACACTTATAAATAGTTTATGAGATTTTCTAGAAGAGGCTGTTGACTTATATATTGTTGTTGTTTTTCTTCTTCATATACTCTTTCTCTGTATCCTGCAGTGAAGCTCCCAAAGTGTGAACCTTAACCTTTTCCTAGATGATACTCTCACTGTCCTCCTCCAATGTAAGTGTTGTCCAAGGAAGCATTGCACCAGCAGAGCTATCTCATATATCCAACACAGAATGATTATCAAGCATCTTTTACTTTGGAAAAGAAGCTTAGCTCAATACGGTCATATCAGATTGAACATGCTGTCAGATAGGTTTCTTCTAACTTTGATTAAAATGGAAGTACAGAAAAAGTGTTTTGCCAGCAACAGTACTGACAGTGAGTGTGAAGGGGGCTTTCCTTGTCTTTTCGGACAATACTTTTATTTGCACAGATGTTGCAGCCAGCAGTGAAAGGTTATGTCTTGATCCTAGTGTAACTATCCATTGATTTCAAGGGGTAACCACTGCATAAATGCCTGTCCGCTAGAAATCAACTAAAGGATGTTTTAAAGAACTTTTCAGTGAAGCTAATTTTGCATTCTCTAAATAATCCTTTAGATTCACAACCTTTTTCTCTTCACAAAAGTTTGTCACACTGAGAACTTTCACTACATTTTCTTGTGACAGTGCTTAGTAAGGCCCTGCTCTGCTACCTAGCCCTTTATTCACACAAATATTCATTAGAAGTAATTCACTCCAGGGCTACCATCTCTATCTCTAACAAGACTATGACTGACCAGGAATTTGAAAGGTTACCTGAGTCTGGGATATTAAAAACAGGGTACAGTATTTCTTTTAACTAGGCATTAGTATTTCTATAACAGTTGTAGTATTTAAGTATCTCTTCAGAGAAATTTCCATTCACATGAAGGTCTCCAAAACTGGTAGTGTAGCAAAAGGTACTGCAACATGATGATTGTCTTTGTCTTCTTTTTTAAAGTAAAAATTGTAAGACAGAAAACGTGCAAAGGAAAATTATTATTTAAAAATATATTCTTGTCCTACTAATCAGACAGTCTAACCTTTCAGTCTAAATACTTTGTATCTATTTCTTCTGACCCAGTAAATTATCCTTATTTATTTACAAGACAACCAACCCAAACAATCATGTTAAATTAATACTTTAGTGATATTTGTATTCCCTGACTGTACTCCCATCTCTCTCTCAGTGGTCTAGAATATTAAAACCACTTGTCAAGTCTTACATAATAAAATTAAATAGCTGGAAGCTAAATACGGTGAGTAGTAAAAAAAAAAAAACTTATAATGCACATGAATATTTGTAAGTTCATGAGCATGTTAATAATCCTCTGAATGGAATGATGCTGACAATACTTATGAAATATATTAAGATATTAGGTGTTGTCCTGGGTTATAATTTATATTTACTTTTTTGACAAGTACAAACCACTCTACATAACTATTCTATGTAGAAGGAGAAGGAAGTGGAAAGGGTAGAAAGGTAAGTTTATAGTACTTTTTAAAAAAAGTTCTGAGTCTTTAAATCTTCTTATACCAAGATTATTCCATTTTCTGACTGCAAAAATAGGAGATAAACATTCTAATATTGACTTTTTAGTGCTATTTCAGTCTTTTTATGACAATATAAGAATAAAGAGAAAAAAAAAGAAAATTATGAAAGTTTCTCTAGTAATCTTATTTCAGCAATAGTTAATACTGAAGATAAAGATTGGCTTGAACTTTCTCTGGGTTACTTCATTTTTAAATACTTACACATCCTGCCTTTAAAATAAGAGATCTTTCTGTTGCTAACTCACTTAAACTACCACAAAATTAGTATCTTCATTATGTATTTCTGTATATTATTAGTCCCTATATTTTAAGGAGTATCAGCATGCCTCTCAGGAAATTATATTAAAATGTGCAAAATTTGCAAGAAAACTGTGGAAATATAATTCTCTTGAAGTTTTAAAGCAATAGAGCTGTTTATACATATCTCCCCATTGTGTTATTAAACAATCCAGCAATGGATATTATCAGTTTGGTTCAAATTTTTACTTAATTTTTTTTCTTTTTTTTTTTAATCTTCTTTTGCACACAAGTTCCTTCCAGTTCGTGCTTCCTTCCTTCCATTACTTTCCAAGAACATTCAGCTGAAGAGAAAATACGGAAAAGTAAAATAACGTTTTCCACTAGTTAGAGATGATTATAAAAAAAAAAAATAAAATACGTTTTCCTGAAATAAATCCGCCATTTTGATACACTAAAGGCAATACTAATTACTCAATACTGTAGTCTGAATTGGTAAAATTCCATCTTAAACATTAATATCTAACATATGCCTACCAATCATGATTAGCTCTGCTTGTCACCTGTGAAAAATTAAAGGCCATTTATTACTGCTATTGGTTAGATGTTGAGTTATGAAACTGAAAACTTTCTCATAACACTGAATTTGTCATGATGCATTTGACAAACACTAATAACTTTACTGAATGTTATTAGAAGGAACCATGTACTGCAAAACCTTTCTTCCATTATGTCAGGATAAAGTGATATTTTCTGACCTTGGAATTTGTCCATAATTCTCATGAATATGGAATTAACATGAACAGCTTCATTCAGTTTTTGTTATTATTTTTTCCATTTACATATAAATAATATAAGTTATGTAAAATAGAAAAGAATCTGCCTCAGGCAGGGAAATACACAAAATGATCTTATGATATCCTTTTACCTCCTTGGTTTTAGGAGCAAAGATTCATCAAATTTGTATCAGATTTTCCAAAGCCAACTCCTTTTTTCTAGTTTAGGCACAGTTATGAAGCCAGGTTTTCCTATTTCAGTGTCTAAAATTAAGATCCTAAACTGACAATGAGGCAAATAAATAAAATGCTTATATCAAAGTGCTTAATAAACAAAGAAATCCTCTCAAACTCTATGAAGCACTGTGATCTTCACATGTTCTTCAAACAAAATAATTCAAGTAAGGACAGTGTCTCAACAGGTCAGCCTAGAATTCCAGCTTAAAACTACACCATATGTCAAATAATTGCTGTAGCTTTTATGTTGCAACATTTTTGAGAGGTTACCTTTTGGAAGTCATGAGATTCATTGTCTCCTTTCCTGCACAGGAAAAGCAGAAGAAATATTCTACCTTCTAGAAATTCCTCTGTGGTAAAATATGCAAATGAAATTCTTCTCCAAAATAACTGTGAGCATCCACACTCTCTATGAAAATATAAAGAGCTTTAGGAATATGAATCGAACATTGTACAATTCCCCCTATTTTATTGCATGGTTACTTAAGAGGAAAATAAACTTTACGTCAAGAAAATGCATTTTTGAGAGACATACCCTAAAGGCTTTCCAGATCCCATGAACTCATCTGTGTTTTATTTTTATTAGTTTACACAGTGGTGATGACCTACTTACAACAACTGAGTGTTTCTGATCCTGAGGGGAAAGATGTGCCTTCAAGAAAATTTTGAATTAAGAGATTGAAAGTGCATTATATGGCTAACAGAGAGAATTTTCAGAAGTATAGGAAATGATGGAAGAATTTCCTAGGCAAGAGTAAGAAAAGAAAAGTACACCTAAAGCCTGAGGAGTTGAACCTTAGTAAAAGAACCGAGGAGACAAAGGACAAGGAGAAAAGAAGTTCAAGGTTCATAAGTTGAAGCAAGTCAAAAGCTCAGAAAACACAGCTCCAACAATTTCATATGGCCATATTTTTCGCAGAGTACTCTGTGTTATTGTTACACCAGCTAGAGAAGGGTTTTGAAGCTGCTGTTTTTCTTAAATACTGAATTTGAGCATGAAATTTGTAAGTATAGTCACATTCCAAAATTCATAACTTTAAAACAAAGTCTTTTCAGACTTTGTCCATGCCTTGCTGGTTAGAGATCCTGATATGCAAAGGTCCAGATTTCTGCCTCCAATAGCTTCACACAGACTCTTTTCACACTTTTCAGGTCCCAAGACCTCTGAGAAGGCCAATAAGTAGTAAGCCACAGCTGGAGTGAAAACAAGGCAAGTGGAGTTAAATAAAGCCCCAAGGCCCCAAGGCTATGCTGCTAGCTAATGTATCCCGTATTTACCCAAGACTCAGAAAGGGATGAACAGAGAAGCTATAATACCTTCCCATCTCATCATGTAGTTTCTCACATAGCACATACCTCTCCTCTTTTCCTCTTATCACCTCTCCTGATTGAAATTTACTAGCCTACAAATAGCACTGTAGGAGTCTTTACCTTCTGAAGAAGCCTCGTATGCCAATCATCACTACAACATAATCTCTCAGGGCTGGAGAGTAAAGAATAGGAAATTAGGCACGCAAATTTTTTTTTCTATTCAGTTACAATCACAATAGAAAATCACAGAGCCATGGGACTCCCTGATGAAGAGCTCAAAGATCTTTCCATACAGAAGGAAATTAAATCCTCATAACTAACTCTTTTTGTCTTACACTGCAACTGAGAGATTCATTATATATTTCCCATGATTTATCATTCAAGGATAGTGTCTTATTTGCCTGAGGTAATCTAGGTATATCATGAATATATAGGTCTAAAATTGCTGTGCAGAGCACAGACCAGAATATTCAGAGCAGACTTACAGAGAGGAAGAGTAGTAGTTTCCTAATGAAAATATCTAGAAAATGTTGTACTGAGTAAAGAAATATATTCTGAAAAGTTTCTCTCTTCTCTGTGAAAAATCATTGCCCCGGAGTCCCAAATTCTGTGAACACCAAGAGTTCACAGATTGTTAGCCAAGGATATATTATTGCTTTTTTCAATACTACACTGAAATTCTCTTGACGTTAGGGAGAAAAGTCGATTACACCCATTTATTTCAAAGCTGCAGAAGGAAGGGATATTTGACAACTAAATAAACTGTAATGCCAAGAACAGGGTTTTCATTTGTAGAGTACTTACCATTGTAGACATACATGTACCACAAGTGCCTAAGACTTCCACTAAGTTATGCTTATATTTTTTTTTAATTTTTTATCCATCCTGTAGATTATTTTCCAGACTGGAGGCTTGTCCTGCTCTTTAATTTCATGCAAAGACTTTCATGAAGTGTAACTTCATTGAATGAATGAATGACCACATCAATTGAAAAGGTGAAAGATTAATACATTCAAATGGATGAAGACCATGGGATTTGCTAAAGACTTGAATTGTTTAAGTGTTGGGAACTGCTGCAGGTCTCACTTTGCCTTTGCACTTGTATCCCTCCACTCAACTTTGGAGAAGCCATTCTGGTTATACAAATACAACAGCTTTCAACTCGACAGTTACCTCATGAAGAATGAGCCTTGTGCACAAGCACATGCCAAGGGCTAAAAACTTATTTTTATTTTATTCTAAATTATCACTAACACTAGGGTATAAGATTATAAATGTATTGTCATGGTTTTATCAGTATTCCAAATCATGACATCATGAGACAGACTGTCTGATTCTTAAGCGCAGTGCCAGGTGCACGTCCTGGATGCTGTGTTTCTAGCAGACTCAGCTAGTGAGTTCCAGCTCTCAGAGATGTGATTTCTGATTCTGGGGGATGGGGAAGAGCTCTTGTCCTTCCAGGAGGTCAGCCATGAGGGCTTGTCAATAAGGACTAGGACTCTCTCTCTCACTCCTTTCATTTCTTAGGTTCATTTGATTTATTATTCGTAATTATTCTGTATTATCTTACCTTCCTTCTAAAAAATTAGCTCTTCTATCTCAATCAGGGTTTTTTCTCTTCCCTCCCTGCCTTATCCTGAAGGGGAGAGGGGTGTCGCATGATTAATTCTTCAAACTGTGACATGTATGTAACAAAACATATAAATCCTTAGAAGAACAATGATTTATGGAGGAAGAGTATTCTGTGTTTCTGCCACACTGGTGAAACGTAGAGGTCTCTTACACCATAGACATAAGCAAACACAAATGGAGAAAGCTCAAAAAAATTCCAGAGTTACTTTAATGTATGGCATTAGTATTTTCAACGTATAGGTCATACTTATCATGGATCTTTAATTCTGCTAAAAAGATTATAATGAACTTAATGAAAAAAATAATGCTTTTCATGTAGCTGCCTGCTTTTTTTTAATACTCACCATATTAGCATTCAACTTCTTAGTGCAAGTGGTTTGACAAGCTATAATGACTCTTTACCGGCAGTCTCTGTCATTTTTCTTAATGCAAAAACATCCTCCTGGCAATGATTCCAAATCCACAGATACAGATGGAGGCAGGTTTCAAATGAAGATAAAGTTCCTTAGCCTGACAAAGAGATTAGACTAAGGGTCATAGCCTTCTCTGCAGTGCAGCACACAAGATGTGGTAATGCACATTCTGCAGTTATGAAAATACCTTCAGAGAATAAAAATTTATTGAACCTGAATAGTATTTTAAACAGTCTAGGGTCAGTAAATATTCCTCATACCTCATATAGATCTGAGGGAGAATTTTTCTTTCATTTCTGGAAGACTGTCACTGGATTGTAAAGTTTCAAAGTCCAACATTAAAAGTTTTAATTCTGGTGAGTTGAGAGGCAAAGAGATCCACAGGTGTTTTTAAATAGTTACACTTCAGTAACTAAATGTTTAAGATTTATCTATTTCAAGGTAACAGTGATTATTATTGAGAGTGACTATTTAATGCTATTGATCCATCTCATTTTGCTTCTCATAATGTTTCATTTTTTCATAGGCATTCTCATAAGCATTCATAGAATCTTAGAATGTTTCGGACTGTAAGGGACATTAAAGATCATTTAGTTCCAAACCTTTATCGGCAGAAATAACTTATGCTAGGTCCTATATCCCCCCCCTTCATATATAGTGCAGCAGCTAGAAAAGTGCAGGAAACCTCTGTTAGAATAGCAAAGAATGTATTGATTACAATAAAGAAATCCAATTTACTTGCCAGGTGATGTTATGTTGTGAAAGATTATTCTTCTGCATCATTATCTCAAAGCTTGCTGAGGGCCACAGATGAACAAGACCAAGCAAGTTTGGGTCAAGGGTTGTGAAATCCTTTGTCTGAGGGACACAGATGGACGAGGCCAGGGGCAAGGCCAGGGGCAACCAGAGAGATAAGCCAGAGCTTAATGGGCAGGAAGCAGTCTTTTGTGTGGGCTTATCTCAAGGGAGATAACCACCTCAGGGGGTACTGTACATTACTGTTACCCAAGCACCCAGGAATGCCACGTTGGCAGAAGAAGGATAAAAAAGGGATGAACAACGATCAGATTAGGTTTCTGACAACAGATTCCTTATGCTGAAGAAGAGAGGGGTTTCTGACATCAGGTTCCTTACGACCTGAGACCTGCAAGAAGGTTTCTGACATGAGAAGCCTCACGACATGCCTCTCCCTCCTGGACTTGCTCTTCACTCTACTTGCTTGCTGCCTAAGGCTGGCCACTCTGCTGCTCCTCTCCCCCTGTGCTTTTGCCCTGGACTGTCAGTGTCCTACTACAACAGTCAGAACGTCGTGCAATTGGACCACGATTGGATCCTGGTGGTCACTATCCCCTCTTTACATAATCCTTGCCTTTTTCTATCACCTGCCTTCCCTTTCCCATCACCCTAATCACCCCCATTCCCCTTCCCCATCTCCCTTGTTAAGATTTGTAATAAACTGGTTGGACCAACATTTGAACCGTTGTTTCTTAATCTCACACCAGGTATACATATATCAAAGAACCTCCTCTCCCTCCTATAAATAGGACGAGACATGTGAACATATAGTGGGAAGAAAACTAAACCACAAGACATTATAGCACAAGTACTCAGTAAACACAACACAAGTAGCAAAAGAGACAGTGAGCTGAAACAGCTGAAAACAAGTTCCATTATTAATGGTGCTCATAGGATTGTTTAGTAACAATTTTAAGTCAGCTTCACACTGATAGTCACCCTTGGAGTACTACTAGTAACTGGCTTGACTATAACCTTTTGGATAGATCCAACAAAATACTTCAGCACAGGGTTCATTTTAAGTACACTTTACTTTAAATGCTTTTTTTTTTTTTTTTTTTGTGTGTGTGTGAGTGTGTGTGTGTGTGTGTGTGTACAAATGCGTTTTTCCTGGAGTAGAAGACTATTTTTTAGCTTGTGATTTTTCAAGTGCTTCTAGGGAAGTCTTATCTTTATGAAATCTAACAAGTTTAAGTATTTTGGAAAGCATACATGAGTTTTTAAAGTAGCTATCCCCCATAGCCCTGGCAGTGATTTAAACTAGCTATGAAAAGATTACTCTTAAAATAAGAAGGGCTATTTATTAAAGTTTGCATAAGTGCTTTTCCATTAAAATTATATAGATAGAAAGATGGAACATAAATTGAAGATAGAAAACTTTAAGCTGTATCACTAATCACTGACTTCTAGGATGTTTTAGGAGCTCTTTATTGTAGATGTATGTCTGTGAGCATGACAGGAGAATATAGACGTTACTCACATAAACTGTCTGCTTTTTAAGACCCAATTTCATCTATTATCTTCTAATGCCGTATATCGAACAAAGTAGCTCCATACTTTCCCAAACTGACACATCACAACTGGAGCTCATAAGTCCTTCACATACAACACAGTTTTTATCTTTGGGGTCAGGAAGACCAAACTGTTTTTATATTATTTTAAATATAGAATAATAAAATCATAGAATTGCTCAGGTTGGAATAGACCTTAAAGATCCTTGAGTCCAACCACAACCTAACCATCCAATGTTTCCGTTTCCTGTCCTCCTACTCCAAGTGACTTATTGCTCTCTTATTCTTTTTCCTTTTTTTTTCCTTTTTTTTTTTTTTTTTTTTGGTAAAAGGTATTTTTTTGTTTACAAAAAAAAAAATATGATTTCTCCTTTTATTCAGATTTTTCTCCAAAAATCACCAACAAAACCAGACTCCACATTTCACAGCTGATTTTTATTTAGTGATACAAACTACCACAGACAGTTTAAGGTAAGCATCCATGATTTATGTCTTTAACTAAAGGATTTCTGAAATATGAGTATTTTCCAAACTTGTCCCAGAACCTATGACTAACATTCTCCCTCACAAGATCCAATTTCATTATTCATTATATTGTTTAATTATTGGAATATCTTTTATCTGCATAATTTTCCTACCGATTTGACATACACGAGTGTCAATTCCTCATCTTACTTCCAGTTATTCACCTTCTGCTAGCCTTGACGTGCATCTTTCACAGATGTTTTGTGGAACACACCCTATGGAGAAGGAAAAACAACCACCTAGGCAGGCACAAAGCACCCACTATCCCCCGATCTACCCTGCTGAATTTTAGAATCTTCAAATTTTTGTTTACTCTCTTCATGTATGTTTGTTAAGTTTCCAGTTCTCATTTAGTGCATGTCACCTTTGATATGTCAATTTCTGACCAGTAACACTAATTTTTGTTTGTTTTTTTCAATCACAGATTTAGCTGAGAGAAATTAAAGAGGGGAAGATAACATCAATTATAACTATAGTGAAACAAACATGCTTACTCAGCAAATGCTTGGTAACAGTTTGATATCCCTTTCATATTTAAAGCTCTTTATCTGGCATGAAAAGACAGTCAGGATATATTCAGTATATGAGCCTGACTTCTCCTGCAACATGGCATTATATAGCAATAATATTCTCACATGTATACTCACTTACAAACAAACATAATTCTGTGTTCTCCAAACTTTGTGGTGCCTTGTTTCATTAATCAAATATCCACTTATTTGCAATAATCATGCCAGTGCATGAACACAGTCAGGATTCCAATGATCTCATAAACCTAAAGAAACATAACATACTTCAATCTCAGAAATTAGCATGCCTTCCTGTTTTATAGTTATACCACTTGGTGTTTTATATTAATACCTCTTTCTGCAGTAATGTAAGTCATCAGAGATACAAAATGTAATGGAATATTGTTGGAAAGGTTCAGTTTCTACTGATATACCACCAACATCTACCTCTGATGTCATGAGCCAACATCATAAAATATGAGGCATTATTTTCTGAGCAGCCTTCATCACCTACATAAGTATAATCATATGTAAATAGCCCCAGATATTTGATGTCAAAATAAAAGTATTTATATTTATTTTCCTGCTTTAGGTGTCATTAAGTACATATGTTGTCTACGTAATATAGCATTTGAAACCTTTGCCTCAAAGATATACTCGGCTCAGAAGTTTCTCAAAAATCAGATGGGGGTTGTGGATTTTCTCAAATACTTTTGCTCTTTTGTCTGATACATGTCTTTTTTTTTTCTTTTTTTTTTTTTACTATTGTAGAGTACACACTGTGTAGATACTTGTACATTCTTGTAAAACCACAGACATTTAATAGAAGAAATGCATAGATAGTGTCATTCACATGGGATATGAATAGATAAAGTGATTTCTGAAGCTGATTCAGGCTACATACGATTTTAGATATAACTTGCCCCTGAAGTTTAGATTTAACTTCTTATAATGTAATAGCATGTCTCTGAATGAAGCATTCTTCCTGTAAGATTTTTCTGTTGTATGCATATTAGTTTTCCTCTAGATTCACAGAGGAGTCATACCTTGACAATTATGATTCATCACTAAGCATTTTTGTTGTTATTTAGTGGCAGCCTTATTTTCTTTGTTTGTTGTCTAGCTTGTATTCAGGAAGAAGTTACAATCGTAAGATGGAGTCCTGAAGTAAATATTACATCAAATAAAATACAAATACAAATAGAAATTAATCATCCCAGCCTCTAGGGATTTTACAAAACTCAATGACAGTACAAATGTTTGCACTTCTTACTAATGGAGCATTTAATAAAATTTAAAATGGACAAAATAGCAAATGCCTTCTGACATAACACAGCACTCTAAGACAAGATTTAGAAAATCAATGACTTCTCTGTTAATCCATCTCTTTTAATTATTAACAGAGCAAAATATACCATCTTACTATTTTCTGAGACATCCAAAAACATATTTAAATTTTCTAATTAAATAGAAAAAATATATATAGAATATATAATATAAATAGAAATAAACTGCTCTCTGAAGAGCAGTTAACTCTCTTGCAAAGTTATATCAACAGCTAGTTTACTTATTGTCATCAAATAACACAAGGTTAAGCCTCTTCTAATTAGGGGCATTTCGAGACAAGTATATAACTAACGTTATAACTATTAAATGACCTCCTTCAATGCACTCCTTATTTTGTAGAGATAAGAAAGTCCACTAAAACTTGGACAAGCTCACCACTTCTAAAACAACATCTCCCCATGTGCTCCTGAGAATCCCTGCAAGAAGAACTTTTACTCTTCCCATCTAACAAGAATGGGCAGTAGGTTTATTTTATAGGAGATAATAACTGGAAACAAATTAAGATCTAAACTTTTCATGTCACAATTTTTTGAATGTGAACACGTCACGTCACAACAACTTTTTTGAATGCTGATAGATATCATGAACAGTACTAGAATTATTTTTCTAAGAAAAAAAGAAAAAGTAAACTCTTACTACTGTAAGAATGTCTTACTATAAGGACAAGCTGCAAAAAAAAAAAAAAAAAAATCTGTCAAAATACTCAGTGCAGTAGAAGAAGGTATATGAGTTTGGAAATATCTCTACTACAACTGCACAAAAGCAGCACATTTCTTTCTATGCTTGGATGTCCTGTCAGTAGAAATAGGGAAAACTCCCTGTCTCAGAAGACCATTTTATAAGGCTCTCAAATGTCTTCCTAAAGTCATAAGATTCCAAATAACTGAAAATTACTTCTTCCTAGAAATCAAACCACTTCCTTGTTGTTCACAAAGGAATAGTTTCTGAAGTGTATAAAATAACATTTTTAAAGTGTGTTGCGCTGGTATGTATTTGCACCTACGGGTCTTTTTTTTTTTTTTTTTTTTTTTTTTTTTTTTTTTTTTTTTTTTTTTTTTTTTGCTTTCATTTTTCTTGCCTAAGAAACATTTTGTACAGGACTTAAAGAGAAATATTTCCAATTTCACACAGGATTCCTAGGCTGTTGCATAGATTTTCTGACAGAAATTTAAACACCATAGATTCATTCTGTCTTCCAATATTATTTTCCTGTTATGATCCCAAAGTTATACCAATTAGGCTTTTAAAGAATTCCAGCTTTTGCTACCAAATAAAGTTTATAGCTCTTGTACGCAGTAGAAAACAAAAATAAATTTAAAAAATGATTTCAAGGTGTCCAGTCAATAAAAGAGCACAGAGATAAAACAGGCACAGAAACAACTTAGCTAATGATCTCAAAGAGGGGAGGGTGAGTGCTTATCTTTAGCCATAGCTTTTGATTATTTTGATTATTATCATATTCATAGTTTTAGATCTTACCATCAGCTGCAGTATCACTTATTTTGATTTTGAGGCATAACTTGAAATACTGAAAATCCTTACAAATATTTCAATATTTAAAAAAAAAATGGACATGTGGGAAATAAATTAGTTTATAATTCAACCAGTTACAAACCTATAGATTCATGAGAAAAATAATGTATATGCATCCTTCTCCATAGACAGCCTATATGTACTGGCTAGCAACCTATCCCTGAATACAGCAGCAACTACAGTTTAGTGCTCAGGGAATACAGGAGTTATCCTCTTCATGTGTTTCTGTCATGCCAGCTATTTCAACGAATCAATAGACTGGGCATGGGGAAATCATCTCCCCATCTATGATGACATGCTGGCAAGGTGTGCTCAGCAACACAGTCAGTGCCACACTGAGGGTGCTACTCAGCACAGTATGTCAGTGCCGTCTTCTCTTCTTGACTATGTTTCTTCGGCTCTGGGAGAACCTCAAACAATACACATTCTTATTGGAACGAAACATAGGACCATACAAGAGTCTTCCTCCAAGCAAGCACCACTGCTACCAGGTTGGACCCCTGAGAATCATGGAAACTAATAAAGCTTTTCATACACAACTGGGACTATCTGTGTAGAAGCATAGCTCAATTTAAAAATATGGAATGTGAATGAAATGTGAAATAAGACCTATACAACTTAAAATACATGCTTGTTTCTATTAAAACATGTTAAAATGTAAATTATGTACATACTATTACAATTTGTATGGAGAAGTATACACAATATATATATATATTCTGCTTGCTTGTTTTTCATTGGTTTTGTTTGTTTGGTTTGGTTTGGTTTGAGTTTTTTTTTTTTTTTTTTTTTTTGCATGCTTTTTATTTGCTCTAGCTTTTTTAGCAAGCAGAAATATACCCTGAAAAATATAGCAAAGTCTCAACAGTTAGGAATACATGTAAAAATCTTTTTCTGAGAAGGAAACAAACAAATAAAAAACTGATTTTTAAAGCAGAAAGAAATGCCAAGTTACAATGCAACACCATTGTGTTCAATGTCAGAGTGAAAAGATTTATTAGCTGGCATGAATGAAAACTATCCCTTCTAAACTGAAGCATTTATCTTCACAGAAATCTTTCCTGGATGCTGAGGAGACTGAGTCTGCACATACAGGGCTGAAAAGCAGTATATCTGACAGTTTAAAAGTTGTTAATTTAGGGACAAATACTAATCTAGTAGGTACTTATGCTCATGAACTTTAGAGTTATGTAGTATAATAACTTCTTAGCTAACCTACCAGGGAGATGTGAAGGGCTTGTTAGAATATGGGCTTGTGTTAGAATATGTTTTGGTTGGTTTCTTTTGAGTAAAGAAACATTATTTATCAAGTCTGATTTAGCACAAATACTGTGAGGTGCCTCAGTGGTAACTACGGTCCTTTGGTAAACAATTAAGAAATAAAAGAACACTAAAAACAGTAATAATTATATCTCTCTAGAAAAAGTACTCCAAATCCCTGTTAATCTTTATGAGAACATGAATCTGAGCTTCCTGATGTCAGGACTATTATATTGGCATTTGTCACATTAGGGAAACTCAGTTCCCAGCTTCAGAGGATCAGTGTTGCTACAAAAGACTCAAACACTCAGAGGTGAATTAGAACAAGAAATAATAATAAATTTGGTCTTTCTAAGCAAAATCAATATTAGGTGTAACAAAATTTGTATACAAATGGTATTCTATTGAAAAGCCAAGTAGGAATCAGCACTGAAGATCAACACAACAGTAAATGTAGAAGCTTAAAATTAATGCACTAAATATTGTATTAACCATACCATCATGTCAAGTTAACAGGAGCACTAACATAGATTTCAGCAAACTTCTTTATGAAAAACAGACAAGAAGCATCAGGCAAGTGTGTTGGCTGATGAGAAAAAGACTAAACTCTTGCAAGAAGTTTCCAGGATGTTTTACCCATTCAGGTATTTCTCTAAAGATTTTAAATTTTATTGAGTGTTTAATGAAATTAAAATTGTCTTAAGAGTTTTAAACATTTGTATTAGTGAAGAGAGTTTCAAACAAGTATGTAAGAATACAAATGTGAATATTTTTATAAGGGTTCTTTACTTTAATTGTTAAATACCATGTTGGAAAACCAATCACTGAAACTAACACTTTGTAGTTACTAAGAAATAAAGCTGTAAGAGTCCTTCCTTCCTTTAATCACTGCAATTATGACATATATTTCAATTTAATACATGTCAACAAAGAGTATTTTAATTTCTCTGCAGATAAAGGGACAGTGTGTGATGTATAATGTGAATGACATAAATGGGAGTCACAATCCATCCTTCAAGACTTTCTGATATAACTAAGGCTCAGTATTGTATTTTAATCTATCTGCCTATACTTATGTGCCACAGTGAGCTGCGTGTTGCCCTTCTGTTGTGGAGTATGATACATTCAAAAGATGTTTAACATGCATGGTCATCCACCCAGAAAAATGCTTCTATGTCAATTCTTTTGGGGAAAAAAAAAAAAACACCCAGAAACAACAACAACAACAAACAAACAAACAAAAAAAACCACTTTATTTGTAATTTATAGTGAAATGAAGGCTGCTCAACAGTGGATTATTCTGGAATTAAAACAAGACCCAACTCTCCACTCTCCTTCAAATGAGAGGATGTGCAAGTTCCTTGCTTATGAGGAATGCTCCAAAAGTAATGTTTCCTATCTTATTACATTGCTCTATGACATCAGTGGTGGATGTTGGTGATATGGTAGTAGAGATTGAACCTTCCCAGTAATATTCCATTACATTTTGTTGCTGGGTGAGAGACAGCACCAGACGGGCAGTCTGACAAAATGGCATCCAACACAGGACTGCACATGAAGAAAAGACATAGAATTTAATTCCTTCATTAAGAAAAAATGGCACCCATTAACATTCATTAATGCTTGCTGAACATTTATGAAGACCAAACAGTGGATGTGTGCACAGTAAGGTGGTGAGTGGTGCATTTCACCAGTAACAACAACATGAAAGACAAGCCACATACCAGATGGTCATGCAGATTTTTATGGGTTTGTCATGGCAGCTCTTGTTCATCACTGGCAAAAATGCATAGCTAATGGTGGTGACCGTGTTGAAAAATAGTCCAAGAAAGCCATACAATACCATGTTAGGATTGTTTGTTTCAGAGAAGGTCCAATATTTGTCAGCATGTTTGCAGCCCAGGTGAAATTGTTTTTTTCACACTGTTTACAGCTTTTTTTCAGTGTGATGTTTTGACCTTTTTCCCTATTTCCCTCCAAGGAAAACTGAAGGCAATAAGTACAGTTGAGGTATTCTCTGGATTTTTTCCACTGATAAAATAAAGTAACAAAAATGCAATAAAAGTGCAATTATTAGACAAGCATTCATTTTGAGTGTATCTAATTCAGTATACTTTTTTGGTAGCAAACTACCAGAATGTTTCTACTGAAGGAACAGGTTTTTTTTGTTGTTGTTGTTGTTTTTTTTTTTTAAAGACAGATAAAGATTTAGCTTCTTAGAGCAATTTATGTCCCTCACACAGAATATTCTCTAAGTCACAAAACACCAAAACTCAATGACAGTGTGTAAGAAAGTTATAACACAAATGTAAACTTTCAATAATGAAGTGCCAGAATTTCAGACATAATTTTACAAATGTGAAATGCAGGAATTTGCAGCTTAGTAAATGCAATCAGAATCATGTAGAAGTTAATAGTGGCCACTATTGACTTGAGTGGTTCTGAGCTTAATCATCAGGCCCTAAAACTAAAGGCATCTGATACTGATATTACAGCTAAATTTAAGAATGTCTAGATGACAGCAAGTTACATCTGAGAAGTTAGTATCCCTTGCAAATTCCATTGTGTGCTAATTTCCAACAACATTTTTAATCTACTTAGAAACCCACATCAATATCATGTCATGCTCATTTGAAATACCTACAGAGGATAAGGTGATTCTCTCTGTCATAAATGATTACACCAGGTTTTTAACATGGACTTTTCCATTAAGTGTCAAATATAAATAAATAATTAAATAATCTAAAGCTGGCTGTTTTTTGTTTTGTTTATTTTTGCCTTTGCTTCTAATGTTATTTTAATGGATTGATTGTCCTTTATACTGAAGGCTCTATATATCTCTGTAAATTTCTTCCTATTCAACAGAAGTCTCTTGAGATTTCAGGCTTTAAATCAAGTTTTAAGAGGGCCTTTAAGAGAGGAAAGTTAGCATCTTTCAACCCCAGCTGTCTTTGAGAAATTTCTACCCACAAAGAAAATTGGTAATGAGAGACACCAGGTGAAATACTGCAAAACTGATAGTGAAAATGGCAGACTGTTGTGTCTAACACTGCTGATCCGGTAACAGTAGATCAGATAAGTTGTATGACTTACCAGAAAAGATACATATGAATCAAAGTGCATCCTCGATTTGTATTTGGCTTCCATATGCTTGCAGTGTCCTTAGCACTGCAGGAGGGTTATGATGTTCTGTTAAGTAAAAATGAGTACCAGTTTTATGCCATTTGTTCTCATTCCATGTTAATCAGCAACAAACCATCCTACAGAGAATAAAATTATATTTTATTTCTTCCCTAATAATTAAAAATATGTGAGAATTCCTGAGAAGTGTCTGATATATTTATATATTTATATTTAGATCTATAGATTTATAGTTAGATCTTACCAGTGTATGATCTTGACACGATCACGCATTAAACAATACAATTAATCTCTGTCACATATGCAAAATCACAGCCTGCTTTCCCAAAAATACCACAGATAAAAAATAGTCACATATAACTAGTCTTTAGGAACTTTGAGCCTGAGTCTTTAGAGTGCAGCTGTACTCTTGTTATTAAATATCGCAAAAAAATGTATATGTATATATATCTCAATAATTATCTTCTGCCTACCACTATAAAGATGGATTTTGAGCTAGATTCATAGAAGTTCACCCCATTATCAATAAGTGACGTAGCAAATTACACTTTCTACTAAATCTGAATGACAGGTGTTCTCCAAATTAAAGCCTCAGAGCTATATACATATACCTATTTACGTATACAAATTTACATACATTTGTGAGGGGCTGTGTTAGTTAAGGATTAATAATTGAATTTACAGCCATAATTTATAACTGAGATTATTCTATAAAAGCTGTTTTTCCAAATTTCTTAGGATATACGCTCAGGTTCCTGGTATTGAATTCACCACAAGAATTCTAGTTCCTCTCGGTTTATCCCTTTGAAGGATGATGAGAAATTTTCAGTAGGCACCTAAACAATTGGCCTACATGGTGTACTTGAATTTCCAAAAAGCATTAAAATTTCCATCACTAGTGTTTCCTTTTAACATTCAGCTGGAGATAAAGGAAAGGTCTCTTTTCTTTTAATTTATTAAAAGAAAGGAAACATAGAATAGAATTATATAACTGCCTCTCTCTGTGGAAGAAAAAGGATAGTTACCAGGAGGATTGCATATGAAACTGCTCCCATCAAAATCTTTATAAATGGCCTTGGAAAGGGAATGACTTGTGAATTGAAGATACAAATTAGTTGGGATCATTAAATATAAGCTAAGTGCAAAAAGCTGCAAAGGCTCTTGCAATACTGATTAAGCTAAGAGATAATGCAGTAATAAAAGCAGAAGTAGAAGAAATTTAAAATTTAAAAAAAGTGCATACATGAAAAAAACAATCTTAACACTTCATCTACACTGTTGGAATCTACTGACAGCAACTGAGGAAGACATCTTGTCATCTGGATCCCTTTGAAAATTCAAAGCTCCATCCAAAGAAGGAGGAAAAAAAAAAAAAATCATTGGCAATTGCTTAAAAGGAAGAACAATCACCTATGTAATTTCTCTATTGTATAAGCCATGCTATGCGGGAAAAAATATATACACATGTATATATATATAGTCACAGAGGAATATTCTAGACTTCAAAAAAAAAAAAAAGATAAAAGATGCGGAGAAATTAAACTGGGGATGATTTTAATGATTTTCTTTGTGTTGTTGTTGTTGTTTTCCCCTGATTATCAGACAGCACCTGCAAATAACCAATTAAATAATCACAAAGCAAGTTTAAAACAAATGAAAAATTTATTTTCCAGTGAATGGACACCTAGATGCAATATACACTGCCATAGCACATGGAGATGAAACATGCAAGTTAGTTAAAGAAGATAAATCCTAGTTAGTTAAAGAAGATAAATAAGGCCATCAGTGTGATTTAACAAGATGCTCCAGACACAATCTACAGCTCAAAAGAGTCCATGCTGATTATGAGAACTGGAAATGAAATGCAGAAAAACACATCTTTTCCTTAAGGGCTACTTACGTAGGTGAGGATGAAGGTAGGACAAATTGGACTTTTGATCTACCCTCACCTGGCTGTTCCAATTGTGTCACAGAAGACAGACTACTGAAACAGAGATAAACCCTGCCTTCTTCAGGAGCAAAGAATGCACATTTGTACATTGTAAAGAGATAGCAACAACTTCCCCAGTACATTAAGTAATACTGTCAAGAACAGAAAATGTATCATGCAATCTTTTAAATGGTTTTTGATTCCTCCAGTTATGCTTACTACACTGGGAGTTAAAAACTCCCAGAAATTAGAACAGCAGCATTAAGCTCTTATTTTCTACTACATTTGCAGCTTCAAATGATTTCCTCTTATTTGTTTATTGCATCTACAAAGCAAAGGCAAAAGAGAATTCAGCAGTTCTAACATAGGTATAACATGGACTGGTTTCCAAATCAATCTAAAACACCGATGTGGTGCTCACTATGCTCAAAATGGTCATTCCACTCATGACAATGCAACTTCAAGCACTGAGAAGCACTCTGGGCACCTGCTGGGTACTAGGTAAGTCATCTGGAGAATATAACTTGACAGCTACTTCTTTGAGTGAAAACAGATGATGTTCACTGACATCTTTGGAACACTTAGCAAGGCTTCTTTACAGTTATTTATTCATGACTGGAGATAAATCTGATGTTTCTTTCCAGTCCCTAAGCTGGGAGGGAAATATAAATGGGAATTCATCTGGCCTAGAAACATAGTAATGTTTTCAGATCATGTTTCACTTGAAATATATTTTTATTAGTGCATTTCTCACCCAGGAAACTGTTGATTAGTGTATTCAATCTCTGTGCACAATATACTCTCTCCAATGTTCTCTCATTCTCAGAGTGATGGATGAGAACATTGGAAAGGTTTAGATTAATCCCTAAACTTTCCTATTAACTAACTTTGTTCCTCTTATTCTCACATCTTCCCAAGCCAGCTAATACTAAATCTAATTTGTGTCTCTCCACAGGCATATGGCAGAATTTAAGGTGGCAGGGATATCAAGTTAAAAAGACATTCTTACAGTTCTCAAAATTACCATGCAGGTGGATTAAAATTTTATTGCTCATGAACTGCACAGTTCATGAAATACACTATTCTAATAATTCTACCTCAATGAAATCAGGTGGTAGATGCAGCTGAAAATCTTTAACTAGGAGAGTCTTATGCTGGAACGCTGACTTTCTAGTATCTACATGCTCTACAGGAAAATGCTGACTCCATAAAAAGCTCTGATATAAATAAGACAAATAATTTCCTGATACTTTACATTTTCACACAGTCAACTATGAAGATAAGCAATTTTGGCACTGAGCTGAAAGTTATAAAGCTCCCATCCGGGTATATTCTGTTCAGGGCCAAAAATTTCTTCTGAATTTCCTCTCTATGTACTATAAGTGCCAGCAACAGAACTCTGGAGTAATAGTGATTCAGAGGAAATCAACTGAGACTTGAAAGATTAGTGATAGTAATAGTTAATGGTAATAGCAATTGTCCAGCAGTATATAAACAAACAATCATTGAAGTAAAGAAAGTAATAGCATTTCTAGTAGTCACTGAAAGCAGCTGGTTCCATGGAGAGAGACAAATCATGGCTACACTTAGTCCTGTAAGACTTTTGCTAATGGCTACCAGTATTCTTGGCTACACCAGGTAAAGTATTGCCAACAGGTCAAGGGAGGTGATCTTTCCCCTCTGCTCAGAGATGGTACCAGGAATACTGTGTCCAGTTCTGGGTTCCCCAGTATAGAACCACAGAATTGCTTAGGTTGGAAAAGACTTTAAAGATCATTGAGTCCAACCACGACCTAACCATACTTCCCTAACTCCAACAGCCCTCCACTAAATCATGTCCCTGAGCACCACACCCAAATGGTTTTTAAAGACATCCAAGGATGGTGACTCAACTACCTCCCTGGGGAGCCTATTCCAGTGCTTAACAAACCTTTCTGTAAATAAGTTTTTCCTGATATCCAACCTAAACTTACCCTGGCAGAACTTAAGGCCATTTCCTCTCATCTTGTCACCTGTCACCAGTGAGAAGAGACCAACCCCGCTCTCGCTGTAAGCATCTTTCAGATATTGGAAGAGAGCAATAAGGTCTCCCCTCAGCCTCCTCTTCCCCAGGCTTAACAGCCCCAGTTCCTTCAGTCACTCCTCATAGGGCATATTCTCCAAGCCCTTCACAAGCCTTGTTGCCCTTCTTTGGACCTGCTCCAGCACCTCAAAGTCCTTTCTGTACTGAGGTGCCCAAAACTGAACACAGTACTCGAGGTGAGGCCTCACCAATGCCAAGTACAGGGGCAGGATTACTTCCTTAGTCCTGCTCACCATATCATTCCTAATCCAAACCAGGATGCTATTGGCCTTCTTGGCCACCTGGGCACACCACCGTTTCATATTCAGCTGACTGTCCATCAATACACCAAGGTCCCTTTCCATCAGGCAGCTTTCCAGCCACTCATCTCCAAGCCTGTAGTGTTGCCTGGGGTTGCTGTGACCAAAATGCAGGACCCAACACTTGAACCTATTGAAACTCATAAGCCACTGCCTTTCCTACCTTGCCTGTCTCTTTTGAAAAGTCAGTAGCCATCCATCACAGCACTCCAACTGTGCGAGTCATTCCACCATGTTTCCATGATGGTGACTATATCATAGCTTTTGAACCACACAGTGGCCCCCACCTCCTCCTGTTTATTACCCATGCTGTGTGCATTAGTGTAAAGGCACCTGAGCTGGGCCTCCTTTTGGGTGGTAGTAGTCCTAATACCCTCATGACCATATTCAGGTGTTTCCATAGCCACCAACCTCACACCAACCTTGGTGTTCTTCGTATAAGAAAAGCATGAACATAAAGCAGTGAAAGACCAAATTCATTAAAACAGAGAAGGAAGTTTTAGGGTGATAAACAGATACTTCTGATGCTCTATCGATACATTTGATCAGATCCAAAATTGTGTATAGTAATTCTTTTTAATAACACTTTGGGCATTTAGCTACTATATCAGTGAGAGCTCTAAAAATAAATGTGACATTTACCCTTACCTAAGAATTCTTTGCAGCACAGGATTAAAATTGTCAAAATCCCAGCCAAGAAGGTTATATAAGAATGAGAACTGTGAAGAGAAACACCCGATTTGCAGCTAAATTAGTGCAAGAAATTTTATTTAAATACGATTTTAAAAGCTGTCAGAACAGTACAAGAAATCCAATTGTATCTCACACGGGTTTATTAATTGTTTCTGCAAGCAAAACACGTTAATGTAAAGTCTAGCTAGAGATATCCTCACCTAGATATAGAATAATAAGACTAGCTGCCTGTCCTTGTTAAAGAAAAATATTTTGTTCCCCAAGTTTTTGCACTTACAATTCATTTACTTCATGTTTTCACAAAATTCTTGCTGTTCCACTGCTGTATATACTGTGGGAATAAACAGCTAAAACACAAAATGTGTTTCATAACACAATTTATTATTTTTGGCTTAACTTCTATCAAAACGTTGACAAAATATTTTAACTTTCCCAAGTAGCAACTTCTTCAAAAAAATAAAATACACTGTTTCATATAATTCTGTTTCTAAACATATAGGTATGAAAGAATTTTGAAAGTAAACTTCATGCTTTAGTAATCTTTTACTCTAATCACATGCTTTAGAAACTGAAAAGATGAACATGAGGATATATATGACTGCCTACTGATGTGAGTGCTCAGCTGAATCTAAATTAGCTGGGCTGAATCTCATTCGCCGTTTACACCAATTTCACATAAGTTGTGAATGTCATCCAGTTTCTAGGCATAGATGAAAGAGGAAAGTACCAATGGCATGAGGCAAGCAGCAGAAGGCAGACACATGGGGCTATCCACCCAGTCTTTGTACAGTCTCAAGCACACATCATCAGGAAAAGGATCATCCAACTACTTTATCATGTAACTTCTTGTGGCTAGTGCCTAATGACAAAAAATGTCATAGAACCTTACTAAAGAGATCCCAGTGGCATGGGCTGCAAAGGCAGATGGGATCTGTGGGCAGCTCAAACTTGGACTGCTATTAAAACATCCAGATATTAAAAGATCAAACATCATGTGCCTTGAGGGTGTCAAAACATGCTGCTCCCTGATGCAAACAACTTAACACATGACAAGCCTACCCAGGAGAAAGATGTTGTTATAATTCCTATGTACTGAATGAGCAATAACAAAATATTCCATGAAACATACTCATTTGTTCAATACCAGTCAAAATTACTGAAGCACCTGTTCTGGAAATGAAAAAAAAAAAAAAAAGAAAGAAAAAAAAAAAAAAGCTATTTCTCTGTTTTTCTGCAGGTAAATCTACTTAGCACCATATAAATGCATCTTAAAGAAGAAGCAGAGAACAGCATTTTTGAAAAACAGGATCTTAAAACATTCATTTTTCTAAATATAAAGGGGCTTTAAATCAAATTGTGCTGAGTTTAAGACAGTTTTGTATTCCTTCATGCATGGTTTCTCAGCTTTAAAAACAAGGATACATTTATATATGTTTAGATATAGATTTAGATGTTTAATTTAGTCAGCTAGTCTTCAAGTCTTGCCTATTTTCCCTTTCTGCAACGTTTGCATCAATGTTACTAAGGTAATTCAAACTTATATGGGCAAATCCAAAATCACAGCAATTAGAGTTTTTCCCAGCTAATGTGGTCTTTTAATGGTAATGATTTATATATGGGAGATTTTTTTTTTTTTTTTTCCATTTCTCATAGTGTTATGTGTAATGTTTAAAGATGGGTTTAGATGAAGGTAAGCCTGTATAAGAAAAAAGATTATGAGAGTAAGAAGCAACGTGAAAATATGGTAAGATATAAAGAGAAATATCATGAAAAAGAAACAATCTTTAGACCTCTATCATCATTAGAATACAAAGAGAAATACAATCAGACAAAATCATAATAATGTTATTACAGATGGGGTTTAATGTAAATATACCAAGGTCAAATGTGATGTAGCAAAGGATCCCTGGCTCATGAAGACAAATAATAGAAGACTGAAAAAGAGCTCAAAGCAAGGGATGAGGAATATTTTTTGATGTGACAGGCACCACCAGAAAATACTAAAGCTACTTTATGGAGATTTTATTTGTTTGGAAGGGAAGACAATCCACACTGTTAAGAGGTATTTACAGGGTTATTTTGAGGGTGAGCAGTTTGTCATCTTCACCAACAACAACTCTGCCAGCAGCAGGAAGATGTGTTCTTTGCCTCATGACTTATTCAAATCAATTCTTACAGCAAAGATACTCCCTTATAAAGTGACCTAATATTCATCTATATATAAACATTGCTATTCCGGTACACAGAAAATGTTAAAGTCAAAAATGACATGACTCAACATCACTGATTTCTGCTATGGTGAAAAGCAGCCTGCAAGACTGCAGTTATCTGCTATAGCTGGAAGAAGAAGAGCACGGCCATCTCAGAAGCAGGGTACTGGGGGCACAGGCTAAATGCCATTGCACAGCTATCTTCCATTTGAGATATCCTGCATAATTCTAGATAACCACAAGGGATCAATCAGTATGACACGGGACCTATGGGAGCCCCATTCTTTCTGGACCTGCAACTGTAGGCGAGTCAGAAAGGAAAACATACACATAAACATTTTTTTAAAAAAAGCAACATCAGAAGGGAACAGAGGCTACAGAGACAGAACTTCAAAATTTGAGTATGTTGGGTGAGCTAGACATACTTCTCAGAAGGCAAGACTATACAAGTAACAGATGTATAGTCTACTATTAGTAGTCCATGCTTTTGCATGAATACAAACTGGAAAAGCTATGATAAGCATGCTTCCTTCTTGCATAGGACAAGAGGGAATGATCTTAAATTAGAGGAGGGGAGATTCAGATTAGATGTCAGGGGGAAAGCTTTTCTGAGAAAGGGTGGTGAGGCAGTGGAAGAGTTTGCTCAGAGAAGCTGCAGATGCCCCATTCCTGGAGGTGTTCTAGGCTAGGTAGGATGGGGCCCTGGACAACCTGATCTAGTGCTTGATCTAGCTGTTGGCAATCCTGCCCAAGGCAGGGGTTTAGAACTAGATGATCTTTGAGGTCATTCTAACCCAAGCCATTCTATGATACGTATCTTAATTTTTTTCAGAAAACGCATATCCAAAAAAGAGCCATATTTGGGTCACATGGAAAATGAGCAAGTTTAAAATAGGCAGGATCCAAGTCTGTCAGAGAAAAAAAAGGGAATAAAAATAACCATTTTTTTGAACATGAGTTTTTATAGACATAGAAGTTAATTTTTCAAAGCCATTATGGCTAGAAAAACAACTCAAATTTCCTGCCTTTGAGAGATTTGTTATAGATTACATCAGAAAATCTTGCACCTAGTTAGTACTCTAAACAGCTTCTTAATAAATACTTTTCAAGTAGGAAGTACATCATCACCTCTCTGAAACTCTGAAGTCTTTCACAGACTTATCAGTGGACTTACAAATCTGACCATATTTTAATACCCTACCTGTTCTTTTACTAAATTTATGAGTACTCAACTTCTGATCATGGTTGAAAGAACCGAGTATAACTGCAGGTAAGCAAAAATATCACCTAGGAAAGAGGACTTCACAAAACTGGATTTGTTGGTGAACATGCAAGGGTTCATAGCTATTCTTTTCTAACCTTTCTCTGTTATAATAACATAAGGTGGAGGAAAAGACCTTTGGAAAATATACATTGATTTAGGTATACTTCTTTCATTAACAGTAATGAGATTTGCACAGCTTGAATCTCTGTGCCATAAACTGAAAATGGGCTTTCTAGTCACTCTCATACCGAATACAGAAAGTTTTCTTTTATTCCGGGTAGGATTGCATCTCCCATACAGGAAATCTATTATTTTGTCCAAGGTTCCCTGTGTGAATTTGTTATTCTGACACTGCATTTTATCAGAGGTCCTAACGCTTTACCAGCTTTGCCAAGTCCAAAAGTGAACACTCACCTGCATGAAGCCTTGATTATGAAGGGAGAGGATGAACATTAACCACCCAAGATTCACATAATAAATCCATCCTGAAAAAACATGGAAAATATTCAGATCTGAGGATGGCCCTATATAAGCTAGCAAGAATAAACCAAATTGATCTGTAAAAAGAGAAAATAAATCCTACATTTCCCCCCTAAGAAGAATATTATAATGGGTAACCAAAGTAAACTTTTCTTTGCAGTTGTTGACCAAATAAAAATCATTTGGCTAATGCCAATGCACAATAGCATTCCACAAGTGTGCCTGCTGTTTTCTAAGTTAAAAATAACTTTTTAATTTATGTGAATTGCTCTGAGCAAAGGAAAGAAAATCCATCTAAAAACAAAACAAAACAATAAAGAAAGCAAAGAAAAAAACTTATGTATTATGTATTTCAGGAAAACTTCACAGAGCAACTACAAAATAAGATCATTGGAAATGTTGGTGCTAAAAATATTAGTGCTTCACATTACTAAAATGTCAGGCAGTTATCTGAAAAGAAGCTTAAGAAAATATAAAACTAAATCCATTGTCACCAATGAACACACAACTTCCGTAAAGAAGTCTTGAAAACTTTGCTAAAATCCAGCTCCATTAAGCTGCAGACAAATTGATTTCTTACTAGTAATTGTACTGCCATAGTTAACTCACAAGGACAGGGAGATCTACTGTAGAGACCTGCACTCATGCATATATCATTTGTTTCATATTAAATCTGATATTGAAGCAATTAGCTGCATTCAGTATTCAAATGAATCAGCTAAAGGTATAAGTAAAGGTAGTAAATCTATGCTTCAATGGTTTGTAACTGCGCTGTAATCACTGACATTTCATTATTGTGTGAGCTTTCAAAACATTTCAGTGAATATGAAAATAAGGTTTTTTTCAAAAAAATATTTAATGGAATGTGCTTTATGACTTTGGTCCAGATTTTTTTGTCCTTTAGCAGGTCATATCTCAGTCACAACACTCTATATTCTGCAAGTACTGATGTTAGTTAATAGTCATGCCAAATGTAGATCTCAAAGCAAAGAATAAAATTTTCTAAAAGCAACTTTGAGATCTGCTGATCAAACCAAAATGATTTAAGCATATTTGTGGAAATTTCTTTGCCTAAATTTGCCAGAAATTGAAACTCATGATCATCATGATTTAAATATCACATAAAAATGCTTACCAAATCAAAGAAAAAACAGTTTTAAAAAATACAGGCAGCACAGTGTAAATGTTTGTCAACTCAGAGAAAAAAAAGTTTTTGCAATCTTCATATATAATTTACATTACAAGGGGACTTTTAAACAAGTGTGTCCTCTTCACTGCAGAAAGAAAGAAATGAGAGGATCCTTCAATCAAAACAGACAATCAACAAAAACAAAACCAGAAATCTCCTGGTTTCAGTAATTTTGGCAGGCAGGAAATAATTTCAAGATTATGCAGCCCCTGGTCACAGCTAGGTCATTGACACAACACTATTTTCAAACATGCCAAAGTTTCCATCATACCATTAAGTGGTAGACTCATATTTGGCATTAATATTTTGTATAGTTGTTGACTTTTCCCAACACATTTTCCCAGATGCGCGGAGGCTTTCATTGCAATACAGAATGTTTCCAATTCATACTAGTCACAGTACTCTATTGGAGTTTACTTTACCAAAATTACCTGTTACAAAAGGTCTTCTAAGATATTTTTCTTTAAAAGAAAACACAGTGCCCTATGCTAATTAAGCGGAAGACAACATATTCCAAAGGCAAAAAACGGACTACACTTTTATTTGCTTTTTACAGTTACTAATAGTTATGATAACTAAACATAAAATTAAGTATTTTAAAGAAGAGTATGAGATCTATCTCCATTTCCCGCATTTTGATAGTGATAGAATGACTTGCACTCTCACCATGCTGGCCAGCTTGTCTTGATTTACTCCTTAACTATAATGATCTTGAAGAGTTTCAGATCTCAAATAAAAGACACTATATATTGTAATTTTTACAACTTATATGCAGTTTTAAAAAATTGTATTTAACAAAATCTAAGATTTATGCATTTTTCTAAATTTCCCTACATTTATTCAATTTTTTTTCTTGTTTTTCTCTTTTTCTTATTTCTTTTCTTTTCTTCTCATTTCCCTTGGGTTTGGAAATTGGCAATATTCCCTCCTATAGGTCTTTCCTTCTTCCAGTTTCTCTCCCTTTTTCTCAGTTCTAATGGCAATTGCCTAAGTTTACACTTTCACTCTTCTTCTACATTCACTCCTTTCCAAAATTTTTACCATGGCCACTCAGTTTCCCAGTTTATTTTATCACATTTACAACAGATTCTTATTTTTCACTCCTCTTTCCCTTCTTAATTTGTTCTTTCACTGTCACTAGTACTCTCTCTGCAAAGATTTTTTCCTTTTAACAAAATCCCCCTGATAAATATTCAGTAATTAATCTCAAAAGATTTGAGCCTCAGAGAATTTCTCACTTTTACAAAGCTGACGGTACAGTTATTGCATTGAGGAAATAGAGAAGATGAAGGGGAAAGGTGGCTAAGGCAAGTCACCCCATTAACCACTGTCAGATCAGAGTATTAAAAGTAAATTATTTTGAGTTACCTCGATTACCTGAATGCTAAAACCTCATTTTTTCCTGTCTTCAGTTCTTTCCTATTTCCAAATTTCACCTCATCTCATCACATCTTCAAAACACAATAATTAAATCCTCCCTTATCTGGAAACTCAGAGTTGAATACACAAAACTATTTGAGTTATTCTACTCACCTAGAGGCACACAGGACAGGAAAGCCTTCAGCTACATCCTGTGACAGAATTGTGTTTCCCTCATTGCCAATATTCTAGAAAATTATTCAAAGCCACACAACTTCTTATCCCAGAACTTATTATGCAATCATGTAGTTCTAGTTTTGAAATTGTATTGCTTAAAGTCCATAGGAATTTATCCACATGTCAAGGCTAAGGTTTTGTCTTTAAATAACCACATAATAAATGACAGTGTTCAAATCTTGAGGGATATTGTTTCATTTCAGTCTTAAGAAACCTATCATAATCTACCTCAGTTAAATAAATTGCCAAGGGACGGTATCTGTCAAATTCATACAGTTCTTGGGTTTTCTAGAGAAATAAAATGATCAGCATGGAAGAAATGACAGACCGTACCAGTAATGATATTTAAGTACTTGATTTTACTTTATTTAACACAGTGTAAGCCTAGAGTAAGTAATCCACGCTTTGTACTATTTTGAGCAAAACTGATCTGGCTAATTTACTGGTTGTGGTACTTGGCCCATAGACATTTTCTAACTGTCCCAGCAATGCATTTCTAAACAGATATTCATAGAAAATACAGGCATTTCTTACACTGTACAGTGTTTATATTATGACGGGTTTTGCCATTCAGTTAGAAACAACTGTACACAAAACATACACGTACAGATGGGCTTTATTTTTTTTCTTTATTCATTTTTTCTATTGACTATTCTAAAATTTGGGAAGGTCTTGTCCCTTTTCATCCTATTCTGCTTTTCCAGATGGTACACAAAAATTAGGCAGCGGTACACCACAGGGAGACAGCAGGCTGTATTTGTAATACTTTAAGTAGATGCAGACAATTTAAAAAGCAACAAACTATATACAGGCTTCTGAAGCATCAAATTACAACAGACCTCACCTCAACAGACCTCACCTCAACCCTCACCTTGGGCTAAAGTCATGATCTTAATCTCAATGTCTCACAGCTTTTAGCGCAGAATCAACTTGAATGCATCTGGCAGCACAGGCAGGACAAATTTGCTTCTGTCCACAAAACCCTGCAGAGATGCCTTTGCATGTCCCCATCGGAATAAACAGGGGAACAGTTTGGCCCCATGTGTCTTAATTCATCCCTTAATCATCCTCTGACTTGTCACTAGAAGGTTTCTATCAGGTTGCTCCCCAAATTCTCTGTTTATTTGGAAGCCTGCCAGTAAGGAAAATAAATTTTCTAGACAGTGACTTAATTTCTCAACTGCTAAACATGCATCGCTCTTCAAGACCAAACCCATTAGTGCCCAGAGCCCCATTTGTCTCTCACAGACAATCAGATGACTTCACGTAAGGCTCTTACTGAAAAAGCTCAAGCTATACTTTTCCAAATCATATCTTGGTAGCTTCTTGAAAAGTAGTTTTCATGGTTACAATATACTCATTATATTAGATTTATCCAAAAGATTCTTCCTCTAAATTCTTTATAAATGCTCAGGGCTCAGCAAAGTAATTGAGTTCAGTTCAAAACATTAACCTTCAAAAACTGGTCAGTCTCATGCATAAAACAACGCAACCAGTTGTTGTATAAAAATAATTTATCTCTGTATAGTACATGTACCTCACAAAACTCTACTACTGTATTTATTACTTCTCATCCAATAATCTTAGCATAAAAACATTTTTAAAAAAGTAAACATTCTTTTTAGATGGACACAAATATATTATAATCACAGTTTATTATTCTGCAATTAAACTACAGATTTTGTGGTAAACATGCAATTCATTTTTACTGAATATTTATCACTGGTTTTGAGGGAAGTCTTCTGTTCTCAAGGCAAATTTAATTGTTTATGTTGTGATACTCTTCAAAGAATTGGAGGCATGATTCAGTGGAAAGCTTCTTATAGAGTTTTGTTGCTTTTGGCTCATACCCAAATCAAGGTTGGTATGACAGTCAAGTCTTCCCACTCTCCAGAAAGATCTGGTGTAATAATAAGATGAAGAGAAAAAGGAAAAGAAATCAGAATACATGTGTGTAACTAGATACAGAAAGAAGCTTGCACATCTTTTTTCCTTTAAAAAGAATCTAGCTCACATGTACCAAAACTACTTGGCAAACCTAGAATGCTTAGGAGATAGTAATAATCAGGACATTCGTGAAAAAATTCATGCAGCTGTTCTGAAGAAGAAAGTCAGGATGAATCTCAACACTGATCAACCAGTATTTATTTCTGGAAGATATTTTCTTAGTTTTCACACAAATTTTGCCTCATGTTTGTAAATTCACTGCTTTACCATTGCTTGCATTGTGTAGCTGGCCTGCCAACAAAAACACTTGCATTACTACTCATTGTATGACTGACTATTGACTCAGTCACACGACTTTTATGAAAGGAATAACAGTAACTAACTAAATAAGAAACAGAACTAATCATTGAAAAATCAAAATTCATATTAAAAATTGTAAAATATTTTTTGATATTTTTATGAACATATATATTCAGATTATAAATAAGATGATGTTAAATGTGTTTGTTTTTTTTTCACTAATCATTTTTCTTATTTCAGTTAGGATGTAATTGTCTGAGGTTAATGTTCTCACTGAAATATATTTATACCTAGTGGCAAAACTTCTGATTTTCACAAGTATTGATTGGAAAAAAGGAAAAAAAATAATTCTCCTGACCATCCACAAATAACAAAGAATTGTGAAACAAACTAACAAACACATAACAATAAAAGACATAGATGAGTTAAATTGCTGGCTATATTTGAAATACTGGAATATCCATTCTATATTTGCATAAACATTTTATTTAGGAATTTCTAGCTCAGATTTTATGATGGATGCGAAGAATGCATTTAGTTCTACACATAAATGAATTAATAAAAAGCAATCATAAAAATTATTCGGACAATCATGACCATACTAAAAGAACTGAAGTTGGTTATTAAATAATGTAAGTCAACAAGATTTGATACTCTTGAGGTTAAATCAGCAACTTGGAACGTATAATCAGTAAAAGGCTCTAAGAGTTTCCAGTGTCTATTTGAATACTATTTTACAGATAATTTACAGAAATTTCAGTCTAATTAGTAATTAAGAGGTATGCAACTCATGGCAGGAGAGACTTCAGCATGCTTCTGTATTAGATTGGCAAAACATTTATTCAGGGAGATCTTCTTCAAGGATGAACCTTCTCTTTCCCCTTGAGAGTGCCAACAGTCCTAGTCATAGAGGAGATACATTTATTTTGGTAACATATCAAAAGCTCAGACACTTTTCACTGGTAATTAGATGACCAAACAGCATTTCTTTCTTCCAGAAGAAATAGAGAAAAGTGCTGCATAGTGCAGAAGAACTTTTGGCTGATATCAAGCCAGCTTCTTCAGCACAGAAACAGGCTCATTTTGTTAGACAGGACTGACAGCATAAAAAAAATATATATGTACGCTTTCATACTGCCAAGACTATGCTAAAAAATCCTTTAATAGAACTGTTGACATTACTTATCAAAACAAAAACTGGGGCATTCTTCCCATACTCCAAAGTATTTGCTATATTTTTATTCCTTTTCTTTGATTTTAATCTAGAAGTAAACTCATTCCTTTGAATCAGAATAGGACAATTTTAGCAGCAAGTGAGAGGAAAAAAAGCCATTCTTAGTTGACCTGTCCGTTTGTGTCCTATCAAGATAAATTCTACCAATATTATTATATTTCTGTCATTTTACATACTATCTGACAGTCTTCAATATGTGTTGAGGCACTGCAATGCTGTGAAAAAGAATTTTTAAATCACCTCAATCTGCTTTTATATTTTCCATTTCCTTATAGGTAAACATGGAGGCAGTGCAACTCTGCAACAGAAAGCTTAAGGAGTGCTACCTAAAGCTGGAGATCTTTTTTTCAGCACAAGATGAACTGACATGCAAACTGAACTCATTTATTCTCATGGCAAAGTAACTACAGTGCAAGTCATGGTGGGAAAGGCTTTGGCACACTTAGATGTGAGAGATATTTTTGAAGAAAAACATGTAAATCAGACATTCCCCTCTTCAGACTCCCAACAACAGGGCTAATCACAGAGGAGATGCCCTTTCCTTCAGAAATGGATTGAAAAGCATACAGACTTTTAAAGAAGCCTATTGTCAGCTTCCTTTTCTCACAGGGCTTTAACCTTCAGGGCCTTTAAAACTAAAGACTGAATTGTCAAGTTTTGAACCTTAATAATAAAACTACCGTGAGGATATGCTGCACAAGATCTTCAACTGATAGAAACTGCACATCAAGGTATCTATGCCATGTTTATGCTCTTTGAACAGATGAATGTATTTACAGTTTTGATTACATGAAATTTAGTCTGTGCACACTCGTTGAGCAGTGCACATAAATTCCCTGAGCCCAAATATAACAGACTCGAGCAGCCTAGTCTGCAAGAATTCACTTCATTGTTATAAACATTTTATCTAAAAAGTGTTATTTCACTCATATCACAGAAAAATCTAGACCAAGATGTACATTAGGTTCTGCCCTGGACTTTCATGTCATTCATGAAGAAGTCTGGTAAGTCGATCTTTCCAAAGCTATTGCAGAAACAGGAGAATCATTCAGTTAGCACTGAAAAACTAGTGTTTTTCTAGCATTAAGAAATAAGATCATATACAAACGTGCATTAAATCAAGATATTAAGACCATGCATTAGAGAAAGGAAAAAAGAGTATGCTGAATTTCTTTGTTCCACATACCATGACCAAAAGTGTTGAAAAAAACAGTGAGGAGCTGCTTCAGTAACATCACAGCTTTCCAGCGAACTACTTACTTCTCGTATGTTTTAGTCCTGTGCTGGATCATGGTAAGGGCTATGTACCAGGTTTCCTGTGAAGATCAACAGACAACTGCATATATATATATGTATTTCAATATCTGATTACCTTCACACACAGCACTAAACTATTAAGACACAAAACAGTTAGTGAAGGTAGAAGACTGAATGACTTATAGTGGAAAGCAGATCAGGAATAAGTTAAAGCTGTGAAACTTCTCTTAAACTTGAAGCCTAAAGAAAAGAAAACAAACTTCCCCATGATGTTAGAATATCCAGTTAAACATCTGAATATCTAGAACAATATCTGTGGTATCCTGGTCTCCACCAGAAGAGGGGTGGCCAGCAGGAACAGGAGGGTGATTGTTCCTCTCTACTCTGCCTTTGTGAGGCCCCAGCTGGAATACCGCGTCCAGGTCTGGGCCCCCCAGTACAGGAAAGATGTAGAGTTGTTGGAGAGAGTCCACAGGAAGGCCATGAAGATGATCAGAGATCTGAAGCACCTCCCCTACAAAGAGAGGTAGAGGGTGCTGGGCTTGTTCAACCTGGAGAAGAGAAGCCTGAAAGGAGACCTCATTGCATCCTTACATATTTAAAAGGGGGTTATAAACAGGAGGGAAATAAACTTTTTACAAGGAGAGACAGTGACAGGACAAGAGGGAAAGGTTTTAAGCTCAAGGACAGAAGATTTAGATTGGATGTCAGGGGGAAGTTCTTTACAGAAATAGTGGTGAGGTGCTGGAACAGGCTGCCCAGAGAGGTTGTAGATGCCCTTTCCTTGGAGGTGTTCAAGACCAGGTTGGATGGGGCCCTGGGGAATTTGGTCTAATACCAGATCTGGAGGCTGGTGGCCCTGCCTGAGGCAGGAGGAGTGGAACTTGATGATCCTTGGAGTCCCTTCCAACCCAAGACATTTTATAATTCTATGATTCTATATCTCTAAAGGTAAAACAACGGAAATGGAGTAGAGAAAGAGACAAATAGCCAAGGAAAGTTCCAAATAAAAGGCAAGAATGGCATGAAAACATCCAGAAGTCGAATTGAATTAGACCATCTAACTAAATTAAAATGAACAAATTAATCAATGCAGTGCTAAAAGAATCAATCCTGGTACAGATCTTGTTCCATACTTGCAGTAATTATCCTAATCCAAACAGTAGGAATGTGATCCCTGACAGCACTGAGATGTGTGTCACTGCCAGTAAGCAAGCAGAGGAACTGAAATATTCTACAAGGCTTAGAAGAGTGTCTCCTTCCAATTGGTTACTCATGGAACTAGCTAGAAATGATGAAGTATCATAATCTAAAGTTATTAATTCATTGGCCACTATGATTTTAGTCCACCACTGTGCAGCTACTATAAAAATAGCAAATAATACAATAGGAATTCATCCAAATAAATATTTCCAATAAAAACAGGAAAGTAGTGCTGCTATGAGTGAAATCTGATCCAAAGTACTATTCTCGTCACATACTCCCAAAACGGCGAATCTTATCTAGATCTGTCTTTGTCAGACTGCTAATTTATTTCCAATGAAAATGCAGTAATTGAGTGAGTGTTAACAGAGCTGGTGTATTACTAAGTAATTGGTAGACTCTGTATGGTTTCAAAACTCCTTTTTTGAAAGGCAGAAGGAAGAATGAAAACAAAGCATTCAAAACATTTTAACTCCTCACATAAACAAATGTTCCTCCCAGTCATCATGGCAAGATGTTTTATTGAATTCACAGTTCGCTCCTTTGGCCAAAGACAGCTAACATATAACAATTAAGGCAAAACCAGCATGACTGCTACGTAAGTAAATCATTAAGGATAACCACATGATAGGTTTTATTATATTTTTTTTTCTATTTTTCCACTTATGAAGTAGAAGATCTTGGGGTGCCAGTAAGATGTGCCTTGTAGCTAAATATTTTCAATAGAAGGGGTATTTCAGAGAAGAAAAACAATATCTTTTCAATCCTTAGCATTAACAACAGTGCACAGTCAGTAGATGAAAGAAAGACTGGCTCCTCTAGGAAGGCTATGCAAACTACTAAAACACTATTTATAGACCTAAGTGAAGAACAGCAATAATTCTTTCACTGTTTCAAAGTCCAGTTTTCATTGTGATTCGGAAAAAAATAAATAAATCTACAGCATTGAAAAGAAAAAATACAATCAGGAAGAAGAAAGAGAATCACTCTCCACAAAAGAAATACAGAGAACTTTTGGACAAATCAAAACAAACTATAATTTCAATCATTTCAAAATGTTTTATTTAGCTAGGTATTTCTAAAAAAAAAAAAATGGAGATCTCATATATAAGAAAACAAAATACAGTGATAGCTCTTTTGGGAGTTAACCATAACGATTCAGACAATGCAGCTTTGAGTTTTTAGTCTTGTATTCTTTAGTGCTTTGTATTCGAGTGCTATCCTTGCTCTCCAAGCCAACTTCACAAACTCTTTATCCAGATGGATCCTGTCCTCAAGCACTGAAAGTTGGTGTAACTAGGTGTGCCACAACAGAGGAAGTAGACTTATGAATCTCTCACTAGAATTTATAGGAAGGAGAGAAGCTTCTTTTAATACATGTATACCCGACGGTGAGATTAAGACACAACAGGTCAAATATTAGCCCGACCAGTTTATTACAAATCCTTATTGTTACGGGAGATGGGGAAGGGAAGATGGGCAATAGAAAAGATAGGAACTAAAAGCAAGGAGTCTTTGTAGGAAGCAAGAGAGAGATGGTCACCACCACGGGTCCAGCTTGGGTCGTAGTTCAGTCCTTGATCTTCAGTAATGGTGGGTCATCAGGCACTGTTGTTCCATTGATGACCACGATGGTGACAATGGTTACAACAGTGACAATGGTGAAACTTTCCAATGGCAGTACACATTTATTTCTAGGTCCAAAGTGGTTGAGTCAGCTCCTTTTGGAGTGACAGCTTCTGGCTTTTGTATCTCAGCAGGAACTCCTTTTGTTCCCATCTTCTGGGCCTCGTCAGCAGATAAGAGGGAGCATGGAGGTACCAACTTGTATCTTGCCTTCACAGGATACAACGATATCATTCCCCAGTCTCCCATAGCAAGCTGAAGTTATTTGGCCACAGGCCAGATCTTCCACCAGTAAACAGTCCTGAGTACTCTCTTCTGAAGGCAAACAGCTCCAAAGAAATGCTTTCAAATGTAAAATTGTCCACACAGTGATGTTGATTGCCACATGGCAACACCCACCTTTCATCTCCTAGATAAGACAGAATCTTATCAGAAGAAACACCTCAGAAAGCAAGCTTTGAGCTAGAAACAAAGAAGGACTCATACAGTGAAGCATCATATAAGCAATTCATGAGATGAGGGGAGAGCTTATCCTGGGTTGTTTCACATACAAGGGCATGCTGCACCTCCTGCCTTCCGCTCCAAGAAACATCTAGGCATTTCCTCTGCCCTTGCTCTGTGCCTGGAGAAATACACTGGTGAGGAAACTAAGCTATGAAAGCAGAAGTGCATTCTCTTCACATCATGCAATATGGAGATTAAAGATGAAGGAGAAAATATATTAAAATGTCTCCTCCCCTTCTACTTCCAAAAGAACCTGATGCTCAGACATCTCTTAGCATCCATTTCCTCTTTATCTCCATTCCTAAAGAAAGATTCTTTCTTTGAATTTCTTTCAGTGATTACATGCAAATCTCAGGGGGTATTCCTGAGAAACCAATATTAACCCTTTGAAATTTGATGCTATCCAATCTCCCTAACAGTAAGCACTCTTGTAGGCCAGACTGCAGCTATCCACAGTAATTTAAAATGTACCTCTGAAGAACCTTCCTGATGCAACGCTGAGAGAAAAGTTCCTTCCAGTGCACATTAACAAGCAAGGCTTGACCAATCAAACCTCTGTCTCCACACCACATGGTATTTTATTGTTCCTCCCCTATTCTTTATAATGCAATGGAAATGCACGATGGTGTCTCCTCTCAAAGGTAGGAAAAGGAACCCTCATTCAATTCTAAAGAGAATAGCACCAGCAATAATACAAACTCCTGGTGATGGATCTGATATCTTGACTGATCTTCATCAGAGCAGAAACATTCCAACCAGATCTGCAGCCTTTGCTTTCAGGCAAGTGCCTACCATTCTGCCTTAGGAATTAGATAGGATGAGTGCTCTTGACCTGTGCAGATGGTCATTGAACCCTTGGTTACTGAGGTATGTGTACTTCAGGCCTCCCACTTGGATAATGGAATGGCCTCCTTTGGAGAAGCACTCTCCATGTACATCCCTCCTGTACCAACAGCTGCCCTCAGCCCTGACTGCCATGCCACCTTGTTTGCCCATCCTGGTCACAGCTCTTTCTGCAATTCTCTTTCATATGTGTGGGGAATAGTCACAGATCATCCTGGATTCATCCAAGTCTTGTCAGCTGCACTCTGAATACTGCCAGTTCATGGTGGGTCTGCATGGTACTCTGGGCTTCTTCAGCACAGGAGTATTCCATTAGTAAAATATCAACCTGCCTGGTGTCATCACTTTTATTGTGAGAGAAAGTAAATTTTTTTTTTTGAGAAAGAGGGGTACACACAAAGCCTCCATTCTTGTGTACTTTGCAGATAATGTCACTGCTACATGTAACCGGTATTTTTCCCTTTCAGATGCACTCAATGCAGATTTTGAAACAAATTCATATAGGGTATGTGGAGTTAATTTCTGTTTTTTTAGCAGCGTATAACAATTTAGGTGGCTCCCACCTCCATCCTTGTCTGATCTTTCATCCCACACTGCTTCTGTCTCTGTTTTCAAAATGCTCCAGTATGCTCTCAGACCCAGTCTCCTTTTCTTCCTTCCTGTAATTATAATCAGCCTTTGACTTTTGGGGCCACAGTAAAGGCTGTTCATTCATACGTACTGTTAACATTAGACACTGTCCTCATTTCCAAAACAGGAATGACAAACTCCAGGAGGGATAATATTCAGTGTCTGCATAGGAGCAAAATGAGAGTAATGACTGCTCTGACAAACATTTCCAGAAGACATGGAAAAAGAAAACTCGAATAGGCACACAGGTTTAGCCCAAACACTGTCACTACCAAATCCTTTCCAGACTGGCACCTGAAGCAAAGCAACCTGATAAGAAAAACTGCTCACCAGGCGGGCAGCGAGTGCTTGCATAAAAAAATATTTTATCATGATCCTGTAACAACAGACACTAAGCTACATGATTCATCACATTCTTCCTCCTTGCATGTGCCTCCTCTTCCTACATTTCTGACTAGCTGAGTTTCCGGGACTGCATTTCTTCCAACAGATCTGACATTGTCAAAGTCAATCCTATTCATTCTCCTTAATACAGATCTTCACCAATTTACTTCCTGGTCCACATCAAGTAAAATCATCACAGCTATTTTTACCTGAGTGAAATAGAATTATCCTTTTACTACATCATTCTCTAAGGAGTCTACCGAGGAACCTTGTTTCAGAGTTTCCTGTTGTCTCAACCTCCCGCTAGAAGTAGGGCCCATTTGCTGTGGTTCACCCTACAGTTATTATTTGGACATTTTTTCTGTCATTCTACTTTAAAGATTCCTTTGTCACCTCTCAGAGTGAGGGTGGAAGTCTCTCTGCAATGAAAGAAATCAATAAATAATTACTGCTTCATATAGCAGTAGCACCACGAACTACTAGCACAGCTACTCAGACGAGACAGATAAGTTTCAAGATGCTGGAAGAATGCTGTCTTGATGGTCCTCAGCCTGATAAATTTCTGTCATGAAAGAGCAAGATGCATTTCCCTGCTGTTTCAAGTGAAGTCACACAGAGGGAGGGCACCTTGCAAAGCAATATATGTTCATCCAAGAAAAGAGATGCAGAAAAAAAAAAGGCAAAACAAGTGTTATATTAACATTTAAAAAGCTATATCAACACAGAGGATTGGCCAATGTTTAAATCTGCCTTCAGGCCCTGATTGTTAGCTTTCCATACAAAAACCCCTCAGGTCCAAACCTTGGTTAGCATCCACTGTGATTTCCAAACTCCCAATAATTGCTTGGGCCTGAGGCTGAACCTTTCCGCTCTTTCAATAGAATAATAGAATTGTAGAATGGCTTCAGCTGGAAGGGACATTAAACTCCATCCAGTTTCAATCCCCCACCAGAGGCAGGGTTGCCACTCACCAGATTAGGCGGCTCAGGGCCCCATCCAGCCTGGACTTGAATGTCTCCAGGGATAGGGCATCCCCAGCTTCTCTAGGTAGCCTGTGCCGGTGCCTCCCCACACTAAGCAAAAGATTTCCTCCTAACATTTAATCTAAATCTTCCCTTCTTTGGTTTAAAACCATTCCCCCTTGTCCTATTACTATCTGACCATGTAAAAAAAAGTGCCTCCTTCCCCTTCATAATCTCTCTTTAAGTAGTATAGGAAATTTGCATTGGAGCCTTCTCTTCTTCAGGCTGAATAAGCCCATTTGCCTTAGCCTATGTTTGCAGGAGAGATGCTCCAGCTCCAGCACTCTGATCATCTTTGTGGGTCTCCTCTGGACCCACTGAAATAACTCCATTTCTTTCTTGTGCTGGGGTCCCCTGGGCCTGGATGCAGTACTTCAGATGGAGCCTCAAGAGGACAGAGTAGAGAGGGACATTCACCTCCCTCTCCCTGCTGGCACCCCAAATTTGATGCAGCCCAGGACACAGTTGATCTTCCAAGCTGCAGAACCACACTGCTGGTTCCGGTCCAGCTTTTCATCCACCAGAACTCCCACATCCTTCTCTGCAGGGCTGCTCTTAATGAGTTCTTTTCTCAGTCTGTACACATAGTGGTTTGCCCTGGTGTAAGTACAACACCTTGCACTTGGCCTTGTTGAACCTTATTAGGTTCACATCGGCCCACTTTTCAAGTTTGTGCAGATCCCTTTGGAGAGCCTCCCTTTCTTCTACTGTAACAAATGCACCACTCAGCTTAGTGTCATCTGCAAACGTGCTGAAGGTATACTCAATCCCTCTATCTAGGTCACTGATAAAAGTGTTAAAGAGCACCAGTCCCAAGACAGACCCCTGAGGGACACCACTCATCACCAGCCTCCTCCTGGACATAGAGCCATTGACTGTAACACTTTGGCTGTGACCTTCCAACCAATTCCTTATCCTCTCAATAGTTCATCCTTCAAATCTGTATCTTTCCAATTTGTAGAAAAGAATGTAGTGTAGGACCATATCAAAGGCCTTACAGAAGTCCTAGTAGTTCTTCCTTTGTCTACTACTTAGTCTTCCATCACTCCATCCTATAAGGTTACCAGATTAGTCAGGCACAATCTTGGACTCCACTGATAAGAGGAAAAATGTGGGATGAGAATGATGAGGGTAAATGCAGAACTTGAAGGAAAAGAGAAGAATGAATATATAAGATAAAGGCATCCATGATTAACTGAAAATATAAAACCGTATTATCTTACTAATAATTTAGTATGCTACTTCTATGCATCCATAATTTGACAATATCTGTGAACAGAGAATGAACATAAATAATTAAAGAGGGAAACTTAGCAACATGGCAACAGATGCTTTAGCAGAAACTCTGTCAATTATGTGATGACAAAACAGCTGTTTGAGCAATTTTTAAGTTAGCTCAGTTTATGTAGAGTCAGATGTTACCAGAGGCATCAATTAAAGGATGATTTCAACATTCCGAATATTGGTTTTTTTTTAAAATCTATAAATGATTTCATATATATGGTTAGAGACTTTACTATTCAGAACTAAAATAATTACTCAGACTAAAAATTTTATTATTCTACCTATGCCTAGATCTACATGACATGAAGCACAATCCATTCTATCAAAAAATTGTGCACGTGTTTGATGACAATCAATTTAAGAATAATTACTACTGTCTAATGTTTGTCAATTAGCTGTACTTCATAAGGTATTCAAAACAGAACCTTTTGTGATTCTTCTTTTGTAAAGCAGAGCCAGTCAGACTAAGCTATAACATCTGAGTGAACAACAGCATTCTAGCATGGAAACTGAGGCTTATACTGGTTTAAAAATCTTCAGTCTACAAGTTTCTAATGGTATCTACGCAGTCTCATACAAATGAGTTGATCAGACTGATAGTATCAGCCACTTACTAAGATAGTCTTTGATGTTTTGTTTCTTTACTAATAGTATTGCTAAGATTGTCAGCTTTTTACAGTTAGCACCAAAAACGGTGAGTGCTTACTGCCTTGCTCATCTGAGACTAAGTGTTCAAACACTTAGATCACACATTGCTTTTGTGACTGATGTATGTCTAAATAAAATTCCATCATTATGCTAACAATGTCAACTATTTTGTGCTGAACTCTTTATGAACACTTTGTCTTTTACAAATATAATTACCATAATCCCAAAGTCCCTGTATGGTTCAGGAATATATTACAGAACAACAAAAAAGGAAAAACAATTTTTCTATAGTTGTTGAAATAGTACAGCTCAAAACATAAGCAACTTCAATTTCTGTGTTTTATGGCCAGAAGAATCAAGCCTCTTCCAGTGTAAATTAGCAGGATGATATGAGACATAAGTGGATCAAACACGATCTAACATTCTGGTTACCAAATTAAATATATCAGAATACAGGCAATTCTTTCAATCTACCCAATTAAATAAACAAAATTCTTCCTGTCACAGTACTAATAGTGAGAAATTCTCTGAGCCTCTGTGGGGGAGAGAGAGGCTCATACAATTCCATGACCCAGACAACATGCATACAGTTATTTGTAGAATACACTACTGTTAAGCACTCAACAACAAAACAAGATCTCAAAGTACATTTACAAGACTTTTGGATAACTAGGTATTTTTCTGTACAATATCTCTGGCTAAATTATAGCTATAATTAATTTCTTATAATTTACAGTCTCAGTTTGTGCACAATCCTACTCCTTTTTTCTTTAAAAATACAAAAGACATGAAATATTTAAAAGGTTACTTGAATTGAAGGCAGGAGCACAAGACTGTGTGTACAGCTCACTACATAAACAACTGCCTATATCAAAATCCTGTCATTGTTATGGGTTTAGCATACTTTCACCCATACAATCATCTATTCCTGCAAATAAAAAAGAATAAGGACAAAGGGAGGAAGGCACAGCTGCTCAGAAAGCTAGTGTTAAAAATAATAAAAGAGGATGGTATAGGAAATAGAAATTTCTCACCTCTCAAAAACTACTGAACGATGTTAGAGCAAGAATAGGTCATGATGTGCTCTCTCAGAAGACTTTTATACATCTCCAGCCACAAAGTGTTCACTGACCCATGAACATAGCTTGACAGTTTATGGCTAATGCTATCAACAATCTAGCTAAAAAATCCAGCCTCCTTCAGGTTATTGTAAATAGATCTACTTTTTTCTTTCAGTGGGGGAAAAATACTTAAAAAGCATTTGCAATTTATAGAAGATGGGTATATATATTCATAGAGGAGAAATATCATTCAGATTTGATAATAATATCAAGCTTTCCAAATTTTTTGTCTCTGAAAAATCAGAAGTTAAATAAACAAATTATCTGACTAGATTTACTGGATGCACACTTGCATCTTTCAACCAAGTTATAAGACTCAGGGGGAGATTAAAAAGTCAATTGCCATTCAACTGCTGTCATTAAAGAAGATTTTCTTCTCAGACACCAGGGTTTGATATGTACATGGGTAAAGCTTTAATGAAGGCAACAGAGCTGTTGCTGACACAGTTCTTGATGAATCTGACAAAGAAAATTGTTGGTCTAATCTTTTTGGTGTAGGCTATGGCTCAATGGATGACTGATTTCTTCAATTCAGGGTCCAAACACTGAAAATTTGTTTCTGGCAAAGCAAACAGTGAGATTTACTCTGCATCCAAAACCACGTATTCTATTAAGTTCAAAGCAAGATTATTTCACAATGTTTTTACTGTTTCAGTTAAAGCAAAGGGCTAGGTGAATAAAGCAATACACCTGCAAACCCAGGAGCTGTTCCCAAAACTTCCAAAGAAGAGTGATATAATAGTGTTTCTATTTTGTGAACAACTAGGTAGGTGATTCCTCTGCAGAGCAAACTGCCAATACCCTCTTCAGATCCCTCTGCATCTTTTAAACTTTTAAATGTAAGCTATCCTGCTACAGATTTGCTTCAATTTCCTTTTGAAACTGTTTCATTTTATGGCATCTACCTAAATAATCTCTCTCATGTTCTGTTCTGGAGAATAAAAATATAACTATTGATATGGAAAATCTTTAGCAAAAAAAAGACCAGGAAAAATCTATTGAAATATTTCCCTGTCCATTGTTTATCATACTGTTCTTAGGAAAGACAGAAATCCCACAAAGAGAAGCTATCAGGACCTATCAGGAGCAAAAGAGAATCCATCAATTGTGACAGCATTCTGCCCTATCCCTGTTCTGGCTTTATTTCCAGTAACCCTGCTCAAGGAATAACCACCGGTGGCAGTTGTGATGGCAGCATCCAACATAAGCAGTTAAATATCACTGACAGTCATGATGGATGTGACTGGTTGAGACAGTTGCATCAAGCTCAAAGTGGATTAGAGGGAAAAAATAATAAAACAATTGTCAAGGGCTAATTAGAGCAAAGCGCCCACTTAACCACATTGCTGGTTCAACTCAATCCAAATTTGGAAGAAACTAACATCTGCATTCAGTATGCAAATATGACTATGAATCAATCATCTAAACCTATAAATAGTGAGGAGCAAAAGAGGCCTTTGAGCTCTACTGTACAACAGTGGGATACATGACAGTATCATCAAAAGAAAAAAAATTCATAATAGAAAACACCAGTCCATAGTCAATAAAAACAGGAGAAGTTGAAAGCCAGAGGGAAAAGAGGTGAGCCTAAGGCAACATAGGAGAATGAAATATAAAAGGGAGTTAGTTGAATTTAAAATAAAACCAAGTTGTCAGATGATCCAAAGCTTCAACTCTTCTAATCTGCTACCAGTATAAATAGTTGCAATTTGTAGACTACATTTTTTTTTGGTTTTTTGTTTAGCTTTTGACTTCCTTCATACTTTTAGTTAAATTAAAGAATTAAGTTAAAAATTCAGTAATACATGAAGTCATTGTCACAGGATTACAGAATAACAGATTGCTTGTGGTTAAGTAGTGCTATGATTAGAATTAGCCATAAAACAACAAATGCTCAGCATGAGCAACAATACCCATGCATTATTATGTGCATGCATGCATATGTATGCATTGGCTACTTTTCTACATGACAAAACTTGTTAATATTTTGACTAAGAAATTCTAGTTTTCTTTAAATATCCTCAATATTTTTTGTATAGTTTTTGTTCAGTTGACCTAGTTACTTTTACGAAGTACTAATTCCTGTAGTGATCACTAACCATCCCCACAGTATATCCTTCTACCTATTTCCCCAAGACAAAATATACCATCATTTTAAAATTACTGGAATACATTTTTAGTCTGTGCCATTAATCAAATCTAAGACAAATTTCATCTGCAGTATGTCACATCAATACACAAATAAATCCAGGCTGTAAATTTGTTGTGTTGCTAAAAAGTGATTAAACGTTCTCTAAACAGTGGAGGAGGTCTCCTTGGAGTCATTACTTTTGGCTTCATAATCTCAGTCTCTCACCTAACAATAAAAGATATTGCTTATCCATTCATTCAGCTAAATATTCTTTCAATTTCATTTTACTCCTTTGAATGATTATTATTTTTTATGTAATTTGTGGTTTGTTGCAAGGTTTGTTTTGAGACGTTGAACATAAATTATTAAAAAACAAAACAAAACAAAACAAAAAAAAAGAAGATATAAAATGTGTCTGATTCACTACACTACTGGAATCGGATTATCACTGAAATCTTGCCCATGGTAGTATTTTCAAGATCTCATAGTCTCTAAAGATTCTGGTGTCTTAACTTGCTAGATTCTGTACAAGTTCAGGAGATAGACAGGTGCTATTCAGCAAAGTTCAGAATCACAGAGACTCAAAAGAGAAGGTTGCACCTGACCAGTCTAGTGGCTTTCTATGATAGAGTGACAGCATTGGACAAAGGAAGGGCAACCAATGTCATGTACATGGACATCTGCAAGGCCTTTGACATGGTCTTGCACTACATCCTTACCTCTAAATTAGTGAGATATGGATTTGAAGGGTGAACTATCAAGTGGAAAAAGAAGTGGCTGGAAGGTCACAGACAGAGGGTTGTGATCAATGGCTCTGCGTCCAGTAGTTGATGGGATCTAGTGCACCCTCAGCAAGTTTGCTGATGATACCAAGCAGAGTAGTGCAGCTAATACAGCAGAAGGAAGAGATGCCATCCAGAGGGACCTTGATAAAATCGAAAGGTGGGCCTGTGTGAACCTAATGAGGTTTAAGAAAGCAAGGTGCAAGGTTTTGCACTTGGACTGGGGTAATCCCAGATAAGTTTACAGGCTGGGAGAAGAAATCCTTGAGAGCAGCCCTGCTGAGAAGGGTTGTGGTAGTTGGAAAACTTAACATGGGCCAGCAGTGGGCTCTTGCAGGTCAATGAAGGTCAATGGTATCCCTAGGTTCCATCAGAAGAGGGGTGGCCAAAGGGCAAGGGAAGTGATTGTCCCTTTCTACTCTGCCCTTGTGAGGCCCCATCTGGAGTACTTCATCCAAGAATGGGGACCTCAACACAGGAACAATGTTTAGCTTTTGGAGAGGATCCAGAGTACGGTCATGAAGATGCTCAGAGGGCTGGAGTATCTGTCATGTGAAGACAGGCTAAAGGAGCAAAGCTTGTTCAGTCTGAGAAGAAAAGGCTCCAGGGAGAACTCATCACAGCCTTCCAATATTTAAAAGGAGATTGTAAACAGGAGGGAAATCAAATTCTGACATGGTTAGTTAGTGATAGGACAAGGCAAAATGGTTTTAAACTAAAGGAGGGAAGATGTAGATTAGAAGTCAAAGGGAAAGTTTTTCACTGAGTGAGTGGTGAGTTGCTGGAAAAGGCTGCCCAGAGAGGTTGTGGATGCACCATCCGTGGAAGTGTTCAAGGCCAGGTCGCATAGGGCCCTGGGCAACCTGATCTAATACTTGAACTAGCAGTTGGCCATCATGACTGCAGCAAGGGGATTGAAACTTGATGAGTTTTGAGGTCTCTTCCAACCCAAGCCATTCTATGATTCTATGAGAGACAATTTGACAGAATTTTTAGAAATATTATTCTTATTTCACCAGTGTATTTTTCTCCTTATTAGAAAACTTCTCATTTTCCACTTAAAACATCTTTCTGCTCAATTTATGCCCATTTGTCTGTCAAGTTTGTACTTTTGCTTAAGGCACTTCTCTTCCTCAGTATTTGGTGCAAAAATCAGTTCAGAGAATGTGACATACATCTTCTCCATCTTTGTCCTGCCAAGTGTGGGCCAGGCTTTTCTTTTCTCTTTCCGTGGTAGCACAGACTTTCAGTTTTTCTGCTCAGCTTAGCACCCATGCCTACTTAAACTCAGCATTCTCAAACATGGCTACTCAGATAGAATATTTTTACTCTTCTCTAGAAATACATCATCAGATATATTCTATACTTAGACTCAAAAGTGAAGTGGTTTTTTTGGCAACTTAGAAATCCAAGCAGGAAAAGCATTCAAGCAAACAAAGCTAGCTGACATCAATAATAAGTCTTCTAGTGTGATTTCTCAGTAAGAAAACATGAAATGTGTCCGTGTGCTACTATTTGACCTCCATAGAATCACTGTGGTGAAAATAGTTCTGGACACAGTCAAGGAAAAACTTAATATTTTTCCTGTGATAAATCATTTGTCACACCAATTCAGATACAAAAATAGGCACTAAACTAAGGAACACTCAAATAAATATGTTTAAATTATTGTTATAAACAATATTAATTTCAAGTATAATACCTACTCATTTTTTTAAAAAATCAAGCGTATTTAAATATCCCTTGTCTATGGCTGAAGAAAAAAAAAATCAGAAGACAGGTAGAGCTCTCAACTCAAAGGAAACACAAACATATGCAAATATTTGTTAAGAAAGACAGGGACATTTGAGAATAAATTTTTGAAAGATAAACTCACTTTGAAGTTACGCTGAATGTATCAACATTTTCAAATCACAATATATAATTAAAAGTTGATAAACATATTATTTAATATATACAAATGTGTGTGCTTTTCAAGTGAACTCCTTGACTATACAGAACTAAAAGAGGAAGCCTTATACTGAGGAACCTGTACAGAAGACATAGACAAATGCATTCCTCCAACTTGGCTTAGTCCACACACAGTACGTTTCACGATAATCTGCTTCTGCAAAAAGATTAGATTTAGGGCTGATTGATGAACCACAGCTCATTACAGTAGGCTCATACAACCTGTAAATCACTCTCAGGGTAAACTGGCTTGTTTTATTCTGCACTATCTCAGCTGGACATTAAGAGCCAATTTGGTCTCTAAACAGTTGGCAGGTGCATGAGGAAGTAGGAACATACAGAAAGAAAGAAAAGAATTGTCTGTGGTTCCTTTGAGAGATTAAAATACAGTGTACAGCCATTTGCTGCATTAACTAAAGTTCATTCAGAACACTCCTATAACAGGCTTCATTAATTTGTATACCTACTGTCTTCGTAACAGCCATATTTACATACAAAATAATAACTTCAGGATAATGATGCACGTAGCTGATTTGCAAGCAAGTCTACTTTCAATGCAAAATCATTCCTTATTAAGTAGTCTAAGGGCAGAGAGAGAGAGAGTGGTAAATGTCCCTAATGAATATCATCATGAAATTAAGTAGCCATCACACACACAGCATTGAGCTCGTAGGACCAGAGCTGCATTCTTTTCCAGTGGTAGGAATCAACAGCTTTACTGATTTATCCCTTGATACAAAGAAGATAATACAGATCCCATGCATCTAATTTGCACATGCACAGACTAAAGAGCTGAATGTGCAGTTGTGACCATGTATACCACCAACCAGCTGTTTACTCGTGTAAGGGGCAGGAACAGCCATAAATGGATTACTAACTCTGATCAGATGTTTGCTATGTACCCTTGTGTATAAGGAGACAAATATTTCACAATCTTACTGTCTGCATGTGAACATATCTAACCTCTTCTACCATCAGTGATTTTCCAATAAGCAACTAAACAAAACAGATATTGTGATGACATGATCCTGATGAATTTGAGAATCTAGATAGACTGGCTGATAAAAAGGGATATTAGAACCATAATGAAAAAAAAAATCATACTGTGGACTGAATCCTTACTATATGACAGCAGAAAATTCACCAGAATAAAATCCTCAATGTGCATGTGTAGATGGCAGGTAATCTATCCAGCAGACTGAATATCATAGGAAATTTTGCTTGAATTACTTTGCCACTCACAAAAATACTTTGGATTTGCAGATGAATGAAGATAAACGTATTATGTTTTGGTGAGAGGGACAGTTGAATGTAAGCTTATCACTGAAGAGCAACTGGTTGTATTATTTGTTCATTTCTGCTATTAATTTCAACATACACAGGATAATTTAGCAGCTGAATAGTACAAAATATGAAAGACCTCAGAAGATCTTTCTTGATATCTGAATGAGAAGGTGTAAGATACAAGTTGTTGAGGCTTTTTTAATGAGTATGCAGCTTCCCCATTCATCATACCACCATCTGATTGAAGCAGTTTTTATGTTATTTTAATTAATCTAGGTGTTGTACATTCCACTGAAGAACACTGCCCTGTCAAAGCTGTATTAAAAAAGAATACTCTTCGAGAGCATTTTCCAGTGTGTTGTCCATGCCCTGCTAGAAGGGACAGTAGTCGTAGTCACTATAGTTTGGGCTTTTTTAGTACTTGTAAGGGGATCATAGTAGAAAGGGGCAGATAAATTTAGTACTTGTTTTCATTTTGCTTTTCCACTTTGCCTGTGCCTTCCCACCTCTAAGAGTCAGCTACTCAGTTGGCCTCCATAGCTCCCTAAAACACTTTACTAGCCAAATGTAGTTCATAAAACGAGTCAAAAATGTGCAGTGTATGAACTACGTTGCAAAGTATGTGACCAGAAGTATCAATAAGTCATAATTACCTGCTTAGGGCTCATTAGAAAGGAATGAAGTAGGCTCCAATGACAAGTTGTCTCATATAGAGATCTTTGATTGGAGTCAGAGTAGGTCACAAGTTGCCTGAACTGAGAAGGGTAGGAGTGTTGAAGAGCATAATGCATTATCTGCCTGTTCTGGTAAAACAGTAAGGAAGAAAGGGACTTTGACTCATGATGAGATGTGCATGAGACACTACTGCAGGAGGAAAAAAAAAAAGTGGAAATTTTAATGTTCTTATAGTAAGAAAGTTTTGGGACATTTGCAACTTGCAAAACTAAGCTCATTCTGCATTTTGAGTCCAAACACTTTGGATATTACTTTTAAAGCACTTTTAAATAGTTTTAAAGTCATGCAGTTATTCACAAACCTAAGCCACTGTAACTGAAGTTTTTTTCAGAGGTCACATTTAAATCTGAGTCTTAAGCAAATTTTTCCTCCTTAATTTCTCAGTGTTGCAATTTTAACTCGTCAAACTGAGCTAATAATGCTACCCTTATAGAGCAATTTCCTTATCAAATTAAGGTTTCAAAGAACTGCAAAGTTTTTTTAAAAAACTCCTTGTATGTGACTTACAGAAAAGCCAGAAGTGTTCCTTCTCAGCCCCAGATCTCCTTTGATCATCACTGCTAATCACTCTTCTACAACCTCAGCATTATTTTTTCCCATTATGAGAAATTATTCTGAGTAAAACTTGTCTGATGGATTGTGAAACTGTTACTCATTTAATTTACCATATTTCAAACTCAAGACTTCAAAGTCTCAAAGTATTCTGAGTTTCATTTTGTGTGGGGTAGCACACATATTTTTCTGTACAGTATGACACAGTTCTTCAAAGTATTATATATTCAAAGCAGAATTTTAAGAAGCTTAACTTTTCATACCTCTCCCATTCCACATATAAATTAAAAAATGAAGCCTTGGTAACCATTTCTAATTTAAACACTGCTTTCAATTAGAACTGTCAAATATTTTTCTGTGACAGAATTCATAACCATCAAAGATGCGACAAAATCAAAATTTCATGATAGCGTATTACTTAGCCCACACTTTTAGAAGGAACTTACATATTTTCTATTTAAAGCCATCACTTATATATAATTGAAGGCTGCATAGTGTAACATCAAAATGTTGATGGTACTTTAGATTCATCAAAATAAAATTCCAAGTTGTCAACCTAATTTCATATAGCCACAAAACAAGCTTACGAACTCTTGAAAGTCTTCAGGGAACAGAAATTTCATTTTTTAGTCAGCTTAAACATCTGCAGAGGTGGAATTCAAAACTGAAAGTGAGAAAATGTTCCAGTTCCTGCTTTTAAAAGCAAAGTTTAAATAGACAATAATCAAGACTCATCTATGGTGGGAAGGAAAGGGGGACCTTCATGTTCTGAGAAACATCAAAGGGAAATTCTATGAAAACTCTACAGATAAAAAAAAAAAAAAAAAAAGAAGAGTGAGAAGGCGGGGGGAGAGAGAGAGAGATAGAGAGAGAGAGAGAGGGAGGGAGAGAGAAGCATTCATCATCGCCTGCAAGACTGTTCTTTGGGCACACTGGTATAGAACACCTTCACCAAGACCTTAGAACAGAAAAGTTGATTGGGAATTTGATAGGTAACAAAAACAAGTTTAATTTACAAACCAATTGTAAAGAGTTTAAGGACTGCAAAATACCCTTATTTTAGATCTTGTGCTAAATATTAGACATTACAATAATACTTTTGCTAACAGAATATTACTGCATAGTGCTCTACAGCAAAGTTATTCTAATCAACTTCCAAGCATCCACTGCATGAGGAAACCATAACTAAAGACTGCAGGAGCTGTTCTCTCTACTACTTACACCAGACTGGATGCTCAAAATCCTTAGCTACTTCTGCAGGTATCTAAGGATTGCAAGTTTCTGTCTATGAGAAAAAGGATGTGATTTAAAAAGAATTTAGGGACCCTCATCTTAGACAATACAGTAATCCTACTAGCTCTGGAAATGCACACCTACACTCTTTCATCTAAAATGGTGTACAGATATTTTTTCTACTTTTATCCTAAAATAGAGAACATGTACTTCATCATTTTAATGTATTTAATTTGTATTCAGTTTAAAACAATGAATTATCTGGAATTATAAAGTAATTTTAAAACAATTTAAACAAATTTTTTTTCCTGAACTCTCTCTCATAGAATTTTAGTATGTGATGTACAGCATAACCATTTATACACTTATGCATGTAATGGTACTTGACTTTTAGCTTTACATATTGCATCATAATTCACATCCACTTGTGTCTATAGCAGACTGAGAGAATCTGAATACAAATACATTAGAAGACTGAGAAAAATGATACCTGAATTGTAAACTCAACAAAGACATAATGGGAAACATAATCTGGACTTTCTCTAAAAATGTTCCTAAGAAGACAACAAAGGCTAAATGGGGAGATGAGAAAATAGAAGTAGCTAGGTGAAGCAAGTTAAGACATAAACTTCAAACATAGTTCTCAGAAGGATTTATTTATGAGAAGTACAATAATGCAGGCACTGAAAAGCAAACACAATCCCACCTAGTGTACAACTAGAACGTTTATACAACTAAGATACAAGAGATAGGGTATTTCCAGCTTTTGTTCTACACTTCTATTATATAACCACAATATGTGCTACGTTTCCTTCCCAGATACTATGGTCTCTCTGCACTACTTTATTGATTGAACATAGGTACGTTCTTCCCTTTGGATCCCTTCATCTTTTGGGGAAAAGAAAGAACATCTTTTTCTATAAGCAAAAGGCAGAGCAATAGTCTGACCAGTGTAACTGACATACCTATAAACTCCCTGTTGATATGCAGCAGTGTTGCTCACAAATCTTGTGCACACATATGAATCTATCCCAGTTACATTTGAATATGGTGGCTGGCTATTGGCACTTACAAACTCAGTTGGCTGTCTCAGCTCATTTGAGAATGCAAAAGACTGCATGTGCCCATATAAATAAAGTTGTAAGTGGAGCCAACACTAAAAAGCAATCTCATCAGATCTTGAAGCAGAGGGCAAGAACAGAAGGAGCTCTATCCAAGAAAGATGGTAATTGATACATCAGCTTCAGGATATCAATTTCTCAAAACTGTAGGATAGGTTAGGGAGAGGAATATCAGTGTTTCCTTGGATCAGTGCTTTCTGAAATAAAAGATACTAACACAGTTTTGAAAAACTTTAGATATGTTTATAATCCTATAATTTTTGAAATATTTGATAAGTATTAATGGGCTCATATATGTACTCACTTTATCATACTTGAATTGGATGTCCCAAGGGCAGGGTTGAAGGGGGAAAGGGGAACAGTATCTGAGAAGTCTGAAAAATATTCAAGCTATACCCATACTTACATATTGTCACGCTGAGATATTTTTTATAGTGCACATATGAAAAATCTCCTCAAATACATTAGACTCTTTTTCTTGCTCCTCAGAAAATGTACAGAACTTTTTGGTTTTTTTTGTTTTGTTTTGTTTTTTTTTAATGCGTTTTTATTTGCAATCATAAAAAATGCATGGTTTTAATTTAACTGCTCTTTTTCAAGTCTTGATCTCTTGGTGTTCTGCAGTGTTAAATATATGTCATCCTACATGCAGTCTTGTCACATACAAGCAAGCCATGATAACAATTCTTTATTAATAGCATCAAGAGGTTTTACTTGGTGATGAAAATAAGGAAACTAAATAGAAAATCATCTGTAAGAGGTCCTAACACAAAATACCATAAGATATCCTGTATATACCTATTATCCCCTGTGAGCACACACTTTAATAACATCTTAGAGAGTTAGTCCTACATTGTTTTACAATTTCTTTCACTTTCTCAATGTAAAAATTAAATTGAAGTGCAATCTCCGGCACAAGGAGTTGGAAAAACCAGGAATAGGGATATCAAAAAGAATGCAGCAGTGACTACAAAGATTTTCATTCAGTAAAAATTACCTCATTTGTTTGTAAGTCGTGAGTGGCATTCCAAATAATATTAAAAAAAAAACAACCAACAAATAACAACAAAAATGATAATTAAAACCAAATTCACAAATTTCTTTGCAACCTTGTGCCCTCCATTTTTTGTATGGCTTAATTTCTTAACACAAAGAAACTTAGGATGGTATTCTATAACTTCTGAAGTACAATTTTCTCTTTACTGTACAGGTTTCACTCTTCAGGTCAGATACTCAATTTTCTTTAATTTATACTTTCAAAACCCAGAAGGATTGCACTCATGGTTTTCCACTGAGAAGCTTCCCAATCTTTAAAATGTCATCTTTAGTAAACCACAGATTCACAGGCTTGCCCCCTTCCACTGTAAAAGGATATCAAAGCCTTGTGGAAAGGGGAAGAGTGCAGATGGGGATAAAATTCAGTCTCAACCTTTCTATGGTTTTGCACAAAAAAATTTACCTAAATATACTCCCATTATGTTTTTAATGCTGGCCTATCAATTTTGAATTGCATCTTGGTGGGTTTACTGTTGCTGTTTCTTTTTTCTTGACAAAAACAAACAAATAAACAAACAAACAAATGCAGGCCTTTAGTAGTTATCCAATTTTTCTAGTTCATTATAGCATGGAATTTTTTTGGTTTTGTTTTGTTTTCAGATTGCTTGATCTACCCCCAACCTCATCCCTCCCCATTTTATTTCTCTACCACTTTTCCTCCTCGCCTCAATGCACATAAGTAAGTTTTTTCCTCCTACAGGGGATCTTGTTGTTCAGAGATAAGCATGTGTGTCTAGGAGACAAGAAAAATAAATGTTTCAGTGGATGAATTCCATTATCTGCCAAATGGCCCTTGAAAGTTAATGAGGAGTCTTCAGGCTGGTTCATTCTCCTTAAAAATAAAATCATCTATAGAATTTTTAGACCCATTCCAAGAAAAAAAAAAAAAAAAAAAAAAAAAGATTTTATGACCTGCATTCTTTTCAGCTCCCTGAATTAAGCTTACAGATGATTTCATTTCTTCTTTTTGACTGTAGTAAATTGCCAGTTTAGCCTTATAAAAATCAGTTTCTTATTTTTATTGAAGTAAACTACTGTAACATATTTCTTTTACATTCTGTATCACAGTAATGAGGGAAAGCACAAGAGCTCGTGAATCTCACTTTGAATAAAAGGACATGTGAGGACTGTGAGCACTCCAGATGTGATCTCATCAGTGCTGGGTAAAAAGGAAGAATCACCATCCTCTACTTATTATCAGTCCTTTGCCTAATGCAGCCCAGGATACAATTCAACTCCTACGTGGCAAGGGCACACTGATGGCTCCTGTTTAGCTCAGTGTCCACCGGAACACCGAGATCCTTTCCCACAAAGCTGCTTTCCAATCAGTCTGTCCCAGCAAATATTGGTTTTGGGTTGCTCCTTCCCAGGTAGACTTACACAGAACAGTAATCTAGGAGGACATTACATAGTGATACAGTTTGTAAACAATTACAGTTTTCTATAAATAAAAACAAATTTGTCTACATACCAGTATTTCGTGTTTGCATATAGGTATATAATCGTTATTAAAAATTATGATTAACACATACTTATGTATATAAAACAGATATGTATACAAAACAGATATGTATACATTATATGTGATACTAATTTTAAAATATACATGTACTATGTGCATCTATTGATATATTTATTGCATAATTCAAAACTATGCTAAACTACTAACAGGCAGAGAAAACAGAGATGCAAGAATGATGAAGAGACATGTAAAAATCTGTGGATGAACAGATGCATAGTCCCTCAAATATTTTTAATTTGTTACCTTTAATAATAGTTGATTCACTCTGACAGAAAAAAAGGATTGAAACCCAAAAACATGCTTAACTAAAGTCAGGAAAAACTCAATTTTATGAAGCTATGATTGCTAGAAAAATAGAGGCGGCTGAACTCCACTAGACACAATCATACCTTGCTTTCCCCTTAGTGACTGGCAGACCTTAACAGTGGACTCAAAGAAGCCTTTCTACTAGCATATCAAAGTTTCATCAGAAGTTCAGCTGAGAAACAAGGAATCACATTCATTTTTATTTTTATTTTTTACACAGCATGCAACAAAAACTTTTACCAGACCAGTGACATAAGCATGCTGTAAATGCCTTGGGTTAGATTGTTCTGTATTTTAATTTTTGTGTTTATCATTCCTGTAGCCACATACAATGATTTACCTAAGGCTAGGTCAGAGTTAGACTCTGACATTCCTCTTTCCTTGGCCAGGCTCCTAATCACTTCCTCAAGCAGCAAATGTGAAAACAAACTAGAATGATTCATTCCACTCATAAGACTGATTTTTTATGCTTTTGGGTTTCAGTCTAGTCACCACTCTTGCAAAATGTAACAAGAACACAGGAATGCAATTCTCTGCTCATCACACAGAACTAGCTAGTATCATGCCTCATTAAGGCAATATCTAGGACCAAAAGTTGCAAGACAATAATTGAGAGACAAGTACATAGCACAGATTGATATCTATTTCTGCAAATATTATCTTGGCTTCTGGCAACACAGTTCTCCGAAGCCAGGGATGAAATCTTGTAGAGAAAGGTTTCTTTTTGTATTTGTTTACCTTTACTATTCTCCTTTTTTTTTTCTTTTTCATACTCCATTTCTTTCTCCTCATTACATTCTTTCCTTCCTTTCTCCCACCATTATCATCTTATTATCTCCTAGACCACCAAGCACAAAATATCCACAGCAGTTTAATTCCTGATCCATTATTAATTCCTTTTTCACACAAAGCCCTTCCACTACTTCACAGAGCCCATTGTGTCCCAGTGTTCTATAGTAAAGGGGAGCAAGAGCATCAGTTTCTTGTTTATTTTGCTATTTATTTAAAGAGAATTGAATTTTAGGCTGACAGTCAGTATTGGGATGGGACAAGTGATCACCACTATTTTTGGGGAAATGTGAATGTGTGAAAGTTTTAGTAGATTTAAGATTCATTTCAAAATCTCTAGTACAGCCAAATGGATTCCCATATTCTTAACTTCAGAAGTACAGATAGTATCATGTCCAATCACTCTTTCAACCTGTTCCCAATAATAAACAAAATTTAATTAGGCAAAAAAGAGATTTCTATAATCCGTGAAAAAAGATTTGTCTATTTCCTAAAAGTCTTGCTTTAGAAATAATTTCTCAAGTTCTCCTTGGGATTTATCTCAAAATTTTCCTCACACTCAGATTAAAGATGGCAAATATAACAAAGAAAACCAAAATTTACCAGCATACAATATTTAAAATCCATTCTTTCATTAAAGAATGGTTGCAGTTTTAGCAAGTGCTACTCTCTTTTCATTATACCTTTCCTTTATAACTTAAAAGCTAAATTCCTTGCAAAAAACTACCTACCCCATAATTGACCACAGAAGCCGTAAAGCTTCTTTCATGCCAAAACATCCGCAACTACTACTCTAAAATGTGTGGCTGTATAACAACAAGGTAAATTTCAATAACAAGGAATAATTACCCATTAAAAAAAAAGTATTTTATTCTGCTCCATTACACTGACACATCATGTTATAATGCATGAAATGTTCAGCTGATAATCATATACTGTATATAGAAAGAGACTACCATATGGTCACAGTCCATACAAAAACACAAATCAAAGCCCCATTATATATACATATGGGTTTGTCCAATACACTCAATGGGTTTTTCTCTTACCTCATTCAAAGGAACATGAGTGTAGAGGATGACTCATTCTTGCATTAAATGAGATAGTAACAAGCTTGGAAGTGACTATTTTTCAAAAGCTAGAATTAGTTACAACTTGTGTATGCATGACTTATTATTTTACCACTAAATTATGACACAATTTGTAAGTAAAGTACAACTATAATCATTAGACTGTAATAGTCTAATGTGGAAAAGCTTTTAGAAACAAGGCATTATTTATACTGAGCCAGCAATACACATCATTTTTATGTTTAAAATGAAAACAAAACACAAAACCACAAAGTTATTCCAGGACTACATCTTATGTGATGCTGCATGTTCCTTCCGTGCAGTTGAATAAATTATAGGACTATTTACTACATTAAGATAAATATAATCTGTAGCTGCCTTGTACCAGAAGACTTTTATTCCCATTATCCAAGTGAAGACCCTACAATTTACTCCCCTTAAGTTGAATAAAAAAACAGTGTAAATCATGGATTAAAATCTACTGTCTGGCTTAAATAAATCGGTAGACCTAGGTTTCTAATCAAAAAATAGGTTATAGTACAAACAGTCTCAAGAGTAGAATATGTTATAAGGAGAAAGCTTGAAAGTAAAATTTACCATCCATATCTTCAGAGGAATCTCTCAGCTCTCACTGACTTCATTGGGTGTTGAAAGTTTTCATCCATTTTGGCAGTGAAGTGGTTTTTGTGGAGAGTTTTGAAGTGTTTCATGAGGTTTGTTATCTGACATGCTAAGTGCTCTGACAAATCTAGTCCTCATATTATTAAAAAAGTCTGAAGCAACCACTGAAAGTCAGAATTCACATTTTTCTACCCAAACAATCTCACATAATATATGACATATAATAGATGATAATATACTGCCAAAATTTTCAAGAAGTCATACAGAAGTCTTTTAAATATATGTCTCAGATCAGCTCTGAATCTCTCAAATTCAGCATGAAACATGACTTTAATGTGGAGGGGCGGGGAGGGAAATCCTTTTGAATATGGAATCTCTATGGAATCTCTATCTAAACAGGTGATCTTACATTTAATGACAAATTAAATGGTGTTTTTTTAGGTTGAAAATACTTAACTCTGGCTTGATTCCCATCATGTCTGTTTCCTCATTGATGGAATATCAACAACTGCCATGTTTATTTTTCTCCTGATGGAGATGAAAATTTTTAGCAGTCTACTTCAGTCATGCAACTTTATTCAATAAACCCAGCCTCTGTTTGTTGCTGACTTACACCACCCACTTCAGAACAGCAGTAATATTCCATTTAAGTATAAACAAGCATGAGTAGATTTATTCAACAGTGTCTGTATCGCTGTTATCAGACTTTTACCTCTGTTACATGAAAGAGGTGTAATTCACAAATACAAGCAGAAAGTGTTCACATCATCGTGTTGTTAAATTTGCTCTTGACTATTTAGTCAGATTTCATTATACTATTTTTCTTCTGTTTAGCCAAGCAAAATGATGGACTTCCTCATATTTATTACAAGTATGTTCTACAGTAATATTCAACATAACATTTTCCCTTATTTCTATACACATGCCTATTAAACATAGACATTAATAATACTCTTAAACTGGGCCATAATCAAAATTGTTGCTATAGAAATAGAAATTCTGTCTTCAGGAAACATCAAGATAAAGCTGAACCAAGATATGTTAATATTTTGCTTCAGACATAATAACAGTGTAAATTGAAACAAAATGTCTCCATTTATTGTGCTTTGGTTTTTCAACCTGGGTGGACTGAATGGGCACAAATTAGATTCCATCAATAGAAAATCAAACTGAAAGCTCTGCTCCAGGTGTAAAACAAGCAAATAAACAAGAAAGTACAACCCAATATCAATTCCCTAATCCCACTATAAAAATATTGCATAAATGACAGCAACATTCAGACCAGAAGACAAAACTAAAATCTAGTCCAAAGAAAAAGTCCTGAATGGCACATACCATAGATGAAAGGCCTTTAGCTTCAGTCTGCTGACCCTGTCCCACTGTGAAGAATTACATGCTGATGTAGCCAAATTCAAACTCTCCTCACCATTTGGCCAATGTTTGGATGATTCCAAGATGAGCAGATAATGTATGGCTGTCAGAAAAAAAAAAAAAAAAAAAAAAAAAAAAAAGGCATACAAAACCCAGCCGAAGATCTGTCTAGCCCTACATTCAGTCTTGAGCAATGATCAGAATTCAGACACAAAGAAATAGACTAGGTATTGCTACTTCCTATGAATAATTTTCAATTTGCAGCACAGTAAAATCTTGAGCCAGAAACACTGTATTAGTAGGCATAAGGGGAAATCTTTTAGATTCATGCTTCTAGAAAAATGCTTATTTGTTTTTCATAAACCCTAATTATCCACAACAAGCAAGATGTTGTAAAGGTTACCTACAAGCTACTTGTAAGTGTAAGAATCAACGTTGTTGGTTTGTTATGAGACTTACCTGAATTATCTGATCTTCTCCATGCTTTCTATGCAAGAGTGAATAAATATTTTTAACCTCTTTTTGACCTTCATGTCTTCATTGACCTCTAGTATATAGGTTCTCCAGCTTTCCTAGCTGGAATTTGTAAAAACACTAAGCAACAACACAATAAAGAAAATGGAATTTGATAGATCTGACCTGACACAGATCCTTTCAGTTCCCAGACACTTCCTGGGTGCTAGAATATTTTTTCTGCCATCAGTGAAGGCTGTTATACCACCCTGTTTTTAAGTACTAGCACAGTTTTTATTTCTTAGCTTCCCAGTCACAAGAGATTATGATTTCCCCCAGCTTCAGGTTGAATCTGCCATGATTCACAGAAAGCTGTCGACCTGCCACATTGAGGTAAAACTTCAAGCTCTGTCTGCTTTTTCAAATCTTTTTTTTTTCTTTCTGTCCTTCTATGACAAAATGCATTGACTTCATTAGGGCACTCAATCAGAAAGTTATATAGGATGAGCATTTTGGAGACAATAGACAAAAGGACAGAGACAGTAGGTGTAAGGAAGTTAACATGAAATGTATTTGCAGTTTACACATTGATTCAGTTAATAATCCTAAAATCTGACCATTTTTCAGCATCCTAGAAAATACTCTTGTCAAGAAATCTTGCCACCTTTATTACCTGATTTACTTCCCAAATCGTTACAAAGATATTGACCATCAATATTCTCACACTCATCTCAAAGGAACCCACATCATAAATTGGTTTTTTTCGTTTGTTTCTTTCTTTCTATTTTGGTGAGAGATGTAAGCAGCATCTTTAGTTTAGGGCCTTTTTTAGCCATCCACATAGGCACTATCACTGCTTCTGACTGCTAGCCACTCCTCAACCATTTCCCAAAGTCAGGCAGGCAAAGGATGTGGGGAGCTGTGTAACCTGTAGGTCTAACATTTTATCTGGGACATCTGGGAGAATTTTGTTCTGTGCTCAGTTTGCACAGAATGAAGTTCTCTCATCAATAAAAAGCTATTTGAACAGGGCTATGGAATGTGCCTGGCCATGGTATATGTCTAAGTGCTCATTCTGTTCTCCTCCCATCACCTCCAACAGAAAAAAAAAAAAAAAAATCTGTTAAAATGTCTTTGGCTTTCAATTTGATAAAATTCAAAACACTGACATAATGAGAATTCTCTCCAACATATCTGTTGTAGTAGGCGCTTGACGGGGATACGTGCTGTATGGGATAGGCCTCTCCCTAAGCATAGTGAAAGGGTGCTGTTGTGCTCAGACAGACTGTCCTTGCTAACGAAGTAAACAAGATAAGAAGGCAAAGGAATGAGGAGACAATAGGAGCCAAATAAGGAATTGTAGTAAGGGGCTAAGATCCAGTAGGAACGAATCAGGACAGGGCACAATAGCTCAAGTAAAGGTATATAAGCTCTTTCTTAGTAGTGAATAGACGCCATTTTACTGCTCATCATATTGGTATGCACCTGCAGTCATTTGGCCCTGACCAGGTAATTGGTCAGCGTGCGCAAGAGGGCTAACACAGGAGGCTAACATCGCAGTTGCAGAAGGCAACACGCGTCTCAGATTGGGAATAGGTATATTGTAAAAATGACTCAAATCCACTATGATTAGATCTTTATAAACCTGAAAGTCCTGAAGAGTTCTTAGAGAACTGTGAGGTTTTTTAAGACCTGTTTATTCTCTTCCTATCAAAGAGAGTTGCTTCCACAGTTCTACATCTCTACTGAAGGTCAAAATAATAAAGAAAAATTGTACTGGCATCTTTTATTTACAATATCAGGAAGATATTTCTGAAAATAAAATATGAGCAGATACAATGTCTCTAAAGAAATAGGTTTCTACACCAGTCTGAAGAAGACTGTCATGTTTTAGTTCTGAAAAATGCCATGTTGAGATCTTTTTGATCCACTGATATTCTTCTGCTTTATTAATTTTACCTTGGTCTCTTAGACAGATCTTGTCAGAAAAGTTTGACCTCCTGACAGCTGTCTTCTATTTCTCCCATGATGGCACTTCCAAGATTCAAATAAGCCATAGGAAGTCTTTATGAAGACATATTGTGATTCATCTAACACTTACCCAGATAGCAGCATGACCCTAATGCACTAATGCATCTCACTTTTAAAACCTCTAAGGCTAATAACAAAGTGTTAACTCCACATAAGAGATTAACTGACAAACTACATGCAGTGAAGAAATAGGTGGGAAGAACCCAGATTTATTCCTGGACCTATAGTTAAGCTATAAGAAAATATATATTAAAAAAAAAAAAACCACTTCTAAAAGCAGATAAACCAATGAAAAAGAACAGAGAGACAGTTAAATTCAAGTTTTAAAGTTATTTGTACTGATATTTATTCAAGCTATATAGGAAATACATAACACTCTTATCTTCCTGATTGGTATAAGTAGAAATTACAGTCTGATTCTTATTGTCACATATTTGCTTCACTGTAACTGCAAATTAGGTAAGTAAATTTATGGTCATTTTCTTCCTAGTTTTACCAAACATTGCTGAAAATGTTAATTTTAATTCTGCTTATAGCCAGAGATAGTCTGTATCTCTATTGATCTGGGAACATTCAAAGGCTATCTGGCAATTCAATTTCAGTCACATTTTGTTCAAAGCTTTAGTTCAGGTAGACAAAAATAAAAACAATCTACTACATTGTTTGGTGGAGAAGTAATAATGGATTCACAAATGAAAATATAGATTTACATATTTCAAATCCTAATGGTCTGCACTTCACTCATTTTGAAATATGTTGCTTCTTGAAATGTACTATTTCAAGATATCTCCTTCCTGCCAATATGTTTTAAGATAAATAATAATCCTGCACATAACTGTAAGGTTCTGCTACTACACAATCTGTTAAGTCTACATGTTAAGATTACATGAAATAAAATTACCAAAACATTGTCTAACTACAACCTCTAGTTTTCCATATGAAAGCTGAGACAGGTTTGTGAGATAATGGAATTAAAACTTGCTTTTCTAGAAGAGAACATCCCTTGGGTATACACTATTATCAGCCCTTCAAGTAAAAATAAAAGCTTCCTGTCACATCAGTTAACAACATCATAATCATTCCATGTTTTTGTTAAGCAAGTAAAAATGCAGAGGTGAGCCTGTCTAATCCTATGTATGTCACATTCCACTCTGAGGATAATTCCAATTCCGCACATGAAATGCTTGCTTTGGAAGGCACATTAATGATCACCAAGCTCCAATCCCTCTGCTATGAGTAGAACTGCCACCTACCAGATCAGGCTGCCCAGGCCTCATCCCACCTGGCCTTGAATGCCTCACAAGGATGAGGCACCCACAGCTTCTACAGGCAACCTGTTCCAGTAACTTACTACACTCTTAGTGGTCAGGCAGTGGTTCCCCCTAACATCTAACTTAAATCTCTCTTCTTTTAGGTAAAAAATGTTCCCCCTGGCCCTATCACTTTTAGACTATGTAAAAAACAATAAATAAATAATAAAAAAATGCCTCCATCTTGCTTATAAGCTCCCTTTAAATACTGAAAAGATATCTACAAGAAAGATATATTTCTTACAAATGATAATAGATTGGGTAGTCTATTTGAAAAACTTAGCAAAGTATAATTCCACCACTTTTCAGCAGTGTTTCATTTGCATAAAGGCAGAACAGTCTGATCCTGATGTATGCTGAGCACATCTGTTAAGGTTCTGAAGGCAGTCAATTACAATCAGCCCACCTGCCAAAGCCATTCTTAGTTCTGGTGTTCAAAATTTTGGCACAGGTCATGTGAATGCCTTCTTCCAGCCCAGCTGGGGAGTACTTGAACTCATTATTACACCACAGCTATGCAAAGGTGTTTCAGCATAGTCACAATAACTACATAACGTACAGCTCTGTGTGGTAGTTGTATTTGCCCAGAAGATTAGTGTTAATTCTTCACATCTTCATTTTACACTCTATTATCACATCTTATTTGTAGGATTTAGTCTCTGGATTTATATATTATCATGCTGTAAGCTTTGAAATAACAAGGATTTCATTACCACCTAAATTGAACCATCAAATTCTTCTCCATACGTTAGTTGCTTTTACTGAGAGTTGTGAAGTATGTTGTAACTACGCAATTTAAAATGGGCTGGGTTTGTTCTTTTTTTTTTTTCCTTTTTTTTTTTTTTTTCCCCTTTCTCAGAGTCACTGTTACTTTGGAAAAGCACAACATAAAATGCAAACAGGCTTGCTTACAGTTGTAGAAGTACATATCACAAGCTGCTCTGTTTTAACTGCTCAGATATGTGCATTTGTGCAATGTCTGTTCGGGCAGTACTAAAACTCTGACAAATGGTAAGTTTTTCATACAGTACTGTGAGTAAAACTGAACTTTGCCAAGAGGTGGGAAGGAAGATTTGATGGGGAGTGAACGAAAATTCAACTTGTAAGCTCTGGAAGGCAACTGTTATCTTTTACCATCTCATATTAATTGCTTCATTACTAGAAATCTCTGATGAATTGTTTTAGCACTCTTACCCTAGGGTATCCATTCATATTTACATGGCTTGAATATTATTAAGGTTACCTGATATTTTTTAATACCAGTGCTGTGCTTTATTTTAACATAAATCATGAAAATCATCTGTATTTGGAACAAAAAATACTGTAACCTAACTTGTACAGAAATGTAATAGCCTAATTTTAATCAAACAGATTCATTTCTCTCTGTCCTTTGAGTCCACAGCAAAGCTCACAGAGTATACATATCCAACTATAACCAACACTGGAGAACAACATTCCCTTCAAATGATTTCTTCCTCACTGTGCCATCAAGACTACATAATCCACTGCTGCAAAATGTTCTCAGATGTTATTCCACAATGAACCTCAGAGAGACTTTAATGAAGTCAATACTTACCTCCTCAGCAGATTAACACCTTCAAAGACTTGCCATAATTTAATATATTTAAGTTGCTTGGTATCAAAGACAACAGTAAATTTAACTTTTCAAGAAAGAAAAGCAGTCCTTTTTGTGTAATGACACTTGTCTCATGGCAGAGAGCAGGGATTAGTACAAATAACAGCTGAGGTAAAACACTAAGAGTTTTAAAACTTTCTACTTATTTATTTATTTTACATTGAAATGCTTTACAAATCTGATCTAATAAAGTCCCCTGCATAGAGGAAAGGCAGCATCATTATAATTCTATATAAAAAGTCAAGAAGTATAAGAAAAATAGGTTAAATGATAGCCCAGAAACTAGGCTAGGTCTAAGATTCAATATGACTGATTTCCCGACCTTTGCTCCACTACTATTTTCCAGGTAGTGATTTGCAGACCCCGGGTGAGGAGTGGCCTATGAACAAATTCCAACTAACCTATGAAAGAAGACCAAGAAATGTCAGGTAGTTTTTCTTATTCAGAAATATGGACCAAGAGCACAATAACACTATTCGATAGAACAACATCTCAGCTGCCACAGCCTATTTTTCAATATTGTCACCACCATTAGCTATATGCTTTCACCAGGGATGAAGAAGACCCTGCATGCCGTACTCATAAAAATCTGCACCAGTGGAGGTGACTCTCTGTCAACACCGACGAAATGCACTGGCCACCACTTCACTGTGCTCTGTTTGGTCTAAGCATTGATGTATGTCAATGGATATTTTTCTGCATTGAGAGATTTAGCGAAACACCTTTGCTTCATCCTCATTTCCATGTCAGACACTATTCTGTCAGACTGCCCCTCTGCTGCCGTCTGCCACAGAGCAACAAAATGCAATAGAATATTGGAGGAAACATTCAATCTCTACTGCCATAACACCAACATCTGCCTCTGAAGATGCCAACATAACCAGACAGAAGGCATTACTTTTGGAGCAACCCTCACATAACTCAGTTTAGATTAACATACAGGAATCACTTCCATTAACCACACAGAAAAGTAATGCTACTATTATTCGCATCTGTTAAATTGTAATTGCAGTAAATTAGGGATACAATTACTAAATTTAAGTATGTGATGCTTGCCTGTAGGTGACACTGCCACTTCTGTACTGCATCACCCTGCTAAACATTATTCTTCCAGAAACATGCCCTTCTCAGAGAAAGCTGCCCATATTTCATCATAGTTTAATTGTTGTCCATTGTAACAACAATTAACAGACCAAAGTAACGAGATTAAGACCAGTGTGCCAAAGAAGCTATTTGAGACTGTGTTGCATATCATAAGTGAGAACATACAGGAAATAAGAAACTCATAGTGCTCATGGAGAGGAGGTCCTTCAGAACCAGAAATTATAGGGAAACAGAATGGCTGCTTATGTCACAGGAACAAGCATCAAAGATTTCAGAAGGAAGCCTGTGACTGCTTAAATGAACATTGGCCACCAGCATTCAATGCAGAAGGGAGCAAAAGAGCTCCACCTCCTGCATTATTTATAGGTAATCAAAGGACTGTACCCCAGAGATGAATAAAAGTTTTAAGAAAATCACCTTCCCCTTTTCATGGTGAGAGCCACTGCATTAACGTGATACATGCTCTGTCTGGTTCTGCTTTCTGTTGCAATGCCCTAGTTGGACAAACAAAATAAAAAATAGCAAGCCAGTTATCTGAATTCCTCCCCTTAGCAAATTAACTATAGTTAGTGCTCACAAACTATAGAATAAAAGTAGAATATAAATTAACACACAATAGTTCTACCAGATACCACATATCACATTTCCTATATTATCATTCATATTATCCAACCAAAACCATTTATAGATAGACCTTAATCTCTATAAAGTAAATCCTCAGAGAAAATCTAACACACACAAATAATAATAATAACACCCTTTTCTCATATAGTAAATGACAAGTTTGTATTTTATTTGTAAACCAGATAACTATTTGTGAGACATCTAATTCTTCTAAAAGATGGCACAGTTACTTGATTTATCAGTGAACATTAAATATCAGTAGTCTCTTTTCAAAGTAGTACTCTCTAGTCTACATAGAAACGATCTATTAATTACACCTACATAAAATAATATAGCCTGAAACAATACACATTATCAACTATACAACGTGACAATATGCATTTATAGTCCCTTAATTTATTTTGTGTGACTGAGTTTCTTCTTTACACACAGGTGTCTCCAGTTTAGTTTCCTTTCCAAAGCACAATTACATTTCAGTTTTTCTTCAAGTTCTATTTATTTAAATAAGAGACACAGGTCCATTTGTAAGAATCAGAGTTCAGGAGTCTTGACCAGTTTTGGACACAGCATGCTTGGTGTCACTGAGACTAACTAGAAGGCATTAAATAAAACTCTTGCACAACACAACTTTCAGCCTGGACTATTGATTTTTGCAAATCTCCTGATCTACTGCATCTTTATTAATGGAACATTGCTGTAACAATGATTCATTTAGAGTAACAAAACAACAGAGATTTACTTTTTGTTGAATGCACTATTTCCCTGTTTCTGATGAACGTTCTACAATTTTTTAATAGTTTATATATTTCAAGTATTAGCTGGGAAGTACCATGGTGTCCTTACTAACATGCATCCTCTTATACATGAGGAGCTGCAGACTCCTCTGCAGCAAAGAATGCAGCAAATATAGGTAGTAAGGACAGCATTTCTGACATGTCTAAAAAGCCCCTGCTGCTAACAGCTGATTGTACATTATCTTCCATGCATATTCTGCAGACATTGTGTCATATTTTGTTTTTGTATATAAGAAAATATTGCACATATATGTCATGTAGGAAATATACTACGCTGGAGTCCAAAATTAATTATTTTCTTTTATCCATTCTTCATCCCCAAAAGTTCAGGATCTCCTTCCAAAATTAATGTAACAGAAACACAGAATTCACAAGGCATCATTTTGATCACCTTCATCCCACAACAGGACTGTTTTCATTAGAGTTAAGGATTCTATTTTAAATACACAAGGTTTTTTTACACCCCTGCCTCCCACGGTTAATTCTTCAGTGCAGAAGAATGATTTAATACTTACTTAGAACACCATTTTTAACTTAAATTATTTTAACTAACAATAAATCTTCTCTTGGGTTTAAATAACTATTTGCTTTGTGATCTAATCATATGCTCACACCTATTTTAGATTAACAAAGACATTTTTAATACATCTTAGCCTCCTTATAAACCAATCCTCCAATTCTCCCTAATCGTATTAGCCAGTGATTACATTTATATCAAATTAATTAATCTTTAACAAATATGCAAAATAAATTACGTTCTAGGAAACAGGTGATAATATTAACTTGAATTGGGTGGGTATGCAGACTCCATGTTGTAGATCTGTTTTTCTATTTTCATTTTAAGCAAATTTTAGATAAGCTATCTGGAGTCTGACAGCTCCCAGTATTCAATATGGAAAAGATTTATAGAACAACATCAGATACAAGTTCACTTTGCATATTAAACTACAAATTCACATCTGATATCAATTACACTGCTGGTTTTTGTATGCCAGCGAAATTCTGGAAAGAGACTACCATTTAACTGAGCACAGAACTCCTTCATTCATATTAAAAAAAAAAAAAAAAAAGTGCTAGGAGTGAAAGTTTTCCAAACTTTCTGTAACCATCAAATCTGTACTCCTGAATGTTTTCATGTTTCCAAGAAACAAGACCACAAAAAGCTAGTTATTTTAGAGCACAACTCTATTTTGCTTTATATAGCCATTAAAATGTTAAAATAATGTACATCCAGTGTGCATTTTCAGAACTATATTTGATGAAATAGGCTTCCAGCCAGTTCTCTCTTTTTTTACTACTTTTTTTCCTACTACGAATTTTAATCGACAAGAACATTTTATGTTCACACAAGCCTACTGATACAGGTAACACTCTGACTAATAACCACCTGAGGAAGACTGAGATTTAATTTTATTCTTTAACTTATGATTGGAAAAAGTAATTCCAGATGAAATGCAATTAGGCAGCAACATGCACAGCCATATTTATGAATTTATGAGTTAAGTATCTGAAAGTTTTAATCTGGAACATTTGTCTGGAAAAAGTATAAGTAAGAGTTGTAATTCAGGATCATTTTCCGTCAGTTTTTAAAATATGTTTTAAGTCTTCCAAAAGATGCAATAATCATTTTCAGGTTAATGATGGGTAAGTATCTTAAGCACAAATAATTTATTAATTCATGATCAGTTACACAGAATTTAGGCTTCTTGTAAAGTTTCTCTCTCTCTGGTATGATGTGTTGCATTTGTGATATTATAAGGGATTCTTAACATTAACATTTTTACCTCAAAATTTTTTTCCTTTGCCTACTGAACATCACCAACAATAGTCAAACTTGATCGAAGCTGAATCTCTAGCTAGTTCATTTTATTCTCAATTTAAAGATCAGGGTTTCACAAGATAATATTTTAGGGAGCAGCCAATAAGCAGGTTAATGGCTTAGCATACATAACACCTTCATAAGTAGGGCAAGATCAAAGTAATGAAAAGACTTCATGTTTCTGTTCTCTCTCCATTTTAAGGCAGAATGCCCTGCAGACAAAGAGAGACTGAAATTTCTGCAGAATGGCCTCTGCTACCCTAATGTAAGTGCCTGTACTGATGAGATGAAGCTGAAGGTGCCCAGACCATAAAAACAATCCAACACACAGTTCTAATAACAGATAAAAGACTATATAAATTACAGCCACCTGTGCATGAGCAATAAAGAGCAAGCATGGAATATAGTCTTCAAGTGGCAGCGAGCTCATGGAATTTATGCTGGTCACTCTTGTGCTGGAAAATATTTCTTGCAGCCAAAGACAGTCAGGAGCTCAAGATTACAATTACTTCATGATATTAATACATGGCCAAAACAAACAAAAGTTAGCAGTTGCTCTGACACCATAGAAGATGTTAACAAACATATTCAAAATACACAAACATGAATTTTGAAAGCTGAAAAGCAGCAGAATAATGAAAAGACTGAGGTTTTATAGTGCTTTAGAGAATTCTTAGATTTAACCGAGGTAAATTTAGTATGCGAGTTGAGCACCTGGGATGAACTGAGGCTTTGAAACGGCATCCAAAATTCCAGTGAATCTCAGAGAAGGATTTGGAAAAATATTCAATACAAAAGTTACTAAAAAGATACTTTGCTAACTGGGTAATAAAACCAGTAAGAGAGTTTCAATGAAACCAGAAAGGAGTATATTTGAAGTTTTCACTATTGTAGGAAATTCAACTAATATAGACAAAATATAGTGTATGTTCAACTATAGTACAAGCTAAGGTCTAAAGGCCTGAAGTTTCAATCCTAAAGTTAGGTAGCAAATGGTAAAGATAACTTGTGAAACATCTGAAACTGATTTTAAGATTGTGCCATGAATATACTTCATCTACCCTTTACAGTTGAATGAAAAAGCATTTTGACAATTGCATCAAATCAATAAAAACTGCAAGTTCAGAAGAAACAGAATCTAGTTCACTACCAAATATTTGATACTTGACAATCACTGCATGAGAAACAGCATTTCAAAAAAAACTAACAACAGTTTGAGTGTTGTCTAGGTTAGAACTGTATATCCTGTAGTTCTGTGAGGACTAAAGCATTCTCTTCAATTGCAGGATAGTATTTGAACACCAGACAAGCTGAGCAATAACATATGCAGTTAAACCTGGTGGAATAATGAAGTGTATGAACTATAGCCACATGGAGACCAATAAGAAAAATTTGTTCTATTAAGCACTTAGGATGTTGAGCCACTAAGTATGCTAATTACTCCCCAGTGTATGGTAGATTGAAGTGAATGGTTTACCTAAAATTACCCAGCATCTGTTATGTGCCAATGACAGTTTTTATCATCTTTCTTAACTGAGAACAGCATCATCACATGCACCAGACTATATGAAGCAACTCAGAATTATTTCAGTCTTCCTTCTATGCATGGTTACATTTTTAGCTTCACAACATATTATAGAACGGCAATGTTCATGATTCTAACAGAATAGAAGATTTGAACCATATAGCTCAACCTGCTTAAGGCACTTCATCTACATTAAACAGAAATGGGAAACAGTAGATAGGCAAAAGATGTATAATCATAACCTGCAAAAGAACATGATAATTTTAAGCTCACTTTTTTTCTGCTTGTTTTTGAAGGAAGTATCAACACATTCTTTCAGAGAGTAGCTGAGCAACTGCTTATGATACAAGAAAGCCCCTTTATGTTAGGTCCACACTTAGATAAAATGGAAAATGGAAGGGTGTGGAGAAGCGAGGGATGTTGTTATCTTCTGTATCTCCACATTTCACTGAGTAAAAGAGGATGGAAGGAGGAATCCATGTAGTTTGATATCCTGAATTTTCCAGGTTTCTAAAAAAAGTTTATCTAAGTAAAATTATACTAAATAACAATGGCCATAACATCAAATGGTCACCTAATCTACCCCACATGCTTCTCTTTTCTTTATGGTGATAAGAAGATGAGGGAAAATAAATTTGTGCAACTCTAAGAAATATGTATTTTTTTCGTTTCTTCATAGCTAAACAACTATACAGGCCACCAAGGGAGGACACAGAGTGACGTCAGTCTCTAGATAACCACCCCATACTTCTCTAGTCATAGAGAAATCCAGAGAAGAGGCTAGCAGCCAGCCTTCAATAACCTTGTGCAAGGATGGAGGCAAGGGAGAAATTCTGTTTCACATAACTAAGACGAGCTGTGTCACATCAAAAATCAAATCCTACTGCCTGTAGGCAATGTATGTCTGACTCAAATCAAGAAGTAATCATTCTTAACTGCTACCTGTTATAAGTGAAAAAATAAAAGCAACAGGAATAAAACATTATGTCTCAGTACAATTAATTCAGATTTCACAGTCTATGCATTCAAAATTTTAAAAATGTAAATTAGAAAAATTATAAAAATTGAAATTTAGAAATTGATAGATAAACAAAATATTTAATTCCTTTTTGGTGGATTTTTTTCCTCAAAACACCACCACCACCACCACAAAAACATAGAAAAATAGTCTTATAGTTTTTCTATTTCAACTGATGAGATTGAATATAAAAGATTCTTTTTTTCTAGTCTAACTCAATATTCAGTAATGCTTTCATATATTTGTTTAGATAGGGGAAATACTTACTTGACATATTCAAATTGAATCAGTCCTTTTACTGTCTGCAAATACTGTAGCAATGAGCAGCTGTAATCACACAAGCAAAAACACCACAAGAATTTGCTAGCACATTATGTATTTTTTTTCTACATCATGTCTCAATATTTAAGCATTTTAAAAAGATTTTCATACATTTTTTGTCCTTAAATTTTTTAGCTATCTATTCAAAGACGCTAACAGAGGGTAGAGAGTAAAGCCTTATGACTGTAGAGAAATACAAAATCAGCACACTCCTTTGGAACAGACTTCTAATAGTAACCAAAACCATATTAAAACGCAGCTAAGAATTTTAACAGAAATTTAAAAAAATACAACTGTAGGAGAAATTTGGAACTATATAACAATGCAACAAAAGTTTGTTGTACCAGCCACATCTTCTATCTGTCAAAGTACTAGAAAGTACAAATTAGTATTAAAAGTTACTAGAAAGATTAGAATTAAAAAGTTGTATATTTACCATTAGTGACAGAAATATTACAGAACAAACACTGGGGTATAAACTAGAAAATAGATTCTTTCATTTTGATTATAACCATGAGAGGATTTTCTTCAGGTAACTTGTCTGATAAGAGTTCATTATTTACATTAATGTGTTTCTAGGCAGATTTAGTAGTGCTCATATTGGAACAGCTAAATTTTCTTGCTCAAAAAATGTAAAGAAATTGTGAATAATGAAACCCCTGATGTACATTAGGAATTGCATCTACAGTTTGTGGGCTGATTTTTAGCTAATTCTTAGGCATCTTCATTCACTGATGCAAAAAACACATTACCCTTACAGCCAACTATTATCTGCTTAAATATGCACCAAGATTCCTTCTGAATTTAATTATTTTATGCAAGTCAGAATCTCTCTATTCTCTTTAAGAGGAACCACATAGCAGAACTTCTATCCTTACAATTCTTATCAATTTGTGTAGTTTCTCTTTAGTTAGTCTTTCAGCATAATCTGGAACTTACATTTTTGTGTCAGAATATATATGGCTTAACATTTCTTATTTTTTAAGCTTCTTCTGCACCATTATTTTTCCTTTTTTTTTTTTCCTAAAATAATTCATGCTGCTTTCCTAAAGCTGCTCCAACTGTACAATTCACCAATTGTTCACAAGCAACTGAAGTTGAAAATTCCATCTCACATCTTGTTTATTCCAAATTACTCTCTAGTGGAAAGAAGAAAAAATTTTCTTTCCTCTACTTTGATACTGAATTTAGCCCAGGTGGATGGACACCATTCCAAATCAGCATGAGCATAAAGCCAATTATCAAAAGTATCAGTAATGGAAGAGGAGAACAAATATAATTTATAATTATCCCAATAAACTCACCTACATGCAGGGATCATTTAATTAACTACCATTCAACTCATGCTTCACTTCATTCATTTTCTGATAGTGCTGTGCCAAGACAACACTCTGGTCTAGTAATCAGTCTCTTACTTTCATAAGAGAACAATCTGGTTCTGATCACAAGTAAGATGGGACTATTAACAGAGCAGACCTTACATACAATTCAGCTGCGACAAAATCAAGTTTCCTCAAGACATCTAAAGCTTCTAAAAAGCCAAACAACAACAACAACAAAAAAGCATGCATGCTTTCTTTACATTATTTCACAAAACATGAAAACATGATATAAAATCACAGTTCATTATTTTCTATTGCCATATACCAACAATACTGTCCACACATAAAATGAAGGAAAACTTGAAAAGCCAAAGGAATTTTTTTTCTATCTCAAAGTCCTTTAAAAACATTTTATATTATTTCTTTTAGAAGTATTTTCCTACCACACACACAGAACATTACAGCAACTTTCCTTAATTTTTTAAAATTAAAATCATAAATATGTAAACAGTGACCCAAACTGAGAGCAATGTAGTTTTGCATCCTCTACTGCGTATTTATTCTCTACTTTTTATTATTCAGATGTCTCAGTTGGTAAATGAAACAATCAAGTTTTTTTTTTCATGTCTATCCATCTATCTATCCCCCTGCCCTACACTTAGAGAGAAATATGTTTTTTCCTCTAGACAATACAAAACAAGGTCATTGAAGTGGATATGAATGTATGTAATGCACTATAAGTTAGTTGTTTTGGCTAGTAATGGAAACAATACTGCATACTACCTACAGTTCATGTCCTTTCTTTACTAGGTCTACCAACAACCAACACGTATCCTACAGTCATGATAATACACTTTATGTATTTACCACTAAGGTTAAACGATAAGTATAAAACATTATTTTCATTGATGTATCTTTTAAGAACTAGAAATAACAAACCATACATTTCCAAATGCCTCATATGGTCGCCAATTTCACATTTAATAAACATCACTGTGTTGATAAGTTTAGGCCTAAAATATTATGATGTAATGTGTTTACTTACTAAAAAAATAAAATTACTGGACAACTGAATAGAAATTCATACCCTTATGTAAAGAAAAACACTCTGTCTTCTTCTAAATCCAAGTCTGCTTGACACTGACCTAGACAAAAATACATTAACTGTGATTATTTTCTCTGTCAAAGAAGCACCAAGAACTCCAATAACATCCAATACTTTCAATAAATTGTTCAGCTCTAAGAGTCTCAATCCCAAATATTCAAGTGAGTGTGAGATGAAAAGAAAATCTCCAAAAGAGATGAAAATTATGGCCAAGAAGGCATATGATATCCTGAGATGTATTAAAAAGTGGTCAACAGGTCAAGGGAGGTGATGCTCCCTGCCCTGGCGAGGCTGCATCTGGAGTACTATGTCCTATGTCCAGACCTGGGATTACTTAACCTGGAGAAGACAGGGAATTTTATCAGAGCTTAAAAATATCTAAAGGAGAGGTGTCAAGTGGATGAAGCCAGGCTCTTTACATTGGTGCCCAGAAACAGGACAAGGGGCAAAGAGCACAAACTGGAACGGAGGAAATTCTGTAGAAACCTGAGGAAAAAAATCTTTACTCTGAGTGTGAGAGTGCACTGGAACAGGCTGCTCAGAGAGGTTGCAGAGTCTCCTTCTCAGGATATACTCAAAACCTGCCTGGATGCTTTCCTGTGTTACCTACTGTAGGGAACCTGTTTTAGCAGGGGGTTGATGATATCCAGATGATATCCAGAGGTTCCTTCCAACCCCAACAATTCTGTGATTCTGTGGAAACTAACAATTTAGGACAGGATACTTCCTCTGAGAAACAATCAGGTAAGGATTTTCATGCTTCCACCATAATATTTTGAAGAGGAAAAGGGGGAAAAGGGAAAAAAAATGTTAAGAACATAATTGTTTCAAATTTTAATATTTATGCTATACAAGTTCTTTATCACCAGACTAATATTTTATCATTACAACTATTTGTGCTCTCACTCAATGTTATGCAAAACTATGTTTTGGATCTTTAAAGTATGAATTCCAAGTATGAATTCCAAGTATGAATTCCAATTCCATGATCTTTAAAGTATCAATTCTTCATTGAATTCCAGAGGTAACCCTCAAAGAATTTTAATCATCCAGTTCTCATTTGGATTTTAATGTCCACCTATTTCTATGGCATCAGGATTTAAACACTTATAGGGATCTGGATCGTAGTCTCTCTATGTCCCTACTATTTGCCAATTACAGTTTAAAAAATGCTGCCCACAATGACAGTGGAGACAAAAGAATAATCTGGCATGCACACAATACTTTCTTTGATGAAGCCGTTTTTTATTCCAGACTGTCACAAGTAACCAAAAAAAAAAAAAAAAAAAAAAAATTCCATGAGAAACCTGCCTGTCTACAACAGTCTGTGCAGAAAACAAAGTCTCTGTTGATAGGTAACACTTGTACTTTTCTGTAGGAAGTACACTTTAGTAAGATTCTCATCACATCTTTGTCAGTATACCAACAGCTGCTGACAAACATAATGAATGTATGGCTCATTGTCTTAGGAAACACTGGAAACTGAACCAACAATCTCTAGAACAAAAAATTATGACTAAAGTGTGATGAATTCTCAAGCACAAAATAACTCACAAGACAGTACAGATGAAGAGGTTTGTTCTGTATGCTCACTGTTGGTAAAAAAAATATATTCAAAAGTTGCCTGCAAATACACGGTATTTTCAAAAAAAAAAAAAAAAGCTGAAAGCAAGTACCAATTTGTCAGACTGATAAAAGCAATTTCATCAAAGCCTCTCAGGATCCAAGCTCTATGACAGCCACAGATCTAATATAACTCAAACTTCACTTTTTGTTACTAAGAAAAAGGAAATGATCAATTACAACCTGCAATTTTCCACAAGTACATGGACACTAATTACACCCTCGAAAAACAAACAAGAAAAAAGTAGGGAGGGTGCTAAGGAAACTTTTGTTTGCAATTTTATTGTTTGTTATTGGAAGGTTTCATCAGTAGCACTGACTTACTCTCACCTTTTTCTATTCAGTCTGATCATGAATTGCTTATCCTTCAGTTATTTCTTCTTCTTGAGTCAAGTGTTGCATCAGTCTTCCTATCCAGCTCCTTGGAAACCACTATGAGGCTCACAATACTTTAAATTTTGACTGATTATACAGCAAGTTCACCGCCCAAATTTGCAATTCTGACCCAAAGTTATTAAAACTCATTTTCTTTAATTTGATTTAAACAAAAGTGAGTTTCAACATGTATCTTGAAGTTAATCAGACTTAAAATCCACAGTTCCTGCAACTACATAGAGAGAAGCATGTTTCCTTCACATCCTTCTATCCAGTAGTTGGGACAGTGAGGATCATGCAGTAATCATTAGACCATGTCAAAGTGACAAGCAGGCCTGTACTGACATTTTCATACTAGAATACTTTGTCTCAAACTGACAGTAGAAAAGAACATGAAATAAGTTCTGTTGCTGGTGAAATCAGGAAGGGAGGGGGGGGGGTAACAAAACTACCTCGGACATCTGGACATCTGGAGGGTGGACTTTGAACTGTTCAGGACAGTGGTAGAGAGGATCCCTTGGGATTCAGTTCTGAAGGGTCCGTGGGTTCAGGAAGGCCGGATGCTCCCCAGGAAGGAAGTCTTAAAAGTGCAGCAGCAGGCTGCGCCCTGGTGCTGCAAGATGAGCCAGTGGAGAAGAAGACTGGCATGGATGAACAGGGAACTTTTCCTGAGGCTCCATGAGAAATGGACCTGGGGGTGCTGATCAACACTCGGCTAAACATGAGTCAGCAGTGTGCCCAGACAGCCAAGAAGGCCAATGGCATCCTGGCTTGTATTAGAAATAGCATTGCCAGCCGGAGCAGTGAAGTGATTGACTCTCTGTACTCAGCACTGGTGAGTACCTGTTGAAAGTACCTTGAGTGGTGTAGCCAGTTCTGGACCCCTCACTACAAGAAAGACACTGAAGCACTGAAACATAGAATCAGAATCATAGAATCACCAAGGTTGAAGAAGATCCACAGGGTAACCCAGTGCAACCATCCACCCATCACCAATAGTTCTCACTAAACCATGTCCCTCAGTACAACATCCAAACATTTCTTGAACACCTCCAGGGTCGGTGACTCCACCACTTCTCTGGGCAGCCCATTCCCATGCCTGACCACTCTTTCAGAGAAGTAGTATTTCCTAACATCCAGCCTGAACCTCCCCTGGCACAGTTTGAAGACATTCCTTCTAGTCCTATCACTAGTTACACAAAAGAGGAGGCCTCAGCTCACTACAACCTCCCTTCAGATAGTTATAGAGAGCACTAAGGTCTCCCCTGAGTATCCTCTTCTCCAGACTGAACAATCCCAGCTCCTTCAGTCGCTCCTCATAAGGCTTGTGCTCCAGAACCCTCACCAGCTTTGTTGCCCTTCTTTGCACATGCTCCAGGGCCTCGATGTCTTTCTTACAGTGAGGGGCCCAAAACTGAACATAGTACTTGAGGTGTGGCCTCACCAGTGCTGAGTACAGGGGGATAATTACTTCCCTGTTCCTTCTGGCAACATTGTTTCTGATGCAAGCCAGGATGCCATTGGCCTTCTTGGCCACCTGGGCACAACGCTGGCTCATGTTCAGCCGAGCATCAATCAATACCCCCATGTCCATTTCCTCTACACAGTCTTGCAGCCACTCTGCCCCAAGCCTGTAGTGTTGCCTGGGGTTATTGTGGCCAAAGTGCAGGACCTGGCATTTGGTCTTGTTGAACTTCGTCCCATTGGCTTCAGCCCAGCTATCCAGCATATCCAGATCCCTCTGTAGGGCCTCACTACCCTCAGGCAGATCAATACTTCCAGCCGACTTGGTGTCACCTGCAAACTTACTGAGGGTGCATTCAATGCCCTCATCCACGTAATCAATAAAGATATTGAAGAGGACAGGCCCCAGCACCGACCCCTGGGGAACACCACTCGTGACTGGTCACCAGCTGGATTTAACTCTGTTCACCACCACCCTCCAGGCCCGGCCCTCCAGCCAGTTCCTTACCCAGCCAAGAGTGTATCTGTCCAAGCCACAGGCTGCCAGCTTCTGCAGGAGAATACTGTGGTAGACAGTGTCAAAGGCTTTGCTGAAGTCTAGGTAGGCTACATCAACAACCTTTCCCTCATCCACCAGACGGGTCACTAGGTCATAGAAGGAGATCAGGTTGGTCAAGCAGGACCTGCCCTTCGTGAACTCATGTTGGCTAGGTCTGATTCCCCGGTTGTCCCGCACATGCCACGTGATCTTCCTCAAGACAATCTGCTCCATAACCTTCGCCGGCACTGAGGTCAGGCTAATAGGCCTGTAGTTCCCCAGATCTTCCTTACAACCCTTCTTGTAGATGGGAGTCACACTGGCAAGCACATTGGCACTGGAGTGTGTCCAGAGAAGGGTAACAAAGCTGTAAGGGCTCTGGACCACAAGTCTTAGGAGGAGCAGCAGAGGGAACTGGGATTATTTAGTCTGGAGAAGATAAGGCTCGGGGGAGACCTTATAGCTCTCTACAACTACCTGAAAGGAGGTTGTGGCAAAGTGGGCCTCAATCTTACCTCCCACATAATGAGTAATAGGACTAGAGGGAATGGCCTCAAGTTGCACCAGGGTCAATTCAGGTTGGATGTTAGGAAAAATTTCTTCTCTGAAAGAATGGTCAAGTGCTGGAACAGGCTGCTCAGGCAGGTGAGGTGGCTGAGTCACTGGAGTGGTTCAAGAAATGTTTATATGTTGAACCGGGGGACACAGTTTACTGGGAAAATACTGGTGGTAGGTAGACAGTTGGACTGGATGATGTTGGAGGTCTTTTCCATCCTCTGTGATTCTGTGATTGAACAATAATTAAAAGCTTTAGGAGGATATTTGAATGTTCATATGTGATAACCAAAATACACACCACGTTATCTCAAAGACTGTTACATGACATATACAATGAGAAGATCAGACATCAGTCACTTATTTTTCAGGATTATATCTTGAGTAATTTTGCTTAATCAGTGCTTTCACTAAGTATAACACCAAAAAGTTTAATACTTTTAATTTTTTTTAATTCAATTTTTTAAAGCAGAACTAAATATACTGCAGACACTTCTCTGATCCTGTTGAATGCAGAACATACAGAGTAAATAAAGACAAATCAAATTCAAAATGGAAAAAAAAACCAGAAATCATAATCAAATATATTATTTTAACCACATGATAATATTTGATGAAATACTCATAATAAATACAAGTGTGATAGTAGCACTAGATTAAAATATTACAATCTACTTCTAAAAATCAAAGCATTCCTTTTCCTCCTTTTTATATTTTCTTCTTATTATAAGGAAGTAACTGCACTTTACTATCTTACTTGGAATTAAATCAACAGAACTTGATTCACAGATTCAGAATTGTTAACACTGGCATTAGAGTAGATTTTAATGATTTTAATTCAGACTAGTTCATTCAATATGAATCTATTTACTAAAGCGTAAAGAGCTGATTTTGTTATATTTGTTTATAAATGTAATATGAATCAAGAAAAAAAATGTTTGCATATTCAAAATGCATGGCAGACTAATCTACCAAGCATCATTATCACTGTTTTTTTCGTCAAGCGCCTTTGATAGTTGCTTCTTGGATTTCATTCAGCTATAGAATTTGCATTTAGATTGCAATGCTGAAGGTAAAAAACAGCCAAACAAAACAACAAAAAAGGATCCAACAGCCTCTGAAATCCTGTGACTTCTTTTAAGCATAATGCAGCAACAATCACAATGATTGCGTGTGACTGAAAACATTTTGACATATCAAGTTACATTTCACTATTTCCCATTTAACTAATCCAGAGTTTTTGCTGAGGAGTATTATTTTATCCCCTCTTTATACAAAATGCAAACAAGATAACAATGGTCAAGGTCACACTTTCTGTTATGAAGGATTAGAAAACATTTCCTTCTATGTAAAATACAGTTAGTAAAAATAAATAAATGTACAGATTCAAAGACAAAAGCAATATGTGGCACTAAATCTTGAGCATTTGAAGAATATCATTTAACCAGGTCTTACAGTTAGTGAAATGACTAGAGTTGCTGGAGAAAGGACTACAAATATACCATTGTGGAATTTATAGTGACAATAAAAAACAGAGTTACCATGTTTAATTTTTCAAATTTAGAGATATTCTCAGCAATATTAAAATTGTGACTGTATGAGAAATACAAACACAGTACATAGTTTTATCTAGTCTCTGTAAACTCTCTATAACACTTAATCCCATTTTTAGCAATGGAGGAAATCTGATGACAGTTTGTTTTCTGGATCATTAGCTAAAAACAAAAATTCCATTTATTAACTCTTCCCATTACTTTCTGGAAACAACCAAACAAACAAGCTCCTGTTAGAAAGGTCTTAAGACACTATAAAAATAGCCAGTACTATATTTTTCTATGAATTCATGGAATATAAGAAACCTATGTACAAGAAAACATGCAATACCAAGGTGGAGTGGGGTGGGGGGGTGGGGAAGATCAAAACAAACAAACAAAAAAAAAGACTACAGCCCTTAGCTTGAAGATAGAAACAACATAGACAGTGGGATTGAGTGTACTCTCAGCAAGTTTGCTGTTGGTACCAAGCTGAGTGGTTCAGTTGACATAATAGAAGGAAGGGATGTTATCCAGAGGGATCTAGACAGGCTCAGCAAGTGGGCACATGAGAATCTAATGAGGTTTAACAAGGCCAAGTACAAGGTGTTGCACTTGGGTCAAGGCAATCCCAGATATGAGAGTAAAGACAGAGAGAAGTCACTGAGAGTAGCCCTGACAAGAAGGACTTTGGAGTCCTGATGGATGAAAAGTTGGACATGAGCCAGCAGTGTGCCCTTGCAGCTCAGAATGCTAAGAATATACTGGGCTGCATCAAAAGAGGGGTGGCCACCAGGGAGACAGATGGAGCTGATTGTCCTCCCCTCTACTCTGCCTTTGTAAGTCCCCATCTGGAGTGCTGCATCCAATCCTGGGCCCCCCAGTACAGGAAGGATGTGAAGATGTTGAAACGGGTCCAGAGGAGGGCCCCTAAGATGATCAGAGGGCAGGAGCACGTCTCCTATGAATATAGGTTGAAAGAGTTGGGCTTGTTTAGCTTAGAGAAGAGAAGGCTCTGAGGAGACCACATTGCAGCCTTCCTGTACTTGAAGGGAGCTAATAAGTAGAAGGGGGAGTGACTTTTTACATGGTCTGATAGTGATAGGACAGAGGGGAATGGCTTTAAACTAAAAGATTTAGGTTAGATGTTAGAAAGAAATTTTATACTCCCAGGGTGGTGAGGCATAGGCTGCCCAGAGAAGCTGTGGATGCCTCCATCCCTGAAGGTGTTCAAGATCAGATTGGAGGGGGCCCTGGGCAGCCTGACTGGGTGGTTGGCAACCCTGTTTATGGCAGGGGAAGGTTGGAACTAGATAATCTTTCAGGTCCCCTCCAACCTAAGCCTTTCTAAGATTACATGGAACTTCTTGGGCAAAGAGTTCTTCCCATAAAGAAAGAAAAGGAATAGATAATCTAATAACAGACTGATCTATGACTTTAGACAAATGTAAATAAACACAAATAAAATTCTGTGAAGCAATGGAATGAACTGTAAGTACAAGCAAAAAGTAAAATATAACAATATGCACATCTGCGTAAGGAAAGAGAAAAGGCCTCCTTTATAAATGTTGGCCATTAAAGGTAGCAAAGAGATGAATGGTAAGAGGGAACAGGTATTCCTTGAAAGAACTAGGTGAGCAAGTACAGCCATGTGTATTGCCTTAACAGCTAATTCAAAATCCACTGAAGTCAACAGAAAACTTCTTGCCCTGAATGCTGTGTGATCTGGATCATATCCAAAGTCTCCACCTAATCACTGGGGTCTGTGTGTGCCTGAAGGCTCCATCTGCCCTAACAAGTTTGTATCCCTGCTCTTCTGCAAGTACTTCCCCAGCTGTCCGGGGGTTTGGCTGCTAGGTGAAAGGCCAGATCTGATGTGGAGCCATGGCACCCGGTAACACACTGTTGAAGGAGATAAGCCAATTTGTCAGCCAATTTGGATAAGACATCAGGTTCCTCGATCACAGTGGCACAGTACTCAGTGTGTAAGAGATGATCCAGTTGAGGAACATCCCTGAGAGCTAGGAGATGACCACTGAACAGTTGACATGAGTCAAGTAGATATAAGGATTACAGACTGGTCAGGACACTTGGAGCCTGCTGGTGAACCTAGGTGAACTATCAGCTGTCAATACTAAGAACAGCATGGCTTTCAGCTATCACCTAGGGTCATGTACCTCCATTATAAGCCTTTTGATTCAAAACAAGATGCTAAAACAACACATTTAGTAGATATTTAAATTTGTTTAACTTAATTAACATAAGGTTGCTATCCAAATTAATATTCTGAACAGAATAGAAAATGTTATTTCTAATTTGGTTAGTTGTAGAACAAAAGGCCAACAATAACTAAGAAGCTACCAGCCACCACATCATTGACTTCCAGTTAAAACATACCATTTGATCACAGCTGTTCACTCTTCATTACTGTTTTTCTCAATCACCAGAATCTCCTTGTACATACAAGCCATCACTGCATCCGGGACACCAAAATGAAGAGGAAATGTCTGTTGTAACTAATGAGCTCATGCTCGGTGTATATAATTACTAAAGGAATATTACAACAGAGACTGAGTTAAATTTGATAAGTAAAACAGCTCTTTTCAGACTGGGATAAAACTGCTTTGAACAGATGCCATGCATTGCATTTGGCACAGAAGCATCCACAGTACAACTTGCTAAAAGTACTTCTCACACTCTCAACAGGAGAACATTTATCAAAAGTAGCAGTCACAGATTCTGAAAGGTATAAAGCTGTCAAGAAAATGCTAATTTAATCAAGTGCAGGTTTCTATAGGGTAAAATTTCAACATGATCTCAGTGCGAGTGTTTCAACAGTATTCAGAACTAGATGTATATTATGCTGCACCTGAGATGATGCTTCACTGAAGATTCATCTTTCAAATAAAGTAACACTTAAGTACAGAATAAACAGAGCCACAGAGATCAATAAAACACATATAATAGCTGATGGTGACAATGACAAGGCTGCCCAATATTCCAAAATCTAATATGCGTTATATAGATTTAAAAAATGAACTTTAACAGGTCCCAAGGGCTTGCTTTCAGACATATTCATATGTAATTCTATGCAATTCAAGTTTAATCAGTAGATTTTAAGTTCCCTAGCTACAGTTCAGCTATGTTAGAGATTATATGTGCTTTGGATACAAAATAATCTCAAGTAGTGTAACAATGACTGATTCTGGCCCACAGGAGTAAGGACTAGTACCAACAAGATCATTTTGCCTACTCACACAGCCCTGATCCAGGAACTAGCACACAGGACCCAAGGCATTCATTCCTCTAGATCTCACTTGCATGTGCACATGTCTACCTGAAAACATCTTGTTGAGAAATCTGAACAGAGGAGAAGAATCTTTATCACTGATGATATGGAGCCTGCCTTGGGATAAACCACAGTAAACATCACCTGTAGGAAAACAACACATAAGTGAGATACATATTCTAACACTGAACAAACTGACTGTGAAGGTAGAATCTGTCCAGGGACTCTTTTTAATGTAGTAATATGGCATGAAATTACAAGTCCATAACAGAAGATTGAAATGTTTCCTGGGAAATATCCTGAGTGAGACTGTATTCCTCAATTAACTAGTAATAGAATTAGGAATTAGGTCAATATATATGAGCTGACTCAGCCTGCATTTTTAGCGTTTCCTAATGCAAAGCATGACCTAGTGCTTAGCTTAATTAACATTCACTTCATTGTCACCAACAGATTTCCAATGAGAGTCAAAGTACTTTCATTTTCATTATCATTATTTAATAACATCAGTGTATGTATACTTAAGCTCCAGTGCAATACTGAAGGGACGTTGAGGAATACTAAAGTAACTTTTTTCCTCATTTAATGTTCTGTTTATCTGCAGTGCTTCACTGTACTATATTGATATTCTACATCCACTGTAAAAGCAAATGTTGCTCTATATTTCACTGAACACACAGTTGAACACTCTGTAACCTGATACACACAGTGTTCTTAATAGAATTGGAGCAGTTTAATGAAACAGCTGTTGGCAAGCATTTACACTTCTATGGGTCTTGGATAATTTTATACTTAACAGAAATAATACATTATGATGATAGTAAGCACATATTCATAATTTTTACAGGTCTATTTTTTATAACTTGCTTGCTAATTTTCTACTGCTTCTTCAATTCAGAGTATTACTAAAAATGAAGAGGGCTGATGCACTACAGCAAAAACTTGCAACCTCTGACAGAGCTTTCTTTTTATGACTTTTTATCTCTTATTCATTCCATCCTTTAATCAAATCTACAACTGTCACCTCCAATTTCTGATAAAATATTCCAATTAAACAAACTTTAAAAAGTGCCCCCAAAGAGCATGTAATACACCAGCTGCTGTTTTATTACTTTTCTCACTTGCCTCACTCTTAGCTATTAATAAAATCATTCATCATTTAATTAAGTGGATTGATGGCTGAAGTCTTTCTTGCTTAATAAGCAGCCAATGTTCTAGACAAGCAGACACTACATCTCTTTTCTAACATAAGTTTCAGCCAGTTCCCATGAACTTTCCTATGAACAAGGGTATTGTCACAGTATGTCTCAATACAGAATCTCAACACTCTAGCCAAAGCACTGCAGAAGGGTGGTTATTCCTGCTTAGGAAACATAGGTAGCTCTAAACAAATTGTCATCTGGAACTGCATGCAAGAAATTTTCATCACTATGAATTAGCCTGTCTGAACAAGAGGACTATGAACTTATTTTTACAGTAACAAGCTTGGTCTTTCTGAAAGAAATGATGATATTGGCATTGGGTTTGCTTTGTTTCTATTCAAATTTCCAGGTATATTTCTAATGAAGTGGAAGGCTGTACTTGAAGAGTTAAGTTGAAATACAAGTTCAGAAAAGCACACAAGTCAAAGATCTAACAAGAAACATCAAACTTAAACATCTGTAGTTCAGCATTAGATTTTAAATTGCAACCAAAATAAAATAGGGACTTATCTTAGCAGATAACATTAAAAGTCAGCAGCTAAGGTACAGTTATTTAATACAACTACAGAAAAACAAACAAACAAGCAAACAAACAAGACAGAAATAGAAATAGGAAAAAAAAAAACAGAAATAGAAAACCACAAGAAATGTGTCTACAAACTACAAGATAGATAAAGGAAACAAAGAAAGATCTGTGGTGCCTCAAGGCTTTTTGCCAAGAATACTTAATTTCTAATTATTCTGACAGTGAAATGGACCCATATTCCCCTAGAGCAACACCTTTTGTACTTACTTTTTAAATAATTCCAAGTACTGCACAATTATTTCCTCTAGAGAGTGTTCTTGAGTGTGCTGCTCTTCTACTTAATATTGTGATGAAAAAAATTTACTTTTAATAGAACACTATTTCATGAATACAGAAGCATTGATTTGCATCTCTTTCATTTTCCTGATGTTAAAATAATCACGAGACTAGGAATACTGTTAAACTCAATGTTCTTCAAAGTCTACCTTCCCAATATACATAGCAAGATAATGCTAAAAGCACAGACTTGATACAAACAAGAAATTGTACTCATTTCAAAAAGCAGAGATTAATATTTTTATAACAGTTCATAACTGTGCAAAGAACATCAACTCACATTTGATTTGGAAGCATCTTTAAATCAATCTTTTATAAGACCCACCATGGTTCAGCATACCATCTTCTGAATTCTTGATTACTGTATCTCTCTAAACATATTTATGGACCTGTGAAATCCCAAATATTCATGGTATATTTTTAAAATTCTTACACTTGCTGACTCTGCATTAAATAGCAAATATTTAATGTCTGTGACTGTTTTTTATACAACACTTATTCTGATAGAGTATAGCATATGAACTGATAAGTATTTAATATGAAACCACTTTCAAGCATTTTTATGAATGCTAGCATTTAATTCCTAGTCCGTGTTCCCAAACATAGAATGACCTCTGCTTTAGCATCTGCAAACCCATCAGGATAAGATTTGCAATTGACTTGAACTAAACTTAATTGTCATTTACTTTCTTATGAGATCATGCATTTTAACACAGGCATTGCTCACAGGATAAAAATTCCCAATAATACGGAATGTAGTACATTTAGACAGGAATACACAAGGGATCTGAGAACTGGAGGTCAGGACTGCTAAGGTCTGAAAGACACATTTTCTAAAAACACCTCCTTTATAAAATGAAGCATGTCATCCTTGAGGGAAAACAGCAGTATCCTGTGACAGGTTGGGTACTGATTAAAAGGGAAAGGGCTGGAACAGACTCTTCAAAAAATGTGAAAGTTCAACATAATAATTAGAACATCATTTTATTATGCATTAATATTTAGTTGTCCCAGTTGACAACTAAAAATGAAGGCTTGAAGTTAAGAAATCCCCCCCACCATGTCTTTCTTCACAAATGCCCCAGATAAAAAGTAAGAGTAGCTCTGTTCTTGCCTCTGCACATAAAGACAGTCAGATATATAAGAAGCACTACAACAGGACATTTCTTTCCAGAACATCAGCAAGAAAAACTTCCTTCCACCCCTCTTTTTTTTTTTCAGAAGTTTCTCAGTGTGTTTTCTCATGAATACAATTGTGCACATTGAACAGAAATTAGCTGTGGCACAGTCTAATCTTCTGTTATTCAGTATGATAACAACATAAAAAAAACAAACAAACAAACAAAAAAAACACCCTACTTTAAAATTAGAGAAGAACAACTGTCATTTGAAGGGGGGGAGGGGGAGGAAACAACCCTCTAAGATGAATGCAGTTTTAAGCTCCAGGACAGAGAACTCTAGAGACTTAAGAAGGCCCAGAGGATGAAATTTTCTCTAAAAGACAAATATAATAAACAACATTAGAGGAAATGCAGATCGAGAAAAACTTGTTTCACTAACCATATTTGTACTTATCTAAGCTTTAGTTACAGTTCCGTTTTCATAATTCATAGGAAAAAGTACACTGAATTGCATAAAAACTGAGAATTATGTGTATTACTTTCAATTTCTATGGTCTCTAGGGATTTGCTTTGAGAGAGCATCTTAGAGTCAGGTGATTTGCATGAAATCAGTAAATAGTCGTTTCCACTGACAAAATCTCTCAGGAACACCAGCAAGATCTTAGCTACTTAAAAATACATAAAGATTAGTTCTTGAATTCTAGCTAACTGAAGCAAGGATGCCTAATCCTTCCAGATGCCAATGAAGCACCAGTGGAAGCAGTTTGCTGCTGGTTATGCTGCAGATGGCTCTCTCTTGGGGGTTACAATTTAAACTTCACCTTCTGCCAGAAAAAACTGATGCTTGTATGAGCAGGAAAATATGTGTTGGATAACGTCAAACTCAGTGGTTTTTTTTTATTTTTTTATTTTTTTATTTTTTTGCAAAGTCACTAATCTCACAAATAGTCTCATCTCTGTTTTTTTTTTCTTTTCTTTCTTTTCTTTTCTTTTCTTTTCTTTTCTTTTCTTTTCTTTTCTTTTCTTTTCTTTTCTTTTCTGGGGGGGAGGGTGGAGGCAGGGGAACTCCTTCAGTTCATGTATCTTCTATAGGATGAGAAATTCCTATTTCCAGCTGCCCACAGGCTAAGAAGATCATTTATGATCACCACTGAAGTTTCCTTCTTTGTGGAGAAAGAGGAACAGGCGCTTCCAAAGGACAAAAGACTCCATTTTAAAAGAGGTGTTTAAAAAACATAGGATGAATTACTCCAGAGAGCTGCACTGCACATTGAGGGAGCCAGGAAAACTAAATTAGATGTGCAACTTTTGACAGAAAACAGTTCAAAATTAATCTCATTCTTACTAACTACTTATTCTTTGCATGCTGTCTGCTTTAATCTCCTTTTCTTAGGGTTCATTCAAAATACTGGTATAAGAAGTCATCTTCTAGGTGTATTCTCTACTGATTCACTCATGAGTGAACCTACCATAATTCTTCTGGACTGTGCACTCCAGGTTATCTTCTCATCTTCGGTTTCCAGAGGCATGATATATATGATATATGATAACTTGATCTTTAGTTATATCCTCTGCAATCTCATTCCTCCTTTAAGGTACTTCATGACTACTCTCTCGCTTTGTTCACGATGGTGCACCTTTCCATGGTAGCCACCAAGCCAAACGCTGCATTTCACTCTAGACACATAAGTGTCTTTCACAAATACACCTAGTAAGAAATCTAAGATCAAAACCTTAAATAAAAAGTTGATAGTGTGTACAAGATCTTACTTATCTTTTACCTTTGGCTAAAACAAGGATATCCCTGCCACAACTAAAACAAGATCTCATGAAGAATCTAGTGCTGCTTGGATGTTATTTTAGCCTAACTTTCCTACCAGTCAATGGTGCAATTTTTGTGGAGTTCAGTAAAACAAAATTCAACCATTGTTAACCATGTTCAAAAATCATGAGCCTTGTATTATTTTGTAGTTTACACTTTTTTAACTCCTAGCTTTTGTAGAAAGGATTGTCCTTGCTAACCGTTTGGTGCCAAGTTTGCTCACACAAGTCAATTAATTATGATTTGTGCTTTCAGAACAAAGTTGTGAGGAAAAATTAAATTAAATCCCAAATCTACTTTCAGCCTTTCTGAGCCTGAAAACATATCTAAATTATTCTGTGCACTTTTGCACAGAGGTGGTGAGGGGATTATGAAGGATTAAAACTGAAGGCAGGAGTCTCGCCTTAGGCAATGAAAAAATTAATCTTCTCCTGTGCCAAAAGAATGGACCTACTCTCTTATCAAATGTAGCTGTATAGAAGAAGCTTGGATTTACAAGACAATGCAAGAATAAAATTAAAAAAAAAAAAAAAAAAAAAAAGGAGGGGAAGCATGAAAGAACAGTTTTTCCAGGGAATTTCAGAAGTTGCATTGGAATTTTTGGAGTTCATATCAACTTGAATTGAAAATATTCTCCATCTACTGTGTACTTTCTCACATTCTACTTTTTTTTCTTTTTTTCTTTTTTCTTTTTTAACTTATAGATTTTTTTTTTTAATGTGAAAAACATCCATGACTTGAGTTGTGCTAGAGCACTGAGGAAAACGTCTCAGGAAGAAGACACAAGATGCAAAAAATAAGGTTTTACAAGAATTATGCTATGTAGGAAGGACATTCAAAATCTTTCCAGCAAAGCAATTAATATAAGCCACCTGCCTTCTTGTAAGCTGAGTTCTGCATTTCGTTCCTCCTTTTTGCTACTTTCTGACATTCCTGCACCCTTGAAACATTATGGGGTTATGGAAAGTAAGGAAAGGTCCTTTACATATCTCATATCACAAAAAACCACAACTGAAGTTATTCACACACTTCAAATAACTCATGTTTTAATCTACTTCTTGTTTTGTTTATAACACCTGTAGATTTGGGTTTTGTTTTGTTTTAAATCCAGAAACTGGATATTTAAGAAGGAAAACAGATAAACAACCGGAGAACACACTGAGCATGTGGTGAATGTAATTTTAATATCTTGCCTTTTTAAAATGATATGAAACAGGAGGAGCTGGACTATGATCCTTATGGGTCCCTTTCAGTCTAGGACATTCTATGGTTCTATGATTCTGGGCATTAAAATTTAAAAGAATATGGGTATTTAAAAGGAAATTAATAAAATTCTAAGAAAGAATACTGCTCAATATTTTGAATATTTATTATTGAATGAATAGTACTGCTCAATATTTATTCAAGGAACAACCATCAACTAGTAAACATTAAAGCAGTTAGATGGTGTTTGTATTTATTCCTTATACTCCATAAACATAGTTAGGAAATGCAGAAGTTACATGCATGGATTTGCCACTTGTTTTAAAGATGGAGATGGTAGAAAATACTGCTAGTGTGATACACCATTTTTTCTTTAATGTTTCATTAAGCACTGAAGAGCTTTAACTTATTGAAATTCATAAGGGAAATAACTTTGTACATCATATCAAAAGAAAGTATTGAAAAACCTGAAGTTAATTATACACTGAATTATTTTAATGCTATACTGAATTGATTACACTGCTTTCACAAAGACTGGACAAAATGCTTAAATTGTAACAACAGAAAACAAAGAAATAAAAACTAAGCCAAGAAAATCAGAATAAGATGTATTAAGAAAAATAATTTAAAAAAAAAAGAACAAAAAAAGTCAAAGAGTGACTCTGAAAAACAAAGTTAGTTTGAAATTTTCATAGGCAGCTTGCGTTACATCTACAACAAATTATAAAGCATTATTCAAATGAAGGATAATTTGAATAAACTGAATATTATAGAAACATAAGAGATTCAAATCTGTTATGAAAACAGACTTAGAGCATATACACTATTTCTTACAGAGAAGCTCTTTAGCTGGGGAGGATTGAGGGGAGCACAGTTTTTTGTTTCAAATCCACAATTACAAAGAATGCACAAACCATTATAAACTGGAGGTTACTCTGGTTTTCCAATCTATTCTCTATTACAAGAATACATACATTTCAATCGTGAAGCCCAAGAGAGCTTAAGTGATCTAGCCTATAGCTGAATGAGCTGTTCTTTCGCATCACTGTCAACACTGCTGAAACACACCACTTCACTGTGCTCACATCCACTGTTAGGTCTCCATAAACCTTCAGCAAGTGTTGATGAATGTCAGGAGGTGCCATTTTTTCCACACAAAGGAATTCAGTGACACACCTTTGCTTTATACAAACTTCCATGTAAGACGCCATTTTGTCAGACCACTCCTCTGCTACCCAGCAATGAAACATAACAGAATATCCCATTCCTCAGAGACCTTATGCTGCAGTTTTAATGAGGAAGAGTACACTTCCCTGTGGTGCTTGTAAGATGCTCTGTTGCCTCAGTCAGATTGACTTTCTGGTGCAGCACTGTTCTCCCCTCCAACTTTTAAATATATTAACCATATTCAATTGAGTCTGACACAAGGGATTGCCTTAAATTAAATTCTTACAAGTTGTATTAATACTTGGCTGAGTAGATCATTAAATAAAAACTTATAACTCGGGCTCTTATGTAATCAAGTGGTAACACTCAGCCAGTAAGTCAGCACATTATGATTATTTTCTAACTATACATATGTGCTGCTGTTTTAACTCAGCAAAACATACAGGGTAGCAGTGGAGACAAGGAAGAAAACATAAGGGATGGGATCCATATGAAAAAAATCCATATGAAATCTGGATATGTTAGTTCTGCTCCTCCTGAAACTGTTTGGCTTCACTTCTAAAAAAAAAAAAAAAAAAAAAAAAAAAAAAAGGAAACAAGGAAATAAGGAAAAAAATTAAACCTATCTTTTGGTGACAAGATGAGTTTTTCATTCTATGAGTTAGAGTTTGGACTCTCTACTTACTATCTGTGCCCAATGTATTTGTTACACTGCACGTGTGATCAGATGTTCACAGAAATCCCTATTGATAGTTGCAATCAGTTTCTCGGATTGCATACGCATTTACATGTACATTTGTAACTCTGCTGCAGTCAGAGAATGCTTTCTTGTTTTGTGGTGTACCTTTACAACAGTTATTGCATGAGTCTTTGTCTACAACAAGGTCTTCTTGACAAAACAATTATTAAATCCCCTTTACATTGTTTATGGCTGTGAGACAAATAATTTTATCATGATCTAATACATTTTGTTGTTCCTGTTAATTTTCTCACCATCCAGATTTTCCAGTTTCAATTCCCACTCTCTGCCTTAACTGTGCAGATTTTTGTTTGTTTTCAGTGCCAGGAGTGCTTAGCATCTTCAATTTGGATGAGACACAAAAGTCAGGTATAGTAAGTAATTCCTGAATCTTTGTTTCATTTGAACAAGAAGGAATGCTGCGTTTTGTTTCCAAACATGTTGACTCACTGAATGACTGTGGAAATACATGTTTATCAAGAGAGATGCTGATAAACTGGATGAAGCAGATACATACAAGGACAATCATGTTGTTTGAAGGACAAGTGGCTGAGAAACACTGATAAAAGCAAACAAAAAGATTATAGTTAGCAACATACCAACTGAAAAAAAAAAAAAAAAAAAAAAAAAAAAACCCTGCATCTTATAAATGGAAAAGCTATTACACACATTCTAAAACCGGCTGAGATGAAACACTGCAGTTTGTTCCTAGTTTCTTTCTCACAGGAAAAAGCTTATGAATTAAAGTTGTGCTGTACCACTGCAAAGATAACAGTTTTTAGAACCAGTTACTGTAGCAGAAATAAATCCCAGGTCTGTTAAGGTATTTCAGCCCTGCTATTCACAGTGATTTGATCTCTGCTGCTTCCTGCAGTGATATGTACACACACATTCTATACAGGTCCACCAGAGAGAATGGTGAAACCCCATCCTTGTAGCTTTTCAACACTTGCCATGGTTACACAGAATCACAGCTGACCTGACCTTGAGCTGAAAATAGACTTGCATTTATTTGTTAAATCACACAGCAAAGAAAAATATGTATGTCATCAATCTGAGTTCATCCTGGGTTAGCAGCAAAGGGAAAAAAAAAAAACACAAAAGACCATTTCTGATAGACAAGTGAACCAGAACTCCTTAATTCTCAAATAAATTTTTCTCCAGATTGACATACAAAAGTCTGACACGTTTCACTCAAGGCCTCTTTCTCCTTGCACTTTCATAAAACAAAAATTACAACTCATCTAATTTAATACATAACTCAATATAACAAATACCCACACAGTGTATTTAATATAATAATGAAACACTAAACTAAGTAGAGATGAAGGTGAGAGAAGGCCAAATGAGGGCAAACTTACTGCCAGTACTCTGGAGGATGGTCTACTGGCCCACACAGCAGTGGACAGAAAAAGACTACATGAAGCAAATGGCTATCTGAAACTCTAGATTTTGAAGTGCCTCAGTCCAGTTCTGAAGCTAACAGCCACAGAAGCCAGATGTGATAGAAAAAGAAAAAACCCTTTGCAAAGAGTGAAAACACCTTTGTGAAAAAAAAACACCCAAGTCAGCTGAAGGAAAAGGTCCTTTCAAGCAGTTAATGAAGTAAACTAAAGGGATCTTAGTGAAAGAAGAACAAGTTCCCTTTTTTAACCTTAATTCCTAAGATTGCATCAAGGACGTGAGGAATGAAAGAATAACAGCAATGAGCTATGGAAAGAAAGAACAGGAGAGGACAGGTCTGCATGCAGTGGTAGACAAGAAATGCAGACATTAGAAGTAGACTTTCTGAGGAAAATACACATATTTTCAGAGCCAAATGAATTTCTGTCACACTTATGCATACATAAGATATATGGACTATGTCCCCTCATTTCTGTAATCCTAAGAATGCTACAACAGGACATTATGGAATACTAGTGTATTATTAAATGTAATCTTTTAACAGCAAAATGCTACCCTGATAGGATTAATTAAAGAGTTTCAATATTTGATTAGTATTTTGTCCTAGAGGAAACAGGGAGGGAGTTGGAAGAGCTGCTCTGACTTTTGTTTGGAAAAATCAAACATATGGCTTGTAAAGTTGATTATAAATAAGCACTGCATATTATAAGCACTTGCTCACTTCAAGCCTTCTTAAAAATCACAGAAATGCCGGAGAAATAATGCCTGTAATATTTTGGCTTGCTGAAACCATCTGTTTAATGTAAGTTATTTAATTTATTTCAAATTCTAAATCCACAGAATCCAGAAACACATTAGGGAAAAAGCCAAGCCAGGTGCAGTAAGCCAAGCACAGCAATGATACTAGGAAGAAAATCTAATTCAGCTCTCTGATGTTGGCATTCGTGTGGAAGCACCATCAGAAACAATAGCAAAGAAGCTCAGGCCTAGACTTAAGAACAATTCATTACAGCTTCACTCTAGCAAAACACCTTTCTCACAGGTGACTCGGGAACCCGTGAGAGAGTAAAAAGTAGATATGATTTCAGTCACCCTTAGCTCTTGACATTAGGCTTTCACTGGTTTAACATACAAGTGTTGATGAATGCAGACTATCTCAAGCACTTACCACTTGTCCTTTCAAGCATCCTCTTTTGTAGCACTGGTTTCAGCATAATCAGTCTTTCTGATTTCTCTTCATCTCATTCTCCATCTCCACAGGGATCCATTTCGTGCATTCACAAAACACTTCTTGAATATTTTACTGAAGTAGATCTTTCACTCTTCTGTACAGCCAAGATAATATTCATCCATTAGTCCAAAGATTTGTTCAGTTATAACTATTGTCTGAAGCACAGCATACATGTTTTGTTTTTGTTTTTTTAAATATCGTTTGTTCATGTGAATTTTGCTTCAAATAACCAAAGAAAAAGGACTCTTCTGCAGTTCACTGATTATCGTTTTTATTTACTACTGTTTCCCTGGAGCTCAGTATCTGCACTGTCAGTGCAAATAAATACCATCTAGTATAATATACAGAGCCTTTCTAAGGGTGAAGGAAAGGATTTTCTCTTCTGGTCTTCCCTGCTGAGAGAGAGAGAGGTTTTTTTTTTTTTTTTTTTTGGGGGGGGGGGGGGGGGGGGGGAGTGAATGTTTGTCCTTATTTCTAAAGGAAAAAAAAGATTAAAAAATTAAGATAAAACACTTTTTTTATGTGCTGTTAATAACAATTCCCTATTCGTGGTCATTTTGTCATTTGTCTAGTCTAAGTACTTGCTTTTTCTATAACTAATTAAACTGCAGAGAAGTCCTATAACAAGAGATGGCTCTATTTTCTAAACACATCCTAAGTCAACTGAAGCTAACTGTAGATTTTGTCCATTTTGTTTGAACCTCTGTAAGATGCATCCACCAGCTTCTGATGTCTCATACCAGAAGTTCAGAAGTTTTGAAGGTATTGGGAAAAGCTTCCCCCTGTCCTTGTTATGAACTTTTCCTCCTGTACTAAAAGCTGGCTTTCATGTCTGACCACTGTTCTTGTAGGGAAATTCAATTTCAAATTCACAAGTCTGAAATTTCTGTCCTAGAGAGGAAAAACATTTACACTGAATAGGTTGAAGCTTGCTCTCTAAGCTGGGAATGGGACACACTTATATTCACTCCCACAGAAACAGAACCACACTAGTGCAGCAAAACGTCAATCACAGTTTGTAGGTAGGATCCTAAACAGTACCTATTCCTGAGGGTCAGCTAGTATCTCTAAATATCCTCGAGATAAACTGGCAAATCAGCATTTGATTTCCATTCCAAATTGCATTCTTCTTACAGAGAAAATAATAATAATAATAAAAAAATAAAGCAGTTAGGGAAAACACTCAGCAACCATCTCCATAAGAATGGATGGTTGCACTGTGTTTTCCACAACTTCCATAGGAAAATGTTTGCAAGGAGATGGCTCAGACTCCTATTGAGGCACCTGCAGATGATTGCTAAGAAGATTCACTTCAAAGACAAAATGGGAGAAGTTTTCACCTGAACATGAAATGGAGTGATTTGATTTAAAGTACTGTAATTAGTTCAAAATTCATATTTTTACTGGCAACTGTTGTGCCTCAATTACTTTAAAAAAAAAAAAGAAAAAAGCCTGACATGAAAATGTGAGCAAAAAAAATTTATAACAGTATATTAGATCAAGTTTCACACTTGCATTTTCTGATGCCCTAAATTAGTAAGTTATAAAGATGGATGTTTCTCTTCTACTAAACAAAATTAAAATGATTAAAAAAGTATCAGACTGAATGTATTGCTATGGCTTTTGTCCCCACCCCTTCCTGCATTCTTAAAATGGTAAAACAATTCACAGAACTTCAAATAACATTAAGGACAGGTATTTGATGACTGAAAAATATCTTTGTGAGGCAGAAGGTGTTTTAAAGCTGGTTTTCAACCTTTGCTTTTAAACCTTCACGCTGAATATGGCCATCTCAACCTCCCTTGTCTATCTACGACCTACTCTTTCCCTTCTTTTCTCATATTATTCCAGTGTTTGTATGAAAATCAAGCATGATTCTAAAAGAACTATTGCTTGCCTGTCCACATGCTCAGGCTTCACTTCTTACACAATTCAATCTACATTTCTAAATCTTTTTTCATCATCTGTCTACATGCAGTTACAAGTGCTTCTATTCAAAAGTAAAGCCATGAAATGTTACTGGCAACACTCTGGCAGGTCACTTAATACAGCATGCAGACAAGGGCAAACTAATTCATATGCTGTTCACTTCTCAAGCTAGAGTGCTTTCCATGTCTTGTGTGTTTTCCATTGCTAACAGGCTGAGGTAGCAGCTTCCTATCTCAAAGCTGATGCCAGAACAAAGTAAACATTTAATGAGCAATTAGGGTTCTACCTCTAAGTAGTAACTGAAGAGTAAACATTAGGAAACACAGTCCTTTTCATGCCTGACACCAGTTTGGATACTTAAGATCAGTCTTAACTATTTGAACAGAAGAATGAGGGGCAGTAACACTAAACATAGAAGCACAAAGAGTACCTAACTTCAGAAAGAAAGTTTTCCAGGGAGTGATAGCAAACATCAAGTCATCAAGCAAGGCAACAAGCTTCCCAACCATTTTCTTGCTTGCTCAAAAACAGCTCACCTCACTCTCTGCACAGCTCTGCCTCCAAGACAACCAGCTGTACTCAAGCTGGTAGATACAGAACCAGAACTAAAGCTGTAGATTCTGACAAACATGCTTGCACTTCATTTGGTTTTGGTTTGTTTTTTAAAGAACTGGAGTACATTTTCCAACTACAGAACATTTTACAAAGTTCAGATTAAATCTGTATGTCTAGGATATATGTCTTTAACCTACCTTTCCCTTGTCTGATCTAAAATAAAAGTAAACACTCCATTCTCCAAAAGACTTGTGTTGGCAGCCTCCTCATTTGCCAAGCAGACCCTCTACTCTTCTTTAAAAACAGCTATAGTTAGAAGACAAGACATGATGCTTCACACAAACACCTGATGCCCATCCATTCATCATTTGCTTCCCATTAAAGTAAGCATCAAGAACAAGCTTCTTAGCAGAGAGTGAGTTGATTCTGCATGGTACAGAGATGAGGATTCAAGTGAAAGCAACAGGATGTATATCTATATTACAATGTATTCAATATTACAATATATTATAGAAATCATGCTTTGTCAAAATCAACAAAACATCTTAATTTTTTTTTCTTACTGAACTTCAGTTTGTCTAAATAATATTTTTATAAGGCAACAAGTATAGATTTTGCATTAAAATAATCAAAATAATCTCAAAGCACTAAAATAACATTGCCACCAGTGAGAAAACCGTTTGCTCCTTGGGATCTGAAATATTTTTAAAGAACCAATTCTGATCCAGATTCAGACATTGATTTAGACATGCCAGATGCAGATAGCAATAAACACAGTTGATACTGCCTAAGGGGGATGTCATAGAAAAATCAGCTCCTAAACCAGAGCATTTATAATAGCAGATTTCCCTGAGGAAAGCTTTTTTCTTGTTCATAACTATTTAAAGCACAGAATGTATTAAAAATCAGGATAAAGAACTTTTTATAATTATAAATACATACATTTTCTTCTGTATTTCTCAGAATCACATACTGAGAATATGTCTGTAAAAAATTTCAAAATAATACTGCACTTTTACAAATTATACTACATAAATAATAAACAAGTCAATACGTTCTTTTTCTAATGCAAGTTACAGATGTTTTTCAATACTTAGATAGGCCTCTGCAGAATTAACACTTAGGAAAAATCATGCCATCATAATGAGTACTCTTTCCTGACTCAGAACTAAGTCCAGCAGAGGAGCAGGTTTTGTTCTCTGACTTCTGTGACTATAAAGGGACCAGACAGGGTGCTTGATGCAGGAACTTGCAGTATAAGTTCAAAACTGTGAAAATATAAAATAATGCAATATGTATAAAAAGGCAAAGGCCTTTTTATTCAGTGCCAGATTCCTAAACAAACTTTGTTGCTTAGTACACGGCTCAGATACACAAGCTGTGTAAAGGCAATGCCAGCAGAAAGTAAGTTGTAGCATTAACAAAGAGCTGAGAACAAGAAAAAGAAAACTAAAAAGCTTGAAGATTTCATGTCATTTCATTGATTCAAACTATGATACCTCAAAGGCATGTCTGTTTTGTCTCTATCTAATCCCACTACTTTCTATTTTTCCTTTTTTGTTTTTTTAAGCCAGAAGACCAAAACCTTTTTTTAGCTTTATTCCAGATTTTTCTCCTGTTCTGTTGAAGACCTGTCACAGATGGATACTATACTCACTGCTCACTACACACTCATAAGAGAGAAGCAAGAATATATTTATTGATAGAATATAGTTGTTTAACAAAGATGAACCATAAATAAGGCAGCAATTTAACACTATTAGAGATGACAAGGTACTCTTGATTATTTACTGCATAGAGGGTAGAATTAAACACACTCATCCAGGAGACCATCCCTTTGAATCATGAGTTTCAGAGTGGTCCTCTTTGCTTTCTAAATTCCTTCACAGAGGAGCCTAGAAACATAGCTTAGAAACACAAATATCGAAAAAAACATACAGAAAAATCTACATTCAAGAAGTCTGATAACAGCTAATCATGTATTACCCACCACTGCAGTAATACCCTCATTTCATCTTGCTAGTTTCGTCACAAAGGTAAAGCATTCTCCATTACAGGTGTTGAAAACATTTTGGTCAAACTCTCCCAGAAATAATTTACAGTGGGACAGATTTTCAAACCAAGAGAACAAAAGAGAAAATACCATAGGGAGAGGGGTAGGGAGAAGGAGGGGGGCAAAGAGAGACAGTTGAGATTATAGCATTTTACCTAATCATGAAACTATGCATAAATAGGTTTTCATTTCACTGCTGATTGAAAACTTTCGAAGTCTTTAAAAAACTGTTATTTTTCAGCCAGCTCTAGTGTACAACTTTCCCAATCTGTACCAAACTGATGTTAGGTTGATAATGAGATTCTTGTTATTTCTGCTAATATCTGTGCAACACAATGCATCTGCAAACATTAAAAGGAGATGAAAGGAATTTAATAAAAACAAACAAACAAACAAACAAACAAAAACCCAACAGTGTGATTATTCTTTTTAGTCCATGCATGTTCACAGACAGAATTTCCCGAATATATTTAAAGAGAGTTATCAAGAAATTTGAAATCACTAATGAAAAAAAAAGTTGTGAAATAAATAGTATGGAAAATAGTTGATGCTGAATTGCCTATTTGCAAAATTTTCATTATATTTGTTGTCACAGATATACAGAAACCAGTGGGATTGCACATATCCAACTTCAACTGTCATGAAATATTTTGAAGTGAGACCTTCACACACTTTGTCAAATAAATATATAAATGAATAAACAGAGAAGAATGAGTACAAAAGCTCTTCAACTTTGACTTCAAACATTACTGTGTTAAACCACAGTAAATCTAGCAATATATTTTTCCCCTCACACGTTTTATTGTGGGAAAGCAGAATTTAAACTCAATGGGTATGTTCAATTATTCTTGATTATTAAAAAGCAAATAAATTAGCACAATTGTCAAAGTGAAAAAGCAAGTAAAGCACAAAACAGCAAAGTGCAATAAGGCACATGCTTCTGTCAAAAAGTTTATAAGAAGGCAGAAAGACAAGCCAAACGGGAAATAAACTGCTAAATCGGTCAGGAGATTTAATAGACAGTAACCTTAGAAAAATGCAAGCCAGTAAAAATATCCATGGAAGTAGGGGAAGGAAGCCAGGAATCATAGCAAGATGTTTTGTATGTAACAGCACTTTCAAGTATGCTTCTGTTTCAAACAATATCCATGTGTGAGATCTTAAACACACCTAACAATGTGGTTCATACATTTGAAGATCAGGAGTATGAACTACAGAGCACACAATCCACAGATGTAACATGTAAAAACTACATTATCACTCATCCATGTCTCAACAGTTAAGGAGAGTCTTGAATTCTGAAAACAAACATATATACTTTACTGAGATGCTTTTCAACTAACAACTCTGTGTCTCCAACTCCCAAAACTGGATTTAGGTTCTAGTCAACTGATGTTACTATTGAATTGGCCAGACAAAAATCCTTCATAAACTTTTACAGAATTACTAAATACAAAAAAGGACACTGGTGTTTTTCTTTCTTTTGTTGTTGGTGGTGGTGTTCTGTTTTACTGTTTGCACATTCAGTAAAACAGTATGCAGACAGTAAATGTGAAGATGCTTTTCATCAATGATTTTCTGTTACTGCATCCCTGCCAGAGAAAATGTCCCATTGCACAAGATAAAAAAGAAGGTGAACTTGACACAGTGTTGCATATCAAATTACTACTAACTACTAGTACTACTACTGCTAACACTACTACTATTAACATAGCTATGGTAAAGTTATCCTTATAAGAAGTAGAAAACTGAAAACAGTAATGAACAATGTAAGAAAATGAGTATTGAAGTCAAATAGGAATGAATAAGCAACACTTCACTTTGGAGTGAAACTAATTGCATCACAGATCTTAACAAATCATATCAGAAAAAAAATATCATGAAAACCAGATTAGGAGAATGCTAGTTACAATAGTGTATACCAGAACTAACTACATGGACATACCACACTTGACAGAATTATATGGAACCATAGAGTACTATGTAAATATCTCACTATACGCTAATATATAGTATAGCACTGAACTCCTGGTTAGAAAGCATTTTTATGGCAGAGTTTATGTCTGTACAATTGAATGGTTAAGAGTGAGGGGATATAATATCACTGTGGAAAACAAGCACTAGACTGTCATAAACTTCAAATGGCAGGTGCTATCACAGACTTTGAAACTGACTTGGATGAATTAAAGATTCAGGTAAAGGTGAAGTCCACATAACTGCACACAGTTTGACTGCAGAAGAGAAACATAAAAGGTCAAGAAGTAATGTACCTGATAGAAGGGATTTCTGAAACATCCACACTTTTGTGCAACACTTGCCTAAATTTAAAGACCATAAGCCATGTTATGCATCAAGTAACTAAAATGAAGAAAAATAACATTATCTTAACCAATGCTTGCACCACTTTTTATAAACTGTAAGCAATCTTGTTACATACAGGAATTTATAAATATTAACAAGAAAAAAAAAGATTAAACAGATTCGTAGAGGTTATACATTGCTATTTTACATAAATGAAACACCAAATCACAGGCATGAAGGGAAATTGCAATTTCAGACACTATTTCTTCTTCTGACAGAAGATGGATATGGGATCACTACTGGCAATAAAAAAGTTAATAGCAGATGTTCTCCTGATGGATGTTTTTGGTCAAATTGCTAATCTCAACACATAGATAACTCAAGTTTAGCAACTTGCAATCTACAAGAGATTACAGTAACTGATTTTTCTTCCTCAAAATATATTGAACACTTTCACTATCTGCATTGCACTTACACCTCACTGAAATTTCCTCTGCAAAGGTGTAGAATTTGACTGTGTCCGGATTACAGATTGCAGTATCTTCCAAAAGAAAATAAGTCAGTAACAAACTCCATGGGACTGCCTATGCAGTCTCCTGCCAGGGCAGGGAACATTCCTGCAAGTGCAAAATAGGAGCTTATTTTTCAAGTTCTCCAAAACATTTACATATTGATGGCAACAGCAAGAGTCATTCAACAAATTATTTTCCTATTTCAGAATCAGTATGAGAAAATTAAATGAATTATATCATTACAGAAATTAAATTTTGAAACAGAGAACTACTTCTCTAATATTTTTGCAGTTATCTGGGCTGTTTCTTTCAGATATTTCTTTTCATGTCATCAAGATGCATTACAGTAGACATAAACACATAACTACAGCTTTTTAAATTTACAAGTGAGCACTCATGAAGGACCCAAGAAATTTTGATTTACCCTTTTTCTCTAGGACTCCAATCCCTCCTCCTCAAGCAACTTCAATGTACTCTAGTTAAAACATCATTTCAAAACCTGGTAGCTGACATACACTACAGAACTGTATTGTGAACCCTTCAGAAGACTTCAAGGAATAACTGACATTCAATATCCCTTAGCATACTATACTCATCCTTATAGATAAAGCTTGACAAACCTATACATTAGCACAAATTGCTGCTGTAAGAGAATCTGCCAGAATTCCCTGTGCCAGCTTATTCCATGCACTGGTGGGTGTTAAGAGAGAACATTCCAATCTGTCAGTAGAAAATACATATTTCTGTTTGTTGCACACAATGAAAGGCACAGCCATATGTGAGGGAGGAAGAACTTCCTAAATGGGGTTTGCTCAGCATGTTGTTGGAAAATCTATCCAGTATCCATACAATGCAGAAGGGAACTGGAGGTCCCAGTAATTTTCACCTTATTAAAATGTATCGTATCATTTGTTTTCAGGTTTTTCCTACTGAGATACAGAAAGAAAGTTGCACCATCTCTCATCTTCAACACTACACCACTCTCAGTGCAGAATAAAGATGCAGGTGCTATCCATGTGTAGAAGTTCTACAAAATCAAAGCAACTAAAATAGTAACAAACCTCTTGCATATATATACACAAACCTGTTTAAACTGAACTCCACACAGACACGGGTATATACATCTAACTCCAAGAGCTTAAGAAGATATCACTTCCTATCATCCATTATAACCCTCTGCCAGATATGACTGCTTTGTAACAGCAGTGATGGAAATGCTGACTAGCTTAGCTTTCATAACTTCTAGAAGAGGACTTGAGTGTCATTTATAGTTGCAGTAGCATCTCAACCACAGTAATATTTTTGTTTTAGACAACAGTAGTCACAGCGTTGAAATGGAGTTACTGTGATATCTTTTATTTATTGTAAACAATAATAGAAAAGAAATGGAAATATGCCACCCACCGATGAGTTTGCCAAATTAATCATAAAGTTCTCTGCGTAATGCTGCTGCTTTAGTTGTCCAGGAACATGGATAACACAAACCAGCAGAAGTAATTGTATCAGAGAGAAATAAGATTGCATTTTTTAAACACAATGAACACTAATCAATATTCCAACTTCCTTTAAATTTTAAAGCTACAAGAAAGAAATAAGAATAGTGGTATATCAGTTTCTGAGTCCTGTATCTGTACATGACTTTAGCACCAACCATACTGAAGTACTTTTTTTCCTAACATCACTTGGAAGAAGCCACGGAAACATTAAACAGAACACACTACGTATGTAAACAGCTACTGATTATAGTTACCTATCAATTCTCTTCTTGATTTCAGGACAACAGAAATTCCCTCAAAATATCTAAATCGGTGACTGTCCATGTAATTTCAGAAAGAATGACAGAGGTAGATTTAACAGACTGTGAGAACATATCATGCCCTAAAAATGATATAGGATAGGTTTTCAAGATGTGAAACTCCAGTTCTAATTGCTTTCTCTTTTTGTAACAGCTGCAGGTTGTGCCACCTAAGAGACAAGGCAGAATATTTTGTCAAACCACTTTCTTCCCACTCCCCTTCCAAAATAGAGCTAATTAGAAATCTAAAAAGGAGAAAGAAGAGTCTTTGAAATCAAAACTACAAAGCATGAAAAAATACAAATAATGAGTACAGACACACAAACATCATCATCTCACAACAGAAAAGAGAACATAGATGCTTCCTTACTAGTTAGTGCAAAGACAGCGAGTGAGTTAGAACTGGGGGATAGGATCTACCAATTCAGTCCAATTCTGCATGAGGACAACTAGGAGTTACTTGTATTAATACAACTGGCAAATATTACTTGGTTCTCCTCAGACAGAAGCTGTTCACAAACTACTATTGAGTGACTTCAATTTCCTGTGTTATGCTTCAAAACTAATACTACAGTTCAGGAGCACAGACATCCATGCAGTAGGAGCAGAGCAGAAAGCTGTGAATGGATCCTATCTGCAATCCCAAACTAAGTTTTTGCCACTTATCAGCTGGAGCTTCTATTATGCAAGATATTTTCACCTTTTGTCTTAATTCTTTTTACTAGTATTCTGAAATTTGTTTAGAGAGAAGGTTTACAGCACTAAAAAATAAAGGTCTAGATTTTTAGAAAGTTTTTACAGCCCTCTATTAAGTATTTTTATGGGACTATTCAGAGAACTGTCAGTTTTCTATTTCCCTGCTGACACAGTGGCTTGTGTGATTTGTCACAGGGGTTGTCTCTGTCATATTACGTGACATAATACAAAGAAGCTGAGAAAATATGATGTGACAAGCTAACTAATGCACCGAGACAACGGGGAAACTTAAAAGTGCATATCTTAGAACAGAGTTGACTTCTTCCTTCTCATTTTCCTGTGTTTCCTTTCCCAAGTCCACATGGCTTCACCTGCAGAATGGTGAGGATTAGCTCCTCATTACCTATGGTTAAGCAGAGAATTTTCCTTCTAGCATTGACTGTGACAAACAAATATTTTCTCATAAGCTAGTTGTCTTTATTTAGTGCTGTCCAGAGTCTGAAAAGACATGCACAAAGCTTCTTCCAAGTGAGTAGAAAAATGAGTTACAAAGAAAAAAAGCATTGTTCAGAGACGATCTATGAATAAAATTGTAGTGCATAATAATAAACAACAAGGTGAGCTAGAGAAATCTGTAGCATCTGTGGGCAACATAAAAATAAAGATGCATCCTTTGTATAGGGAGGGTATTTCAGTAGCAGTAAATAATTTTATTAGAAGTTTTATTTAGAACTGTAGTACTACAAAACAGTGTCCGTGTATCTCATCCTTACCACTCAATTTCCTGTTGGCTCTAGCACAGAAAGGAAAACAACGTAAGAAATTCCTCATTATTCCTTGTGAACATTTCTGGAATTAGGTAGAAGCCTATTCTCCTAACAGCTTAACTTAGAGGTTAGTTTGTAGTAATTGTATATTCAGAGAGTAAGTTCCTTTTTCACATGGCATCTTTTATACACAGAAGATGACAAAGAATAAATATTTTAGATTTTAAAATATTATTAAGTATTATGAAAGAAATTTCAATTAAATTTGAGAATTACATTCAAGCGTGGGCAAAACTTGAATTTAGGTTAGAGTTTAATCAAGATTCATGAAGAAATTCTCAAAACATTTGGACAATTTAGAGTTATTGTAGCTTACAAAAAAAAGAAACAAGCAATATTCTTTTCATAAAGGAAACAATATGAATTTTTAAATACTATTTGTACAGTAACATTTTTTATTAAATAGATTTTATACTCATTGCCTCATAATAATGTCACCATTTTCCTATTTTAACAAGTGGTAAAACTATGTATATTTGGGACCATATGCAAAACATAACATTTTAGTTACTTTTACTCTGCAGATTTAATGTGTATAATCAAAAGATCATAGTTAAACTCAAATCCCAAAGCAATGCCTTGACTGAAGCAATTTGAACCTACAGTGTAATTAAATCATTTTTAATATTTTATGTAAAAAATATTAAGCAGTGCAGAATATCATTTGTTGTACAGTATATATTTTAGGAGTTATTATTTAGACTCATGCATCTCTTCATTTTCGTACTGAAACCTCTATAAAGTTCTTGTAAAGTAGTACTTATTAATATTTATATAAACATTTCCAGATCTTCTTACAAAAAACTCCTATAGAGGTATAAAATAACATTATTGTTATGCTAATGTTAGTTCTTTTCAGATTTTAGTAACACCACAACAAACATATCTGAAATTTGGTACCAGCAGACCTGTTCCCTTAAGGCTGTTTAACCCTATAGGGTTGGATTCCAATATACATGCTATGTGAATTAACAGAGCACCAGTAGCTGGGGCTAGATAAATATGCAGAACACAGAGACTAAAAAAAAAAAAATTAAAAAAAAATTAAAAAATGCTGGGACCTCTTAAGTCAGAATGGGACAGGATTTCAGTTTACAGAGTTGCAAAAGCAATAGATATATAGCCATTCACCCAACCTTGCAATAGGAGACAGAGGAACCACTTCAAGAAAACAGTGGGAGTTAGCCCAAAGGACATAAAAAGTACTACTTTGAGTAAGCAGAGAATGTTGCTGCCACAGGAGGGTGTGAAGGGAATGTTAGTAGGTTCATGGAATAAAATATCAGTCACCATACACGGTGGGTAATAAAGAACTGGGAAAGGATGCACTCACTAATGTGTCCAGTACCGCAGCAGACACTAAAAGAGCACGAGGACAAAGGACCAGGGAATGTGTATAACCACACAATGCCTGATCAGTATCTGCGATTGTCACACCTAGAGACAGGCTTCCAGGATCAACAGCAACTCTGAGCTAGGAGGGTATCAACTGTCATCAACTGAGACTTCTGTCAAGTGGCAAACGTCTTTCCTTTTCAATATCATGCCCTTAAAATCACTACAGCAATTGATACAGAAATGTCATTAACCTTCCTATCGCATTAAAAAAAAAAAGAAAGAATAATCAGCATTGTTCATGATGATTTCACTCAAAAACTCTAACATTAAATGTCTGCAATCAGTTGCTTTTTTCCTTACGTTGCCTCAGACATCAGAGCTCTTTTTAATTTCAAAACATAGGAGAAGCAGAGAGGTTTGATGTTAAGCATACTAAGTATCACTAAAAAAAAAAAAAAAAAAAAGGAGGAAAAAATCTTAGGCCTTCAGTCATCCTAGTCATCCATGGAGATTAACATTTTTATCTGAAAGAAGGCAGCCCATGTGATGATAGTCTCTTGACCTTGTAGCAATTAATTTTACACACACTGACCACTGCAGAGCTGCACAAGCAATATGAAAACATCTTGCTTTCCGTCCTATGTCAAGTATTTCTAAGCTTGCCACGGGAATCAAACCTATGTGCTGAAGACAAGAATTCAAGGTTACTGAAATTTAAATCTCCTTCACAAAGTCTGCATTACATAAGTAATCCTGCTTTCAGTAATACCGTGCAAACTTTATATCTTACATGAAGAGCAACCACAAATGATACTCAAAATGATACTCAAAAGACACACTACGTCCATATTTGCAAGTAAAATTACTTCTACTATAGCATAATAACCATCTTTCTTTCGAGCTAATCAATGCAAGAGGCATGTCATGCTGAATTCCCTTCATTTTTATATCCTCACTGCCCTTAAAGCTAAATGTTTGGTATGAAGGGACAAGCACAATTATTTGACTAATTATAATTTTTAAAAAAATGGTTAATACACCATAAATATAGCATATCTGGATCAAGCTTACCAAACATTCAAAAGTTCACAAATATTTGCCTACAAGGAGGCATTCAGAAGTAAGATTCAAGTGTTTCTGTTTCTTTATACACACTACTAAATGTTGTTATATGGGTCTCCCAAGCTATGCAAGCAGTGAATTCTCTGTAAAATGTACATTACTGAACAGAAGCTGTCTCCAGGATATATAGGAGTTTGCACTGATCAGGGTTAGTACTCAGAGCAAACAAAAACTCATAAACATTGTAGCATGTTCTTTGGTTAACAAATGCAGGGAAATGACTAGTGCACTGCAGAGATCCATCTGCTCTGATTGACTAGAAGATGCAAGTAACTTCACAGATGATGTATGAGCCAGAGAAGCATTCGTTCATTCAATGGGTCTGAGTCATGGAAACTAAAAGTGATGAGCAAGGCAGATAACATTTGAAAGGTAACAGGTAATCATCACAAGAGAGATATCTTGAAAGGAGACTTCAATCTGGCATTACCAGCGATCTGATAGGTAGGCAATCCAGATGAATGGAGGACAACAGAATTCAAGTGAAGAAACAATTGATCAAATGCAAAATTGTTGCCGCTGGCTTTTTTGTTTGTTTGTTTGTTTTAACTTAACTACCAGTCAGTAAAAACAATTGTAAAAATATATATATTTTTCCTTCGATGATGCACAAAAACTGCAATCTAAGGACCCATAAATGATCCTTTATTATCCAAATAGTTTAAATCTGTAATTTCACTGTGTTTCCATCTCTGAAAGACTGATAGAATGTCAGCATATTATTAGCATTTATGCACTCACCTTTGACTTTTGAAATTTCACTCCAATTAAAAAAATTGATATGGCATTGAGAAGAAGAAAGTTTTACTATTTATTTATGCTTGATATTTGCTTGCCACTGAGACATTATGAGTAAGTCTACCTCAGCAAGTGCAGAGTTGGTTTCCTTTTGAGTACACATTGAGTACATTTTGAGTACATTGAGTACAAATGAATTCATGAAGTATACTCCTAGTCTCATCACCAGTGAACTCAAAACTGGTCCCTTTCTGGATGAACCAAAGTTGAAGTCATGCACTGACAGATCCCAGCTGCACCACAGACAAAGAATTCTTTCATTAGAAAAGAAGTACATCTTATCTAATGTCCTTCATCATTTGCTCTTTACATGTGCATGGGACTGTGCTTGTAAGATTAAAGCAATCATCAATATCTGTACAGAAATCTGTTTCAACATCACCTATTAGATAAAGAATGCATGTAATACACAGAAGAGACATCTGACATGAAACTCAGTGCCAGGAAGTATGCAACATTGGCATACTGAAAGTGTAATGTAATACACCAAATCAAGCCATCTCCAGTGCTTCTCTCCTCACACTGCACCAGCTGTTTACACAGCTATACCTTCTCTGACTAAACAACCATTCTCTAACAAGAAATTTTCTCTTTCCTTGATTAATTGGTCTTCAAATGGCCACCTCTGTTCTTCACATTATAGAGGAGCAAAGTCATTATCATATTCATTGTACTTTACATTCTATTTAGCAGACAGAATTTTTAATGTCAATGTGGAAGTACATACTGATGGTAACAGAATATTGGTAAAGTAAGTTTTTCTGTAGATTGTGGTGAAAGGAAATGACTTTTTCAAAGAAAAGAAAAATACAAAAAGATCAATTACTTGGAGGGGAACATTTTATATATCTAAAAGATGAATTCAAAGCAAGTTGAAAAGAGCAGACTGCCTCCATAAGTATGTAACAGGTACACTTAGGAGAGACAGTAAGCTTCACTGAATTGAAGGTTATGGAAGACCTTAGATTTTTCATCATCTTACATCAGCAACGGTAGCACCACCAATTATAATGACTAATTACCTCACAAACTCAAAAAAAAAAAATCAAAATGCTGTCCAACATATTCCATTTATATTTTAAATAAGAAGGGAAATTTAAGGAACATTTGGCAGAAATTTGGTTTTAAAATCAACAGAGTGTTAAGAGCTGAGAAGTATGTTGTACAAAGATTCTAGAAACAAGTTTTTATTATGCTTTACAAGAAGTTCAGACAACACATCTCCCCTCTACTCTGTTAGCTTGTAATGTTATTTGCTAATGCTTAATTTTCAGTCACAATAGTATTCATACAGGATAAAATTTTGTATGTGCAAATGCAGGACACAACTTTTATTACTCCTTAATTGTGAAAGTAAGAAAGATCAAATGAAATTTTGAATGATAAGTTACTGAAAAACAGTATGAGAACTGAAAGACTTTTTCTTTCAAGATAAAATAACACATTGGGAAAAGTAAATTAATCACATGCTCTATCTCAAAGAAAAACTAATTGCATATACTGTCAGTTTTGGCAAAGGAGCTTAGCCCCAGTGGAAGAGAATTTAACAATTGAAACATTTTACAGTAACATTTTAAAAACAGGTATTTCACCATGAAGAGTCCAAATGTTTCATTCTCAACATTTTCTATACAAAAAATTTCAACAGATATGTCCTCAGGTTCTCCTCCAAGAATTTTACAAGTCAGACATTAAGGAAGGAGAAGATGTAATCGAGTCCATCATTCTGTCTTCAAATCATACTCAATGAACACTGATGGAGAGACTGGAACATGAGGATCTTCAATCAGAGGGTGGTGACACACTGGAACAGGTTGGCCAAGGAGGTTGTGGGTGCCCCATCCCTGGAGGCATTCAAGGCCAGGCTGGATGTGGCTCTGGGCAGCCTGGTCTAATGGTTGGTGACCCTGCACCTAGCAGGGGGTTTGAAACTAGATGACCACTATGGTCCTTTTCAACCCAGGCCATTCTATGATTCTATGATTACTCAGGACATAGATCCCAAATTATCGCCAAAAATATCAATCTATAGCCCTGTGCCTTGTTATGGAAGTCATTGTCCACTCTTATGGTACCTCCTACATAAGCTATCACTTCTGTGATGTAAATGTTAGAGTCTCTGGAAGGAAGTATAGAAATCTCAAATTATTGGTTTGAGGGAAGAGAAAAAAGTATATTTTTAATATTATTTTGTCAATATACAAGACCAAGAACACAAATAATAATAATTGGATTTGGGTTCACCTTCAAAATCAAAACAGATTTTGTAAATTGTTTGCCTTTGTTTCTCAGAGAGCAATTTGCATACATTTTGATTCAGACAAGACTATGCTCAAAACGCAAAAACATTTTGGGAAAGGGAAAAACAGCACATTGTTACAATGATACAAACTTTCATTTTCAAGAACTTTTAATAGAAGTCAAAGAAGTACAGAGCACAGATTAAGAACAGCAGTGACAGTAGTTCACTTTTTACCCTGTAAAGCCTGTTGTTCTGCTCTGCACAATTTAAATACTACCACCAGTAAAATCTTGCCAACAGATATTAAAAGCAACCTATCCTAATACATGTGTTTGTCATATCCTAAAAAAAAAAAACCAAAAACAAAACACCACAACACAAAATCTACAGCACAACTAACATTATACATTGTTATTCTAAAGGCATTGAACAACTGGTAGAGAAAAAGCTTTATTAAATTAGTGAACTATAGGACAAAACTACCCATGAAACATGAAACATATTCTATACCAACAGGAACACAATCATTTTCAGCCACTAACACTTGTAGTGGAAAAATACACAACAAAATGCAATTGCTAATCACTTGCTAACTGACACGCAAGAAAGTGGATGCTGAGACGTGTGCAAGCTGCAAGAAAAACAGCTTACATCACTGTCTTCATATATGTTCTGTTTGGAACCACAACATGTTAAATTCTTACCAAAAAAAGTCGCTTGTGATTCAAGTGACAGGATTTAATAGGATGGAAATGAGATAGGATAGATCTCATACTGAGGCAAAACACATTTTAGGTTAAATGAAGTGAACATGGAATAGACCATGCTTATGATTCTCCACCCACACCACCACATGATGAGAGGCAAAGTCTACAAAATGCAGTATGAGTGAAATGTTCATATACGTGGCTTATTACACATTTCTACTTATCTTCAGAAAAGCAGAGCAGTTCCAATACAACAGACATACTGATGCTTTCATAAAATTCAGTGAAACATTGAGTTCTCTAATTCACAAACAGATATTCGAATAGAACAAAATCTTTAGAATTTAAAGAGCCTGAATGAATTTTCTCCCCCTCAAAATCAGAGCTCCTCTCATCAAAAGCAATAAAGTCAAAACCTCTGAAGTTGAAGGATCTGCTACTACTTGAGTGCTATGTGTTAAATGGCATGCCTGAGCTTTTTCATTCACGTGCTAAATTCTACTTGATGGGCAGAGACTTCTTGAGACAGACTACAAGACAAAGAATTTTAAATCTTGAGAATACTAGCTAAGGCATCTTTGCTATGCACAGACATAGTAGATGGATCAAAAGAGACATTAATAATTCTCACAAAGAATTGCACAAAGAGATAAAATAAATAAACACTTAGAAATGAGCCTAGGAGGATGTCCACTGAGAAGTTATTTCACCATCCACCACTGATGTCCAAAACCCCACTGCAAATAACAGTGACAGTGCTAACAAGTAAACAAGCATAACAAAACAATGACCTCAATGGCAAAAATCCTATAGAAGATACAGGAAACAAAATAGAATTATATGAAGGCTTATTTCCTTAGGAGATAGTCACCTCTATAGAAGATGTGTTGTTGATGAAATTGAGCAAAGCATAATCTTTGCAAGTACAATGCCTAAAATTCTCCAAGTCTTCTGGTGCTTAAATGAAATCATCTCAAATAATGATTTTTGCCCCTCTACTCTGCTCTCATGAGACCCCATCTGGAGTACTGCATCCAAACATCACCTTTCAGAATTAACTATACCAAACTTGTCACTCTAATACTGTGTACTGCCACACATGTAATAATTGCTGTATTATCATTTAAGTGACCTGTATTTTACTATTTTGTCTAATGTTCTGTTGATTGTATTTCTTTGGGATAGTTATCCTACTCTGAGGGCAATTTCACCACATGAATTGATCACGATAAAAAATCTTCTCTAGTCCACATATTATGATTCGAATTATTTAAATTTGACATCTCCAAGCAACCACGAAGCAGTAAGAATTAAAAATAAATAAATAAATAAAATAGGAATTTTGGAAATAAAATTCTCAGGAACAATAGGAACTGGTTTATTTGTCCTAGTGTTCTCTAAATATATCTTTGAGCAATGCCAGTAGAGAGCAGAGCTATTAGAAAAGCCGAGAGTTTTCTTTCAAATTACTGCCTTAAGACTTGTTCCATCTTATCAGAACATAAAAAACACCAAAAGTAAAAAGTTATTTTTCCTCTAGGAGGAGAAGACAGACATTTCAATTACTGCTTTTTAAAAAGGAGGAAGGGGAAGTAATCCAGAAAAAAAGCCTGAAAAAGAATTATCATGGCGGCATTAAATAAATCTTGAGTTCTACAACCATTATGAGGGAGGCTTTTCAAGATTCAACAGAAAAAGCATCAGAGCAATTGGAGATATTTGAAAGCATATGGAATATCTAAATTATTCAACCCTCCCTTAAATTCGCTGAAAAGGATAGATACTACAATTATAGATTTAAATGGGAGTATGCAAATTTTACCTTGTTGTTTTAGAGCAGTAAAGACTGCAAGCTCCAAAGGATGAATAAGAATTTTCCTTCAACTTCTTCATGAATTTGTAATATAAAAAGACCAGTATTGGGTCTTATAAAACAACATGAAATGGTGTAAGACTTGCAATGCAACCTGTTCAGTGCTTTATTATTTGACAAAATACTTCAGCTCCTTTCAACAAAACTGGAAAAGCTGTAACTTTAATAAGATACTGTGTCATAAAAGGAAACAACTACACCATACACTTCACTCCTAAGAAACAGGAATATATTTACTCATGTAACATAAATATAATGTAATGATATAACAGTGACTTAACAAGATTCAAGATGGCTAGATACACTTGATTATTTACTGCATTGAGGATAGAGTTAAACACACACGTACAGGAGACTCTCACTTTGAGTTATGAGGTTCAGAGTGACCCCCTTGCTTTCTAAACAATTTGAGCCACAGAGGTATGGAGCCCTGTTGCGGCTGAATCTACTCCTAGTCCCAGACTTACTTGGTCAGTGGTTTACATCTAAAAGATCCTATGTGCTCCTAGATATCATCTTAGCCAAGCTAGCAAAGTTCACAGTCAGTATGAGTTATAATCATAACAAAGTTGAACTATTAGTTACTTATCAAGGATCTGTATATCGGCATGGCATTTTAACGTCAATCGGTGAGAGATCTATGTGCAGACATAACTTTCAGAGGTACCTCTACTTGAGGTGAAACCCTGACAAACTGTTTACTACTAAGACAGAAAAAGAACAGAAAAACAATAGCAATGATAGGAATACATATATATGTATCCAAAAGGGGGTATGACTGTTTATAAAGGTGGATAGTGGTAGGACAAGGGGGAATGGTTTTAAACTAAGACAGGGGAGGTTTAGGTTGGATATTAGGAGGAATTTTTTCACTCAGACAGTGGTGACGCACTGGAACAGGTTACCCAAGGAGGTTGTGGATGCCTCAACCCTGGAGGTATTCAAGGCCAGGCTGGATGTGGCTTTGCGCAGCCTGGTCTAGTGGTTGGTGACCCTGCACATAGCAGAGGGGTTGAAACTAAATGATCATTATGGTACCTTTCAACCCAGGCCATTCTATGAATCTATGATTCTACAAAAACAAGGGATGGACAAACACAATTGCTCACCACACATCAACTAATGCCCAGTGAGTCACTGAGCAGTGGTTGCCTGCCTGGGCAACTCCCTCAAGCTTTATAGTTTTTTCATGTGCTGAAAAATGGTGTGGAATATCCCTTTGGCCTGTTTAGGTCAGTTGTCCTAGTTCTGTCCTGTCCCAGCTCCTTTGCTGGCAGGACAGTATGAGAAGCTGAAAAACTGAAACATCCTTGGCTCTGTACAGTACTACTCAGCAAAAACTAAATACTGGTCTGTTACTAGCATTTTTTTTTTTTTTCTCCTAAAGCCACAACATTGCAACTGAAACACAAAAACGTCTGAGGTGCTATGACATAGTCAGCAATTCAATATTTGGCTCAAAACAAGCTGATCTTATCTGAACATGCCTCAGTTAAATCCACATGCATCTTTGCAAACACATCACTAAAGCAATTAATAAGAAGTATAATAACCTTCTTTATCTATTTAGAGAGAGAGATGAAAACCACAGTAAAGCACTACAGAGAAAAATTGCAATGGAAAAAGGTCTTGGCTTGCTCAGGTGCTTGTTGGATAAGAGCTCCAAGCTCATGGAGCTACAGCTATGAGAGTGCAATTGCTGACTGCCCTCTTCTTTTCCCTTTTACTCTTCTTACAGCTAAATGGCAAAGGACTCAGAGCCACTAGCTTCCTTGATTGCATCCATCTCCCTTATGCCTTCACAAAAGCATTTTAAATGAAGGAGTAACTGACATGACTGACAACATGGATAGTAGTATTCTAATACGATTTGATCAATGAGGAACACATATGTGGCTGCCTCCTCTTTCCAGGAAGATCTCTGCAGGCAGGACTATTTGATGGTATGTAATTCAAGCTCTGTGAATGCACTCATGACCTGCTGGAAAGTGATGGGAGGATGATCAGCATGAACATAGCTGACGGCCTTCAAGATTTGTGTTCTGATTTTTCTATTCTTCTGAGACACTTCACATTATCTTATTTCAGTGAACTAATGAGTTAATGCATGGGTATTTTGAGCCTGAATCCATATTTGCAGAATGCTTTATGCCAGCCTGAAGAACTTATTTTCCATGTCATTGCATGAAAGCTGTGTCCATCTCTGCCCAAGAACTGTATGAAGCATTTGTACTTTTGTTGTAGTAGGTGCAGAAAGAAACTACAGAAGAGAAGTACTAGCCAGACTTCTCTTTGTGTTGCAGATGATTCTCTACTAGTTCATTGCAACCAGATGGTGGTACAGAAATTAAGAGAGTTTTAGAGCTACAGTACCTCTACTTCAGCATGTAGGCTCTATGACCTAATGTGAGTTTTATTAACTGAACACAGGAAAAAGATAAGGAAGTCCACTTCTACGCATTCAAACCTCTTAATGTTTTCTCAAGTGCTCATTAACTGTCTAGTGTAGATGATGATGCAAGACAGGCTGGAACCATGTAATTCCTAGAACAATGCATGCCTATTTCAGAGGAAATTTTGTGAAGAATTTTTATGAACCACAGTCTGCACCACAGCAAGGAGAAGGAGTAGTTGTATCTACTTAGAAATTCAAAATAACACCCAAGCCAGGGCATTAAGAATACACACACAGTTAAAAATTTCCCAGGACATCTGTCTCCACCTTCTTAATAAATAAATACATAGAATGCAGTAAAGAATTTGCTTTGGACAGCAGATGCGGATATGGCTTGTTTTATACTGAAGTGGCAGCTGTTCCTTATGTTCCAGAAATTATGTTAAACATACAGATGTTGAACTTATTGCAGGTTTTTTGTGTGGTTTTTTTTTTTTAATTTATTTACTGTTGTTTTTGTTTTTAAATGAAGTTATGTTTCTAAGGGGACAGTTACTGCCACTGAAGTTTTTTTCTTGTTGTTATACACATTTGTTTTTATGTCAGAGGTCACTGCTGTTATTATTACCTGTAGTGACAGGATGTCTTGAATAAAAAAACCATATGGCATTGTATAAAGCAGAACTGTGGGTGAAGAGTAAACAGTACACTAAGAAGAAAAGAGAAGCAAATGTTTCCATAACTGTAGCTACATTTTCACTTGTATTAGTTCTGTGAAAGGAAGAGCCGGTGACACCATTTTAAAGAAAAACAGTGTAGTTTAGCAGAAATGAAAGCTCTTTCCATGTACAGAAGTGCTCTCCTATTACAGTAGCAAGGAAGAACATCTTACGACATTGCAAGTAAAATTGCTTCCCTTCTATCCATCTACATTTTCATAAATAACCAGCTGATTAATTCTGTCTCATATTTCCAACTTTTCTTCCCCATCTCAGTTATAACCAAACAAAAACAGATTCTATCATGAGTTAGATAATCTAACAGGAGGAGCTTGGGGCTATTTCACAGTAAGTACAATCCAAAGTAATGAAAACTATCCTTCCAAAAATCCTAAAATCTATCCTAAAATCACCACTCTGTCAGTCCACAAGTAAATACTTTATTTACAGTTACGTATAATCCTCCACTAAACCAAAGTTTTTGGTTGCACCAAAAGAAAAGCATTCTGCTATTTTTAAGATAGGCAGATTTTTGTTTCTCAAGCATGTTTCTAATGGACAAATTCATGACATTTCAGGAGTTTCCCAAGTGACTCGCTTTTCTTATTTGTACAACAAAACACTGTTTTCTATACTGAGCCTGGCTAGGATGTAATTAACTTTTTTCTTAGCAGACCATGCCGAGCCACATTTTATATTTGTGACCAACAAGGGTGTTGATAGATCATTAATGATTTTGCAGCTCCTGAACTGAAGCTCCTGAATTGAATGCTCCAGAAGGAGCACTGAGATCTTCTCAACAATGAGCAGTGAGACCTTCTCACTACTCATAGTGATCAGGCTTGTATTGGACAAGAGGCTGGGAGGAGACACAACCAGGACAGCTGACTCAAATAGCCCAAAGAGATGTTTCGTGCCAAGTCACACCATGCTCAGTAAAACTGGTGGGGATTATTTTCTAAGGTAGCTGTCACTCATAGACTAGCTGGGCATCAGTCTGCTGGTGGGAGGTGGAGCCTTTGATTCATTTGGTTTGTTGTTGTTGTTTTGCCTTCACTAATTAAACCGTCCTAATCTTAAACAACAAGCTTTTCTTGCTTTTGCCCTTCTCTTTTTCTTCACAGAGTGGGAAGGGTGGGCGAGAGAAGCAACTGTGCAGGGGCTTCACTTTGTTAAAGGACCAACTCCACCACACTTTCAAATTGAGATCATGCATTTTTCCCAGAGATCAAATGTGTAAGGCTTCATGGAAATATCACTTTAATAAACACTAATAATTGACAACTCAGTTTTTGTTGGTGTACATTTTTCTGTATCACCTTGGCACAGATTGAGGATAAAAATGCATATGTTTATTTTAACTAACAACTGATCCTCATCTGCACAGCTGTCTACTGAAAATGACTTGAACTACTGCTGTGAAAAAAAGTCAGAAAATAGGCATCAAGCCCTGGAACAAGTGGGGCATAGCATCATCACTTTGGAAAACTATGGAGTTCCTCCTGAATAAACCTGTACTAAATTTAACCAGTTTCATGAAAATATTTCCTGAGGTCATGACATGCACTACTGTCACTTTAAAGACTCAAGTAGCTAAAGAGGTCACTGCAAGATGACTTCTCTAAGGCTCTGTGATTAACAAACTACAGAAAATAAGGAAAATATGGAAAATATTTTAACATATATTCACTTCAAATGTGAGCATTTGATAAACAATTGCTGTATTATTTTTAAAATGTCAGAAACATGCATAATATTCAGGTGATTGTATCAATACTGTTTTCAACTTAGCATACATTATTCATATGGACTATGTGTTAATAAAACGATGATTACTACATGCAGAGTTTACCTTACTTAAAATGTTTCAAAAAAAAAGGGGGGGGGGGGGGGGGGGGGGGAGGGGGCAATAAACACAGGATACCAGTATGTGTTCAAGAAAAAAAAGACACAAGTCTCACAATTATCAGATAATTCACCGTCACCTCTTTCCATCTTTGTACTGTCGATGTAAAACTTTCCAGTTTTTCTTCAAAATTTGCATTCCTCTGGCTGGCAAAGAGTTCAGGAGCTTTTCCTGTATTCAGATACACACAAACCTGAACAATCTTTTGTAGCAATATTTTTAAAAAGATACATCATTTTACTTAGATTCTTTTTACAACTCAGTGTTTGATGATCATAGAATCATAGAATCATAGAACCGCTAAGGTTGGAAAAGGCCCACAGGATCATCAGTCCAACCATTTGCCCTTCTCCAATGGTCCTCGCTAAGATTTTAAGAATAAGCTCACTTCCTTAAACATCAACATTTTAGTCTGCTGAAAAATGAAAAAGTTTGACAGGAATATATGGTTTACTGAACAACACATCTGTAGCATGGGGAAAGGAATTATTTGGCAGTTATTGGTATATTTCCCCTTGGAAAGCCAAATATATCTTGCTATTAATCTATCACTACTTCTTCACTTGTCCAGAGTAGAAACTGGTCTTTCTATTGCTCCATCTCTACATCAATAAAAACATCCCTTCCTGTAAAATAACTCCAAAAATTCTAACTAGAAGACAGATTTTAAGTGCTGAAACCTACACTAGTTCCATCTAACCTTTTGATAAGCAATCACTCATTAGGTAGATTATGCCACACCAAGCAGAGAGTCTGAGAAGACTAGACACAGAGGCAAGATGACTGTAACTATGTAGGAAATCCTTCTTTCCAAAAATATCCATGTTTTTCCAGAGTCATTTACTGTTATTTCCGCATCCTGTGGAGATTACCAATTAAAGTGATGACCCCATTTAACACTCTTCCTCTTGGCACGGAGCATTTGTATTACTAGTCCATACAGAAAATTCTGGTTTCAACTTACAGGCTTTTTTTTTCAAACTCACTTGCAAAACACAGACCACGTTCTGAAAACCTCTTCTGAAAAGTAGTATCTCATCTTTGAGTGGGCTGAAGACTTCAGTTTGCATCTTCTCTGTTAATTAAGCACTAATGAAAGTAAGTACTAAAAAGACAGATTTTGAGAGCTATTCAGGAGCAATCACACTTTGAACAGTTGATTAATGAAGCATTAATAATCTCTTTTAGCATAAAGGAGTAAGAAAAAACAGATACTGTCTTCTAAAATGTCAGCAGAGCCAGCAAGTACAACTATATTGTTACAAAAATATATTGAAATCAACAGTTTTGAGGATTTGGAATCCAAGAAAAACCTTGAAAAGACATCTAAAAATATTTAAATGTCATGCTGCAAGTAAAGGTAAATCTACCTGTGATTACCTGCACAGTAGACTAACAAAGGCACTGGAGTGTTAGATGTACAGCTGTTAAATGTGAAATGAATCTTGGTAAATCCAGAGATTGTACACAGAGAAAGTCATCACGTAGTCTCCCTGTCCTGTTGTCCATTAAAAGATTATCTGCTGCTACGTCAGTTTCTCATCTCAAGATTGTCATGCTTCTCCTCTTGATTTCATACCCTTTAAGCTTGATTAATGCTACTAACCTACTTTTTTCCTATACACTATCAGCTTATCTCAGAGGCTCACTGACTAACGTATCCATCTTAATCATAGGAATTGAGTATGACTCCCTTCCAGCTCCTGGCAGAGGCACCATGGCTCAGTCACAAAGACCAAACAGCAATACAAACCTTGGTAACTGCCATGTACATCCAGTCCAGCAGTAGGAGTGGTATGTTGTGCACTAAGGACAAGCAAGGATCTGTGCAATGCTCTGCTGTCTGTAACCAGGTTATTAAAGAAAAGCTTTGTTTTTTCTGCTATAATTCTCTCCTGTTACTCATGCCATACATTAGAAGTAGAGGAGCAAGACACACTCTTGTTTGCATTGGACTGACTGAAGGACAGCTCTAAATTGTATTATTTGTTTTTTGTTTTTTTGTTTTTGTTTTTGTTTGTTGTTGTTGTTTTGTTTTGTTTTTTGTTTGGTTTTTTTTGCTTTTGGGAGAGATTTTGCTATGCAAACACCTAACAGCCTCACCTCTCAAAGATCTTTCAAGCTACAGAAATTATGTAGACTACAAGTAAAATAAAAAATAGAAATGGTGGAGAAACACAAAAACACAAGCTGGCCAAACAAACTCTGCAGCCTTCGCTCACAGGCTCACCAGCTTTGCAGACTCAACTGAGAATGTCATCAAGGTATCTACAGAATTAAGAATTTAAAGTTTGAACACTCAAATCTATCAAAGACCAAAAATGACACAAGTTAATGATATATATTTAAACTATCAGTCAAATGGTTGGACTAGATGATCTTGTAGGTCCTTTCCAACCTTGTGATTCTATGATACACCACCAAGAGCTCCGTTTATATGGTTACATTTTAAGAGCTCTTACATACATAATAGGTGAGCTCAAGCTCTCTTTCAGTCAATGGAAATGTTCTCAGTGATGTGAATAGCCTGCCTATTATGCCCATTATGGCAAAGCAGACATTCCCCTATAGAGGACTTGAAGGTCAATTTTGTTTACTCTCTTTCTCAGTCAAACTGAGAAAACATCCAACAGTGATTATAATGTAGGAATTGCACACACCAATTTCCAACTTTTATCTTAACAAACAGCAAGGATCTCATCAACACAATACCAACATGTTTTTCTTGTACTACAAATCAAGGCAGAAAATGATTCAGCAGTAGCCTGCAAAGTTTATTTGTAAATGCTAGTTTTCCTCAAGCATGGTGTAGACTAGGACCAATGATGAACAGTAAAATATATATACATACAATTTTCTGAACATATCAGCATTTGGTTATGTAATAACAAGCTCACAACCCACAGAGGATACAGTGAGGCAGTAGCAGGTGAAACAGCCAAGAAATAGTCTGCTGCACCTATGTCCAGGCCCACTGCAAGAACAATCAGCTCACCAAGTCCTTCTCCATAAGCCCATGTGTACTCCATGGAACAAGAGCAGGCAGGAACTCAAATTCTGTCTAAGTTTCACACCAGTGTTCAGAAACCCACATGAAACTCAGAATAAGCCACAGGGAACAGCTCTGTGGATCACCTCTTAGACTGAAGTGGTCACTATCTAGAGAGTTGGAATACATTGTGAGATACAGAGGAAGAATATTTCATGATCGTGCCTGGCCAAGTTTATATGTATATATGTAGTGAATACCTATGTTTGTGTGCAAGCCTACAGGCAATGCATTCTCAGCCTTGCTACTATCTGGAATCGGGAACATCGAGCTGTGGCAGCCTCATGTCTATCAGGATGACAGATTAGTCTCCCCCTGTCAATTAGGCATCTCCACAAAGCAGTTTAGGTCCACTGCACTCATATTCCTTTTTCCTCCTTTACTGACAACATCTGTGAAAACATTTTTATTTCTACAAAGTTTGCTGATAAACTTTTATGAAGAATTCTACTTGCTCAATCCCCAGTGCAAAACAATATACTATCAGCTGTTGGTCAGCCAGATATGTGATTTTAGAAATGAGTGATAGAAGCTCAATAAAGACCTGCAAAATTACCTTTTGCAAAAGGCAAATCTAGTCAGAGAGGGAACAGTTATGCAAATCTACACCAGGGCCCAGAACAAAAGAAATCTAAGGTGAAAAAAAATTATCAAAAATATTGCTTTTTGTCAAACACAAAAAGCATACAGAGGGTGGATGCAAGGACCAGTAACTTGAGAGGAATACAGAGAGATTGTCATAGCATTCAGGGATAGCGTTAGAAAAGTTAAATTCCAAATGGAATTGAGTATGGCAAGGGACATCAAAGGTATCACAAAGGGCTTCCATCAGTGACAGAATGAAGATTAGGGAAAACATGGGCTCTCTGCTGAAGGAAATAGACCTGGTTACCCACAACCCTGAAAAGGCTGAGATACTGAATGCCTTATTTGACTCAGTCTTTACTAGTAAGGCTGACCAGGAATCTCAGGTCCCAGAGACCAGACTAAAAGGCTGGAGCAAGGAAAGTATACCCTTGGTGGAAGAGAATTAGAGAATAGAATACTTGAGCAAACTGACATTCACAAGTCCTTTGGGCATGATGTTATGCATTCATAAACAAGTTCTGAGTGAACTGGAAGATGTCACTGTGAGACCACTCTCAATCTTTGCTCAATCATGGAAAATGGGATAAGTGCCCAAAGACTGGAGAAAAATAAATGTCACTCCTGGAAATCAGGAGATCATCAGGAGTACTCAGCACGCATTCACTAAGAACAAGTCATGCCTGACCAGTCTGAGAAGTTTCTATAATGAAATGATCAGCTTGATAGCTGAGAGGACATCAGTGGCTATTTGAAGTACATAAGTGATATAACTGCTCTTTGTTTTCCAGTCAAACACAAATATATGAGCACAGCGAAAAAAATCTATAAAATCCACATGGAGATCAGAAAATGATGACAAATCATCTAAGTTACTGAGTTTTTCTCCCAGTTCTGTTTCAAGAATATTTTAATCATTTTTTCTTCTATTTTTATAGATAATTATTATTTTTTTTTAGGATGGGAAGCACAATTTGCACCCTCAATACACAGTGAAGATTGCCTCTGTTGTTTTACATGACAATCATTTTCTGTTGCAGTAGCCTTTTCCTGATTTATTGATACTACCGCATAGAACAGTAAGGGTTTTCCCACTGATGCCAAAAAATACAATGCATAAGTTATCTAACTTATCCTGAAAACTATATTCTAAGTAATCTCAACTGTGAATTAGCCAATAAGACACAGTGAAATCTGGTTTATAAGGTCAGAATAACAGAAATTGATGAAAGAATCCTCAGCAAACGTTTCCATCAGCAAATTTCATGTAAGAGTAAGCCCTCACCCCATCCCTCAGCTTCAGTTATTTCAAGATTCTACACAACTTTAACTTTAAGAAAGTGAACAACTCAGAAACAATCTCTTAACTTGTATAACCTGTGCTGGACAGCAGCATATTTTTTAATGCAGTCAATCAAACATGAGAGGTGCTTCGCAACAATTACAGAAGCACAAATCCAACAAAATTCCTATTGCAGATTGGGTTTCTTCTTTAATTTCTCACCTTTATGGCTATTCTCACTCTATCCACAGCATACTAACTGAAATCCCTTAAAACCTGTTTTAAGCCCTTTAATCCTAAAACACTTTTCATTATTCTTATCCACATAATACTTAGTAGTGATGAACAGAATTGTCAAACTGGAATTTCTACATTACAGTACGATTTAATTAATATTTTGTCTTAAAATGAAATACTTCAGTGGATCACAGTACTTCCATGGTAGATCAGGTATCACAACTAGTTTTTAGAGTAAGGGAAGTTAGCAAATCTGGAAAAACATTTCCACCCCAGCACAATACATCTGTATATTTCATTGCTTTCCCACAGAATGATTTAAGCTAACAAAAATCTCAATTTCTAGTGGACTTACTGGGTCATAAAACCTGTAAGCAACACTCCAAACAAGGAAGTACTGAATAGTGCCTAAGGTTGGAAATATCAGCTATACAAGGCGCAGGAAAGAAAATACAGGATTCACTTCCTTCATCATTATCTGAGATAACAGATTTGAGGACACATTTCCTATTTCATTAGAGAAGCATTGAGTTGATGATGTTTCTATGAGTGATAAACAATCTAAGCTTGGTTCACTTTTCCAAAAATTGAATGTTCTAGTACAGACAGTTGTCAAGATCAATAACCATCAGTACTAAAACATCATTTTACATTTTCAGAACTGTTCATAAATCAATATTTACAAATGTAAAACCTACAACATTCTCAAAAGTTCAGGATAATTGAAAAAATAATAGTAATTCATTAGTATTTCTATATGTATCCACACACGATTAGTCTTAGATCACGCAAGTCTTTTAAAAGCAGCAACAGATTTGCACTATAGACAACAACTGTTTTTAAAGTGACATACCCTTGAGTTAATGTGAGAGAAAAAGAAACAGTCTAGAATCCACAGGAGTTAAGTGGCAACATTCACTGTCATGAGTAAAAGCAGTGTTAGATCATGGGTTTTCCGCATTAGCATGAGCCAAGACAGATATTACTACTAGAAAAAATACATAATAAAACATCACACCTGACTCTGTTTCCTAGCAAACTTCTATTTTTCTCCTTAGCTTCTAGGCCTTCAGTTGGGTTTTCATCAGGTTGGGGAATAAGTGTTCAGGAAGAGATAAAAATAATTAAATATTTCAATATCTATTTCCTTAGTTAGGGCACAGAGACTACAGACTGAATAAAAAAGTATTTGTCTCTTTCACCTTAAACTATTCCTTCAGTGTATCACACCTTCAGTGAAACGTTCAGTAAGTATGAGTTCATAAGGAGCTAATAGATATTTTTCACACTGCAACCAAAATGGTACTTAAAATGGAAACTTGCTCAGTTTAAGTATTAGATAAAAGAACTTGACTATAAATAGCAAAATTTGACTTTTATTTATAAAGCAAGTTCCTACAGCTAGAGAAAAAAAAAATCTATAGAAATTGAGTAACAAAGCTCCATCTTAGTAAGCATCTACTATGTAGGCAAACAAATAGAAAAATTTTCACTCCAAGCACGTTTAAAGTACAATTAGACACTCAGAAGAGTGGCCAAGAGCTGGAACTGTGGAAATTGATCTGGCAGAGTTTGTAGTGTGAACTCAAGGGATTTGAGTCTGGCCTTTAAAGATCTATGACATAGCTTCACCATCAAGTATCCCATTTTATGCAGTTAATGACTTTGGACAGTTGGTACTAAAAAGCATTCCCTCCTCCCTAAGCATTCCTTCCTCCTAGTGACAAAGTTATTATAGACATTACAGCCATGCATTAATGAAGACATTATTGCCTGATAATACACAACCATTAACATGTTTCAGTGCTAATTGCTTTTGTCATTAGTAAACAATGGTCTGTGGCCCTCAGTTTTAACAGGAAAGCATCATCAAAAATGACTATAACCTCATATGAAGCACAAAACAAACTGAAATGTTTTGCAGAATTTCATAGACGTTGAATAGGAGTCCTATCCCTATAATAGGACTCCAATAGTCTATTTTACAACCTATTTTATAGGCTGTAGAGATGAATAGAGAATAACCTATTTTCCTGCTACAGAGTTTTAAAGATGTATCTATAAACTTGCCTAAAGGAACTGAATATACACCAAGTTTTACAGGGTTTTATTCACAATCATAGCTTAAGGCCAAGAAACGTGGGACATTTTAGCCTGGAGAAGAGAAGGCTCAGAGGTTTCTTATCAGTGTATGCAACTGCCGGAATAAAGGATGCAAAGAAGGTGAAGCCATGTTCTGATCTGTGGTGCCCAGTGTCACAACAAGAGGCAAGAGGAACAAAGTGGAACACAGGAGGTTCTGTGTAAACATTAGGCTGCAATTTTTGTGTGGGTGACAGAGCACTAGCACAGAGAGGCTATGGAGTCTCCTCCATGGAGGTCTTCAAAAGCTGCCTGGACGCGGACCTGGACAACACGCTCTGAGTGTCCCTTCTTGAGCATTGGTTGGGTCAGATGGACAACCTAGTCACCAAGACAAGTGAACATGAACATATTAGAACAGATCCAGTTAGACTCGATGCTTTCAAAAGAAGTCGCAAATCCTTAATATCCAACCATGTAAGATACTATAAATCAAGTATTTGGCAGAGCAGATATACGGATTCTTGCACCTAGACAAGATGCTTTTTTGACAACAATCATGAAGCTTTGCAGTCTAAACTCCAGATGAAAGCAAAGATAAAATGGCCCAGAGATTATAAAAGGGAAGATACCTCTGAGCAGAAATACAAGGGTGTTTGTGTGTTTTTTTGTTGTTGTTGCTTTTTTAATTTAAGTGGAGTATGGTAAAGAGAACTCAAAAAAAAAATTAAAAAATTAAAATTAAAATCTTGCACAGACACATATAGAAATTTTTGTTTATGTTAATTCCCAATACACTTTTGCATAGTTCATTTTATTAGATATCAAATCTAAATATAATAATGGCCCTGGGGCATGGTTTTTTTTTTTTTTTTAATGTTAAAAAGTACATAAATATTAGTTATGGGTACCTGTGTAAATAAATATCACACTGCATTTTAGCTTTGTAATCAAGCTATCACTTGATAGTTGGAAAACACTATTCTCCCTTGCTCTTACCATATTACAGAGTCTACAGTTTCGCTGACTGCATTTTCAGTTTATGTTACATGACTTTCAGGAAAGCTTAATGTACTTCAAACACCAAGAGCTTCTCATGATCTTTCTAGCAGGGTTGCAAGTCAAGTCCTCTATCTGCTTTCCAGTCTCTCAACATTTCAAGCCCCTAAATTTCCCTCATAAATTTTACTAGTCATCTTTACAGTCTCCAGGCAACTCTACAGTTTTTGCAAGCAATCTGGATCTGTTTCTCTGAAATCCTTCCAGAGTTGCTGTAGTTTTAAGATTGAACTACTTCAGGACAGATATAGACACTTGAGAAAGTTTATCAAAGAGACCTAATCCACAATGTAGGGTTCAAATTTATATCACAAAGTGTTTTGATCAAACGTTAAACCTTCAGAAGACTTTAACTCTATATAGAGGCAATAGACATGACAGGATAAAAATAGGTTTTTTATTTAAGTTGTGTTACTTTTTCTTATTTCGTAACAACAGTTTCACTGGCACTGACTCTTATCATCTTAATAAACAGAAATGGCTCAAAGGAAGGAGTTAACAGTAATCATCGCACTGCTTTCTACTTCAAACAGAAGAAAAACTTAGAATAATTATCAACAATATTGGCTCTCTTAGATTCTTATTTTTTATTACCCAAATGCCTAACAGTCATAGTACCTACACATCATGGAACAAACCTACTTTACTTGATAGTCTATTTTTCTCCTGTAGTGACACAAACCTTTCCTTCCAGGTGTCACAGATCTTTGAATCTCTCTCCAGTTCTCCCTTCATTTAAAAGTGTTCTGGCCTTTCTCATATCTCTCTCAATTATTGCTTTGACTACACTTTTTCTATTTTTTGCTCATTATATTCAAGCTAGCCCTTCCTTGCCATATTAGTGGACAGTCTCATTTTCCTCCAAGTAACTTTCATTCCAGACATACAAATAGTCCTCCAACCCAGAAAATGTAGTACCATATTCTGCAATATTCTGCATATTTCTTTAAATGATATGTAAATAATTAACACTAACAGCTAATTTTCAACATTATTCTTCTGAAGAAGAATGGATAAATTCAGTAGGTAGAGGGGATTACTTTCCACTGCAGCATTTTTCTCTTCATATTTGAAGGAGAAAATAGTGTGATTGGAAAGTGAAGAAGGCATAATTACAATTATTCTAGTGGCATCCACTAGGAAGAGAGACTTCTTTTTATTTCCTCTAATTATAAAGAGATGGAGGCAACAAGCATTCACTGGCAATCTAAAGCACATATACATGATGTACCTTTTGAAAATTTTATGACCCAAATTAAATTCTCTCAGGATAACAATGTTTCAGCTCTCCCAGTCTCCTTGGAAAGCAATAATTAACCTAAACATAAGAATAGCTGATCCAGGCTCTGACAACTGAATCTATGACATTTCACAACACAAAATCAGATCAGTTTCATAGACAAAACAAGATCCTTTCATCAGAAGGCGAGTCTTTAATACACTAAACAATGGTGACCAAGCAAGCATTTTAAAGGGAAAATATATTTATTTATTTATTTTTATTACCTTTTTCTAAGTAAGACTTAAAATTTTACAAGACCAAAAAACATGCCTGAGCAGGAAGAAATTGCTTCCACTGAGATGACTGAGCAACTAAAGGAAATAAATAACATGATTTTCTAGCCATAAAACTCCCATCGGTTCTCATTAATTTGCAAAATGAAAGCAGTCTGTTATAAAATTCGAAGCATCTCCTGTAAAATTTTACAATTTGGATAGTGTACTGAGAAGTGGTCTTCTAAGTAGATTTTCCTTTACAATTTACTTGTTTGTTAACTGTAGTCCAGCTGTGATAGAAGAAGATGAGTTTGGAGCTCCATCTACAGGTACAAAGAAAGATCTCCTTTAGAAACATGATTAAGGCCAAGCAACATAACTTTACACTTGGGGAAAGAAAAAGAAGAAAGAAAAAAAAAAGGAAAGGAGGCAAGATTATTGATTGCAGTGAAGACAACGCAAAGGGAGAGAAAAAGACAATACTACAGATCCAGTGGCAGCACCACTCTGTCCCTACCACACTGCACCTGAGTACCCCTCTCTAGACTTGTTACCTTGGGTTTGTTGTGATGGTTTTGTAGTGGGGTGTTCTGGCCTTGTGTACTATGAGAATGCTTGATTACATTGACTTGTCTTGAGTCTATTCTGTACAGAATCCCATAGCATCCTCAGCAACATCCTCAAAAAAAGCAAACTGAATTTTTACACTGCTGGACATGATTGGTGCATATTTCACAGTTTTGCTGCCTAAAAACCCATCTAACATCTTGTGTTATCCATTTCATTAACTATCTGATGGTATTCTCATGGCAAGATAATTTTTAATGTTCAAGTCCTTGTGCAGCTGAGTAGACTTGAACAGCTCTTCCAACTTCAGTATTCTGTGACTCAATATTCAACACAAGACAGCTATTAGAAGAGGCATTAATTCTTCTCATAGGTTTGATAATGAACTGTAATTAGTGAGAAGGGACATGGTGGATAGATGCTGTTCTGTTTTATGACCCATAAAAATGGAATGACATTTTAGTCTTTTTTATTATGCTAGTGGTAGAATAATTTTAAACTAGAAGTCCACATGTACATGAAAAATACCTCATGATCTTGCCACTTTTTCTCTAAACACATTTTGTATACATTTCACAGGTATAAAGCTAGTAGGTTATTTATTTCTCTTTCTTATGTTATCTTATGCTTTGGGACAAGGAGTTCCTAAACCTACAGATTTTAAAAGGAGAGAAAAGTGAACTAATGGAAAGAATACAAGAGAAAGGATGTGGTTAAACATCCAACAAAACAGTAACAAAACAGTAGAATGAGGTTTCTTGTGTCATCAGATCAAGACTGGCAGCTTAATTTTTAAAAGGTTGAATTTCAAATTGCCGTGGCAGGAGATGAAAGAAGAAAAATTCCCCCTCACTATGCTGAAAATCATAATACCAAGAACCAGTGTTGACTTCTTCAGTTCTATACACTGCTACACAGTCAGCAAAGTAAGGAGAGAATCTCAGATGCTACTCGCTATTCCTAAAGGAAACATACTTTTGACTAACAAACACAGGAAGTTGGTTCTCAGTTAAAACATCTCTATGGGGCTGCTTAAATTTACTTAAGCCAATTAATTAATGAGGCATTCAAGATTTGTCCTTGAGCTGTAGCACCCCAGGAACACATCAGTGGACTTTCAACATCAAATAGTTTTAATACTTAAACATTATCAACTAAATAGAACAAAAGGAGAGAACAATGGAAGGAAATGACAAGAACCATAAGACATGATGAAAACTGATGGAATCTATGCAGGAGGAGTAAAATTAGAGTTGGAATAGCACTCCGAATGTCAAGGCTGAAAAACAACCAGTATATTGAATGGAACTCACTCACCCTAGAGTGAGAAAAGACCACAGCAACTGGGTTTACCAAAGCAAAAATACAACATTACATTAAAATGACTGAAAAAGAGTACAGGAGAATCAGACTTAGTGGCAAGAGGATGAGCAAAAGAAACGCAGAAAGATATTGCACCCAAAACATTTGTAAAAGGTCAGTAATGAGATTACAATAAGAACAAAGAGAAAAGAGGGACAGGCAATCAAGAGCAAACTGGGAGCGCAGCAGGCATTTGATACAGGAGCAGGAAAAGCAGGCACCTGGGGTAGAGTGACACACTTGCATCAGAGACAAAGTAGAAATAAGTCATTACATAAATAGGAATTAGAGCTGTAATTATCTTTAATTTCTAAATAACAGATCAAATACATTCTTAATTTGGAGGCAAAACTTCTGCTAGTTGCAAAACAAAATCTCTGAAGAAACTATTCTTTTTTACCTACTAGTAAGTGATGGATAAAAATCATAGAATTGGAAGCTGTTGGAAGCAGAAGAAACAAATGATTCACATTGAGGAAAATCCTTGTTTCCAATCTTTGATTCTTTTTTCTTTACAGTATACTGTACAGATCCTCCTAATTAATTACATATTTCTTCCTAACTTACTGCTTGTATACATTACCATAAAGATATTTAACTGATGTGCAAAAAAAGAAATTGAACATCTTAGAATCAAAGCTCTTTTTTTCCCTGTGCTGAAATGCAAACTATTTCTACTTAGTTTTCTGTTGACTGCAACAACAGATTCAGTGTTCTACAAACAAGTTGGAAGACGTGGGGCAAGCTAAGATGGAAATGTGGATAATATTTAGCCTCCTTGTCAGCAAATGTCTGAAATCACAATCAAGCAAACAGCTTTCTGATTACAGCTATGAAACCTCACTCAAGAGTCCTGAAGAGTCAACAAATACACCATAAAAATTTTGGAGTTAAATTGAGATACTGATGCATAAAGTTACTTGTTTTATTTCATCTTAGAACTTTCTTTAAACATTATTAGTTAAACCTTGTAAGAAATCACACATGTTTGCCTTCCTGCTATGTATGGTACTCTACAGATTTCCTTTCAATTGACAAGTGTATCTAATTTAACTTCTTTCAAAGTTGAATGGCTTCCAAAACAGGCATTCAGCAGTTTTCTTTGTGAAGGTAATCACATTATCCAAGGTACCATTGCTTAAAATATGCTTTATTTTACAGACAAACATTTTCTTTTGAAATCTGTACAGATTCTTCCTACCTGCTATGCTTCAAAACAGAATCCAGAATTATAATGGAAACAAAAGTCAAGTTGTCTTTTCATATGTGCAGAAGCTTTCATCAAAAAGTTTCAAAGACTTTTTAGGCAATACTGTTCACGTCCCTTTCCTCCCTGATTTGTAAATTTCTGATCAGTTCATATATGGACCCTGAATCATCAATGTAATACTGAAGGAGTATGTAATAACTGAAATGTTTGAAAAGCAACATTCCAATGAAAGTAACAGAAATGTAGCAAATCACTCTAGACTGTACTGAACAAATATGGGATACCGGGCCATAGTATTAAGGAGTCCACCTGGACATAATACTACAATTCAACTAGGTATACCAGTTGCTTGCTGCTGGATTCACGGGAAGAAACATCACTGTTCTTTCAATGGTCAAAGCCAATGACAGCTTCCTATTTTATCCATCTTCCTTTCTTATACAAACAGTATCACCTGAGAATCTTCCATGCAAAGCAAATCTCCTATTTAGATAGACTAGCAAGTACAAAACACAAATACCTTTAGAATGAGAACTAGATGCATCAAAGCAGAAATCACCAAGATACTGTTTCAGTGAGAGGAACAATCACCGAGGAATTGGTGAGGATAAGGAAGCACCTGATAATAACAAAATGCAGTTTGATAGGGCCTTGCTCATGGAACATGTCAATAATTACCTTATTCCAACAGAACATTCTTCTTCCCTGGTTTTCTGCCTGTACAGTTACTGAACGTGCTACACAAATACCAGTACATCCACTCTCCCCTAGAAGAATACTGCCTTCCTAGTCGTGTTTGAGAGCTTGTGGCTGAAAATGTCTTCTAGTCAGCTGACCATAACAATGAGGAGAATTTTGCTCAGATGCTCCAAGAAATGGCAGACATCCATACAGCAACTGGCAGTGACAATACACATGGGAAGAACAGATTGTAGTCTTCCTTCATTTGTGCTTCAGCAATATTTGAGTGGTACAGCTTAGTTGTATTTCCTATTTGAATACAGAATCCTTGGCGGAAGAGGTCAACATCAACCTTGTTCACCTTCCACAATATTTCTATCCATATAAGTTCACTAAACAGCACAAAAGCCTATAGTCTTGTATGGCTAGCAGCAGTGAAAAACCCTAGCCAAAAGTTGACTCCAAAGCAGAAATATTTTCTAAATTTAAACAATGTATTGGGAGACTCACAAAATGTACTTCATTTGGCAAGTCAACAATTCTGAATAAGCCCTGCTAGCCCCATTGGGTCTTGTGCCTAAGACTTGACATACCTGTATGCTAGTATTAGTGAGTACTACACAAACCTAAAATATCTAACAATGTAAAGAAATGAAATGAACATGCTGGAAGGATGTGGATATGTTCTTGTCTTGGATACAGTTCTTAGATGCATTCTGCTAAGTGTGGACACTGAGAAAGCAAACATCCCTGACCAAACAAGATGCGTACTGTGGGTTATTACATTACATGTAAGTAGCTATAGTACTGAGGAGACAGCAAACCTCTCCACAGATGGGATCTGAGCTGCATATCTACCAGTGGTCCATCTGATGCTGCACAAAAGAATGATTCTCAGCATATGAAAAGAAATAAGATTTACTCACTATCCATGTTTCTCTTCCTATTTCTATCTTATTATCAAAACATCTTTATTAATTACTCTCTGATGTTGTGCCTTTCTTTCAGAGACCTAGAAAGAGCCATGTACCTTCTCCACGCACAACTCTGCTCAAAATGTCATGTCTATGATCCAGCTCCTTCAAGAGACTTCTACTGATGGATCATGTTGTCAACATGGAGAAATCCAGCATAAAGTATGGGTAGAAAAACTACAAACCTTTCCTTTCCCAAACATTCCCCCAAAATCTTTCTAGAAATTACTGATCAGAGTTACTGCTTCAGGTTATTAATGCCTTTTAACATTTCCATGGTGGGAAAAATAAGGCAAAGGTATCATACCAGCCTCTAGAATGTGGACAATTTACTAGTGAGTCCACTGTGAGTCTGTTTCATGCAGCAGTTGCTCCTGCACCAGACAGATGTCTTGTTTCTGAACAAAGCATCAACCCTTCCACAGTGTTTACCTGTACTGGCAAAGGAACCCCACAACCCATCTAAAGCCAGGCTTGTGTTTTCACATAACTCACACAACACATCTGTAACACTATTCCCTAGGCAACTTTCTGCATTGAACTACATTTTTTTCTACATAGTTTTCCTCCTGGGTGCTGTTCTCCAGGGTGAAGTGACACCAAAGTATGCTCCCCTCAAGCAAGACAGATGACATCGCCACAGGTTTTGCATTCTTCTTCCTTTACACAGTCCTTCAACATTTACCTTGTGCTCAATCAGATAATTGAGCATCACCCCTGGGATAGCAGCCTCTGCTAGGGTAGACTTAATCAGTTTTCACTGTTCAGAATGCAGTTATTTAGCTTAAGGACTTCTGACAAATAGATGTACAAAATACAGAAGTAGTTTTGAACTGTGCTTCCAAATATTGCTCTGTTTTTTGTTTTCTATTCTTCAAGTTGCCTTTCCTCCCACCCCCCCCCCCCATATCTATATCAACATTTTTCAGAACCTCCTCTGAATCTTACTAACTTCTTGGTGTTGGCAACAGCCTATGAGTGTGCAGCATTACCTAAAGCCTTGCATCATGAGCAGTACTTCCTTTCAGCATTCTGAATATTATCAGCCTTTGATGTTTCACTAAAAAAGCAATGAAGCTTTTCTTGTTTGTTATTGGTTCAGTCTCACACTTTCTGTTCTTGGAGCTCCAAAGGAGCTTTAAGAGTGATTAACTTCATTCTTTTGCTTATGCAGTATTCCTTTTATCATTTTCAGCTGACAACATGGGTCCTCCTTCCACTTTTAAGAGGCAGAAATTAAATATGATTTGAATCTCCTAGTCTTGTTGGGTGTGTGGAGGCTTTTTGTTGTTCTGTTTTCACCACACTACTCTGAGGACCTCCCAGTTTCTCTTCCTCTTGACATATCATGCCTTTCTATTTACATCTGGAAGAGTAGTTCTTCTAATCAAGAGAAAACAGCCCAGTCAAAAGCCATACTAGCACAGGGTTTACAATATAATTGCCATGTATCATATTTAATACATACACCCACTTTCATTAATCTCCCATCTAAATAAGTGAGCCTGTTCTCATTCACAGAAGCCTAAAATGATTTCTATCGCTTTCTCCACAACTCACTCAATCAGTAGCGGCAGGGGAGGTAGCTGCCAGAACAAACAGTATTCCAGTTAAAACCACATTTTTACTTTATAAAGGAATGATATTTTCCTTTTTGGCTTATCCACTATGCTTATTTCCCCCACCATATTCTTTCCTCAGACATGTCAGGATTCCATTTGCTTTTTGACAGCATAGAAGCACCAAAAAAAAGCCCATACTGATGTTGACATCCTTCAGCTGACCCTGTTCATTTACTACAGCACAGGAAATTATATGGGTCATTCACTTTTCTTCCTCCTTCCTTTTCTTTCACCTTTCTTTCTTCCTCACCTTCCACAATATATTATTTTGCATTTATCAATATTTTGGGTTAAAACTTCTGTAGCACCTCCACTTCAACACCTTCCACATACATGTAATGACAGGGTAGACAAAGTCACTACATGACCACAGGGCAATGCAACATCTTGGTAAGTACGCATTTGCTTTATAATTATAAGCTAACTATGTAGAGATGCTGAAGTATTTTACATGCTAATTGTACTAAATTATCATATGATTACACAGGTAAATTGACATCTGCGAAGTTCTTTGAATGCCAGGCAAGCCCAGCAGCAACATATTGTAAAAATTCGCATTTGAACAGCATGAAGCATACTCTCACAGGTCTGCTATTCAGTTACTGCTCTCAATAAAGCTTTCAGTATTATTTGGTATGATTAAGGTGCTTATATCTGTCAACATTGGTATATTGTCTCATTCTGAAAGTGGAAAAAAAATAGCATACCTCTAAACATGTAAAATAGGGTAATAATTTTAAGTAATTACACTCTAGTTATGCATCACCAATAAACTATTCAACTGAATTTCCAACCATACATTCACATCCCTTTTCACTTTGATTTGTCCCTTCTCTGTCCCACTGCTTATCAGTTTCTCTTTGCAAATTACAGCCATTATGTCATTTTACATAGAATATCTTCCATGTTACGAGAATTACGCATAACAGCTTTTATTTGCGAGATATCTAATCACAACATTTTGTACTCTGCATAACATTGTTCACAACAGGGTCTCAGAACTTCAGAGGCATCAGCAACAATTTCTAGACTTTTTCCCAACACAATGGGAAATTCAGGGAAAAAAGAAAGTTAAAGATTATCTCACCAGAAACTAATTCCACCCAAGGGAGCATCAGCTGAGATTCAGCTCTGATATCCATGCAACTCAAAAGGACCTTCTGTGGGGTAAGACAGAATGCCAGGAGTTGCTGAAGAAGTAAATAGGCACCGAGGGGGAATAAGGAAGACAATTAAATTTCTCCTTCACGCATAGTCCCAGAACATCCTGAACTCTTAATTCTCAGTCCTGAAACAATTCTTGATACCTTTTCCTTTATACAGAGTGAAGCATCACTTGCAAGCTGAAGGTCATTGGGATCAGTTCTCCAGCTCACTGCTATGTAGTAGTGAAGATGTTCAACCACGTGCCGAATTCTAGGTAGCTTAGCCTTGGCTATCAGCCCAGCTCCCACCCAGCCACTCTCATCAGTATGTTCTCCCACAAATGCCACCCCTGCAGCTCCCCTTACAGTCACTACCAAAAAAAATCTTTGACATCTATACACAAAACAACAAGATACATTTCATTCCAAAACCAGAAGTTTTTATTTCTTAGTAATCCCTGCAGAGGACTTGTATTAAAATTCTTATATAAAATTCTTATATATATTCAAACACTGAACAGTTTTAAACCAGACCAAATAACATATCTGCCTCAGGATGGATACTTTTTTCTCAAACCAGATGTAACTGTTGCTGAGGGATGCATCTCAACCAACCTATCAATGAGCAAGGCAGGAAAATCAGGTTTGCTTCAGTCACTGAAATAAGCCACCACTGAGCAAATCTGCGCTCGAGGACTTTCCTCATGTTGTCAGCATAATAACCTTACTATCAGAAGAGAAATTCAAATCAATGCTGATCTGTTTCCAGCACAACAATCTTTAATGACCAACTATGTATTCCTCTACGCTTCCCAATTCACTCACAACACAGGACTATGAATAATTTTGTTTAAGATAAGTGTAAATTTGTTGTAACCTTAGCATAGTTTCAAATAAAAGAGTAAAGTTATACCATACCTACATCAACTAGTTGTTAGGCATGGGGCTATGAAATTAGGAAAATAGGAAAAGAATAGTTTTACTTAGCTGTGGTCCCTCTCTGTAGCTCCAAACTGAATTATAAACTGCAGGAAACTAAAATGTGTACAACTAAAATTTATATACTGCCAGATTGTGTGCTCAGGGCTGTTGGATACCAGAAATATCCCTCAGATGCTAACTCTTTGGAAGTGGGCATTATTAAGAATGACATTTTCAGAATAGGTATCTATCAGGAAGCAGCCTACTTCAGGAACACCTAGAATGCCAATGGGTTTCTACTGCCTGACTGTGCAAGGAGCTGAACAGAAATACTACCCAGATGGACTAAATCACCTAAGATCTCCTTCTGTAGTTTTTGTTCACTATATAGATACTGCAAATGAAAGTGATGAAGGATGAATTAAATATATAATTTCTCTGATGGTAATGTTAATGGAATTGCCTATGCTCATGTCTGGGGAAAAAAAAAAAAAAAAAAAAGCAGCCCTTATTTCCAAGCCATTGAACAGGTATTTGTTGAGATGATTCTATAAAAAGTTTATATGATATAGTTTTCTGTACCTCTTTGCTGGTCAGTATTTGCAGTAAGTGAAGCAACACATTCTATGGTATTGCCTCATTCTTTTTATGCTTCCATATTAATTTTTGTTCCTCACCTTCAGACAAGTTGAAACATATTACTATTCAATTACTTTAGTGGGTATTTTGCATTTACTTCTGCAGTACCCCAGCAAAAGTGCCCACAAATCATTCTCCTATTCACTATGCATAGCACATCCCTAACAAATCCCTTCACAATGGCCTTAACAACAGGAAGCTACAAAATTGTCCTCTGTGCAGTGCTCTCTGACTGCAGCAATGCTTCCTGATGTTATACAGCATGAGGAGGAAGACAGTTTGTAAATGGTACCCTGGAAAGTAAAAAAATCCTTGCCGTTTACTTTGTTTACCCACAAAACAGTAAAATCCCACAATGTTTTGATGTCACAGGAAAAACACTCGAATTCCAGAGTCAGGCATTCACACAGCAGCAATAAAGTTGCAGTATCAAGCTGTTCAGCATGTACAGTAGAAACAACTTATTTGGATGTTTCAAAGTGCTACTTGAATTTTTAAATCCCTGTTCCTTTCATTTTAGAGTTACATCCTCAAGAAAGCTCGTTATTTTAGAAGAATTGAATTGTACGATTCAACACTTTAAAAACTGTTAGTCTTAACTATTAAATGCTTGTTTCATATACTTATGGTTTCAATCTTACCTCCTTCTAAAAACCAGTTGATTGGTGTTAGTTACAGGTATGCAAAGAGGGAACATGCAGTGCGTGCACACACAAAAAAAAGACAAGGACAGAGATAAATGGCACTCAATGTCCTTATTAAAAATATTTGCAATTCAATGGCAAACAAATCTGCTTCATTTAGAAACAGAGCATACACTTATCCTCTGCTCTAAAAGAACATAGACCAGCACTTCAGTTGAAATGCCGAACACAGCCTTCCATAGCAGTAAGACACAAGCAAGATGTCATTTTTACCTTCAGTAACTGAAAAGAATCTTACACCTCCAAATTGCTGATGTACAAGTGTCAACGGTTTACGGGCTGACTGGCCCGGTTCCTTGACCAGCAGGGCAGAGGGACCCGCAGATCTGCATCCCAGAAAGAGATAAGGGAAAGGGATAGAAAGATGGGCGTAAAACAAAACAGCTACAATGACCTGAGGAGAAACAAACTAATTTCCTAAATAAGGTATCGAAATGCAGGATAACACACTATAATACAATATAGTACAATATAATAGGAATTGGAGCTTATAAATAAAATGAGAGAGTGTCCAAAAACTTAAGGCCTTACTCTAACGCTGAGGCAAGACGTGAGGTCAGGGCAAGCAGAAGGGAAGAAAACCAGCTCCCATGACTTTGCCAGCTGTTTTATCTCCTCTCAGTGCAACATACTCTGAGCTATGTAGTTCTTCTCTTTTGGGACAGGTACCCAGAACTGGAGCATTAACTCTTTAACTCCCAGTGCACTACATGATATTATGATGTGGAATACCAGTAACCAAAGATCATAAAACCATGACAAGAAGACACCAAATCTTGAAGAAACAGGCAGGTATTAAATTCCACAGAACTAATAAGAATAGAAGGCAGAATCATAGAATTCAAATTTAACACTGTGAAAAGCCTATAACTTAAAGGCTGAGGGAGAGCAAGAAGGGAGGAAGAGAAGATGCGTAGACAGAATCAAAAGATGCAAGAAAGAGAGGAAAAAGAATGATCCAGGATTTCCAGTTAGCCATTATGAGGCAATTCACAACATTTTGGAGTAGGTGTGATTTACCATTCTAAGACTGTAGGTAAGTCCATACACTCACAAAAACAAACAAGCAAACCATACACACAAGAATAATTTTCACTACTCAAAGGGAATGACAAATCTAATTAAAAAAAAACCCTCCGCTTTCTAGTTCAGTTAATTACAGAATCAGTACAGGTATTATTCCCTAACATATTATAATACAATGACAAAGAACCTACAAAAGTACTACAGTTTAGAGGTTGAGGAACACTTAAGTTTCAAATACTGTTACATTTAAAAGGAATGGAAGAAAACTCAAGGATAGAAACAGCTCAGATCTTACTGGAAAAGCTATTACCATACATAGGGTTGAAATGATCCTTGACAGTGCTATTTAACAGAATGTTGTCAGTAAGAACCTTTGTACAAGTCTTCATATGTGTATCCTTAGATATAGCAAATGTATACTTTTATCTAAGTAAAGGAAGTCTTAATCACAGTGAGATGACTGAACTTGTCTTTGAAGAGAAGAGTATCTTGTGAAAACATAGCTAGTTAGCATGTCTAGCTAGCCAGCAGGTTGGGAGATTAGCCCAATTGTAGGCAGAGGTTGTACAGGGTAACAGTCAAATTATAAAAATACTTAGTAATTCAGTTAATACAGCTGGGGAAGGGCCTTAATAATAAACTTTAGTTATTGATTATCCTGTTGATTAACATGCATGATATATAGATGTCTACATTAAAGCCTTCAGCTAAAAAACACTTTCAAGAACTGTCCTATTCATTATAACTGCAAGTTATATTAGAACCTGGAATAAGTACCATGCATCATTTTGATCATTAATACAACTAATTAAAACATCAATATTATCTGCTGTAGCAGCAACAAGGTGTCCCATTCTTCATGTTCTTCTCACGGTGTATTTTTTAAAATAAGACTCCTCAGAGATACTCGTCTGTTCAGCTACTTTTATTGCCTAATTAATTGGTAATTGAGCCAAAATAATGCTGTTTATAACTTACATACCTAAAATAGAGTGATCTAATACTGAAATATAATTAGAAAAGGTTTTAGCTGTGGCATGTCCATTTTAATTTCTGAAAGTTAAATCTTAGAAAATATGGTAGATGCTTGTCCAATACATCTTATTTCTTAGGATGTACTCCACTTTCTTCTCATTCTTTTGAAACAATACAGCATTTCTATGATTTATGTTTCCCCTTTAAAAACCACTTGCTCTCAATTCAGCATTAGAAACAGCTGCAGCCTTGAAGGCTAGCACCTGGCTTTTTTCATTGACAATGAATACTTCTTGCTGCCACACAGAGCCATCAACTGCAGAGTTGAAAAGGACTGCAAGAAGAATATGAGAATCTAAGAGATTCAGTACTCAAAAAGTAAAATTTATGTCTTTGCCTAGAAGACAGATCCAGTGACTGTGAACTACTGATATTCTCTTTGAAGCCTAACAATTAGCTTTAGTTGGTTGTCAGCTCCTTGTGTATATATTACAGAGACTCTTCCAGTTCTGAATGCCATATGTAGCCAGATAATAACCACACTATGGGAAACCTAGCAGGTTACACTGACATCTTGCCTTCAAGGAGCTCATGCTTCTATCTTATTTGTACTATTTACCATAAGCAATGGGGAAGTTAAAAGGTCAGTGACTTCAACGATTTAAGTGATATCTAAGCTTTGAGCTGGCTGCAGAAAGGATGAAAAATTCATCCAGAATCCAGACTTCTGACTGCAAACAAATGTTCCTATAAGAGTACTGCAAAATTTTCAGCAAATCAGGCTTTTCATTCCTTGAAAAGTTACTAAAATAATACCTTTTGGGCTCTACGCTACTGAATATGCTTCTTAATGCTGATAATGAACACTGAAATCACAACATCAAAGCCTCCAGGCCCTATTAAAGTACTAAATAGATAAATAAAGCTACTAATAAGCAACTTTTTCAAATTCTGACTCTGTTGTGGCTTAACCTGGCAGCAGCAGCTGAACACGAGGCCATTTGCTCACTTCCTCCCAGGTGGGATGAGGGAGAGAATTAGAAACAAAAGAGTACTTCTGGGTTGAAATAAAAACTATTTACTAAGAATGGAAAATGGAAACAAAAAGAAAATGAAAACAACATGCATGCACATACATAACGCACATCTGAAATGCAATTACTCAACTTCAGACAAACAGCAACAAATACAGCCAATACCTGCCACCACCAATGCAGCCCCACAACTCCTGAGCAGCAACTGCCTCATGGCCACTCCCCACAGCTTTATAACCTTCTGTGTGGTGACACATGGTATGGAATAACCCTTAGCCTAACTCAGGTCACCTATCCTGGTTCTTCCTCATGCCCCACACCATTACAGCAGTGGCTCTTCCCCAGCTGCAGGTGTCTTCCCATCACTTAGAGACAACCAAATATAGGTATGCTTTTAATGCAGTTCTGGCTGAAACCAGGACAGACTCAGATGCATTATTCTAGCCTATCCATTCATACTAAAAAAAAAAAAAAAAAAAAAAAAAAAAAAAAAAAAAAAAAAAAAAAAAAACTTTTTAAAGAATATGAGGTATCCTTATCAGAACTGTGTTTTTTGTTTTTATGTAAGATAACATTAGGCCCATAAAAATATTCAAGGTACTGCTTTCTCAGCAGTTATTTCGGGTGTAGGTACCCTGGCTACGTTTTGGCATGTAAATAGTGTGATAAATTCAGAGATACCAAGCACCTTAATTTCTACAATTACTTTAATAGATGAAAATGGTCTGGCTAAAGTCTAAGAAGGAATGTATTGGAAATGATCAGTGTTTCTACATTTTCAGAACACTCTGTTTAGCTGTTTTTTGTGTGTTTTGTTTGTTTGTTTGTTTTAAGCACTGGAAAAAAAGAAACAATATGCAATTCTCCTGTAAATCGGTCTACATGTTCCATGTGACTTCTGCTCAGTAAAATTTTCTTCACAAAGTAGAAAATATCATTGCCTCTCAATGTTTGTTAATTGGCCAATAACTTAATATACAAAACTGAAACATAATAATTCTGATGGTTCTGATCAGGTGTCAGAGAATCACAGCACTCCATGTGCAGCCCCACTCATGCTGGGCTGAAGGGAAGGATCACCATCCCACATCTGCTGTCAGCACTCTTTCTAATGAAACTCAAAATGCTGTTGGCCTTTTTGACGTGCATTGATGTGAGGGTACATGCCCAGCTTTTTGTCCAACAGGGCCCCAGGGTCTTTTTCTGCAGCGCTCCTTTCCAGCCTCCTGGCTCCTCAACCCACAAGTCATCTCTGAATATCTTTACAAGAATATGCTTCATCCTACTCATTCCAGAATTGTTTATTATTATTATTCCTCTCTTACGTGAGGTGTTCAATATACCTTATTATGAATCTTCTTTTGATCCAAGGCAACACTGCAGAAAGAAAGCAGAAACAGTGGAAGCAGAAGACACCAGTAACCAATGCTGCATCAGGCTTGCATGAGTACAGAGCATATCAAAGGCTACTCTTGCTAGGCTGAAAGTGGCAAGGGTGTTTCTGGTCCGATGTGATGAGTGAAATCGGGTAATCAAGAAGCTGGATAAAAGCCTGAAGCTGCATCTCCTCTTTAAACAAGCAGTCTGCGGTGAGGCAAGAACAGTCTTTTATGAAAACCTACAAATAATGGCAGGAACTCAAGGACAGTGGAACAGTAGTAGAACCTGAGGATGGAAGGTGCAAACCTAGAGCTATAAAGCACAAAGTAGTCCAAATTGATGCACTGATCAGAAAAGTTTTCATGCCAGAAAAGGAACTGATCCACTAAACTGTTCCTTTCAAAATGGTCAGTCCCAAACCCACCAAAAACCGTTTATTGGAGACCTAAAGGACAAGAAGAGGTTTTGACATCACAGTGGTGGGAGAGGGTAAATTTATTCCCTATCTCTTAATCTCACAGGAAAAGAGAAAACTGACATATCAAATGAAAGAAACCCAAGAAAAGGTATCTCTCATCCAAATACACTTCTTATAGTTCTGCTTACAAGAATTTCCAGGATTATACTTTCTCTACCCAAGCACAAATGGAAAACTTAGTTTATTTATTAATCCGTGTCTCCACAAATATACATACTTTCATTCCAGAAATACCTGTAATGGATAAGTCTCTCAAAAATATGTGAAAAGCTCATTAAGAATGTATAAGCTTTGGATCACACAGTGATGTAACTCAGACTTCTAATGCAATGAGCATTCTTTTCTTGAATAATGAATACGAATATGTCCATGTATTATACATTCTTGACCAGTGTGAAATAGTGTTTTCTCTCAGGGATGAGAAAGATTGAAATGTTCTTACTGAATGAAATAACAGGTTCATACTGCAGTATTTCACCCATGTCCCATAGGGATCCATCACTTTTCTGTGGTAGGTTGCCTTGATGGAGAGCAGAGGTTGCATATTGCATCATTGCTTCTAAGTATTCTTGGAATCATTTAAATGAATTATTGACCTCTCTCATGGCAGAACTTTTCTCAAGCCTATCAAAATTTAACCTTGTTCACATTATCAAAACTGACATATTTCTCTAAAACATGTATTCTTTTTCTGCTACTCTCATGTAGCAAAACATATTGTTTAAAAGCTGCTACGTAATCTGCATAACCAAGGCACTAACTAAACTGTACTTATAAAATATGTAATTATTTTTGGCATTGCTGGTATCAGATTGTATTTTACTGCTTAGAAAAGGCAGGCAGCTAACACTACAAGAAATTAAAGCCAAGCACTAATATGTATGTTTATTTAATATTTAATGATTAATTATCATTAATACATCATGTATTCATCACTCCCAAGATGACAATATTTCAAAAAAGATCATAATGTTGAAGGAAAGCCTAACTTGAACTGACATATTCAAACTGAAGTAATTGAAGTGTTGAAAACTCAGATGTAAGAAATGTAAGGAAAGTGCAAACATTTAATTTTTGTTGCCTCATAAGGAGTGGGAAAAAAATAGATTTCCTGTAAGGTAGTATAAGAGGGAAATTGTCCCATGAAATAATCTTGTTCTTCTTGCCAGAAACTGAGTCAAGTCTAACCTAAGATCACAGGTGATAGCTATGTATTTGTTCTACTGACAACCTTAGCTAAAGGTATCTCTACCTAGATAACCATCTACATGTACAGAGTTTCTGTTATCTGGTACATAAAATGTACATGAAGATAAAGTTGCTAAAAATATCACAATATGGTAGGTTTTACAAATAAAATGGAAAATTTCCCTAAACATCAAGGAAGTACAATTCTCTAATAATTACAGGAAGATACAGAATGCCAAGTAATACTATACAATGCCATACAATTTAGATGAAGAGCGTCCTCACATCTGTTGAAAAAAAATTGCTTTCTTACCAAATGTTATGTAGATTTTACATATTTTTGGAATAAATACATAATTATGTACTATTTTTAAACAAAATCTTGATTTTTGACTATTTACTCCAATTGTTCTCTCTCATTCCCCCATCGTAAGCCTTTTCTCCACAACCAAAAAAGTATAAAGAATTCCTTGATTTGTTTTAATATTCATTTTCTTCCATTATGTTCCTGCCAGTACAACTTTGTGATATAGGAAACTGAACAGTGTTAAGGCCTACATAGAACTTGGTTGAGAAACCATCTGGATTTCTCAACATATTAATAGTTCTCTCTCTGAATTCCAAATCCCATAAGCTAAACTGTTAATTTTGGACACTATAGTAAGAAATGTAATTAAGAAAATCTGTTTCATTGCTGTTATTATAGGTAAACTGACAGACAAAAAGGGAGGAGGGAACAGGAAGATCTCTGAAGCATTAAGACTATCAGTTCATCAATAAAATAGTTACTACACTTGGTTACACTGCTCTGTTCAATCATTTGCAATTTGGTCTTCATTGCTTTTGTAATCATGACATTCCTTCACAGCCATTTAAATGCTTCACTTAAGACTGACAGGCAGCTTGACACTGTGAATCCCACATGTGGACATGAAATAACTTTATAGACCAAAAACTGGAGAAACACATGCAGTATTTCAATGATAAATGACAAAAGTGCAGATCAGATATGAGATCAATATGCAGATCAGATATGAGACTCACCAATACAACCACCTGGAATTAAGTAAAAAATTTTGTATCTTACTAAACATGAGTAAAAACAGAAGGGAGCATTTGCAGCTGATATGACTAGTCCTTGTCTTACATAATAGCTAGCTGTACATGTCAAACTTGAGGCGACATAAAAAAATGCTAGTTATATATAGATAACTGAGCAGCTCACAGCAAGGAATATCTGAATTTCACAGATACTTAAAGGACAATAGTTATGGAGGAAACAGCCAAAACTCAACTGGTAATTGGAGGTAAGAGTAGGGGATCTTCTGAGATGCAAATCTTCCTATACTAGGAATATCCAGGTAATCCTAGTATTAGTAATTCTTGTGAATTGAGCGGAACTATTTGTGTATTCTACTAGCATACTTCAAACCTCATTAGTTAGAGGCAAGGATCAAGCCAGGCTAGCAGTTTTGTTCACATTTTACATGCATGCTTGTAAAGAGGTTCTTCTCTTATTTATTTTATTCTCTGTGCAGCCAGTTGTGTCTGTCTCAGACTCACAACTGCCTGGGTTTGGAAACATCTAGTAGACAAGGAGAAGAGGAATACCTCTGGGTCTAAAACCAACATATTTGGCCACCCTTGGCTATATATATGTAGTAAATTCCCCTTGGACAGCATAGATCATACTAACAAAAGCAAAAGGCAAAGGTCTATGAAATCTGTCAACAAAGCAAATAAACTTCCTTACAGATGATAAGAAAAGGTTATGAGTATTGAGCTTCATAACTGCACGTTGCTAGAAACAAACATTCTGTTCTCAAAAAGTATGTGAAGCGTATCAGTGAAAATCCCCAATATCCAGCTTCCTGTGTTCAAAATGGAGGACATTGTTTTCTTTCCAGAGGCATTCGTTTCATAAATACTTAAGATTCTGAGCAATCCCATATTTTGAAAACTAAAATGCTTTTCCTCCAAAGTATCTCAAGGGATAATTTAATATTTGGCAGGGATTGGAGAATTAGCACAGAAAGACAAGGAAAGGAAACATCAACCTACTTTGCATATCTTCTGTATCTGGAATCAACACAGGGAAGCGTAGAACAAGTTCTTTCCTTCTAAGTCTTCAATGAACAAACATATACAAGTAGCCAGACAAGTTTGATCAACATCTTACAGAGCAGTTATCTTTTTCAGTGCTCTTCCTCTGTGGCTTAGATCAAAAACAGTTTTCTTCTGGTCTTTAAGAAACAGTGGACTTCAGTATATTTGTAGATTAAATATCTGTTCTCAAGTTCTGTACTTTTCCTTAGCCATAACTCCACCCAGAACAAATTGATTAAAACAGAGACCACATTTAAATACATGTGTTGTGGAGAATAGCTCTGTTATTGCATTCTACCACAAAAGGAAAAAAATAAATAAAATCCTCTTTTAAATGTGGACTTGTTCTATTGCTTAATAGAGAAAACTCATCCATTCCTATTAAGACAGAAAAGTGATGTTAGGTTTGTTCTAATATTTTATGGGTAAAAGTCTACAGAAATGCAATCCTTAGCACTGATGCCCATACCTTTAATTGGTCTGCACAGAGAGTATCTGTTACATAGAAAACTATTGCCCGATCAGTTGCAGCCTACAACAGAACAACACAGAACTGGCCCTCCTTAGAGCTGCTTTGAAGAAAAGCTTCAACATTCCACAGAACAATTTCCCAGGGAAAAACAAACAAACAAACAACAACAACAACAAAAACTGTCAGATTTCACTAGTCACATCTCTTTACAAGGCTGCTTTAGATGCTGTTTAAGGGGGTTGCTGTAGTCACTGTGGCACAGAAATTATACTTTAAAAAAAAAATTAAAAAGTTTTGTATGAGCGGTTAGATAATGTGATTGATCTCATGATCACAGAGCTGGTAAGCTCAAAAGTGTATATCTTAATTTTATGCAGGGAACAGTTCAGTCTAGTTCAGAATCAATAATTACCATTAAACAGATTTAGTTAAGGGAAGAAAAGAAAAAAATTGCTATATTTTATCTGAATTTTAGGAAGCAAGTAGATAATACTGCCAATTTTGTAAAATTTGAGAAATCTGTGGTTTTCTAAGCATCCATGGCACTTAAACTTGTGTTACTTAAACCACTCCCCTGGAAAGCATTCTATTTGAACAGCTAAATCTAAAATGTTTTAAATTTAGGACACTTATGAAAAAATCTGTTATGGTTTTATGATTTATGTTATCGGTATTCCACATCATGACATCATGTACAGCACTGGGAGTTAAAGAGTCAATGCCCCACTTCCGTCAACCGCTGATTTTCTGAATACATGGCTCTCAGAAGAGAAAAACTACATAGCCCAGAGGACTTTGTGTTCAGGGAGGAAGATAAAGGTCCTGGTAAGTCATGGGACCATGACTCTCTCGCTGCCCAGCAGCATGTGGGTGTGCTCCCCAGACATTTTGCCTTCAATTCAGAGGAAGGTCTTTGGTTTTGGACACTCTCTCTCTCATCTTATTTGATTTATTAGCCTCAATTCCAATTGTATTTCCTCCTCAGATTGTTGCCGCTGTTCTGTTTTGGGGCCCATCTCCCATCTCCCTACCCTTCCCCCTTTCCCTTGCCCCTTTCCCAGGGTGTGGATCTGTGGGTCCCCTGCCCCATTAGTCGCAGAACTGGGTTGAACTGGCCCATAAACCATTGACACGTCCTCCCCCCTTCCCTCCCCTCCCCTTTTTGGGCTGGTAGGCCTGTGGGCCTGCTGTCCCCTTGTCACAGACACAGATAGATCTAGATAACCTCATGACAAAGTCCCATTCTCTTATTACATAGAGGAACATTTCACACAGAATTGCTTACTGTAGGATAGGGTGCATCTTTCCTAGGTAATCATGATTTACAGCCTAAAGTGAGATGTTCTTTCTGGACTGAGCTCACTGTTACACTTGCTGCAAGTAGCAGCAAAGTGAAACAGAGGCTGTGCTTTAGTCCTACCCCATGTCCTACGCTGAGTGCAGACAGCCACGGGGCCACAGTTGGGCTGCAATGGCAAATAAAACCTTTAACTGCTGGGAGTTATTACTCTAAAGAGAACTTGCATCCAAAGCTGTGCGAAACCAGTACTGCAGGGGGGCAGAGAACAATATTTCCTATAGACAGCCCTATTACAAACTCTCTCCAGAGAAATCTCTTCGGTCTCTCCACCATAATGCACATTCAAGGCAAGTATTATTATTCTTTGCATGAACTTATTCTTAGCATTTCTTACATGTCCCAGCTCTCAAAAGTAGTTTTGAGAAACTGCTCTACACCCCCTACTTGTGAATACAGTGACCAATCAGAACAATTTCAAAAAATTAGGGAAGAAACCATTTTCAAGGTCTTTTCCTATCTAAATGATCCTCTGATACTATGAATGTCCAGGATGCCCAACTATATGATATTAAAACAGGATTCAGAATCATTTGCAAGGGCTGAAATATGTAAGATAAAAGGATTCAAGAGGTTTTCTGAAAGCCTGTAAAGTTCGACACTCACAGATTATGGACTTTACAATTATTTAGTGGTGCACTAGTGGGAAGATACAAAGATGTTCAAGGCATTGGTAAAAATATGCGACAGCATTTCTGAATCAGCTTTCAGAAAACTTCTGTATTACACAAGAGTGTTTAACTAAGACTTTTGGCAGCACAAATGCAAAACAAACAGCTGCCATTCTAAAAAAATAAAAATAAAAAAATCCATGGATACAAAGGAATATGGAAGCACTGATGAACAGAAAAGCATGGCCTGGATGCATTGCCAGAAATAAGACAAATTTTGGAAGTAAACACATATTTTTCCTTGAGGTGCTTCAATATCTTGTCTTTGCAGAAGATAGCTATGTCACAACATTTTGAAAGAGTCAAAAACAGCTGAAAAAGCTGATCTAGAAGCAGCATTCAAGCCACAAAATGTTACCCAGCATATTTGTTCTATGATTCATGGAGATTTTTATTTGTTGTTATTCAGGAGTGGATATAGTAACAAATACTCATAAACAACATTTGCAAATCCCAAAAGTCTTCTGTCTTATGTATTTTTAGAATGAATGCTTAATCACTTATATTAGGAGGGTAGCGTAGCATTCCTTTTTTTTTTTTTTCAAGAAAACAAATCAATATACAAGAATAGCACAGAGAATCAAAAAATAAAAAATATCAAAAACCAGAGACTCATAATGACTCATCTAGATGATTTTGGAGGTATCTACCAATAATTGCATATATTTAAATCAAGACTGAATTGGAAGAGTGATTATACAGATCTTGATATAAGATTACTCACTGTGTGAAATGAATGAACTCATCTCAGTTTCCCTTCACAAGACAGAAACAAGAGGCACATTCTGCAACCAGTTATAAAACAGAACACAATCTAGTTCTTTACATGAAGTGTCTTCTCAGATGAACTAAAAAGAAAGTAAGATGCACGTGCATATTACGTAAAAAACGTAAATTTGAATAGTATCTTTATGTACTTTGAAGTAACTTCTTTGCATACAGCTGAGGTACTTAAAAATAATATTTTTTAAAAGTAACAAATTTAAAATTAAATGTTAGATACTTAATGACTTGTAAAGTGCAGCTGAAAGGACCAGCTACTGAAGTTGATAGTTTTAACTACTTACTCACACTTGAGTGGTGTACAACCTTAACATAAATCTACTGGTCCAAGTCCTCAAGCACAGATTCCTTTTACTAGCAAACAACAGAGTCAGGATTCATTATTTGGAGATGGTATGGCAGAATATTAAGATACTGAAGTGCTATTTAGCTTTCAGACCACATTCAGAATACAAGAAACATGCCCAAGGTTCATAAAGCCATTTTAACTCCTAGAAAAGTTGAAAGAGTAATGACACGTGAAAACAATAGGAAAGGGGGAAAAGGGGGGACGAAAAGAAAAAGGATTTTTTTTAGTTTCTGTCCCCTGTTTATCCTCAAATCTTTATTGCTAAATCTTGCTCCTTCCCAAAAGGGTATTAAGATCACTACCAGAACAGGCTAAAATCACTATTGTGTCTCCTTAACTCAAATGTAGAACACAATTAGGTTATTTTTTTCTAAAGCCTTACTTAATAACTTTCTGATTTTTATTTTTCAAGTTCATTTGCTTTTCCTTAAGAACTAGTCAGCCATACCTGACTCTTCTGCTTTTATAAGACCATTGGGCATGTACTTACAGAGGAGTGTAAACCATATCTAAGAACTCTGTGCTATAGATTTTACAACATTCCTTCTTCCTTAACCACTTCCTAGTTTTCAGCTTTTCTGGGTGAATTTTAAGGAGAAATGGTGGTTTTCTGGGTGAATTTTAAGGAGAAATGGTGGTCCTCAAAGCTGGGCTTTGAGGATTGTCACCAGTGGCACAAAATCCAGTTAGAGGCAAGCCATTATCGGTGAACCCCAGAGGTTGAGAGTAGGGCCAAGACTGTTGAACACCTTCATTAAAGACCTAGATGATGAGGCAGAGTACACCCTCAGCAAGACTGCAGATGTTGTAAAAACAGAAGGAGTAGGTGATACACTAGGTGGATGGGCTGCTAATTTGTAGGAACCTGGACAGGCTGTAGAAATGGACAGAAAGGAAACCCAAAGTTCATCGAAGGGAAGTGTAGCTTCCTGCACCAACAGAGAAATTACCCCAGATAGAACATGCCACCGACCAACTGACCAGAATGTAGCTCTGCAGAAAAGAACCTTTGGTTCCTGGTGGACAACAAGCTGACCATGAAAGAGTAATGCACTCACACATCAAAGACCAACAGCATCGTAGGCTGCATTAGAGAAAGCATTAACACTAAGTTAAAGGGTAGCGATAAGGACTAGTGAGACACAACACTAGATCTGGGCTCCCTAATGCATAGGAGATGTAGACAGACTGAAGCAATTCTAGCACAGAACAACAATGATAATGAAAGGACTGGAGATTTAATTATATGATGAGAAGCTGAGAGAGGTGAGACTTCTTGGCATGGGAGAAGAGAAGGCTCAGGGGGGAATTTATCAGCATGTATAAATACTTGATAGGAAGGACTGAAGATGAAGGCACCAGACTCTTCTCTCTTTCTTTAAAAAGCAACAACAAATGGAGACGATCAAATAATAGAACAGATATCCTCATGAGAGATCTCCATCCTCAAACATATTCAAAATGCAGCTGGACGGGGTCTTGGGGCACCTCCTGTAGCTGACCCTGCTTGAGCAGGGGTCTTAGGCTAGATCCTCTCAAGAGGACCCTTACCAACATCATCATATGTCATTCTGTGAAGTTTTTAAAACAGGAAAACAAAACTGTATTAGAACCGATGCCACTAAAAAAAGTACAAAGGGTGTTAGTAAGGAGATTCTTTGATGAGAGGTATTGAAGCATTCATTTGCTGTACAGACAATTTCTTGTTACTTGCTGGAGGCCCATGTTAGCAATATCATGAAGAGGTTACTGTGCCTGGTAAAGCTGGATGACTACCACTCATTCCTATTCTTTCATGTAGGATTGAATGAGGCTGCAGCAACAAGACTCCAGGATATCAGAAGGGACTTTATGTCCTGTTAACAACAGATGAGACATGAGACAACGCCTGAGTGGGACAAGAGTGTTCTAGGCAGCAAGCTGGCTGGACTTATTTAAAACTTGTTTAAAACTTAAACTAGATTTAAACTAGATTCAGTAGGGGACAGTTTTGTTCTTTTGAGTGACAGAGAAGTGACAGGGAACAGCAACACATTAAGAAATGACAAGGCAATACCTGTGGATTGTCCAAAAGTAATTAGGAAGGACCTAGCAGGCTCTCATCCTAATAGAGGATGTTGACAGGCTGTAAGAAGCATAACAGACTCCTGGAGTCCACTGAGGATAACCACCTGATCCAGGTATTAAGGTTAAGCTCTTCTCTGAATAGTTAATATATGGAAGGATTCAATTCTAAGCATAATCAGTAGGACATCAGTGGATTTTTTTGCATTTGACCATAATATGACAGGTAACATCATACACATTCCACTTGTATCAGTTAGGAGCAGCTCTTCTCAAGTATCTCCTCAACATTTGGAAGTGATTTTTTTCCTACCAAAATCTTCCCTGCCACCTCACATGTTTAACAAACCAATCACCATTTCCACTCACATTTCATATATGAAAAATTGATCTTTCAGCAAGCTTTAGGTGCCCTTAAAATCAAAAGAATAATGAGTTATTGATTCCATCCAAATCCACCAATGATTTGAGCATCAGCATGAATTTGAGAAGAACAGTTCAAAGACTGAGAGAACACTGACTGAAACAAGTTAGGGAAAAAAAAAAAAAGTCCAGTTAAAGGATATATGGCTAACCTTGTATTTAAAACGAACAAACAAAAACAAACAGGTAATCAAGTACTAACATTCTTACAATTAGACACAAAATTTTTGGACAGAAATAGAATGAAAAACTGAAACTGCTTTCCCCCCTTCAGATAACAAAGAAGGTACTATCATTTTAAATCTCTCATAGAAAATCTACTGCTTCCCTCACTTTCGATCAAAAGTGATAACTACAAGTGCTGCTTGTGACCTATATAGATTAGAGGACCAGCTAAACTACACCATCAGTACATTTACTGTGAGCCAATTTGTCCAAATCTCTTTCAAGAATATAGTAGAATAACTGCTACCGTTGATTCCAGTTACAGTATTAAAGAACTCCTGATAAGTACTAAATGAAATTGCTGCCATGATGGCATTGTATCCAAAATATTTAGAACCACTAAAGAAGTGATAATGCTCTATCCAAAACCATAACAACAGAATTAGACAACAGAATGAAGCTAAACATAGTACAGAATCTTCTTCATGCTTTGCCCTCTAGGAAGGTGGCCAAGACTGCACTTGAGAGAAAAGTGCTTTTTCCTTTAAAATTGATCAGTAATACATAGAGTAATGGCAAAGAAAACATAAGGTTTCATGATGCAGATAGTAAATGAGCAATTAATAACTAGTTAACTCTTAAAATTCTCTAAGAAGCCACTTGGCTATTTTGCTTCTTGCCTTTGCAAAGAATAAAGATCTACACTAGCACATGCAATCTTTCAAGGAGTGCACTTACAGATTAGTTCAGTTCTTTTGAAGAATCCACCATGCTCCATACATATACATAAGTGTCTGTTTATAGCTGGGATTTAATGTTGACAAGGACATCTCTGACATTCAGTTCAAATATAGAAACATTTCCAGCAATTCAGGTTGCTGACTCAGAAATTCATTTCTTTATATCACATCTAATTCATAAACATTCTTCACTTCATTTACTTGCACTATTTCTTTTCTTTACCTGGAAAAAATGCTGAATTTTTAAGCAAAGGTGCTTTGCCATGCCTCAGCAATTACCTCTGTCTCCAAGCATAAATCCTACCACGCACCAGAGTTAGATATTCCAAAAACAAGGTTTCTCAAGCAGAAAAGTGACATTTTCAGGCAAAGCCTTAAAAAGTTTTATTACTCAAGTTATAAAGTTACAGAAGTAGGATTTCAGCTTTCAGAGTGCCTAGGAAAAACTTACTGCATAAGCAAAAGGAGACAGCCAGAATAGGCAAGTATCAGGCAAACTAGCATTGGAAGAATGTCCCTTTGTTTTGCCCATCTCAGCAGCTCACTGGACTCTCAAGAGGCAGCTAAATGGCTTCATAGGGTATGGAGACTAGGAATGTCACCACTATATCCATACATCTCGGGAGATGGAGCACAGCATTCAGGCTGTCCCTAAGCAGACCTCAGTACTGTCTCTTCTGCCAACCAATTTGTAAGAGATATCACCACAATCCTTCATCTCTCAAACAAATGTCATGACTAGATTTACAGTTTTCCAGGTGGCAGTAATAAATTTCAAGTACACGCACATGTGTTTATGCCATACTCATGCATCTCATTTCCTCCTACCCACAGAGAATGGGACATGGTATCTCACTCCAACCCACAAGTGCTACCAAAAACATAAAAGCCTACTTCTGCATTTTACAATGAACCAAACCAGCAAAGTATTTCCAAATCTCCTTAAAACTCTGATTATAGCTTCGGTTACTTCAGAGGGTTAGGTTTCTTTGTTAGCTTGGTTTTGTGCATATTTTTCTTTTCACTTTTTTTCCCTCTTCTCTATTTAACCAAAGAAGAAGTAATCTCAGGCTTTCAGACTGTAAGCAAGTAAAAAGTAGAGAGATGCAAGAAGAACAATACTCAGCTAGTCATAATGTAATACCTGCAGAACAAATTTACTGCAGTTATTCTGAAGACAGAAACATTTACAGACCAAATATTAAGTGATTTTCAAGTAATAAATTCAAAACTGACTACAGAATACCTTCCAGAAGCAGCAACAGCTGTAGATGGAACAGCTTAGGCAGCTATTTGTGCCTGGTTTTACAAGACAACTATCACCAAGCAGGCTAGACAGTACTTTTTAAATGCAGATTCACTTGATTCCTTTTTCAGATCATTAAAAATTAATAATTTTCACACAAGATCTCAAGAAAGTAAGGTTAAGATCTTTTGGAATGAGTTTGGTCTGGAAGTAGTCTTGGGTAAACATTTGGTGAAGACCTGAGACAAGACTGCATAATAAAAAGAAGCCCACTACTTTCCTGATGATATACACACTAGTCGTTTTTTTTTTAAATATAAAACGATCATTACCTTATTGCCTCTCGAGCCACTAAGGAATGTGTTCAGACTTCAAAGGAAGCTATCTTTATATAAGTAACAGTACTCCTTCAAAAAGTATTAGATGATAATTCACAGCACACTTCCCCCCACAGTCATCCAATATAACTCCCCAAAAAATGTAAAAAAACCAACAACAACAACAAAAACAAAACAAAACAAAACAAACAAAAAAAAAACCACAGAATACTTCAAGATGAAATGGACCCGTACAGCCCATTAAGTCCAGTTCCTGGCTTCACACAGGACCACCAAACATTCAAACTCTACGTCTGAGAGCACTGTTGAAACGCTCCTTGAGCTCCAGTAGCTTGGGGCCTTATCCGCTACCTGAGGTAGCCTGTTCCATGCCCACCACTCTCTGGTGCAGAACCTGTCCCTAACCCCCAGCTTTCCCTCCCCTGACACACGCTGCTCCATGCCGTTCCTTCGGGCCCTGTCACTGTCACAGAGAGCAGAGCTCAGTGCTGCCCCTCTGCTTCCTGTGAGGAGCTGCAGCCGCCGTGAGGCCTCCCCACAGCTCCTCTGCTCTGGGCTGAACAAACCCAGGGACTTTAGCTGCTCCTCGTATGTCTTCTCCTCTAGCATCTTCACCATTTCCAAAGCTCTCCTTTGGATACTCTCTGACAGTTTTATGTTCTTGTTATACTGTAGTGCCCAAAACTGCACACAGACAAAAAAAAAAAAAAAAAAAAAAGGAAAAGGAAAAAACATTATTGCATGCATGCTCAAGCATAAGTATTCTTTAGTCCACATTCAAAAGCGTTGCTCCATTTTCATAAAAGCTGCGTTGCCTGAATAGGGATACTGCAGTCATTTCATTAGAATAAATATTGAATTAAAAATTATAATAGACATGCCACACTATTGCCACTTGAAAGAAATTTATACACGAGGATGAGGGAAGTTCTCAGCAACGCAGTGGCTCATGTTGGAATATTGGTCTGCTTTGCTTGGGGTCCATGGAAAATAGCATTTAAAGCACTGCCAATGCAAATTGGTCAAAACCATTTTAAGAGTTTTCCATATTTCTTAAATATGCTGAGGCACTTAACTATCAAAAAGTTAGACAATGAGAATAAACTTTCGTATAAGAGTGAAAGATAGGTCATGCTTGGTCAAAACACTGATCGTCCTATCAATAACTCCTGAGAGGTAGCAAAGATACCACTCAGTTCAACAGAAGTTACCAGTTCTTTCAGAGATGAGGGCAACACAAAGAAGTCTACTACTCTTGAGAAAAATACATCTAAAATTGAGATTCCGCTGCCTCTGAACACATCTTGGAGGTCACTTTCATTTTGGTTTGGTCTTAGTTTTCACCTAGTATAACTCAATTAAACATAACTTACTAGTTGCACATTTGTCAGCACACAGCTAAGCACACACTAAATGCACTTAATTGATACAGTGAGTCAACACACGCTCTCCAGGCTCTATGTAGAACTTTTGATAGAAAAAGGAAAATGTTTACAGGGATACTATGGGTTTCATTTTCACAGCATTCACAAAGAGGTGGTATGGAAAAAACATGGACAGAGCCAAACACTTTGACTTTGTAAGGTACAGAATCTATTTATTTCAATTAACAAAACTGTCAAATCTAACTCCTTACTCATAGTAAAGCTCATAAACCTGTTGAGTTGTTTTAGTCCTACTTAGTCTCCTGTCAAGATTAGCAGATACGAGTTGATTAAACACCTCTATTCTTCTTAAATAAAAGTAAATTCAAATCAAAGGCTGCTGTTACCTTGTTTTGAAAGAAGGGAAAAGTAGTAACCATTAGATTACCTAAAACTAGAGGCAACAACTAAAAATTTCAGGTTCAGTTTCAGCTCTAAAGTAAATGGTCCATGAAAGCGTATACAGCAAGCTAAGGAAGATAGCGTAGTAAAAGCACAAAAAATAGTAACCTTTGCAACTAAGTATTCAAAATGCAAAGCACATTTTAATGAGTGAGTATAAGGTGCCAAAATCCTATATACAATGACAACAACTATATATATGTTTTCCAGAAGAAGTAATATTTCATAAATGGAATCTGAAGCTGAACAGTAAGAAATAAGTAACAGTAAGTAATAACTGATTAACTTAAATTACCTGTATTTCAAAATATCTTGTCCATGTTAGGCTGCAAAGTTGTTTTGCTGAAACTCATTTTTATCAGAAAAAAATCAAGATGAAAAAGGGGAAGACCAGAGTAAAGGTGTGTAAGCAACAGAGGATGAAAAATAAATTGACCTGTTCCCTGGCATTCTGAATTAGTGAATGGAGCATAGGGAGAAGGGAGAGGGAAGGCAGAGGGAGAAGACTTAATAAGAAATAGTCTCTTGATAGGAATCAGTTAATGAATTTTGCTTCCAGTTCAAGTGGTTCACCTATACTTCCTGCTAGAGAGCAGCCATACTGGATGAATTGTTACTGCACACTTCACATTCTGGGAAAGAAGAGTAGGCATAAATAAGTTGAAAGTGTTATTAATGTATCAAATAAATCCTAGGAGCATCTGGTAAGAGATGGAGTAAAGAAAGCTATCATGGTACAGGAAGAATATGTTTCTATCTACTAGAGGGAAAAAAAAGCAGAGTGCAGAGACTAGGAAACAGGAAAGTGGCAAACAATTGGACTACTGAAATCTTCCTCATTTAGGTCTGTATGCAAAGCCTTACTATGCCAGCAGCAAAGATGCAAAGGTCAAGGAATCAAACATTAATGTTAGGTTTGTAAAAACAGATACAAGGTTTATTTTTTTCCTGTTGATACATTGAGATGAATCACTACAAACAAGTTTGAATTAAACAAAACATAAATGAAGATTTACTACTCGTGAAATTTTTAAAAAGTAATTCCAGTTGTGGAAATTCAGACTCCAGTAACAGCAGCAGAACAGCAATGTTTTAGCCATGTTGCATAAAACCAGAATTTGTATATAATGAATCAAAAAAAATAATGAACAAACAAGAGAACAACAACAACAAACTTAGAAGTGTGTTTTGTTTTAATCAGTGTATTTCTCCAGAGCCACTCAGCAGTACTGTAGCAAAAAAAAATTGTTTAGAGTGCTTCTCACAGGAAGAGTGATAGAGGGGAGGAGGGGAAACAACTAAGACTTCATTCCAGCCACATGATTTACCAACATCCCCTATGCAGAGGTGATTGCTCTTAACCTAGTGATGATAGCAAACATCAGTGAAGAAATACAGCAGTATAAAAAAGTAGCCAAATGGGTGGCCTCAGCTACCCAGAGTTATCATCTTTCATCTGTGAGCTAAAGGTTAAAAAGTAGGATCTTTGCAATCCATAACAAAGATTCACTCATTTTTCTTCTACTCACCTTCATGCTACTTTGCACATACTAGGACTATGAATATAATCAGTCTTCCAAATCACAGACTCCATCACCGTGATACATTTTCTCCTATCCAGCCAGGTAGATGCATGCATACCCAGCACAACTGTGGTAAAGGATTCAGTTGATTAATTTCATTCTAATCTGTACCTTTTGTTGGTTTGTTTAGAAAAAAAAAAAAAAATAGTAAACCAGAATGACAGGGAACTTTTTTTTAACTCTCCAAACTTTTCCAAGGGTTTACGATTTAGTTGTTTGACTTTTGCTTGAATTTGTTCAGTTTCATTTATAGTCACTGATTCTTACTATATTTCCGAGAATTTACTGAAATACTCTTGCTACTATTTTTCCTGTGTGAGTATCTTCAGAATGATCTTAACCTCCTACTTTCTACAGCAAAAACTGCAGATAATAATAAAATGCTGCAGGCAATATAGCCACAGGCATCCAAACATAAAACATTAAGTATTTGCTATGTAAGCAGATCACAAGGGTGTTTAACTGTCAAAATATTCAGTTTTGAATTAGGATGAAAATAAAGTTTGACAGAACTTTTAAAATCTTTTCCTTGTGAAAGTATACATATTTCTGCTGTGGGAATTTTGTTCACTTTCAAGTATGAAAGAACATAACATCATTTTTATAAACGGATGTTTTCAGAATGACAACTGATACTATGTTGAATGTGTTAATTTTTATTTTTCTAAATAAATTTCTTTCACTTGTTCACTTGTCTCTAGTGTGGCAGGGCCGTCTCCTTGCTTGTGATATACCATATGTAGTCAGTCGTATGCAACACTGAAGAATGAAGTCATCGATTTTGCTGTATCTTTATCTAATTTGAATTTGAGCTTAAGCATCCTGATCTTGTTCCCTCTCAGTCCCCTCAAATATCCTACTAACTTTGTTAATTCTCTGCAGACCTTCACAATCATCATGTATTCCTTAAGATGTAGTCTAGTAAGTATTAAAAAGTGCTATACTACATGCCTTCAAACTATGTTATTACTTCAGTGTATGTAAAACAAGTGCAAGGGTTCTGTGTAAGCCCCTCACATCCACTTTGGAATTAAGAAAAGTCTTTGAGTTGAAAAAAAAATGGTGCAGTTTTGGTCAGCATCTTGCTCTTACCCCTTCTGTACTACCACATCCAAGCATACAAATACATCAGCTTCACTCTTTGAACATCAGATTATGACTGTTTAGTATTCCTACATCTTCTTTCTGGAAAAATGATGGCCTGAGGTGACACTCTTCTCCAAGACCTGGAAAAATCCCAGAGGATACAGAGAAACATCCCACCTCAGAGAAACCCATGGGAACAGAGGGCCCCCTGCAGTCCTGCTCCCTCTCAGTACTACCCTTGGTTAGATCAATAATGTCTTTGGTGACAAACAACCATAGTAGTTCAAAGTTGTTCAAAGTCCCTGTTTGCAGAGTTCTGAAATATTTAAAATAAATTTACATTGATCTTACATGTTAATTGTTCACAAATACAGCATTAAGAAAAATCACAACTGAAAGCTCAATAGTCATTTATTTTACCAGTTACCACCTCAAACAAAGTAAGGAATGCTTGTTTAGGGATTTCACTTTCTCCTGGGATCTTAGGGATTTCTGCAGATTTTGTGAACTGTCTCCAAAACAAAGAGATAGGAGTTCATATTGCAAAAATAGTAGCAGCAGATCTGACAGAAAGCAGTATTGATTTTCTAAGTCAACAGTAGAAATACAATAAATGCTTTTCACAGATTAAGAATACAGCAAAGTCTCAGTTCTCACATAAGTAGAATCAGCAACCTAGTGTGCATGTAGCAATGAACTCAGAGAGACAGACTGCAGCTTATACTTATTATCTTAACGTGAAGCAGTACTGCTTACTTACTATAACCCAGTGCAATCTGTATACTCAGATCACTAAGGAAACTCAAATGATAGTGTTTTTGCATTAGTAGTGTTTTGGCTTAGTAATGTGAACTAAGCATCCATGAGGACCAGAGGTAAATTTCCCAGGAATAGACACTGTGTGAGTGTTCTATCTTATTTTTAGAGAAACTCTGTACTACTCCAGCATCACAGTGCAGAGGTAGGAAGTGAAGCTCTTTAGATGACTACAGATCACAAATCCATCATTCATCTGCACATCTAGTTTTCCACAATTTTTATAATAGCAAGAAAAAAAATCTGGAAGATAAACCTAAAAGCTTCTGAGAAACCAATATGAACTAAGAAAAAGAGATCTGAAGATAAAAGATCAGTTTTTTACTGCACTCAACACACCAAATATTGTAACCAGGAACATAGACAAAACACAGGGTTTTTTTTCCTAGAAAAAATTCAAAGATTTCCAAAAATTTCTTTAGAGTGAGAGAGAAAGGAAAGTTTCCAAAATCATATAACCATACAATAAACATATACAACTGAAGCACTGTGGTTGCTCTGCATTGAAGTGTCCTCATGCCCTCTATAATGGAAATTTATGAGCTGTGCTGACAGGACACATGTCTGAATGTAATCATCAGAATAGTGGATACATTGAGGCATAATCAATTCATGAAATTTAATCAGTCCAAAAATATGGTTCAGTTATTATATTAAGTGATAGTTGCAAAACAGTTTGTTTGACCAGAACATCTGAATTGTACAACAAGTAGTTGCTGGAAGGTTAAGAAAAGTAAACTGAGATATTAAAAACTAAAAGCCATGATCTGAAGTACCGAAATTTTGTTATAGACCTAAAAATCATCTGTAGAAACTGAGTACAAGTAAGTATTCCAGATGGGTATATCTCCAATACTTACCAGGGCAATCTAATAATCACAGGAAATATGTTTTGACAGAAAATACAGAGAAAAGCTTCTTTACCATAATCATAGGAGGTATATGGAGCTACTAGTCACCTTAAAATATGCTAGTGACCACAGTGAATCTCTTCAGATACACCGCATTGAAGACTTGCAAACACCAAAGATACCTTAAAAATGCCTGGAAGTTAAAGCATGTTACTGACACTGATGACTTGACGACTGAGAGGTTCCAATGCTGACTTCATGAGAGATTGGCTCCAGAAGAATGAAAATTCAATTAAAAAGAAGTAAGATACACATTCATAGACTTAACTGCTTCCTTCCCTTTTTTGAGAGAAGCTCAGGGCAATGAAAAACCTTCTCCAAGCTATTAAAATCTAGTTTCTTATATGACAGGGTCAGCAGTTAAGAATTTGCTTATTGAATTGAAGAAGTCTAGTCTGTAGAGTTTGCTATATTGCAGACCTTCAGGTATTAGCATGCTACTGCACTGCAGTTTCTTCCAGTGTTAAGATTTTTACCAAAAAGTACTTTCACACCAAGGAAAGAGATGGCTATTTCTCACAAAAACATCTTTTGAGACAAGAAAATAAATAGATAAAAGTTATTAGCGAGAGATTAGACAGCTAGTTGTAAAGGAATACAGCAGGATCAGGAGAGGATTTTTTTGTTTTGTTTTGATTTTTTTTTTTCTCGCCACACATGAATCCAAAGAAATCAAAAGGTCAGCTATGTCCCTAAAGGAACAGGTTTTCATCATTTCTTCTCAAACACAGAGAAAATAGATATTAACAGTCAAAATTATAATATGGCAGGAATAACTCTGTTAAGTGTGGAAGAAGCTAAAAATTGAGAATTGCTACCAGAACACATGAATAAAAGAAATAAAACATTGACTTCCAAGGCTCACAAAGTATCCATTTATACTCTTATAGGTAACGTCTATCTTCCAGCTGACTCGCTCTCTTGGTCTGAAGATTCAAGCATAACAAGTTTTGAAGGAAACCGTCTTCTTCTGATTTCTGTTAAGAGTGAGAGCAAAGTTCTCCTTAGTCCATTATGTCACCAAAAGGCAGATAAAGAACAGAACCTCCACAAGTGTCATCATAAAAGCTTCATGTTGCCACCTCAGCTGTGGAAAGATAAACAAAATCTGCATGCCAAAGGACACCATCGTAGTTCAAATTCAAAATCTGCTTGATCTTTTCCTCCATTTTGTTTCCTGAGGCCTCTCATTCTTTATAGGGAGATAAGAACAGGGAACATGGAGACACTGAAAGAAAAACAAGGAAACGAACAAAAAAAGAAATAGTTGGAAAAAGTTGTTTCCTGGAAACAGAAACCAAGGTATACATCTTTGTATGTAAGTTTCCTACCTACAGTTTTGATAAAGAAACAATCACTTCTCTGAACTACTCAGTTTGTTGATATGAAAATAAATAACAGTATTACAGGAAAAATAAGCAGATACCATTCTCTGGGGAGAAATAACTTCTTGCTACAGTAGAACCTAAGACAAGGAAATTCCATTAAATATGAGAAAAAAAATAAAAAATCTGTTTACTCTGAATGTGATCAAACACAAAGATTGCTCAAAGATGTTGTGGGATCTCTTTCCCTGGAGACTTTCAAAACCTAACTGTCTCAAATGTCTGCTCCTAGCTTGTTAGGCTCTAAAAAAAAGTAGTTGGACAGGATGATTTACAAGATATTCCACACGACTTCAGTAGTTCTATGACTGGAAGGTAGGCTGACTGAGGTAGAACACTGCACAACTTCTGACAGTAATGCACAGAAATCTTCCATCATCTTTTTGCATTAATCACTGTTTTCGCTGAATTACTACAGAGAAAAAAATCTCTTCATTTTAAGACCTATGTTAAAAATCTCTGTGGTGGTGAAATGCCAGACTGTAAGACCTGGACCTGTGTACTTCACTGTTATAGTACATTGCACCCTGATTCCCTACTGGATCCATTCTTTCAAAGACTAACCAGGGATGAGATGTCAGTCCATGGAGGTGAAAGAAAACTCCAGCAGAGTACTAGCTGTCAGAGTTTTCTTATAAGATATAAAAGACATTACAGTGATCTTACAGAGTTTTCATTATCATGTGATGAATTAATGTACTTTTCAACTAAGTAGTGATATTTTTTAAAGCTCATATACAATAAAAGATGCTCTCATGCAGCAATTGAAAAAAAAAAGAAATTATTAGAAAATGATAAAAATTATGAACCTGAAAATATTAAAAACAGAATATTGATTTTGCTCTGCTCCAACATCAAGGATATTTTTACCTGGGACTGGTGCCACTGAGTTTATATTTGAGTATGTTAAAATACTGGATCCTTGGGAAGCAACTTAGAACACTGTATACACTGGGAAGTAAGGCTCTTCTTCAGTTCATTCAATGAAGATCTATGATGCTGTACCTCCCCAGACAATGGAGTGAGCAGAATAACACAAAGCAATTAATATCTACTTAGAATGAAGCCACTCTTCAAAAAACTCTCCTAGTTCAAACAAAATGTTAATTTCTGCTCTTGTCTACTCCCTATACTTTTAAAGCACACAAGCTAGCTTCCATTTGGCTAACAGTACACACAAAGCTGCAGTTAAATGACTAATGGACACTGATTAGAGCCAGCTTAAAGTACCAGAGCTGCCCTGAAAGCAATGCCTCCTATCTGAGTATATTGGTCCACAACATCAGAGGTGGATATTGGTGGTATGGCAGTAGAGGTTGAACCTTGTCATCAACATTCCATTACATTCTTTTGCCACGCAACAGATGGCAGCAGAGGGGCAGTCTGACCAAACAACTTCTGACATGGAAGTGCATATCAAGCATAGGTGTGTCATTTAATCCCTCCATGTGGAAAAAAAAATGCACCTATTGACATTCACTGATGCTTGCTGAACATTTATGGAGACCAAACAGTAGATGTGAGCACAGTGATGTGGTGGTTGGTGCATTTCAGCAGTGGTGACAGCAGTGTGAAAGACAAGCTACACTCCCAATGGCCATGCACAGCTGTCACACCACAAATGAACTTGAAGAATAAACTCAGCTATGGGATAAATGAAACAAACCAGCAATTCTCATTCAGGCAAGTAATGGTAAAAACTTCCTGCCACTAATGTGGCACAACTCTTATACTGTACTTTCAGATACCCAAGAAACAGAGAAGCTAAGATACCAATGAAGGTTGTACTAATTTTGCGTTATTTCCAACATTAGCATAGGCACAAAGACATCTCTGGGGTTATTGAAGGTTCACTACATTAGATCATCCTGAATTACACTAGGGCTGAATTGCAGACATACATATTAACATGATTATGCTTCCTTCACTATTCATGAAAATGAAGAAGCCTCATGATAAATCAGAACTCCTAATGAATTAGTGAAAAGACACCACATACACATGTACACAACAGATGAACTGGAAGAGAGCTGCTGTCATTAGGCTTTTTCTAGTCTAGTGAAAAACATGAAGTAGAGCTGAATATTAATTTAATCCTAAGTATATGGTTCCATTACACATTTTACCATGTTTTCAAGTCATTTTCCCTGAAATAATCCCCTCATGCAAGCGTTCTTGTTGAATGACACAGAACTGTTTCTAGTAGCTTTTTTATTATTATAGATATAGTACTTAGCACTTCATCCCCATTTGAAATAATGGTCTGTTTTTGTCACACAGAAAAGCTTCAGACATATTTACATCTCTGTACGTTTTCAGATATAATTATGACCCATTATTTATGAGGAAAAATAATCACCACCCCAGGACATTTCAAGTTTAAATTCTGATTTTATAGCTACAGTAAAATACCATCTGTCTCATCAAACTAGAGAGACTACTAAAGAATCAAGGTGAACATTCATGCAGTAACAGAGTAAAACAGAAAATCATGTTTCCTAGTGGGTTTAGATTTGGGCTCAGTCCCCCAGTCATTACTGCATGCACTACCAGTAACCATGCAGTATCAGCTATGATTTCAACACTACAGTATGCCACTGCCTCTGCAGAAAGTAGAGGAATCCAAAGAAGAGGAATCATCATCATCATTTATTTGAGAGTAGGCATATTTTTCTTCATTGAAATGAGAGCAATGAGAAATGAGAAAACCCTAAAGATTCCAGTCTGTAAAAAATGCCATTTAAAAAAAAAAAAAGAAAGAAAATTAGTGACATTGCAAGCCATAAGAAGACTAAAAAGCATTGTTCTTTGTTTTATGAGTAATTTATTTTCTCAATCCAACAAACAGATGCCTCAGAAAGGTTTGCCCCAAAGAAGGCATACCGAAAGCTTCTTCTTACTTCAGCTCATATCAGTGGAACTTAACAAATATGTCACTTCTACAAACATATGCTTGTCAGTTCCTGTCTTTTCTTCAGCCCAAATGATGATCGAAACAGATAACTTGGTCAGCTGGGGTTCTTGATACTGTTTTAGTCATATCTTACTAAATCCATTAATAGGATATTACCCTAAGCTGTCATTGTTTCCTAATGACAGTACCTCTAAATATATGACATGATGGTTCTCTGATTCCTTCTGGGAGCACCATCCTTTTTCAGAAGCTTTATGCCTCTGAAATGTCCCAGCCACAACCAGCATGCTTACAGTGGTCTTAGAACCATGAAGACCTTTATCAGCTTACCTGTAATAACTCTGTTTATCAGTCCTAGCTATGAAGTCAAGTATAACAGCTGATAATACCTATTGTATCTGGGTCTCTGACACATTTCTGGTAAACCTGAAAGTACTACCCTGACATACATCATTCTTGTCACTGCTGTGAGATTCAAAATCATCCTTGAATTTAGATGCTTGAAGCAATACATAAAAACAGACAAAACACTTTTCTACAGTAACCGAGAACAGTGAAGATATTTTCAATGTACAGCAATCTAATAGTTGAAATTAAAACCCACGAAGAAAATTATATATATACATATACACACACACTACCTTTGACTCATTCTTCCTTCACTTCTCCCTTATCTTTAAGTAGGTTAAAAGTACTGGTTCATTTGCACATCCACTTAAACACAAAGAGAAAGTCAGTCTGTTCAAAAGCACATTTATCTGCATCTGTTTAGATATCCGTACCCTGCTCACCATAAGGAGAATCTGACTTCTTGTCCTCATTCAATTTACTAATGAAACAATCTTCAAAATTCATTCCCATCAAGTTTACAGTTTGTCTTGTTATGTGCAGAATTCCCAGCAACCTGGGAGTTATGCAGGTTGTGCTCTCTCAAATTTTACTGTCATAAAAGGGATAGGATGCACAGAAGTGCACGTCTGCACACACATGTCCAGAAAATAGCATTTAGTGGCAGTTATGCACTTGTAGTTTGAGATATGTCTTCCTTGACCTTACTGGACTGAACAGGTCTCTTGTAATAGATCTCATCTGGATCAGAATTTCAACATCAACTTAAGGATAAGTGTAAGGTGAGCTGTCAAGTACTTTCAACACCTTAGTTTCCTTTGCTGCTGCAAACTGACCTGAACTGGTATCACTATGGAAGAAACAAAAAAAAAAAAAGCAGTCACATGCACAGAATCCCATGGAACAACACGTTTTTCATTAAATGTATTCCATGTTCTGTGTTTCCATACACACCCTTTCCTCTGTTTTCACAGACATAGAATCTAAATGTAAGAAGTCCTCTGACCAGACTTTCCTTCCTCTGGTATCACATAACAGTGCAGCAGACAGAGCACAGATGCCAGAAAGAAAGTCAAGAAAGGAAAGAAGGTTTTATACGGAGGCATAGAAAATAGTAATGAAAAGGTTCTTCTGGAGGTGCACTTAAGATTAGAGGTTAGAGAGGGCTAACTCACTGCCTTTTGGCAAGAGAAAAGTGCTCCCTCCACCTCCCAAATTTATATAAAGGTTTGATATTCTTGACATTTTCAACCCCTCCCTGTCTAGAGATTGATGTTATGAAATTACTGAAGCTATTTTTCTCAAAATTAATTGTATTTTTTGAAAATATGCACACACAGGATAGTTTCACTATTGGTAGAACAGAAAAGCCTCTTTTCATTTTCTTAACATTTTCAGTAGCACTCTACAGTTTTTCTCGTTAATAGCAGAGCATCAGTATATACTTTTAACTTTTATTTCTTGCCTGTAGGTTTCCCTAAGGTTTCTGAAAGAAGGCAGTCATTTTACTTCTGCAATAACCTTTAAAGACGATTCACATCGGCTGCTGTGTGATTACATCTGGACAAAGTACTCAGAGAGCAAAGAATAGTCTTTTTTCTTTCGTATTAAAAGAAGTGGCATGATTGTTACCAATTTAGCCTTAAAAAACCACCCAGTTAATAGAATATTAGCTGTAACCTTTTTGTAAGTCATTAGCTCTGCCCCTTTTCCATACAAAACTCTAAAAAGAGCTGTCTATATAATTTAGTTACACAAGAGAAAAATATTATCCTCTGTCTATTATACATCATAAAAAGTGATGTATTTATTCATTCTTTTTAAAGTTTGATGACAGATACTAAAGACTTTCATGGCATTATGCCTGCAAAATGCATGCTGAATGAGAGAGAAAGGGAAGGGAAAGGAAAAGGAGAAACTTCAAAAGACACTTAGACAATTAAAAGACAATTCTTAGGCACTTAGGAATTCTAACAGATGGTTATACAAGTCCTTATGTTTAGTAAGACAGCATTTTTGCTTATTGCCCAAGTCCATCATTTCTAAAAAAAACTCTATATAGGAGGTACTGCATTTATCTATGCAATTAAGTGCAGTTACTTTACACACCTGTAGTTGTTCTACATAGCAAAGACACGTCCATGTTTCTACTACTTCTTTGATGAAGATCTACAACTATGTAGAATCTATGCCCCATTAAACTGATTTCTCTCAAATGTCAAGCAATTTAGGAGTATAACCTTATTTTCTAAAACATCTAAAACTTTTGGAAGGCTTATTTCTCATTGGAGAAAAAAAAAGAGTTTAGGATTCATTCAGTGACTAAGCACTTTAGATAGTATCTGCTTTTAATAACAAAATTTTCTTTTTTGCATCTTTATAAACAGATTAGACTCAGTCTCACAAATCTAATCTTTTTTTCCCCATATTCTCTGGTACAGGTGAATAAAAATTTGTCAAAGACAGAAAACTGAGAACAAATGCATTGTGAACAAGCCATTATTCAGCTTTTTAATGTAGTCACTATTGCTGTCCACACTCAGTTTATCCTGGCAGCCCTCTTTAAAATAAACAGGTAGAGATTTCAAATGAATCTGTTCTGGTGTGAAGAAATGTGTACAACTGTACTGGTCAGAGCTGTGATGTTAGTAAAGCTATGGTATCTTGATTCAGTCTGGGATAAAATCCCTAGAGAGGCATGAAGGACAAGCCAGAGCATTTGGTCTGACTTGCTATTAGAAGCTAATTTGTGCTATAGGAGAGATGCTTTTTACAATGACATTTACGTATAAAAACCTGTCTTTGAAGTTCCTGTAGCTGAACTGAAACTAAACAGTGTTTTATTTCCCTTTTTCTCCCCCTCTTTGATGCAGCAAACAGCATTTCCTGGATATTTGAATAAAACAGACTTAGGAGGAAGTCTGGGTTTGTAGTTCCCCTCTAAGGAGTATTATGATACACCATTTCTTTGCCTACAAAGCTCTGAAGTGAGAAGAGCCAATATATTGTCTGACCTTCTATACCTCAGAAAGCTCTGGAAATCTTTCCAGCCGCAGCAGAAAAAACAAAGTATGAGCTATCTGCATGTTGTAGAATTCACTGATCACACAACATTTATGAACCCTGACAGTTCAAAAATATTCTCTCACCACTCTGCAAGATAATTTTCATCTAAATTGACCTGGACTATTCACGATCTACATTTACATATATTAGAACTTTAAAACTCCAAGAAATGTGGAAACATACACCTTTTGGGGGATTTTTGGGGGGTGTTTTGTTTGTTTCTTTGTTTTAATGGATCTGTAGTACAATGTGGCACTTTTCCACACACCAAAGATAAAGAGTCAAGGAAAACACTTTGCTTACAGACACACAGCTGCCACAACGCTCAAGGTGTGTCATCTGAGCATGAGGAAGGTATTATAGGTAAAAATCTCTTATCTACATGACAGAAGACTATTTCCATTGTAACTATTCAACTCAGTAGCTGGATACATTAAGTTGACCATAGCTACCCAAACTCAAAGCCTTTCTTTCACAATTCAAGCATTTTTCAGTCCGATTTAATATTTTGTTCATCAGTGAAAGCATACTCAAAATGTTGCTCAAGAAGTAGCCTTGAATCTTGACTGCTGAAGACAGTTTGAGAGAATAGAAATCAAGATACTGGAACATTCATTCTTGGGGCAGATCCTTACCCTTGTTGGCTCGCAAAACTGAAAGACAAAGGAAGGAGGGACTTTTTAGAAACAGAGCAATGAAATTTATCAAAGTGGTTACCTGACCAATTTTTTGTGTTGTTTTGCTAATAATATCAGTAAGGTTTTGTTTAGCTAATTCAGAAGATATAGATAAACAGACTTAATTGTCTATAAGAAATAACACTTCTGCTCTCATTCTGATTTTATTATTCTTTTGGTCTGAGGATCATGCTAGCAGAGTGGAGCTTAAGAAAACAAAGACTATCTGCACTCCATTTGCTGCTTCACTTTAAGCAGTTTAAAAATATACACCCAGTTACTGTAAAACAGGATAAGGGAGGAGAGAAAATAAGACCAGTGGAAAAAAATAATACTGAAGGACTTGGTATTATAGGTCAGTGGCTTTGTATCTCAAATGAAAATAAGAGCTTGGAAGATTAGGATGAAATATAGAAAGGGTCTTTATTTGCTATCAGACTAGAGCTAAGTATTTGTACTTTAAAAAACTGAATTATAAATGGAAATGTGGAATTGAACACTGTTCAGTCCCTTAAAAGCTGACCACTACATGTTAATTAAATCATAAATGCATTTTAGAATTTATTTTCATGCTTCTGTGCTCTCAATGTAGCTGCAGAAATCCTCAGAAACAGATGGAAAGATATTCCTTCCTCAGCATTCAACCTTTTAGCATTTACCTGTAAGTTAAAATCCATTTATAACTAATGCATCGTCATTTCATACTAGTCTCTAAGAAAGTACAGGATCATACACTGATGAAATGAAATTGATCAAGATGTCAGTCTTTCAAATTAAACATCTGACTCATTCATTGCATCTCCATGGTACAACTTCATAACAATAACTGACTCAGCTTTGCCTGTTACTTCCATTGTTTCCCCTTATTAGATATAAATTATTAATGCAATAAAACTAGGAGAAACTCCTCTCAGAATTACAATTAAATTTGAAGCAGATGAGGTTTCAGGAACTGAAGCAAAACAGGAGAAAATACATAAATGTACAAAGTTGTTAGGAAGATGCCTCAAAGCGACTCAAAGAGGAGAGCCAAACTTTCTTAATAAAAGTCATCCATTTTGAGATGAATTCTCAAAGAACTGGTACAATTTCTTCCATACAACAGCAATTACACAAACAAGCAAAGAAACAAAATAGAGCAGTGGGGGGGGGGGGGGGGGGAAGGAAAGTGTGAAAACAGTATTTCTGTGACAAGATAGAAACACTTTCCTGTAGTTTGATAATAATTACTAACATAAATCCCTCCACAGTAGATCTTTATGTTAAGGGTTTTTTGTTTTTTGGGTTTTTTTTTGGCAGTAGATTTCCTCAAAATCAAAATCTGAAGTGCCACACGACTTCTTTCTAAAAAATTTGCATAATCTACAATAACAATTTTCACTATGGTCTCCTTTCACTTACAGAAACAGACAACTTCTTTTTAGGACAATTTGAGCAAGTCTATCAATGCAGTTTTTTTCCCTTTCTCCCCTCAGTCACTAGAGAATAACATTAGACAGGTCACTTGCACAGAAGAAATGGATGCAGCCCATCCCAGAAGTTTTGTTTCCAACACAGCACATTTTTAATCAGAGTGTATGGAGTGGTGAATCAGCATCGAAGAATGTCAGTAAGGGAAACTTGGCTCATGTGATTTTTATAGTTGCTTTGGAGAAAAATAATTGTTTAAAGCACAGAACAATGGTGTACAGGTATAGATAAAGGTGGTATTAGTTTATATTCCAGCTTTGACAAGGTACCTTTTTCCAGGTATTCCAGCTTCTACAAGGAGTTTTCTAGATCTGTCTGTGTCCATGACAGGGGGACACAGCAGGTCCCCAGGCCCACCAGCCTGAAAAGGGGAAGGATGTGGGGAAGGGGAGAGGATTGTCAATGGTTTACAAGCCAGTTCAGCCCAGTTCTGTGACTAATGAGGCAGGGTACCTATGGACCCACACCCCGGGAACTGGGGAAGGGAGGGGAGATGGGTCCAAAAACAGAACAGCGGCAACAATCTGAGGAGGAAAGGTCATTTACTAAATATGATATCAAAATGCAAGATAACACAATATAATAGAATATACAATTGGAATTGAGGCTAATAAATCAAATAAAATGAGAGAGAGTGTCCAAAACCAAAGACCTTCCTCTGAATTGAAGGCAAAATGTCTGGGGAGCACACCCACACGCTGCTGCACAGTGAGAGAGTCCCATGACTTGCCAAGACCTTTATCTTCCTCCCTGAACACAAAGTCCTCTGGGCTATGTAGTTTTTCTCTTCTGAGAGCCAGGTATTCAGAAAATCGGCAGTCCATGGAAGTGGGGCATTGACTCTTTAACTCCCAGTGCTGTACATGATGTCATGATGTGGGATAATGATAACAAAAATCATAAAACCATGATAAGCTTATATAATGATTCAATGCAGTCACTTCCCTGCAGAAAAGAGCTGCCTTGAGAGTAAGCCATAGAAAAGCACACTGGAAGATCACAAAAAAAAAAAAAAAAAAAAAGGATGAAACTCCAAACAAGGAAAGTAACTCCAGAAGTTACACAAACTCTGTCGTCCACAGAGGGGAAAAAAAAAAAAAAGAATGATGGAAACTATTAGAAAAAAAAAAACATTTAATAATCAATCAAACTAACAGTAAAACAGGAAAAGTATTTCCTGTTCTGATGGCTACTTTTCATAGTAAAATAATTTTGTCACCCAGAAACAATAATCCCTTCAAGGAAGTCTTATTTCAGGCCCTAACTTGCACAACAGTTCAAATTCTAGAGTTTGTGTGGATACAAAGCTCTGCCCTTAATAAATCTGGTTTTAAATTTACTTCACACATACACAGAAATATCATCAAGCTTTTACAGAGGAAAAAAATACAGAAATAGCACTATAAAACCAGTTTAGCTGAAATGAACATCAAATGTCAGTGACTGCATTTCTTTGTGCAATATTTTCAAAAAAATATAAAGTGCCATCCCATCATCACAGAGCAATGTTTGATATTCACATTTAGAATATCATTATACATTCACTCATGTAGAATCAACATAAAAAGCAACATGTTATGCACTTAGAGTTGGCAGTTTTGAATCTCCACATGCCTTTCCTCAGGTCATTAGTCTTTTACCACTGGTTCAAAAATTGCTATATAATCAGAAATACATGAGCATGTATATAGTTCTCTGAAAGGAATATATTTTCATTATACACCAAATATTAATAAATATCTATCATTGAGGGGGGGGGGAAAGCTGCTTAGTAGAAGGACGTTGCAGACTAATCAAGGTGTCCTTGGCAGACTTGCAGTGCTATTTTGTGTAATGAGGACCATGACAAAGTTTGTGTTCCAAAACATTTTATGTCATTTTAACCTTGCCACAGGCAGCAAGGTTGGTGTTAATCACTCCAGTCAAAACCATTAACTTTGAAAAGCTAAGAGCTAAAAAGTTACATTACTGAACTCAACAAAATACCAGATGTTAATACATAGGCTCTTTAACAGAATTCATTACTCAGACCACACATCATAGATTTCAGAGAAGCAGTAGCTTTTCAGGACACTGCTCTCTGTATATTACAGATCCGATTCAACTCTGAAGCATCCTATCTGAAACAGACTAGTTGACCACAGGAAAACTTCAATTGCTCCCCCCCCAAAAAAATAAATTAACAATATAGAGTGTTGCAGGACACCAGATGAAGGAGGGAAAATAATCTTTCCATTATTTATTGTTCAACAGTTTCTTCCCTGTATCAATAGTTTCAAAACCTTTTAAATTACATATTCCTATTAATAAAAAAAAAAAAATAGCATGCACATTATTATACTTCTTCAAAAATTATACACATCTAGAACTGTACTAATATATTATGCGCATTACAAAATAAACAAACAAAAAAAAAAACAAAAAAGGATAAGATAAAGATGAAACAAACAATATTTGATTTTTTATTTCATGCCCCCCCCCCCCCCCCAGAAAAAAAAAAAAAAAAAAAACTTACCACTTTTTGCTCTCCAGTTTTTATTTCTTTCTATGGAGAATTAAATGATCAAATGTACTTCACTATATCCGAAATTCTGGTTTAATTCCTTGTGACACAGTGATTCAGAGGTCTGATTCAAATTTCAGTTAACTTCAATATTGAATATTTCGATTTCTTTTTTTTTGGGGGGGGGAGGGGGTGGGAGGAGGGATTCTTATCACTTTTGGTTAAGTCATTACTGTTTTCTTATCAGTGTGGCTGACTTGAACTGGGAGCAGGAGAACTTTCTGCCATTTTCTTGGTGTTTGCTTGTGCAAACAACATTGTTAATATTATCTTCAAACAAGTTTCTTCTTGCCATTCTACTAGGGTTCTTTTCATTAAAACTAGATAATGTAATATGCAGAAAGTGAATAAATAAGTGAAAATGCCACTGCCAACCACCGCATACTGTGGATTACCCACTCTTCCCTCAGGATACCTCATGTACCATACCTGACATATCTGATATACAGATGAAGTGAGGGTGCCAGTTCCAAGTCATATAGTAAATATTAGAAAAGCTTGATTTCTTTCTTTTAGATAAATAGATAAAGATAAATAGAAGTTCTAAGATTTTCCTCCTGCACCACAATGGATGATCTTGCAGACTCCCACAGCATGTGAGCAACCCACTTTGAGGACTGCTGTTCTCATTCACAAAGCCATATTTTATTTATTATCCAGGGAATTACAACATATTACCTAATATACTCACCTCATGCTTGGTGGGGATTTTAGCTGCATCTAGCTCCTCCACAGCAGTTGTCATGAGCTTCAAAACATCTCAGCATGGAAGCAGCACTAGTCAATCCTATTTCGGCCATAGTGATTTAATGTGCAAGGAGGCAAAATTAATTGAACTAAGTTACCACTGATGCCATTAGAAGGATCATAAACAAACAGCATACAGTTCTGAGCTGGAGACTGCTGGGGACCAATGCTCCATTTAATTATCAGCTTCAGTAGGCAAAGACACCCATAAAAAAAATATCCAAGGCAAGATGTTTAAGGGATTAACATTAAGTATGGCAATAGTTTTTATAATTAAAAATAAACAAAAGACATTCAAGATGGATCTGTTTTCTCTAAAAACTAAACTGAATCTGACTCTCAGATAGTAAAAAACACCTGTGAAAGAGTGGCAGATATCAATAGAACGTCAGAGTCATTTTTTCTCCGAGCCCTTTTTTCCCCTCTTTAACAATTTCTCCCATATTCCTCAGGCCAGACAGTCCATGCAACGTTCTTCCAAATATGACTGCAATACAGACTATTGCTAGACCAATCAGATAGGCCCAGGTGGCAGGTAGGGTGTCACACTGAAAGCCTGTACTGCATTAAGAGCAGGCATTTAAATTACTCGTGTCTATCAGAATTCTCCCTCAATTTCTTGAAGTGTTTGTTCCCTCTGCTTTAATATATCTAAATCACTAAATAATCCCATACTTTTCTGTAGCACTAAATATTCCTAACTTCTTTCTAGACAACCCATTAAAACCCATTCCTTGTCATATTCTACCTTAGCATATACTCCAGCTGAATGTTTATTTAGGAATCAGTCCATCAGTTCTCTTTGTTCTGGAAGCTCTTGTAGATCTGGAACAGGGACTGTCACTCAGGGTGCCCTCCCTGTGATGTGTTAAGTAGTAAAGGAAACAGCAGCCAACATCATTTTAAGTAAAAAGACATTTGAAGAATAAATGTCCTATGAATACACAAATGATTTTGTGGGATTGGAAAGAAAAAAGTTTCACAACTGGTTTGTTTCAACCAATATCACTATCTTAAACGGAATTTAAACATCTTGATTTATGAATCAGAAATATACATTTGGTCTTAGAATAATGTGCAAATAGTAAAACCTGCCTGTCCATGCAGAGCATTGCCAAAATCAGCCAATGGTAGCAGAGGCCAGTACAGTTTTATACAAACTCAACAGCAACCTACAGTCCACAATTTACAAGATGGGGTCTTTGGTGGTCTCAAGAAATGAGCTGAGCTTGCAAAAAAAAAAAAAAAAAAAAAAAAAAAGATATTGCCAGATAAACTTTATGACCTTTCTACAAACATCGTAGAAGATTCTGACATCCTGTATTCTTTAGACAAAATTTAATGAGCCATAAGTAAAATAATCTTAGTTCTACTAATAAAAATAGTAGTAAAAATAGTTCTACTTTGTAAAATTCACTAGCTTAGAAACCCTTCCTTTCCACTCCACAGTTGAGAAATTTGGCAATTCACCTCTAGCACATATATATATAAAGCACCAAGCCTGCAGTAGAAGCAGAGGAGAGATGAAGGGCTTCAGGAGGGAGGAAGAATTTTTTGTCGATTTGCTCCTAAAAGATACATGATTACTATACCATCTCAAAATAACAACTACTTGCTCAACTACTTCATACCTTGTCTTTGATGCATGTAACTACTCTCACTATGTAACAACTTGAAAGAATGCAGAACTATTTTGCAGAGGTTTTGTCAGATGTAGACTACAAAAGGCCGGAAGATAACCTCATCTCAAGCAAATGAGATGGTAACTAGAGGCATAATCAAATGTGCAGTTTCTAAAGACCGCATAACAATAAATATATGCACAAGAAATCTTACTGTATAGAAAGTAATGGTGTGCTGCACCACACAGGCCAGCAGTTCCACAGAATAATGAAAATAAGATCTCAGAATGATACTGCTTATATCTTCAAAACATCATCAACCATAATACATGCTATCAGCAGAAGAAAAGTATTCAGTTCTTCATACAGCCTCCAAGCTCAAGAAGCGAGGATCGTGCTTGCTAGCTCACTAAATAAAACTTCATCTGGATGGGATCCAAAGTCCTCTCATGGCAGACAATGACTTCATAAATTTGACAATCAACCCTTTGAATATCATTAACTGAAAAAAAGTATTGACAAAAGCTTCTGATAGTGGCATTCATGCTCCACAGAGGCTATGTCATCAAGATCACTTACAAAATTGATGTTCAGTATTTTGCTCATTAGTATCTCTCAAGGCCTTCTCAGATGCTTTCTTAAGCAACACTGCAGAATTCCTGTCCCTTGTATAGCTGAGTTCTTAAACATTGTTCTTTACAGGCAACCTGCAAGAAAATATACTGCTGCAGTGCATGAGTAAGTGGCACAATTTTCCTAAATTGTTTCAAATTATCCCATGTGCTCAATCCATCTTACCTGTGCATAACAATAAAGTAAATCCATTGATGATCTGGTATTTGTATGTGTGTCATTACTAGTAATTGTTTTTTCTTCCAACTTACGCATGCCAGGAAGTTTCAATTTGCTAGAAGAGTCCTATTTATCTCTTGAATAAGTAGCCTACTTTGCAAGAGGACTACTTCAGGTACAAATGAATATCAACCATGGTACTAAACATATAATTATATATAGTTTCATAATTACTGAGTATGAGAAAAGAGTAGTATTAATTTGTTTGATGTCATCTACACAACTTGTATACCACCACTCTTTCAATAGTAATATAAAATGCTAGTAATGGCATACATTTCAGTTTGCTGGGTTCAGCTAATTAAGATGTATGTATCACAGAAAGAAACAAAACTCAATTTTCTAGGTTTCTCTTAAGGAAAAGCAGGAAAGAGAACTTCCAGAAAGGAGGAAGCTTTTTAAAAAAAGTAATTAGCTATCACTTTCTTCATCAAGATAAAAGTAACTTTCAACCAGGAAGACAGTCCCTCTTCTGATATTTATTTCCATCAATCTCTGTAACCTACATTTCCTGAGAAGTCACTCTACCAAACACTATTAAGTCAAAATAGTGCTGTGAGAGGTATCCAGTGCATGGTTGCCCAAGCAAATGCACTCCCTCACTTCAGCAACCTTCCGTGCATGAGTTCATTTAAGCACCTTGTCTTTTTGGTGGCCAACAGCTGCACGGCCTCAACTTCAGTACTTCTTTACACATAAAGGCCAGTTCAAAAAGGTCTTTGCCAGAGCACTTCTGTTTTCTACTTTCATTTAATAAGTCATCACCATTACGAAGTAGCAATTAACCTAATGGCCATGAATGATGCAAAATGAGAAAACGCAATGAATGATACACATGCTAAAGAAAAAGTTTCTGCTTCAGTCTTGCGTTCTTCAAGAAGTGGCATTAAGAAGTTCTGGGAATGGCAAATAGATGTCAGAAGAACTACAGACACGAAGAGATCTCTTGCCATTAAATTCAAGCAACGTGCTGATATAATTTAATCCAAGGCATTTAGCTAGATTCTTCAGAGTGCAATTTGACACAACAGTTATGACAAAGAGAACAGCAAAACAGTCCTACAGAGTTTCAAAAATCTATTCACCAATAACTTTCTTCAGACACTTAAAGTAAGCCTGTAACATCACTTGCAATGCATTAGTCATATTCAGACTCATTAATTTGAACCTATCTCACATGAATATCTCATCTATCTTTGGATTTTTAGAGACAATCCATCAGAAACTTAAACGAACAAAAATGCCATCATCCAAATTCTTTTATCTCGGTGGGTATATGCAAGAGCACCAGATAAGCTAAGCATGGACAACTGATGAGGATTCATATAAAATAACTTCATTACAGTCTTGCAGCATGTAAATTTATATGTTTTTAATTATTTAGTAATGCATGTGATTCTGTTTAAATCAACTTCTAAATTCAACATACTTACCATTCTTTGTCATTCCTCTATGCTGAACTCAACTGTTCAGGAGTATATAAATGCAGTAGGACTCAATATTAACTAGCATCAGACATATTTGCTCTTCAAGACAAATTTTCACTTAAGTTACACTTAAGTTACAATCTTTGCCTTAATTTTCAGATCATTCCTCTTGGTCTCTCCAGAGGTTCTGTTTTCTTCCTGAAATATCTGGAAACCTTGAAACAGAGTACCAAGGATGAGCCTGATTCTCAGGGAAGACTGAACTCTTCCTTTGTGCAGCAGGAGCTGTGAATCATACAGCTACTCTGGCAACAGACTCAGAATTGCTCTGTATCAGCTGATGTCTGTGCTTGCTTAAGCACTCCTCTGCTGTTTCGGTGCAAAACAAAGCAAGTGAGCCTCAGTACAGAGTGGGAGGAGATAGCTATGTATAGTGACTCATTCAAAACACACAGAAAATTTCAGTAAAATTCTAGAACAAATGAGAAGCCAGTTTTATTAGGAAAAAGTTCTTTACTGAAAGGGCTGTTAAGCACTGGAATAGTCTCCCCAGGGAGGTGGCTGAGTCACCATCCCTGAATGTGGTTTAAAAACCGTTTGGATGCAGTGCTCAGGGACATGATTCATCAGAGGATTGTTAGGGTAGTATGGTTAGGTTGAGGTTGGACACAATGATCTTTAAGGTCTTTTCCAACCTGAGCAATTCTATGATTTTACAGACATCTAATTCAATAAAAGAAAGTCTGAAACTTTACCACAGAAAATCTGTTTTCCTCTACACATTCCAAGTAATTAGAAAGTAGCATCTACTCTCCTATAGAAATTGAAATACTCTGTATGATTCATGATTATAGGATAGTCAATCAGCCTTACAGATTCTGGCCTATGTTATTTAAACAAAGCAATCTCTCAAACATTAAACGCTCATTTTTTCTTCTTCCAGATGAATGCTGCAGCAGTTAGTCTACCAGATGAGCCTTACTATCAATGTTTTGAGGAGTCATGCACCCCAAGCCAGTATGGTCCTTCTTTCACCTTTTCAACTAGCTAGCCCACTCCACAGAGCAGGTAGAATACTACTCAGTCCAAACAAACAGGGATTATAACAAAGTATCCTACCACCCTACTCCTACACGCTGTGGTCTAGTGGGCTTAATCAGCATGATTACTGATTCTGGTGTCAGATCCCCTGGGAAGGCCTTGTGATTTGCTACCACATAGTCTCCCAGCCTCAGATTTTTTACTTAAATGAGGAAAAAAAAGGGAATCCTTATTGCACTTACAGTATCTTCTGAATGTTTTGTAGTGAACAGAATATTAGGGAAATAACATTAGTATGAAAAGAAGAACTAAAAAAAAATATATCTATCCTATTTCTTTTCCTCTCAAAATGCCACTGTGCTTATACTACAGAAATCACTTCTAAGACTTCTTCACTGTAACCAACAACTACCAACTCCAACAGAGTACAGCCTTCCCAGACTGTTCTTGCTTTAGAGGAATACCAACACAGAGCTCCAGTAAAATGGTTTCTGCATCAAGCCAGCTGATAGGATGTTAAAAAGAGAGATTAAAATAAAGACAATCCGAGTGATATCATTTTCTTAACGAGCATTTAAAAATATAATCAAGTACGTGAGTATGCTTACGTTTCCAGACATAGTAGTTTGGAAATTGTAAGAGTAAGAGATTGTCTGTTCCAAAACCATATTTTTTTGCTTTCATTTACTTATGTCCTTCTCATGAAAATGTGTTAAAAACATCAACCTTCTTTCTTCTCCAAGTTATGCTCCCAGACAGCCCATCCAGACTTCAGAGTAAATTCATTTAAATCTCTACCCACAGTAACCTTTAATTTTAGCCAGTTAAGCACAAAACACCATATTTGCTCTTCTGCAGCCACAGAATACACAGTAGCACTGTATATACACTCTTGCTTTTAAGTAATCCAACCCTACATGAGCAAACACCAAAACTCAGACTTCCTGTTCTTAAATAGGTGGGATCTCTTGAAGCACAAGCAGATTGCATACATACATACCTGCAACTGCAAACACCATGTAGGTACAGCTGCTTGTACATTTAGCTACATTTTGTCCTTTTACAAATCTATCTTTCAGTCTCTGCAGGAGAATTACACTGGGTAGAGATTGCATCTTCTCACTGTGTGTACCCATTTTTCGAAGAACATTCAGCATCATCTTTTCTAAATTAACTCACTGAAGTTCTTCCTACTTCTGTATGCACCTCAAAGTCAGTACAACTACAGGTGAGGACAGTACAGCTTGTTTATTTAAATGTATAAATTCTGACACATCACTGCACTGCCTCAATTTCAGTTGGTGAGCCAAATTACTTTCTCCATAAAATCTAGTCCTACTGAAGACAATTAAGCGCATCTGTGCAGCTTCATAGTAAAAAAACAACAACAACAAAAACCAAGGTTATTCCACCCTGTTACACTTACACACACATAAAGTCAACAACTGAAGTCCATGATATGTCTCTTACAGATATAAACCAATCAGATTTTTTTAAAGCTTTATTCTATGCTCTATTTCAAACAAATTATACTAAAAGAAGTTATTCTGTCCCTTTTGTGCTGGCATCGGACATAACACAAGTCATAGGAGCTGTAAACACCCGCCTGGATGCAAAACTAAGACCATAAACCATTATAATGTTTTAACAACACTCCAATAGCATTCCTTCCAGCAGGAATTTTCACCTGCTCAGCACCCACAACAGGTACTCAAAGCATCAGAAGTCCCATTTCAAGAACACAGTGTGCCTCTGATTTTCTTTTATCTCTGTCTATCACCAACCAAGGGCTATAGGCAGCTGATTTCTAGAAATATAAGAGAGTGTAGTATACAGAATAAATAAGCATGGATGACACTACACATATCACAGATGAGGCTTGCATTTGTATAATTAGGGCTGCATATCTGCATATGTGGAAGACGTGGGATAATGAAATGATTTTGCCAGTGGAAATTTCTGATGTTGGCAACAGTACAGAAATTAGTGCTTCAGTTTGACCTCTGGGTTCCAAATGGAGTTCTCTGAATGAACAATTTACATATTCTTTCTCTTCCTACTTTTAAACTGAGTACATTGTCTAAAATCACACACAAAAAGGAATCCTGAATTATTATTTCTATTTGCATTGTAAAACTCCAAGGCAAACCCCTCTGCATAAACTACAGTAGTGCAGATTTCCTGAATTTCAGGCTATCACTCCATTCATTAGTTAATATTTTCTCTAAAAAAATATTGCTACAACAGCTTATATTTACTCAAAACTACTTCCCTAAACGCAGAAGACAGAAACAAAGATGTACACAAAATATTTATAGTAAAAGGTGCAGTGAAGGGAGGGAGGAAAAGGAGGCCATGAAGCATGTGCATTTTCAGGGGCTTTCTAACAAGACTTGTTGATATTATTATCAGTTGAAAAGGTTAAAAAAAAAGTGTTATAACATTATAAAACTTTTGCTGGAAGTGAAGAAAACAACATGATGGCCTTGAAAGAAAACCCACATTTTCAAGGGTTTATTGTAACAAAATAGCGAGTGGAAAACAACCACATTGTGTTGCTCTATTAATAGCTCAAATTACACAGTAATGACTAGACTCAGTAATTCGATAGTTGTACTGTGAGGGGTGTAATAAATTGTTTACAAAGGAGATGAAAATGAAGGGATTATGAAGGATACAAGATATCTTAATATGTCTGAGGGGAGTGCTTCCTGACAGATATATGGCTACCATTATTGGTTTAATTACCTCTGGTAATAGTTGGGTGAAAGAATAAACTTCCTGAGGAAAGAGTGGTTTACAACTCTCTAAAATGCTCCCCAGGAGCTGAACTAAAATCTCCCCGTGATAATGGTCTTGTCCATACATAGCATGTTATTAAGAACTGTGCCTATTTTTTGCTCATTGTTCTCCAACCAGATGTCTTCTCTCAAAGAGAGCATCCCAAGGAAAAGCTGGTGAAATAAGGATATCAACAAGCTAGCCGTTGTTAACCTGTTATAGACAAGTACAGACTGAGGCTACCAGCAACACTGCCAACCTACATCAGTCTCTGTGATGTATTCCTCAGTGCTTTTCTCCTTCCCATTGCTCTCCATACCCTCTACTTCTAAGTAAACTTAATTTCAAGCATCTGCATCAAAGAACACGGATGTCATAAGACTAGGGATATAAGCAGGTTACTCAAAGTAGCTAAGCTGTTTTGCAGTACTGATTGATGCCAGCAATTCTATATGCTGCATTAAAACTGGAAATGTCTGAGGAAGGAAACCTCTAGTAAACCAGAGTAGGTGGAACACAGTCTTCAGCTGTACTTCATATGGTCTACAAACAAGAGGTCAAAGTTTCGAGGCAACCTTCACACCAGAATCTCCACCCACCTGAAAGACATTCTTGGAAAATTACACAGTGGTATGCTATTAGCATGTCACCTAACTGCTTTGACTTTTCTTCTATTATGCTACTGGAAATCATCATTAAGTTACACTGCTGTAAGACTGAAGCTATAATTGCCAGCATGAAAACTGACAGAATGTATTATTTTGCTCTGTTGTATTTAGTTTGCCAGGAAAATTAATGCAAAAAAAGAGTATCCTATGTGCTGTGCCAAGACTCTTCTTGGTTAGACAAAGTGCTCTTCTCTTCTGCCTTAGTTCATTTCCCAGTACAGGGAAAATGAGGACTTTACCTCTCTGCATTCCAGCTGGCAGGGCTACCCAGATGCTCTATCTTAAAGATCAAAAAGTGTGACCAATCCTGCTTAGAGAGCCTGGCTAGCCATAAGTATTCACAGAAGCCTCATTTCTCATAAACTGCATCATTTTGTACATCTAATTTAAGAATCCCTGGAAGACTTTTTTTTTTTTTTTTTCAAGAAAGCCAATTGGTTCTAAGCCCTCTCTCTCCTACAATATAGAATTATACAATCTTTTGAGTTGGAAGGGACCTTTAAAGGTCATCTAGTCCAATTCCCCTGCAGTGAACAGGGACACCTACAGCTAGATCAGGTAGCTCAGAGCCTGGCAAAACATGAGCTTGAATGTCTCCAGGGATGGGTATTTACCATATCTCTGGGCAATCTGTTTCCTCTTGAGTTTTACTAAAAAACTTCTTCCTTACATCCAATATAAATCTCTCCTCTTTTAGTATGAAAACATTTGCCCTCGTCCTGTCACAGCAGACCTCACTAAAGAATCTGTCCCCTTCCTTCTTACAGGCCCCCTTTAGATACTGAAAGGCTGCTATCAGGTCTACCTGGAGCCTTCTCCAGGATAAACAGCCCAGCCTTGACCCAGGTGCAAGAATATCATTGATATCATAGAATCATAGAATGGCCTGGATTGAAAAGGACCTCAAAGATCACATAGTTTCAACCTCCCTGCCTTGGGCAGGATCACCAACCACTAGACCAGGATGCCCAGAACCACAACCAGCTTTGCCTTGAATGCCTACAGGGATGGAGCATCCACCACCTCTCTGACAATTTGTTCCAGTGCATCACCACGCTCTGAGTGCAAAAGATCTTGCATTTGGATTTGTTGAACCTCATGAGGTTCACCTGGTCCCACTGCTCAAGCCTGTCTAAGTTCCTCTGAGTGGCACCCCATCCCTCTGATGTATCACCCACACCCCACAGCTTGGTGTCATCAGCAAACTTGCTGAGGGTGCACGTGACTACTGTCAATGTCATTGATGAAGATATGAAAGAGTATTGGCCCCAGCACTGACCCCTCAGGTACACCACTTGTCACTATCTCCATCTGGACATGGAGACATTGTACACAGTCAGTCTCATAACCAACTCATCTATCAAACAGTTCACCCGTCAAATCCATATATTTCCAGTCTGAGAAGAGAGATGTTATGGGGGACCATGTCAAAGGCTTCACTAAATTCCAGATAAATGACATCACTGGTTCTTGCCTTATCCACTGGTGCAGTTATACAGCCTACCCTTGGTAAATCCTCCCTCTCTTCCGCATGACTTAACATAGCTCACAGGAAGATCTGCTCCATGATTTTCCCTGGCACTGAGATGAGGCTGATGGGACACAGTTCCCTAGGTCATACTTTCTACCTTTCTCAAAAATGGAAGATATATTGCCTTTTTTCCAGTCACCAGGGACTTCATCTGACTGCCATGAGTCTTTAAATATAATTGAAAGCATCTTGGTGACTATGTCAGCCAATTCTCTCAGGACTCTGAGATGCAGCTCATTGGGACCCACAGACTTATGGATGTTCAGGTTCCTCAGGTGGTTGCAAACTTGGTCTTCACTTACAGCAGGAAAGGCATTGCTCCCCTAGATCTTCCTTTAGGCTTTTTGGAATGAAGTAGTGACTGCATTCCTGAGAGAAAAGCTAAGTTACTGTACCAGGAAAGTAAAACACGCATAAATGCACACAGTGAAAAGGAAAGGAGGAAGGTTAAATTCTGTCTAAAGGAATTTGCATTAAAAGATCAGAGGCCAAATGCATCATTTATGTCACTACTTCCTTAAATAACTCTATCAGTTGTTGGAATCTCTATCATATAACTTTAAAATAGCTCTCTACTACTTTTCCTCATGCCATTCCCTCAAATACGTCCTTTTGTGAACACGTATCTGCATGTGAGGGAAGAAACTATTGAATTACACTTTAAGGTCCTCACCATACTGACAGGTTAGGAGCAAGCTAACATCTAACCACCTTGACATGCTAAACTATTAAAATCATGCCTGCAGACAAATTTTTCCATATTTCCTATGCTCAAAGTGCAAAATCCCTTTTGAATGAATATTGAAATAGGCTTACTGTGAAAGTGGCATAAGTTCCAACTGCCACTAATGGAAGTGACAGTTTCAGTGTTCATCAGACAAATTCACAGGTTCCAAATACATAATTAAGAATAGATAGCTGCAGAGGCAAAAATGACTTAAAAAGCGGCAGATTGATTACCATTATCTACTTCACTGCAAGTGAAATAAGAACAGCATTGGATTGTATCTAGCAATTCTTCCTCTGTAAAATGATAGCTTTTATTGCCCTGTCTATAGTGCACTTTTCTGCACTAGGCTGACAAGTCTTTTTCTCTGTAGCTCAGGTTGAAAACCCCATTATTTCTCATCTTCATACCAAAACAATGCTGCAGTATCTCAGACAATACTGCATGCAAGCTACTATCTATTAGAGTCAGAAAGTCTTCTGCATTTCTCTTTTAAATTGCTTGTGAGACAGGAGGTGATTTCAGATGGCATCTACAACTCTCAAGCAATGGAGTCTTCCATGAGAATATCATCCTGTAGCATCTGAGATAGGGCAGGTAGAAAATATTTTAATGCCTGGGACTGGATTCTCACTGAGAATAATGATACACCGTGACTTTGGAGATAGCAAGACTATATATATATATATATGTATAATATATATATACACACAAACAAATATATATACACACACCTTTAATACACCAAAATAAAATAAAATTCCATTTTCTTGTTTTTCCTGCAACCTCTTGATCTGATTGGCAGAGCCTGCTGCTTTAATCTTTCAGAGCTCTAACATACCCCATCAACCCTCTTGCTCCTTCCTGTTCCCCAATGCTTTCTCTGTCCTGACTTCCCTTTTTAGCCTAGACTCTGTCTTAAACCTTCTATATAGTGGTACAGAAATTATGCAAAATTTAATTTTAATGGATAGCCTTTGACAAATTCACCAGTCATCTTAGAGTTAGCAAGTTTTATTCACTAAAAGAAGTGAATATCCTCTTTATTTTTCCTTCTTATTCCTCTTTTACTATTCATCCTCTGAAGATCACCTTTAACATGAACTATCAACTTGACAAATGCTCTTAAAATTCCCCATGCTTAGGGATTTCACCGCTCTTACAGAAAGTGAGAACTTTCCATCAGAAAAGCTTCAGTGTATATATCTATAGAGAGATTGTATACATATAGATAGATATAAGACTTTAAGATGAGAGAAATAGAATGCTGCTTTCTAATCAGTAGTCTTTATTACAAAAGACCCATCTGCAAGGGTCCATAGAATCACCACTGCAGCTCAGCAGAAAACAGAGTTCAAAAGAACATTTTTTACGTCAGCTATCCACTTAAGCAGTCAGCTGTGAAACCATTGCAGTAGCAGGCTAGCTTCTGTGGATTGCATTCCCAGTGATTCCTTCTTTTTAATTGTGTAGCTTTAATCACTTCAGCTCAGCCCCGGTAGTTAATCAGAAGAATCCTATACCAAATGAAAACCTCCTAAGTACAACTCACGAGGCAATGACTCAGCACCATCTGTGGCAGAAACCTGCCAGTGAGAGCACACCCCGGCAAAAATTACTGACAGGAGGGGTGTTCAGGAAGATGTAAGGCGAGGCCTAACAGCAGAAAGGCCACTACGGTGCAGATGCAGGGCACTGCTGTGGCTATTTTTACTGTATATGTGTGGAATGGGATCTTCAGTACTGGAAATGTCATCTGTAACACAGCTTAAAGTCTCTTTGACACAATTCATAGGCTTTGGTCTGCAATTCATACGAGAAGTTGCATTATTTTCTAAAGAACTATGCAAATGAAGTGAGCTATTAATACTGAGAAGTTAATTAATCCAAGTGCTGCCTATATTGTGGAGTCCTTCTATTCAGTGTTCAAGATTTAAATTCCAAAACGCAGAAGGATAAGGAATGTACAGGAACAGTTTAAATTCACATTTTCAATCCTTGCTCTCAGTCAGCTACATGTGACATTTCCTCCTGTGCTCAAGGACCTGGTCCCCAATTTCATTATGCCTTGATTCTTCAAAAAACTGAAATTCTTCCTAAAAATGATGCCAGGATTAAAGAAGTAAACCATTCCAACTGCATAAAAAATTTGATCCAGCCCTAAAATTCATTCCCTCTCCAATTCTTGGAGACTCTCTGTAGGACAGCACAAATTTGCCATTTCGCAAAGCAGACTTGGGCTAGGGTTCAGATCACAGCAAGTTCAGTTCTAGGCAATCTACTCACCTGAAAACAGAATGGGGGAGATGCTAGCACATATCAGTTGTATATTCACTTGGAGATTTATTCAATGTAAATAAACAAGGTTAAAAATATGCTATAGTTGATGCCCGTGAATCACTGAACTATGTCCAATTTAATAAAACTTCCTCTCAAAAAGAACTCAGTGAACTGTATAGCTTGTATGTTGGCATAAATATTCATGATTTTTTAAGAAAGCTAACAGGATCAATAAGAGCACAACCTAAAAGGCTACATCACTCTTAGTAAGGGTCCAATTCTGTTGCAAGTCATGTCAAAAAAGAGTTTATCATTGCCTTTCAAAGAGTCAAGACAGGAGACAAATTACACAGAACTAGCCTGCAATCTGCAGTGTAGTCTGAAAGCAGCACTCGTGTCTTCAGAATTGCTTACAGTGCATCAGATCTAGTGAGATAAAGTATGTAGGTTGCTCCTAAAGTAATGCCTCCTATTTCTTTCCATGGAAACTACAAGAGATAAAAACAGTAACACTATGTAAAAGAGTGAATTCACAGCTACAAAACACTGTGTTTCAACATAGTCGCAGCTGTTTGCTATGCATTTTCACCAACAATGAACAAGAGCTTGCATGCCACACTCATGAAATACTGCACCAGTGGAAGTGACCTACTGTCACTGCTGCTGGAATACACCGCCCACTGACTCACTGTGCTCATATCCACTCTTTGGTCTCCATAAACATTCAGCAAGCATCAATGAGTGTCAACACAGAGTTTTTTCCACAGGGAGAAATTTAATGACACATCTTTGCTCCATGCACACTTTCACATCAGACACCATTTTGTCAGACTGCGCCTCTGCTGCCATCTGTCACATGGCAACAAAATGTAATGGAATGTTGGTGGGAAAGTTCAACCTCTACTGCCATACCACCGATATCCACCTCTGATATTGTGGGCTGACATAATAAAATAGGAGGCATTGCTTTCAGAGCAGTCCTTGTATCTTGCAGTCTCAAAACTGTAATAAAGATAATATTACAGAACTGCAAGGAAAAAAAAACAGAAGTATAGATTGCTCCTAAATGTTTATTTTAATCTGGGAGAAAAAAAAAAAAAAAAACTAATCTAACGTTCCCACAGTAATATTGCTGTTGGGTAACTGCTCCCTTCTCACTTAATTGGGTCCTTTAGGTTAAGTCACTGTAGACAGAGTTCTCTATCTGATGATTTAACTTTCTGTGAGGATATTCTGAACCTTACTCTGAAGCACTGCTGATAAAGGGCTCCTATACTTTTCTTTTTATCTGATCCTCTTTTCTTCCAGATTACAAGAGCTTTCTCTGGACCCTTGAGGAGGCTCCTTCTGCTGCAGCACCTGAAGAGGTCCCATTGGGCCACCATCCCTTTATCACTGAGTAAGTCAACGTTTGCTGCAGGCAACACAGTGTCAGTATCCAAGGTCTCCTAGATAACACCCCAGAGCAAGACCATAGAATCCCCAGGGGTTCCATTTCAAATCTCCTCAGTCTCAATGGTCATACCACACTGACCTGCAGGGCACCCACAAGAGGCCAGAGGAGGTGCAAAGCAGGGTAGGAATATCAAACAAAATGTGACACCTGAGCCAGAAGCAGGTTGTGGCAGAAGGAAGCTATGGTGTGTGAACACCTGTTGCCTCAGCAAAGGGATTGAGGGAGATGGGGCACTGTGAGGGCTGGAGGCCAGGAAAGAGGTGCTGTGCTGAAGTTGAGCCTGAGATCTGAATGGCAAGAAGAAAGAGCTCTTTTTCAGATAGCAGTGGGCAACTGGCTGCTAACAGGTCTAGCAAGTGCTTAGCCGTAAAGCAAACCCCCAGGGTGGAGGTGAGCGGCCAGTGGTGTTTTCCTGGCCCTGCTGCTGCTGCAGCCATCAGACTAGGAGAGGGGAGGAGAGTTGCCCAGGGGAGAGCATGAGAACCTCATCTGGAGAAACAGAGATTGGAAGCAACAGGCTTAAAAATAAAAATAAAATCAAGTAAGCTACCTGCTACAGTGCTTGATCAGACCTATGGAAGACTGCTTCCCAGGGTGTGATCCTGGGTCCTTTGTTAAAGTGAGATTACAGAAATGCTGGGCAAGTACAGCTGTTGTTGTACAGAAATGTTGGTGCAGTGATAAGACTGGGAAACCAATACTGCTGGGATACAGGTGATGGCTTTAAGAGGGCTTAGATCTGTATAGTATAGGAGCTGTACACCTTGGAAACACTGCATGATAGAATATAGAATGTACTTTGGGAGTAGCGATGGCCTGATCCTGTAAAGGAAACACCCCTTCACAGTGTCTAAGTGTGGAATTTGTAGTGCATGCGTAATAAATCTGATGTAGTGTTCTCAGATGCAAGTTTTTCAGGAAGGTCAGAAGTCTGTAATGGGAGTTCAGGCTATTACGAGGTCCAGCCTGTAGAAATAAGAGGTTGAGTTTACAATGGATGTGTGTTCAAACCCATGTTACCTTCCTGCTTCTGCATTTTTTTAATTAAGTAGCAAAGAGCATTGGAGTAGAAAAAGAGTAAGAAGCACAGGAGCAGCTGAAAGAAGTTATTATCCACTGAGCTCAGCATCCATTATCACCTGTTGCCTCACAGATGTGGTCAAGAGGGAACTGAGCATATATCAGGGTGAAAAGAAGGGGGAATTGATATTAAAGAGGTAAGAGGACAGGTGCTGGACTGAAGCTGAGACTTGAGAAGAGTGTTCTTCTGAACATTAGAGTCGTTTATCATCTTTTGTATACATTCAAATTAGTAACATCAGGTTTGCTAATGGACATTTAGTGAAATCCTGAGGTCAGAATTGTTTGCCCTACTACTTTTTGTTTTTCTTTCAAGTCTTTAGATTGAAACGCTAAGTTCTAAAATGGTATAGCACTATAATGTGATGGAAATAACAGCAGTAGTCACAGAGCAGCAAAGTCCTAGGCTGGAAGTGAGAATAAACAGCCATGGACACAGAAACACAGGGGGAAAAAAAGCTGCTTACCCTTAGAAGGCTTTACAGAGGTAGGGACCTTCACTGAGATGCTCTCACTTCTACTACCAACCTTTAAATGAAGTCTGGGAAAGGGTGGATCCCGGTTCCACCCCTTCCAGTCACTCAGGTACATTGCATGCAGCTGAGTTCCCCTGGGTTGGCTCCACCTTCCCACCAGGTGCTCAATCACTGTTTCAATCCATGACTTAGCATTTCTGTTACAAACGTAGTTTCATGTTTTGTTGTGTAGGGTTCATCATGATTTTTGAGTTGAATGGTCAAACAGTAGAACAGCCACAGAGACAGTATTTTGTACACCTCTACTGTCAAGGGCATGTTTTAAAGTTCTTTAGAAACTCAAAACATTTTGCAGTGTAATGGTTATCAAAATAATTTTTCTCCTTACACTTTCAGAAAATTAAATGTCCTGATTGTTCCTGAAGTTGGTTTTAGTTTGGTCATAACAAGGAAAGATGTTTTGCTTCTCATTTTAGAAAGTCAAGAATAATTGGAAGGAATATATATGAAAGCGTAAAGCTAGTCCCTGTCAGAGAAGTGCTAAAACAGTGGCGGGGTAAGGATGCTGGTTATGTAAATTAATTGAGACCATAAGAATGTTATCTCAATGCACTGAATGAATGTAAAAACAAAATAGGGAAATGAGCTACTAAAATATTTCCCATAGAAGTTATCTGCTGTATTAAAGCACAGGTGATAACAAGTGCTGTACTGAGGAGGGAAAAAAAAAGAAAAAAAAAAAATCACACACACACCCCAAGCCCAGGGCCTGTTATCTTTGGATTTACAGAGGCATGTAAACCTTACTGTGATTATCAGTAAAGTGGTTATAGTGTAAGAGACTATATCTCCTCTCTGAGTTGGTGCATAAAAAACAAAACCAGTAAGAAGTCAAACCTTTCTTGCTTAGACTAACAAAAAGATTCTGATTGCCATCAAGGGACATTTCAGCAAAACAGATTAGAACGCCCCCAGGCACAACTAGATGAAGATGCGCAGCCTTATATTCTGACCTGTTACTGAGATAATTTTTCAGTACTGGAACACAGTATTCAAGACCTAAGTTAATTAGTTTCCACTGAAAAAACCTACTTAACTGCATGAAAGCAGCAGCTTTCTAGGAGCCTCTAAGAGGAAGGGGTTTGAAAGCTAACTTGTTTGCTAAATTTTGGTCACCAAAAATAATTGGCCCTTTGGCCCAGTTTGTTAGTTTAGTTTTGATGGAGTTGCTGAAACATTCTCTGTCCTTCCTTATGCAAGCTACAAGACCAGTGAGGATTCATCCCTTTAAAAATCTACTCTTTTCATGTCCTTTCTAAGAGGCATATGAATATTATCTTGCTAATGGGTTTTAAATGCATCTCAGTAGGATATTAAATCTGGATTTGCATGGACAACTTTAGTGGTTTTGAAATGACAGTTAATCTCTAATAACCACTCAGAATTCACTCAGAGTTTGTGTACATGTACATGGATCCCAGCAGCACCTTAGACTTGTCTTACCTAATTGCACTTTTAAATTCTCTTGGGCTTTTTTTATTTTTTAATTGTCTTGTTTTGATTATTGACACAGATGCATATTGTTTTTCTCCTAACTTTTTTGGGGTTTGTGGTACGTAAGAGGTCATTCTTCCTGTTTCCTCACTGCCATGTGGCACCAGTGAGGCCACACCTCGAGTATTGTGTACAGTTTTGGGCCCCTCACTAGAAGACAGACATTGAGGCCCTGGAACATGTCCAGAGAAGGGCAATGAAACTGGGGAGGGGTCTGGAGCACAAGTCTTATGAGGAGCAGCTGAGGGAACTGGGATTGTTTAGTCTGGAGAAGAGGAGGCTCAGAGGAGATGTCATTGCACTCTACAACTTCCTGAAGGGAGGTTATGATGCAGAGGGGTTTGCCCTCTTCTCCCAGGCACAAACAGGACCCGAGGAAATGGCCACAAGTTGTACCAGAGGAGGTTTAGGTTAGACATAAGGAAAAACTTTTTCTCTTAGAGAGTGGTCAGGCACTGGAATGGCCTGCCCAGGGAGGTGATGGAGTCGCCATCCCTGGCAGTGTTTGGCAGGCATCTGGATGAGGAGCTACAAGATATGGTTTAGTAGCTTATGGTAGCAAGTGTAATGGGAGGACGGTTGGACTAGATGATCTTGTAGGTCCTTTCCAACCTTATGATTCTATGATTCTCTCCCCAGTCCCAATGATACTCTAACACCAATATGATGGGTCTCCCTCACATTTCTAAAGACGTTCTCATCAACATTTAACACTTCCAGGGTGAGCCATACTCTGCCATAATTCAATATTATATTGAGGCTTTGTGTGTACAAATGAGACAATTTCTGGATAAAGTTGGCAAAGACTTGAAAAAAAGTAATGATTCCTGGATGATCTCATATGTAAAAACAGGAAATCTCTGTAAGAGTCACTGTTTTTGAAAGATCCCAGCTAACACTTCAGAAGCCAATAACTGCTTTCAAAAGGTCATATACCTCTCCTCACATATTTTGGAGATATCACATCTCTAAAATATGTTCCTCTAAAGTTATCAGAACTAGTATCACTCATGCCTAAGTTAGATCTAAGAAGAGGACCGTTTCTAGAAATTTCTAGCAATAAGACCCTTTAGAACGATAACACAAATCTCACCAAAATTTCACCTAAGCATAACAGCAACATAAACGTTATGCTATGAAGTACCTGTTACAGTTGGTATTACAGCTGGAAAGATTATCATGGTGAGAATGGGAAAAGAAACAAACAGGGAAAGAATGCTCAGCTGTATCCGAAGATCTAGGTTAACAGGAAGGACTCCACAGCAGAAAGATCTCCAGAAAAAAAACCTTCCCGCCCCCCCCGACAATCACCCCTTAAATGGGATCTAGGAGGTCACATAGGTGAATCGCCTTCACCTGTGCTCCCACAGCTGACTCAGTCCTTTCCTTAGGTGATCAATCAGGGGTTCAGGCCATGACTGAACAGTTCCCATACAAATACGAATCTGAGAGCAAAGACAATTACTCTTCTTCAGTTTATCTTTTCTATAGGGCTTGCTGTGATGCTCTAATCTGTGTTCCTTTGTAGTAATCTGCAGTAACAGAATTTTTGGAATATGTTCTAAAAAAAAAATTCAGATAGTTTATGCTGCGTTTCTAGATTCTAAACTGAACTGTCTACTGACCCCAAGTCTGGCAAATAAATGGGATATGGATGTTTTATCATCCATCATTATAGAATGCTCCACATTTAAAATTTTTCACGTTAACATGAGCTCCCTTACATTTTTTTTGAACCAACATCAAATATAGCTGAGAAGTTTGGATCTGTATCGCAGAAAATTTTCCACAGCTTGAGTATAAGACTTAATGCGGCAGGAACTTCAGTCCCACAAACTCCCTAGGTGGGATTACCCTGAAAATATTATTTGTGGACACCGAAGAAGTACCAGGGAATTTGGTCAGACATGATAGAAGGACACAATCTTATGAATATCAGTTAAAAGCCTTGTAAGAATTCTGGGCCTAGATAATTTTTTTAAATTATTTAATTTAATTTATTTAATTTTTTTTATTATCATTTTTATATTATGGCCCTTATGATTTCATTAATAATTTTGCTATTTTGCCAAGCAAGTGTTGTATTGTTTTCTGAAGAAAATAGATGTCGCTGCAAATGGAGAAATACGTAACAGATGGAGCTTGCAAAAATTCTTTACAAAGGATGAGCTGTGAAAAGTTGACAGCTACAATAGAGAAACTTAACAACAGACAGGTTATGGATCTTCGTGACCTAAAGTCACAAAGAATTTCCCAATCTTTCTCCAGAGCACAGTCAAACAGGAGCAACAACTCCCCAGAATTCTAATGGGAAAGCACTGTGTCATTCTCATGAAATGTATTATTTAATCTCCATTCAAAAACATATTAAACTCAGTTTCAAGACAGTTATTCTTTGTTCATACCACTCCCACTATAAAACTATTCCCAAGTCTAATATACTTTATCAATTATTTTGATAGCAAGCTTATTCCTAATACTCTTGTGCACACATCAACTTCTAGATTACCCATCACTCATGAAGAGATGGCATCTTTTCTGCATGGATTCCCAAGGAAGCAGTCAAGCATGGACTTGTCCTTTTTTTGGCTGCTGTACTGGGGGAAGAGGAGACCACCTGAGAGGGCTACCATAGGCCTTGGTTCCTGGAGGCAGGGGTAACTCAGCCTGAAGACGAGAAGTCTACCCAACAGGTACTGGTGCACAAAGACAGATCCTCCATGGTGGTGCACAAAGAACAGCAGCAAATCAATCAAAGAAATAAGATAGTACAGGAAAGATACTAATGTGTGTAGTTTGGGCCCTTCCCAGAGCATTTAAGACAGTGGAACATGGCATAGAAGTATATGCTGATGGCAATCCTGTGGTCAGCATTAAGGAGTGAAGGCTCAGGAGTGGGCCTGATTGCTGACTACAGCTGCCTTCTTTGGAGAGTGCAGAGAAGGCAAAGCCTGAGTCTTCTCACAGGTGTTCCCACACTTACCATCAACCAGGGTGATTGTTACATGCCAAATCCTCTGTGGACAGTAAATCCATCTTTTCTTACCCCTCATTTTCCTAAACAGATTTTTTTATAAGTCAAATAGTCCATTCTTCTGACTGGCCTATCTTTTCTTTAGTGTTGTGGTAACTTGTTCACAATAAGCATTGCCTGAGTGCAGGAAATAAAGCTAATGTGTACTGTATTATAAGGGTCATTGATGTTGTGTGTGATAAGTGGAAATATATTTTCAGGTGCAACTTAAAATTGCATTCAGGAGCCAGAATCATATCTAATGAGTATACTCAAGCCTTTCTACTTCTGTATAGCTTCTATTTAATAAAACCCTACTGTGGCAGAAATTTTTGTTCGTGACCTTGTATTACATCTCCTTTTTATCATTTTAAGTTCTTCTAGGTCATCTTAGCTGTTCTCTGTATTAAGCTCCTCTATTGAGAGTAACTTCTAATTTGATTTCTGTCCATTAAATATACATATAATGCATATGCTACATACTTGAAATGAAGATCAGTCCCAGAATTAATCCTTGAAGATCTTCTTTAGAGCTCAGGGAAACATTATATCTTGGAAGTAGAATATGATTATTTGTATAATACAAAGCACTATCAGGAGTGCTTATGATGCTCTCGGGGGAGCAGGAGGGAAGGAGGGGAGATGGCCTTTTTCACATTAAATTTAGTACCTGCCAGTTGTTATCAATAGGAAATTGATACACAGTACAATGCACCATCCTAAAAGATGTCCTCACTATCATTGCAGAGACAAGCTCACGTCAGAAGCTGTCTAGCTCTGTTACCTCATACTCCATGCAGATCTGTTAGGTTTAAGTGGAATGGTTCACATAGACAGCTTTAAAGCTTCTAGATGCCAAATGCCTTCCTCATCATAGACAGGACAGTCTTCAGTCACTTTGTACAGTAATAAGCATGTGCTTCTTCCCTTGACTGGTTGGAAAAAATAAGTTTGTAGTACAAACACCTTGAATTTCTTGATCTTTTCTATATGGGAGAATTCAGCAAAAAGTTCACACAGAAGCACCCAATGGCAACATACCTGAAGCTTTCTTTAGTTTAAATTTTCACTCCCTGCATGAGGTACTGAAAATCTTACCTCTTAATCAGTTTATTTTGATAAATCAGTATAATCTAAATGGACTCAAAATATATTGACTAAGGTTAAAAGGATAAAGTAGCATATGTTGCTAACAATACCTTCTTATTAGTCAAAGATTCTTATTTGTTAGTTGAGAAAATTCTCTTTATTGTTGAGCTGCTAGAGTACAAAGCAGATGGCTGTTTTAATCCCAGAATTCCCAGCAGGAAATGTGAACAGATGTCCGTAAACAGGAATAGAAAAAAAAAAAAGTATTTCTGCAAGTCCATTCTCTGGAAACAGAGCTATTTATGAGATTTTATTAAAATCTGTCTGCTTCCAGAAGCCAGTAAGCCATTTTGTCTCTTCTTACCTTTTTCTATTCTTTCCCCACACACTGAAAAGTACACACCAGTAATTGGGTTTCAATAAATAAGACCAATTTTCAAATGTGTAGGAATAGTCCCAGTAGCCCACATGGCAACTTAATGTGTCTATCTTCCTCAAAATGATAGCTTCTTTTCCTGATTTGCAAACATTACAGACAACATCTGCCATTTACACAAAGGCTGTACTACAAAACAAGGCTCAACACAAAATTGAGTTTACTGCTGAAAATCTAACTGTTATAAAAGAACAGAAGTAGAAGTGGGCAAGGTCAAATGCTTGGCTGAGGTTTTGCTAACATAGCCCAAATGCAGTATCTTTTTTCAAAAATTCATTTTCATTCCTTGTTTTTCAGTGTTGTGTATCTGATACACCGAAGACTGCCTACTCTGAATAATGCAATTTGATCTCTAGCAATACATAAAATTTAATGCGTGGACACACAACAAAAGATTGACAGCTGCCTATGGGCACTATATAGAGTCCTGGATGTTCAGAGTATTGAGGGGATGGGGGAAGAAGAAAAAAGAAAAAACAGACTTTTTAATGTGACATCCCTTGGACATTACAGAATATAAAAACAGCTTAAAGTCAGTTCTTGTGCCCTTAAGGATTTGTCTCTGATTTTCTCCTACAGCTGACTTTCAGTCCTTGAAAAAAAAGCAAGCATGTATGAGCTCTCTCATGTTGTTGAGAAATAAAATAGCTTTATTACAGATAATGGAACATGGAGGAAACAACCTTATGTTCATATATAAGACAATGGATTTCCAGCCAATAGAATATGCTCTTGGGTTTGCTATTAACTCAGTACTCTGTAGTGGTCAGAAAAACATATTGAATGTGAGGTACTGTTAGGAAAAAATTAAATAGCAAAGTGTATACCCTCATTCTTGATATGCGTACAATCATAGCTGAACACCATATATATGAACTGGTCTTCCCATTCCCTCCAGAGAGAGTTTGCAAAATAACAACAAAAGGAGTTAAAAATGCAATGGCTTCTGAAAGAGAAACAGAGCAGATGAGGTCTTTTCAATTTGGAGAAGAGAAAACTGGGTAAGGACATGTTGGAGGTCTGTAAAATCTGTGTATAGTAATAGGGAGATATGTAGGAATTAATTGTCCACTGTGTCTTCCAATGCAAGGACTTCAGTTCACCAATAACGGCCTGGCTGCCTAGTTCTAAATAAATGCAGGGCCTGATTCATTACATAGCCTGTAGTTAAGCTATAAAGTTTACCACAATATGTGACAAGTGTTAAAATTTTATCCCAAATGTAAAAAACAAAAACAAAAACACTGGATATATTCATGCATAAATCCATTGAGACATTATATATGCATAGAACACCTAAGCTAAAATAGAGTGTTTGAAGGTTGAGAATACATATGAGTTTGTTCTGTTCTTGTTCTCTAACATTTCAGTGCTTTCAGTGAAGACACTGGATCAAACAGATCTTTGGTCCAGCTTGGTTTGGTTCTCTGTTGTTTTCTGCAGAGATCCATACCTTAGACAAAAATATACTGTCATCACAGTGGAACAGTACAAAAGATTAAGTACCTTTATTCTTTCATTCAGTGATGAACCACAGAGATTTCCTTTATGCTATTGAGAGGAAAAGAAAGAGAAAAAATAGAGCAAATATATAAAAACTGTCTAATTTTGCCAGGGACATTCTGAAGTTTAATAGGCCTCATATTTATCCTACTTGGACTCAGATCTATCTTGTAGATACAAACTTGTATATTATAACAAAAACACAAACCTTCCATGTAGAATGCGTGAGAACTTTAGATAGCAACTGTATTCAGCAATAAAAATAAATAAATATATGAACAAAGAACTATTTCCAAAAGTATTATTACATAGTTTTATTAAGAAAATTAAAGATCTAAGAAAAACACTGCAAAATGAACAAGTATAGACCAAAATCATGTTTCAAAACAATAATAAAATAAGACAAAGAAGCATTCTCCTTCTACTAAACGATAACCTAACACTCTAGCAAATTTGGCAAAGCTGATAATATGAGTGGAAACTGCTGTCATTGGCAAAAAGCTCAACAGATTATTTCAAAAATTTTAGCTTTGCACCCTTGCTATCAATCTTCATTTATGATGAAAAGTTGAAGCTGTGAATCACACAGATCAAAGTTTCTTCATTTATCACAGAATCATAGATGCTGGAAGGTTCTTCTGGAGATAACCTAGTCCAAGCCTCCTGCTAATGGAGGTTCCCCAGAACAGGAACACATCCAGGCAGGTTTTGAATATCACCAGACAGAGATCCCACAACCTCTCTGGGCAGCCTGTTCCAGTGCTCTGTCACCCTCAAAGTAACAAAGTTTTTTCTCATGTTTGTAAGGAACATATTGTGCTCCAGTTTGTGCGCATTGCCCCTTGTTCTGCTGCCAGGAACTGTTGAAAAGAGCTTGGCCCCATCCACTTGACACCCATCCATTAGATATTTATAGGCACTGATAAGATCCCCTCTAAGCTTTCTCCAGGCTGAACAGTCTCAAATTTCTGACTTCACTCATACAGGAGATGCTCCAGGCCCTTTATCATCTTTATGGTCCTCTGCTAGACTCTCTCGAGAAGATTCCAATTTTCCTTGAACTGAGGAGCCCAGAACTCAGCACAATACTCCAGATGCTGACTCATTAGGGTAAAGTAAACAGGGAGGATCACCTCCCTCAACCTGCTGAGCACACTCTTTTTAATGCACCCCAGGATACCACTGTCCTTCTTGGCCACAAGGGCATACTGCTGGCTCACAGCCAACCTGTTGCCCACCAGGATACCAAGGTCCTTCTCTGCAGAGCTCCTCTCTAGCAGGTCAGCCCCTCACCTATACTGAGGCATTCAGTTATTCCTCCCCAGGTGCAGAACTCTGTACTTGCACTTGTTGAACCTCCTAAGATACCTCCCCACCCAGTTCTCCAGCCTGTGCAGGTCCCGATGTTTATTTGCAAATCTGTGCCAATAATAATTCTGAATGATTCTGCTCAAAGTTATGAATCTTAGTGGATAGTTCTTCAGTTTTACTATATGCCTCATTTATAGTGTGAGCCTATTCCTGACCAAACACAAGGATGCAGTCTACATGTCGTGTTAATTCTAATAAACTTATAATTGATTTTCCACATAACTTACCTAGCCTACTGTTTTTATTCATCTGTAGAATCTTCCTAGATTTTGACTGATTCATAAGCACCTAGTTCTGCAGAGGCTGTTTTCCATACTTCTCGCCTGGGAAAGGAAACATTGAGGTCATCCTCAAAATGATTTTATTTTCCCCTGCATCTTTCCATCTCACTTTTCCCTGAGAATCTTTCAGTATTTATAGATGGTTTTTATTGACAGAGTTAATTTGATACAGATCCATCATTTATTTTATTTCTAGACGCTAGAGGTGCTAGTTTAAATAGAATCTGCTAATTTGAAGCATACTTGATCTTTAATTTCATCCAATTTATTTGCAAAGCAAACTAATCACACAGAAAAGCAAAGATAGGTATGGAGGTGAGAGGGTAACATTCAGACTTCCTTATAATGAAACTGTTTCAAATAACCAGCAGCATTGTTTTTGAAACTTATTCTCCTCTCCTTAACAGCTTTTGACAGCTATCATATGTCTTTGCCACAGGGCCTAAGTGTCCAAAGCACCTACTTCCCAGTGAAACTCACAGGAATATAAGTAGTTTTTTATCACCAATTAGCTATGACCTTGGCTTGTGAGATATTCCAGCAAGAGCTATATTTTTAGAATGTAGCCTAATACACAGAACTCAAATCTTCAGGATTCATTGCAAGCAAGACATTCATATGTGGAAGAGGTGTCATAGGGAGATCATATATCAGGATAAGGAACTCATTAAGTGGAAAAGAAACCTGCAGTAATTTCAGAGAATCTATTACTTTTGTTAAGTACATGGTCTAAGGACCCATGACAAAGTATTCAGTTTTAATGGTAAAACTGATAAAATATGAAACTCTAAATAAAACTATAGCTCTGCTGTTCTGTACTAGGATCACCATTTTCAGGCTGTATGTAGAACAGCTATTTAGAACCTCTGAAGTAAGGTGCCTGTATGTTCCAAAAATACTGGAAAGTTTTGTTTTTTTTTTTTATGGTGGACTTCTGCTATGGAGTGAACACTGGATAAGAAAATATGAGTTGTTCACGTTTATGCAATTAAACTCTAAAAAGAAGAAAAATACTGTTCTGCTTGAAGGAAATACCCTTTGCAGGCAGCAATGCAGTGTTCAGCTTCCTGCAAGGTGCAGGATACTCAGGAATTTGCCTTCAGCTGAACCCAAAATTAAGTGTTCAATTTAGTTTCAGCCAGACTTTTACAAGAGTAGTGTAATGCAGAGAATTTCCATTAGATTAATAGTCTGGCCGTCATTAGAAAAAGCATCCGAACTAGCTGAACATGCTACTGGTCCCAGAATTTAAAAAGTCATAAGGTACAAATCCGAAGCACCAATTCTTCATGTTTCTGCTCCTTTCTCCTCATTTTCTCTCTTCCCTGTGATCTTTTCTCCCTAGCTTTTATTTTCACTTGAATAAAAACCAGAGGGTTTTCTGCCAGGAAAACTGCCACCAGAGTATACCTGACATTAGCCATGCTGGCAAGGAATCGTACAAGTCGGCAGAGACACTTTCACAAACACACAAATGCTGCACACCTGTACAGCTGGTGCCGAACAGAAAAAGTACACATGAACCACATGTGCCTGCAGGAACTGAAATGTTCTGGGATCTTCTTGCTGAGGATGCAGTAATGAGGTAAAGAAAAAATGTTTTAAGAGAAAATAATAAAAGAATGCTACTGCTGGGGGTCTGGCTGGTAAAAGTATGGACACGAGAGGAATTTCTGTACCTTCGGTTTTCTCTCCTGCTTTTCCTGAAGAGAGTTCCACAAAAAGTGAAATAATTACATCAATGTCTTCCTATAGGATTTCTCTACTTCACATTCAGAATTAAACATCTGTTGTAACAAAAGTCTTATTTAAGACATACCACCAGGTGAGCTGGAAAACCCATGTGAAACATTTCTTTACTCTTAGCTTATCAGCCAGCTACATTCACCACCAGACATTTTATGCAGTTAGGGGCAGTAATTTCTCCTTAAACTGCTTTGCTAACACACCACGAGGACTTCTTCATTATAACTCCTGCCTTGAAGACAGCCCCTCTGGGTCTCACATTTGCTTTCCACAGCAGCAAACTGGTAAGTCAATCCTTTCTTGTCAAGGTTGTATTTGTGATAAAGTTCAAATAAACTGCAGGGCATAGCACATTTCAAAGTAAAAATATCCCACAATCTAGATTTGGTTGTTTTTGTTTGTTTGTTTGTTTTTTGTTTTTTGTTTGTTTTTAATTCTTGCATTTTAACAGAGTCCTTTTTGTAGAACACCTCATACATATTAGGTTATTAAAGTAGCACAACAGCAACGCAGTGCTCTGTTCCTTTTTTCTCCTTTCTTCCTAATAAAGCAGCTACCATGTACAAAACTTTGCATCATTAAAGAAACTAGGGCACTGGCAGTAGCTGTTTAATTTCTGTGGGTGCTGTAATTTCCCAATGCCTGTCTCTCTTGAAATGCTCGTTGTTTTGCCATCTGCTTGTGTGTGTGAAAATCTGCACTTCATTGATAATCTTACACAGGTTTGTCAAACTGCCTGGAGTTCTGTGTATCACCAGATCAGAATATTAAAGAGGCTGTCAAAAAGAGCATTAAGTATATTGTCATAAGCATCACGTCCAATATATTTTAGCATGGTTGTTTTTTGGTGTAGCTTTTTTCTTTGTTTTGTTTATGTGCTTACTTGGTGCACCAAGACAATCTTCAAAAATAGTATTCAAGATATGCATTTAAAATGAGAGTGAACAGGAAATGTCAAAAGCAAAAATATATTTTGCTTTTTCTTCAGATGCAATTACAGACATGATACCACACTCCCAAAGTATAACCTCTGTATAACAACAAGCTGTTCAGTAAGAGGCCAAAGATGACTTTTTTGGTGATGGTATAATGCCAGAGGGAGTTCTCTATAGCACAGCCATAAGGATCTGGGCAAACCAGCAAAGGCACCCTGAGAAACTACTTCATATAGCTTTGGAGTGACCACTTGGGCAATCTAGAGTTAGTTCACACTCATTTTCATTTACAATCAAGTACAAACTTAGAGATAGAAGTTTGACTTAAAAATAGCTTTCTGCATGCTGTACAACTGGAGGTCAGTCACATTCACGTGTCTGGGTGAAAGCTGGAGACTGTAATTACAGCTTACCTGCATTGGAAATAAGAGTCTGCCCAGACTAGAATGGATTTGTATATTTTAAATTGAGAGAGGGTCTAACTTAAAATATTTTGGGGCAAAATGTATTTCAGGGAATAATGAAGAGTCCACCTACCACTGCAGCAGACATCAAAACAAGGTGAACGAAGGCTGTCCTGACTGGCAACTTTGCATATGATGTTGGTTTTCACACTACTTTGGATCTGTGCATAGAGAAATACTGCATCACCTAAACACTAAACTGGAGTTTGCCAGTTAGGTAAAGTGCTCTGCGTATTCTTAGATTATGCTCTGCCAGGTATCTGCCACTTCCTATATATTTGCTGCTGTACAAATATTTTCCATTTATATATCTTGCACATTAGATGAAATGCATGAATGACAGGAAAAAAAATATGGGATACTAAAAAGCTTATGATAGGCTTTGCTCAAGATGAAATAAAATGTAAAATTAAAGAAAATTAGGCAAAGAAATGGAAAGAGAATGTGAAGTGACCTGGCTGTATATTTTGGCTCATGTATCATTTTTATTTTTTCACTTAGAAATCACTCAACTCTCCACAATTGCCTAGGCATTAGATACACAATAAATACTACATTTGGATCTTTTTTAGCTTTGCCATTACTTTTTATCCCAATCCTGCACAGCACCACAGCACATATATCACTGCCTTAAACTGCTGTGCAAGAAATCAGAGTATAAGCTGGCTGTTCTTTCCTGGAATAGTATGTTAATGGTTGCCATGGTGATGCACGTACCAAGTTAACTCTTGACTAATAGTTTGCTGAAGTAACACATCAGTATGAGCCGGTGCAGAACACTGTGCAGTGACAACTAGATGACTCCCAGTGTTCAAGCTGAGTCCTTAAAAATTAGCAGAGACATATCTAAGCTACACTATATTTTGCAGCACAGCCTGTAGACACTCTTGGTTTTTGACAACTGAAAAACTCTGCCCTGTGCATCAGAAGAGAAATTGTTTTTCTTCTCTTGCAGAAAGATAGCAAGAATATAGCATTCTGAACACTGTTCTAGGAGAAAAAGATTGAGGCACAGACACTGGTCTCTATGTTCCTTGTTATCTATTCACAGATAAATGACGTTAAAGTCTCAGTAATGAACCCCCAAATTTTGGATGCCCAAGTTAGAATAAAGATTAAGGGATTACTGAGAAAACAGCATTCTTACATACTCCTCCCTCCATCTATCTGTACTTCTATCTCTACTCAGCCAGAAAACATTTCCCCTCCTTGCAATTTACAAAAAAACATTTAGTGACACTATCATCTTCCTACTTTGTACTTCTAGCCACCGACAAGTGACATTGTGTTTCTCTAATAGGCCATTATGTTGTCTGCTTGAAAGCGTTTGTTTGATGTAATTCCTTACAAATGCACTAGAAAAGTCACATCTGTTTCTAGCTTTCTAAAAGTGTATTTCAGATGTTTTTTTCTCTTTACCTATAACTTCAGTTTTGTTCTCCCATATTGTGGCGGATTCTTGCAAGCATATAGGCCACCATTAAGTCACTCAGTTTTAATGCTCTCCCCAAATGCCATGGGGAGAGCATTAAAACATGCAAGAAGCCCAGTTTTGTGAGGAAAAAATAAAAAAAAATAGAAAGAACAAAACCATCTAGCTTTCACTATCCCCAAAATCTGATTTGGAGGTGAGCAAGTGCTATGGTCTGCTTTGAGATAGGCCTGGAGATCAACAAGACAATCTGACTTCTGCAGACTGGAAACTGCCAACCCCATCAAACATGTGACAGAGACCAATCATCAAGATGAGCATTTATAGATGCAGATGAGCTCTAACACCAAAAGATGTGATCTGCATTACTTGTAGGTCATTCTGTGCTGGCACTATGTGACATTGACTGTAAATATACAAGAGGAGATGGGATTGTTTACTCTCATCCCCCTCTATTTTATCATTCAATCTGTGATTTCTAAAAGCAGAGATATCCAAAGTCTGATTGTTCGTAATGAGGAGATTATTCAGTAAGAGACTACTACCTATCTTCCCTTCTGATCTCAGGTCCTCAAAAATTGCACATAAATAACATCATTTATTTGCCATAGCCTCCCAGTTCATGTACCTAAACCACATGACTCCTGGAAAACATGAAGAGCCTTCCCCTCCAGCCAGCACACTCCTGATGAATGAAAAGAGGGAAGAAGAAATGGCAAGCAAAAGGTCCTGACCCATAAAGGAGCTCCATGCTGTACTAATATTAGCCGTACAGAGGTAGAATGAAGAGAACATTAATTCCTGTGCAAAATAAGGCTGTTTCTGATAGGTGTTGATTCAGTACCTTGATGCCCAAGGTGCACATTAACTGATTTTCTTTGGAAGTTTTCTATTCTCTGAAATAATTCCCTCTAGCAGGGAGAAGAAAGTAATCTAGATAGCAGGCTTGAGGAGCTCAAGAGGCCACAACAGGTCTAAGTAGAAATATTTATTGCAGCTCTGTGTTCTTTTTTCTGAACAGGAGAGCGTCCTAATGGAAATATTACCAAGGAAACTTACTGGTAATGATTCTATTGAGGAAAAGAAATAATAACAAAGCCAAAATTACAATAACATAGTAAATTAACCCAAATAAATAAAAATATAAAGAATGTCCTATATGTCATACAAGTTGCTAATCCATCATTCTGTCTCCTACCAAACTATTGGTAAGGACAAGGCTGGAAAAATGAGCCAATACTAACCTTGTGAAATTCAGTAAGGACAAATGCAAAGTCCTGTCCCCAAGAAGCAAGAGCCCATTGAAACACCGCAGGCTGGAAACAGACTGACTGAGAAGCAGCTCTGCTGAGAAGGCCTCAGGGGTGCTGGTGGATAGCAAGCTGAACATTAACCAGCAATGTGCTCCAGCAGCATGGACAGAAAACAGCATCCAGGGCTGCATTAACTAGAAAACAGCTGCTAGTTTGAAGAAAACAATTCTCTTGTACTTGGCACTTACTAGACTGCATCCAGGCATTATGTCCAATTTTCAGTCCTGTGATACAAGAAAACTATTAATAAGATATGTCAAGTTCAGTGGGGGCCAATTGAACAGTGGGAGCTGAAGCATGAGCACTTGCACAGTAAGAAAAAGCTGAAGATGTTAGGCTTGATTAGTATGAGAAAGAAATGGCTTCAGGGAGATATGGCTGCATCATCCAGCACCTACAAGAAGGACAAGAAGAAGTAGCCAGGTTCTTCAGTGGCATACATCAGGTACAAGAGGCAAAAGGCATTTGTTCTAACAGTAGAGGCACTGACTACATAAGGAGATATTTTCCATTTGTAAGGCAATGGAAAACACAACAATGCTCTGGAAGCAGAGCAGCAAGGTCCTAGGCTGCAGCAAGTGGGGACCTGCTCAAACAAAACAACTATAGGCACAAAAATAAAAGAAAGAAGCTGCTTACCTTTAGAAGACCTCAGGTATGCAGGGATCTCTAGCAAGATACTCTTGCATCCACCACCAACCCTAAATGAGGTTTGGGAAGGGATGAATAATGGCTTCACACCTTCCAGTCACTTAGGTGCATTACATGCATCTAATCTCCCCTGAGTTGTTCCTGCCTTTCCACTAGGTGCTCAATCACTGTTTCAAGTCATGACTTAGCATTTCCGCTACACTAACTTTAGAAGATTTTGTGACCCAATTGGACAAAGCTCTGAGAAACCTGATCTGACCTTAGAGCTGACTCTGCTGGTGAGCAAGAGATTGAACTTCTCCCCTGTACTCAGTACCGGTGATGAACTCACACTTGGAATACTGTGTCCAGTAAAAAAAAGACATGGAGGTACTGGAGGGAGTCCAGCAAATGACCACAAAGATGATTAAAGGAATAGAGAATCTGTCCTATTGTAGAACAAGTGAAGGCAATGACAGAGCCTTTATTTGAGAAATAGGCACTAGAGGAAAAGATATCAAAAAGGAATTGACTCACCCTTCCTGGTAACAGCGTGGAAAGAGGGATGAGCTGAGGAATATGACCCTACCCCGTTTGTACCGTCGCGCCGCTGGAGAGAAGGGCAGGGGCAAAAAGGGAGACCTGCGCAGACTCAGACTGCACAGGAAGTATTGCAGAGACAGAAGGGGTGGCTCCAGACCACCTCCCCCCCCGCTCCAGGCACCCACACGCTCACGTAGCCCACCCATTGGTTCAGGCTGTGACCCTGGAATTCCACTAAACCTATAAGGAAAGTCTTAGAGAGCTGAGACTCTTTAGCGTAGAGAAGAAACTTATCAAAGTGTACAAATGCATGAAAGGAGGAAGCAATGAAGATAGAGCCAGGCTTTTTTCAGTGATGCCTACTGCCAGGACAAGCAGCAACAGACACAAACTGGAAGGCAAGAGGTTCCCTCTGAACACCAGGAAGCAATTTTGTGCTGTGCTAGTGATAGAGCACTGGCATAGGCTGCCCAGCGGCTGTGGAGTCTCCTCCTTAGAGCTTTTCAAAAACGTCTAGATGTGGGCCTGGGCACCCTGCTCTGAGTGTTCCTGCTGGAGCGCTGGTTGGAGCTGATGGACCCAGAAGGCCCTGCCAGCCTCAGCCATGCTGTGATACTGTGTGCTAGAGATCTCCTGAGGTTCTTCCAACTCAAATAACCCTGAGATCCTAAGAAACACTATTCATGGAAAGCACACAAACTGAGCCTCTCCACTATTCTGAACTGGCATATTAAGGATGTGCATACCTGTTGCCTTTTTTTCTGTGAACTTCACGTCCATGAACCCATCTTAAACTCTTTTCCTCTCTCTACTGATTCTGTGCATAGGATTTTACAAATACTAATTTTAGAACAGTTCATAAGTATTCCCAAAGCAGAAAGAAACAAAATTTAAATTTTGGGGGAATTATTTGCCTGGCTCGGATGGCCACAGCAGCAGCTGTACTTTTAATCTCCAATTCTTCAAATATTTATGGAAGCAATTTTACTGACTAAGCAGTCCATCCACTTATCACTTTTATTAGAATTTCTCATTGGAGGGGTTACGCTTACATTCATGTTTGCAAAAGTAGGTAATTAATGCCATGTCTCTGATTTTATCTTCAGCCCAGTAGGAAGCCAAAGTATACAGAGATCTATTCAGAGAGTTTTTGAACATAAGTAGGTATTTCCAAATCCTTAATCACATTTTCTTCCATGCTTTTTCCTTCATACAATCTCTCAAGCAGCAAACAAACTGAAAGAATACAGGCCAGAAGATGTATTTTCACTGATTCTGGAGAGCATTGTCTGCATGTAGAGAACTGCTTCACTTTTTAACATATTGCAGAGGGGCTAGTGAATACACTTGATTCATACTACTGTGGGCCATATAAGCAAGTACATTAAGACAGTGGAATTATTGTACAAGTTGGTTGTGAGCTTTTTGTTTGTTCATTTTATTTTTTCCAGTGTAGGGATGGGAACTAAATCTAACTTTTCAAGCTGTTTCTGCTCTGAATCAAACTATTCTCCCTGCATGAGTTCCAGTATTTTTCGGTGGAGTCATAAGCCTGGGACTCTGGCTAGCCACAAGCACCGGACCAACAGGTTGCATTTGTCATAAGGAGCAACATCCTGTGTGTTTTCAGCTAAGGTAGTTGTAGTCAGTCCTCCATTTTCCTTTTGAAAAAATAAATACGATAGCATTAGTATTTTATAGGATAAGGGAAGAAAGGTTTGTGAGAAAAAATATATACAAGCTCAGAGTTGGTTCAGCTCTGTTCAGAAACAGAGGCGAGTTGGTTGTTACCCCAAATTTTCACTGTCTCATTCTCCTTCTCCCGGAGTGAGGGCTGAAACACAGCAAGCAGGCCAGGGCTGGAGAGACAGAGAAGATTCCCAGTGCTACCAAGGGCTCGAGGAGCGAGATGTTAACTGCTTTTGCTGAATGGGAGCCAATTCTGTAATACATCTCTGAGAAGCAGTTGCCTCCCCTGGCTCTCCACAGCTCAGGCACAGACCAACCAAGAGCCATATCTATAGGCACTTTGCCACCACTAATGGTTTCCTACACCATGCAGACCTACTTTGCCAATGCTTTGCTCTGTCAAATGTATTTTGCTTTTTCTTTTCCATTTGAATAATTTATCCCTTGCAAGTTCCCGAGGGTTGGAATCCAGAGTTTAAAGGCTTCTTAAAAGAAAAAGCAGTCCAGGACCATTTTTTCTGGACTACAGTGGCAGATTTCTGTCTGTGCACAGCATTGTGAGGCGCTTATTTCAGGTTCTGGCTTTCTTGTGCTTTGCTCTAAAATCACAAAAGCTCCTCCATTGGAAAGAGCATTGATCAGCCCAGCAATAATCTGCTTACTTGCTTCACTGATGAAACAGATCCAGGCTGTGGTGGGCTTCTGCTCCATGTCATTACCATACCCACTGGGGATTAGGATACTTACAGTAGTGATCAAGGTCATGGAAAGTATTTTGCCCTGACCACACTTTTTCTGCTGATGCACTGTGGCAGCCATATCCCCAGTCAGGTTAATCAAACCTCCTTTAATTTGTATTTTCTCCTTTAAGATGTCAGCTGCAATGAAAACGATAACCTCCCTGACCTCAGCAATCATCTCTCACTGTGTTTTTTCATCCCTGAATCTGTTAATTGAAACTAGAGAGTCACAAGATCAGCACTATACATAGTTTAGTCCCTAATCATATGAAGCCTGAATCCCAGCTAGGAATTTATGTGTGACACTAATTATGACTGACATTGCCTATTAGAGTGGGAGATAAAAATCACATCACAGTGTAGCTGGAATGGTCTTGCAACCTCTCTACAGCTGGCTTAATGCTTCTTCACAAATAGCTTGACCTTTAGAAAAAGGAGTGAGGAAAGCAGGAGGTGTTTTGAGCTTTAAATGATTCCCATTTGTAACTCTATGAATGGCACATTTGGTCCAATTTCCAATCTCTGGCATTTCTAAACTGTCATGTTACAAACAGGCAGCAGGCTATAAACTTTCCCCCTAGAGGGAAGGAAGGCAATCATGTAGGTACCCCAGCAAGTCTGCGGAGCTGCAGCATCAAGCTTGGTATCTGCAGACTGTGCAGTAGTTCCATAGGGTTACAGCATAGACCCATCAGTGGCACTGTAAATACGTCGGGCTGGTGCCTGGTTGTTGCTTATAGATTGATGGTATCTCTGCAAAATGATTCTGGAGTGGATATAAAGGCTATGGAGGGTTGGGACTTGGCGCCTTTTACCCACACTGCACTGCTCTAAATTCACTGGTGCTAGATAAGGCAACTCCAAGACCACTATTTCTTTATGTCATTTTCAGATGCAATAAGAGACTGGGAAAAGAAGAAAGAGAAGGAAGCAATGTGGAAAGAAAATAGAAGCTTTGACTGAAAGCCACAAAAACAGTCTGTCACCCTGCAAGCCCTGCCTTATGTCATTGCTAGGAGAGGTTGTTTTAATTCCAGTTCATACACTGAATTTCAGAGGTGACTGCCAATGACAGTCAGCCACTTTACAATGTAAATAAGTAACATGACTGAGAGATTTTTTAGAGATTTATTTTTGTTTAGGAACTTCTCTGCTGACTTGAATTTACTTCCTATTTCACCCTCAACTGCTCTCTGATCCAGGAAGTACTGAACATTGACATAAAAATGACAATTCTGTTCATGCAAAATAAAATATTAAGTTCCCAATTTAAATACACCGTATGTAACCCTTCCCAGGAAGCTATTCTGTGACAGTAAAGATCATCTCTCAGTGGAGGGCTGTAATCCAGAACCAAAGCAATCACTACTTTCATGGAAGTAGAAGTCAAACATGCACAGCAACTGTATGTGAGATAACGTATACGCTACCCCACCTGAGCAGGGCAGAAGCCCTTTGTTATTAAAACAATGGCCAGAGAAACAACAAGAACATAGAGTTATGGTCTCAGGTTAGTGACCATTTACTGGGACACAGGACAAGAGCAGGGCCTGGAACATGCTGTGCCATCCCTCACCATGGAGGGAAGTATGTGGCTCCAAGCCTGGAGGATCTCCTTCAATAAGCCCAGGTGGAGATCTTTTAGCCCAAAATACAAGCGTGCCAGTAGAGATGATATAATTCTCCCTACCATGATTAAAAGCCCAGAGTAAAATTTTAGTGGGAAAGCAGTACAGAAGCAAAATGTGGCACAGTGCAGACTGCCTGCATCAGCACTTGCTGCCCTTTCTGTAGAAGAAAAGTGGCTTTCACTGCCAACAGCAAGCCAGACTCACTGAAGAGAAGCTACAGCAGCAAGCTGTCAGGTGGCAGCTAGTGACAGAAGTCATTATTCTCACAGGAATTAAGTCCCTAACTGAGCATGATGCTTTGTGGCTGTGGACCCCAGCGGCAAAGCCTCATGCCCAGCCACCCCATGCAGTGTCTGCTCTGTAGGAAGAACTGCAGTCACTTGTACTCCTTACAGGTGAAATGACTGCAACAAACCTGCTGTCCAAGCAGAGGACAGAGACCAGCTGCTAGCTACAAGCTCAACTGTTTTCAAGTGCAGCACTCCAGCTGGCATGTGCAAGAGCAATTCACATGTTCCTCTTGCACTGACTTTCTGTATCCCACGGGGTTGAGCACTGCAGTCAGGAACGAAGAGCTGACAAGTACCTCCAAGAAACCTCTTTTGTAAGTACCCTGCCTTTCTCGAGCACCACGCTATGCTCAAGTCAGCAGCATTCAGAGCCTGAACTGCAGTCAGGTTTGTTTACTTCCTGACCTAGCTTAGACATGCAAAACCTTCCCCTGTTCCTCTGAGGCCGCTATAAGCAGGAATCAGTGATTCCTCTGAGATGAATCTTGCTAGGAGGTGTCTGTCAAGGCACATGTGAAGACAGGGCAATATCTAGAGACTAGCAAATGTAGAAACAGATACAATTTACAAAGGAGGTTAAGATACTAGGGGAAAAAAAACTTTTTGTGTTTCAAGTTGGCATTAAGCAGCTTCTCAGTTGAATTCCAACGATTTCCTTAGTTAAAATGTTTAACAAATGCATGAAAATGTAGCATTTAAAAATAATCAGGAACAATTCAGGCATTTGCACATTACAGAGAATCACAGAATCACATTATCACAGTGTCATAGAATGTCTTGGGTTGGAAGGGATATTAAACATCACTATGTTTAATCAAGTTTCCACCCACCAGCTCAGACTGCGGGGGCCCCATCCCACCTGGCCTTGAACACCTCCAGGGATGGAGCATCCACAAGCTCTCTGGGCAGCCTGTGCCGGTGTCTCACCACTCCCTGTGTAAGGAATTTCCTCCAAATATCTAACCTGAATTTCCCATTTTAGTTTAAGATCACTGCACCCTTGTCCTATCACTATCAGACAGTGTGAAAAATTGCCCCCCCCCTCTGTTTATAAGCTCCCTTTGAGTATTGGAAAGCAGGCAAAAGTAAGAAGGATGGCTGAAATGAGTTAGAAAGCAATATATATATATATATATATATAAATCATGACAAAGTATATAAAACTACATCCTCCTTTTACAGCTCCCTTCAGCACAAGGCCTATTGTTCTGTTAAGACAAAGAGTTATCTGTTTTGATTGCTTTACCCTCAAAATGCTGCTCAGCTGCTCGGTTTTTGCTGGAATAATTCCTGAATTCATTCTTTCCCAATTGTAAGAGAAGTTTAAACTGCCTAAAATCTTGCTAAAACCTTTTGCATGAGAAAGATAGTCGTATAAGCCTGCCTGAACTTAGACACAGATATCAGTTCAAATTCAATAAAGAATTACCTAGATTTTTTTACTAAAGAGAAAAGGATACCAGGCTTTAAGAGAAAATAAGCTCAGAAGGTCATACTTTAAGAAAACTTGAAGTAGAACACTTGAGTGTTGATAAAATCAGTCTCCAAGAGCAAAAAATAATTCATCCTTAAACAAAAGAGGTAACAAATATAGATATATAGCAGAACTGTCTAAAAGTGTTCAGTGAAGTACTTCAATAGCAAAACTGAAACTAAGAGGGTAATTATACAGTAACTCAAATGGGGAGGGACGAAATGGTGGGCAAAGGGGAAGCACTCACTAAGCAAGGGATAGTCTCTGGGTACCCTTTTATTTGGCTGAAGCATCACAGTGTGCCAGAAGCACAGCCAGTAGGCTATGCCTTGTAGCATCTATTACCCTTCTATTTCATCTGTTTTTTTCTCAAAACCAGAGTCGAAAATAGAATTTTTTTCCTCCTGTAGTGATCCCAGTAGACTATCAACCTTCTGGTGGGTATCAACTGTCTTCACAAAAGGGAAGATAAGCACCCAAGACACTGAAAACATGCTTCTTCAGAGGCATGCCTCTCAGCACAATGTTAGCCTCATCCAAACTTTCTTCCATAGAGAGAAAAGTCACACAGAACTTAGAACTACAGGGACCATGCTTACACCAAAGGGTTTTGTGTTTGCAGGAAGTGCTATGCTCAGTTGAGATGCTTTGGGAACAATATGCACAGCAGGTGGTAGAAAAATACTTCCTTGGAAGTTACAGAAGACACTAATTACTTACACTTTAAAACTGAAAATACACAAATTCATGTGGCTCTCAATGTCAGTAGTCAACTCCTCCACATCATTAGTACTTCTACTGACTTGAAAGCAGAGCAAATGGCTTTCACAGAGAAGCATACTTTCATTAGTGGTATAGTGACAAGGACTAATCCTTATTTTCCTCTCTTGTCCTCTCTCCTTCCCCCCCCTCTTTCAAGTTCCCCACTGAACAAGAAACTAAATTTCAAATCAGCTTTCCCTTTTTCTCTCACAGGTGCTCAAAACAGACCTAAAAGAATAACTGTTTAGGAAACAGCAGGAGAGAGCAGCCTCTGAAAACATGGAAGAATCCTACTGTGAGAGCCTTTCTTGGCGGATCAAGAGCTGTATTTACAATAAGGGAATTGAAATAATACTGCAAAATAAAATGCTCATTTTCAGTACTTCACCAATTGAAACTTAAATAACTGTATCCATGCTGCAATACAATTAACAACTCCATTACACATACTAGAACAATTTTTGCATGTATCTTAGAGAAGCAATTCAAGGATAAAGTCTTTCCTGCAGCGTTCAAAAATATAGAGGTCCAAAAAGCTAGTTTTGAGCAAAACAGTAATTTGGTGTCTGCATGCATTCATATACAACACCACTTAAAAGAATTTGACTAAGCTTGACATAAAGCAAGATTGGCTCCTGAATCAGTTTTTCCCTCTTCTTATTTTAGCCCAATAGGAAATCCACTTTTCTTCTCAGACAATGGATGGAGAGGGGGAAGAGAAAGATAAAAGCAACAGTCTCAGACTTCTTGAAAAGCACTCAGAAGAGTGGGGGCTGGAGTGCAGAAAAATAAAGTTAGCCTATTAAGGCCACCAGAAGCAGCAACAAACTTCCCAATCTATACATAGAAGCTTTGCATTTAACTATTGAAATAACATTTTGATAGTTCTGTCCTGAGCTAGCCATTACTAGAACCCAGCCTGTGTTATCTTTTGTAGGCAGGGTAGTTCAGTTCCAGTGTCACAACCTCTACTTTTGCAAAATTCTGCAGGTCATTTTATATGAAAACTTACTGAACTGAAATTACACCCCACAGAATTTTGTAAACAAGAAAATAGGTTCTGTAGACAGCACAGAAAGGAAAAAGCTTTTATTTGCAGAAGACAGACAACATAATCTAGCTTGCATGTGCACTTTAGGCTTGATAGCAATTTCTTGTGGAACTGCCTGTGGATGTATTTCAGGCTTACATTTTGGACTACAGCTGTAGCTGTTTGCTTTGTATAGCTACAAAGTTTACTGTGCAGATAAATAAATATTAATGACTGGAAATAGCTGTTCAGGTATTCAGCACCCTCATTCTCCTCTGTCCTCTCAACAAGGCCTTTAAGGTAGATTTCTATAGAGTTTAGCCAAACAATAAATCAAATTGTCAACTAAATTTGATACAGAAAATACCATTGCTAAGCAAATGCTAGGTAGCAAGTTGTTTGACAGGAAATATTCTTGTACGTTAGATCAGGAATGAGGGATCATGTGGAGAACCAAAAGGATCAGTATTTAGGTTTCAAATTTGCTGCTTCAGGCTATGTATTAAGTTATGCATTTACTGGGACCAAAGATGTGAATACATGCATGACATTGGTTTAATATCTATCAGAATGTAACTTTTTGCTATTAAGTTTTTTGTTCTCCCCATTAAAAAAAAAAAAAAAAATAGGAAGAGAAAGTGAGACCTACTGCAGTGTTTATCTCACTGAGGAAAGTACAATGAAGTTATATTCTCCTTTATTTATAAAGCTTTTAAATTTCCTAAAAGTGCTCCAGGCAAACTCTGACAGATGAGGTAAATATAATTTCAGACTTGATATGAAGAGAAACAGCAGAATAATGTGCTCTTAAAATAATGCAAAAGAATGGGAAGATAAAGGACTGAACACTGAAGAAATAATTCATTTCTGTTTAGTGTCAGACCATTTGATAGTTTTGTTTGAGTATTTGTAGTTTTATTTTTACAGGTTGTGAATTTTATTTTATTAGCAATTCAGCTCCATGCGGTTTTATTCCTGTTTTTTCTCATCAAATAAAAACCACAAAAATCTTCATAAGTTCTCTGCAGTGGGAGTATGTAGTGAGCACCCAGGTTCTGGAAGCTGGCTCACGTAGCTAACTCATCTCCAGAGTTGAAGGCATTTCTGTAGGAGGAGCCACGTGGGAGAGTCTTTCCCCTCTCCATTTACTATGCGTAGTGTTTTATAGGAGCATAGTTCAAGAAAGTAGCTTGTCTTCTGCAAGTCACTCCGTGGTGGAAAATGCAGCAGCACAAACTGAGGAGCAGTGGATGAGGAAGTATTATCCATCAGATGCCTGTTTTCGTGGTTTCTCATCTTCTGCTCTCTCTCTTTCACTTGGAACAGTGCAAAGATATATGCTCCTTCTACAGCCTCCCAAATGAGTGGACTTTGGTACACTTTTAACCATAGATTTCATACTGATTGTGCCTAGAGTCTGATCATTTATACCTACCTGGAATTTTTAATTTAAAAAAATATACTGTTCTGAGAATCCAGGCCTCCAAATATGTTTAGGTACTTAATTCTTACTGAATTCAGTGATGGGAGATTTAAGCATTTTCACATTTCAGAATCTTGAGAACAGTCATGACCCAATGAATATCTACAGACTTCAGAGAGTGCAGATACAAAGGAAGGAAATACTTAGGACACCTTTCTGTAGGAAATACAGTTTCCATGAGCATCAGAAATGGAGAAAGATTTGTTAGCCTGGAAAAATGTCTAAAATATTACAAAATTTGTAACCTAAGAACTTATTCTTAGAGCATTCAACATTTCTCTGCTGTACAAAGTTGCTAAACAACCCCAGTCTCCACGTATATTATGGATTTGCTGTCCTTGATTATCCACCAGGGACCTGGCACACGGGAGTTCTCTCCTTTACATGCCTCATTTATGTACAGATGAGCTATTTGCATGACAATTATGAAATCATTTACATTCATATATTTCTTTTTTCTCTACAGAGCAGAGCACAGCTGACAATGCAGGATCCAGAGAGTGGAAACTGTAAGCAACCCAGGAGTATCAGTTTGCTCAACCATGGTATGGCAACTCCCCACCCCAACCACGTCCAAAATCACTTGCATGCACAAAAGTAGTAGATGCACACACTTGCAGACAGAGAAAGGCTTAGTTATTTCCCAAAATTCATCTAGATGTATAGTAAACTTCCACAGGGTAATGTTCCAAAACAATCTTGTTAACAGTGAGATTTAATCTGAGAGCTGAGCAGCTTCAAGATGCTGCAAGAACATATGAACAGTTCAACTTTTAGTCATGCAGAGCATCAGTTCCTCAGAACAGGAAAGAAGTGATGTTTTACAGCTTTCCAATCAGTCAGTGAAGCATAAGCTCTTTCAGTCAAATTCACTGGAGGATTCTGGGTGAAAACATTTGGTGTTCACTAGCAGCCAAGCATCAGCCACCATAACATCTTCAGTACTGGGGTTTTCATATAATCTCATGGTCAGGCACCAAGAGCTCACAAAGGAATACAATATCATATTGAAAGCAGACACTCTCATGTACCTGAGAGGCAATGCTGGAGATCATAACCTCACCCCAAGCCAGGAGGTACCTAGAAAGAGCACCATTTTTTCTAGTGGTATTATGGAGAAATACATATATATAGCCACCACCAAGAAATACTAATATGCATAATTCGAGTGCAGGAAGGAAGGTTTGAATAATATAGCCTTGCATACTGAATTAGCAGGGGAAGGCAACTTATTTGCCTCAGAAATATCAAAGGGGATTTTCAACCCTAACTAGTAGATTTGCTCCTTAACCATGATAAACACTTCTCACATCAGCATGAGCAGGAAAGACCTGTGCTGCAGTTCTTATTACTCAGATGAGTGCCCTAAACAGGGAAAAAAAGAATGCAATCTTCACTTTTTGTGTGCAAAATGAGTATTAGTAGCTTCCAAGCCTTGTTTTCCATAAATATCCCATTTCCTGGTAATTAGCACATGTTTCTGTTAGCTGGAAGCTTCAAGTGCTCTCTAACACAGGAGAAAATACAATCTAGAAATATCTTGCTCTAGAGCAGTGATGCAATTGCTGGTTTCCAGTTAAGGATCAGGCCATCTATGATCATGGCCCACTGAAACACTTCATATTAAGAGAGTTAATCCATATGGTACTTTTACTTTGCTTCTGATGCTCTGCTCAAACCTTGAAACTTGTAAACAAATGCTCTTTATTTTATTTTGATTATACAACTAAAAAACCCCATTCAATTCCAGAACTCCTCTAGCAAGGAACAGCAGAGTGAGAGACAAGTTTTACCCTGAAGACAGACAAATTAAACTGCTATCTCCATTGTACAGACTTCAGAAGCAGAGGAATAGACTAGGCAAGCTGCCAAGGGTCACATTAGAAAATATCTGTGATAGCTTAAGGAACTAAGATGCTTTGAATCCTATCCAGAGCCACTGAACATTGTTTTTCTTCAGCCTTAAAACTTGCCCCACTTCAGGAAAAGCTTAACCCCTAAGAGCCAGGAAGTAAGGCCATTTTTCAAGTTTACTAACTTAATAAATAGTTTTGTTAATCTTCCTTATCAAATTTCCTACTGGTGTTTGTAAAGTCTCACAGTGCAACAGGGAAGAAAGCATTGTTCAAAAACCACGAAAATTTAAAACCTTAAGGATCTGACAGGCAGACAGAGCATCCTAAACCACTTTAACTCATTCCTTAACTGAATTACTTTCGAGCTGATTGGGCCCCTTAAGCTCTCAAATCCCAAGATACAGACTATGTATTACAACAAAACCAACACTTTCTGGTCTGCATTTGTAACTGTATGATTCAAGGTCAACTCCAAGCATGAAATTTTCACACAGATCCTCAAGATGATGGTAAAAAGAAAGAGCTGAAAAGAAAATTAACATCAGATGAAAGTTAGTAATTGTCTTGACTTCTGACTCCTTATGCTCTCCACAAAGTGAACTTCCATCTCCTTAAGTGAGAAAATCCCAGACACAAGCTAAAAAAAAAAGAAATAGATTTTTCTGAGGTTACACTGCCATCTATTGTCATTGCTATGGTTTGTTCACCTTCCTGTGAAGCCTCATTTTACAGCTCTTCAAGTTTTTAAAACAAAATCTTCAATCCTAAACTGATTGAATCAACTCCAGTCCTAGTAATCTGCTGAGGATACATCCCCCAGCTTCAGAATTTTCTTGCTGGTTGTTCACAGTCTATATTTTGCAACTTTTTACTTTTGTTGTTGTTGTTACTTATTTACTCTAATTTCTAGTTTGTACAGTAAACAACTTCCTTTTACAGCTCATTTCCTTGTATATATTCATGAACATTTTATGCTTAGATATAAATACTAAGAAGTTTTTAGAAAATGCCCAATGGCACTGTATAGGTTCATACATAGCCCCAATAAAATAATGCATCATTTCTACTTCCATAAACTGACTAAATTAGGGAAGACAAGTGTTGCATTGCCAACACTTAGCTACTTAGCTCCTGAGCCAGATCTGGAGTTGTGCCTGTACTGAAGCCTTCTGGAAAAAAGAAAGACAGACAGAAAGAAAGAATAATTGAATCACATGATGGCCTGGGTTGAAAAGGACTACAATGATCATCTAGTTTCAACCCCCCTGCTATGTGCAAGGTCACCAACCACCAGACCAGGCTGCCCAGAGCCACATCCAGCCTGGCCTTGAATGCCTCCAGGGATGCGGCATCCACAACCTCCTTGGCAACCTGTTCCAGTGCATCACTACCCTCTCTGTGAAAAACTTCCTCCTAATATCTAACCTAAACCTCCCCTGTCTCAGTTTAAAACCATTCCCCCTTGTCCTATCACTATCCACTCTCATAAACAGCCATGCCCCCTCCTGTTTATATGCTCCCTTCAAATACTGGAAGGCCACAATGAGGTCTCCCCAGAGCCTTCTCTTCTCCAAGCTAAACAAGCCCAGTTCCCTCAACCTTTCCTCACAGGAGAGGTGCTCCAGCCCTCTGATCATCTTAGTGACCTTCTTCTGGACCCGCTCCAAGAGCTCCACATCCTTCCTGTATTGGGGGCTCCAGGCCTGGACACAGTACTCCAGATGGGGCCTCACAAAAGCTGAGTAGAGGGGCACAATCACCTCCCTCTCCCTGCTGGCCACCCCTTTTTTAATGCAGTCCAGAACACAGTTGGTCTTCTGGGCTACAAACGCACACTGCTGGCTCATGTCCAGCTTCTCATCCACAGGGACCCCCAAGTCCTTCTCTGCAGGGCTGCTCTCAAGGAGATCTTCCCCCAGTTTGTATAAAAACAATTTGGATTGCCCCAACCCAAGTGGAACACCCCGCACTTGGCCTTACTGAACATTAGGTTCTCATATGCCCCACTTCTCCAGCCTGTCCAGGTCCCTCTGGATGGCTTCCCTTCCTTCCAGTGTATTGACTGCACTGCTCAGCTTGGTGTCATCCGATAACTTGCTGAGGGTGCACTCAATGTCATCATCTATGTCATTGATAAAGAAGTTGAAGAGCACTGGTCCCAAGACCGAGCCCTGGGGGACACCGCTTGTGACCGGCCTCCACCCTGACACAGAACCATTAATCACAACCCTTTGGCTGTGTCCAGCCAGCCAACTCCTAATCCACTGAACAGTCCATCCTTGAAATCCACACCTCTCCAATTTTGAGAGAAGGATGTGGTGAGGGACCACACCAAAGGCTTTTAGAAGTCCAGGTAGATGACATCCATCACCTTTCCCCCATCTACCGAAGCCATCACCCTATTCTAGAAGACCACCAGATTGGTCAGGCAAGATCTGCCCTTGGTGAAGCTATGCTGGCTGTCTTGAATCACCTCTTTGTCTCATATGTGCCTTAATGTAGCTTCTAGGGGGATCCGTTCCATGATCTTCCCAGGCACAGAGGTGAACTCACCAGCCTGTAGTTCCCCAGGTCTTCCTTTCTCCTTTCCTTAAAAACAAGAGTAATGTTTCCCTTTTTCCAGTCACTGGGGACTTCACCAGACAGCCATGATTTTTCAGATATGATGGAGAGCAGCTCGGCAACCACATCAGCCATCTCTTTCAGAACCCTAGAATGGATATCATCCGGCCCCATTGACTTACACACGTTCAATTTCATGAGGAGGACTTGGACTTGTTCCACCATTACAGTGGGACAGAAACCACTCCCCACACCCTCACCTAGAGGCTCATGGTCCTGGCAGTCATGGGAAGCCTGATCTCCAGTGGAGACTGAGGCAAAGCACTCAGTGAGTACCTCAACTTTTTCTATGTCTGAGGAAGCCAGCTCCCCATTACCTTTCAGAGGGGGAACACAAAGAAACTTTAAAAATCATCTAGCAGATAGGTGATATGAGATTTCAGATTTTCACTTAAAGGAACAATCTTCAGATTTTCTGATGATCCTCAAAATATCTATTTCTTCCCAATGCTGAGTTATTGCAGAAGGAGTCTGCCATCACCAATTGCCACTGTATTTTCAAGTACAGCAGATGAAGCTCTAAAGGTATGAATACATTTGGCATTGGTACTCTTTGCCTTTCTTCATTTCAGGGGGGAAAAAAATATCAAGTGAAGACTACTTATGATATTGAAATCAAGTAGAGGTACACATGCTCACATACCTTTATTATGATGAAAATACCAAAAGTAGGACCTATGAACATTCTACTATAAGAGATAATGGGTAGAAAAATGTATAACTAAGGGCTACTAATATGGCTAGAAGAGAATGAGTCACAGTTGCTAGAGGCATATTTCTGCTATGCAAACATTTGCACATTAACTTTCATTTAGAACCGCTCATGTATAAATTTAGAGTGAATATATTAATATTGATGTGTAAGTACTGAATATATGGAAAACAGGTGCTAAACTGGAACTGTTTCTGGCTTTCTTCTGTTACCATTGTTTTCTGGGTTATTGTAGAAGAAACACTTAAAAAAGTAAAAACAAAAAAAAATTAGATAAAAATGTAAACATTTTAATTTTAGAAGTCAGTTTAACCATTACTGCCACAACTAGAGCCACCAAGTAGCATATCTTGTTACTAAGCTAGAATTTCCCTTTGCAAAGGCAAAGCGTCCTTTATTTGGCATTAGAAACCCTGCTGAATCATTTTCACCTCTGCAGCACTATGTGAGTAGAAATATCTAATACAAAAATGAACAGTTACAAAAAAAAAAAAAAGGAAAAACTGAGAGAATAACTGCATTGTAAGATAAAAGAGGAGATCTTGGTTGTTGATTCCATTTTTTTAAATTACAAATATTTTGTAGAAAGTAAAGAGTGCAAAGGCAGTACACATTTACTTTTGAGGAGTTTTATGGTCCATCACATCTTTCAAGTACCACTGGGGGAAGGTTCAGTGATGAGCAGGGCTGTAATCGCCTCCTTGGCACCAGCCTGGATATCCTTCCATGGTATCCTTATACACACTGCTGTGCTCAGTTCTCCAAATGCATCTGGATAGGGATGACCTAGGTGCTAGAAGTGTAATAGATGGGAGAAGAATTAATGTTTTAAAAGTTATTAAAAAAAAACACAACAATTCTTGGTTGTTTACCACCAAGTTGATGACTACTCCTTGGCTGGATGTGGCCCCATCTTTGCCTTAGAAGGTGAGAAAGGTCCCTCAGGCCCTGTATACCCAGACAGATGCATGCGCCTGATATTTCAGATGGTTACAGCATGCTTAAGACCCCATTTGAGGTCTTAAGCATTGTCTTTCCCTTCCCATTAGAAAGAACAACAGGTTTGGTGGATAAGTTGTAATTCTTTCAGAGGTGTACTAACAATTTCACTCCACAGAGAGTGTGCTGGAAGCAGTTATTGCAATAACAGTTTTGAAGGGAGTGATTGCATTGTGCAAGCTCTTCTTCTAATGTGTTTTAAGTAATAAAGTTCAGTGCCAAAGGAACTTATTGGCAAGATGAGATCATTCAAGCATGAAAATCCATTTGAAAAATAATTACTTCAAGTCAGTCCTATATACTCACTGAACACTGTTAAATCCTTCTAGTTAACAAAATAACAAATGAGCAAACAAATCAGGCAGACAAGGGGGGGAGACAATAAAAATGGAAGCATGTTGACAAAAACCCAATAGCAAAAACACAACAGGAAGTTGTTTTCTGCACAATTGGATGCAATGACATAGTGATGCAGGAGCTGGGGAATAATTTCTTCAGGTTTTATAATCCTTTAAGTGGCATTGGCTGTACTCTATAGAAGCCACCAGACACATACACAAAACAGCTCTGTGCTGTATACCTGCATGAAAATAAGCAGGGGTTGTGGGACAGGAGTAAAGGTGAAAAAAAATCCTCCAGCCCCATGTCTCTGTTTCTCCTGCATGATTTGGTAAATGGCAAAATATTACAATTTTGAAGATAACCTGAGTTCTGCCACAAAAGTTGAATCTCCCCTGGGGACAGTATTTTTCCTTATTATATTTCCTTTTATAATCACTTATGTTTATTTGTTCTCTTGACAGTTCCCAAATTCTTGTTCTTTGATATCACAGAGTAAACAAATGCACAGTCCTGGCAAATGAACCTGTGCAGTCTGTGGGATAGAGGAGTACAGATCATGAATACATCACAAAGCTGACTGGACCCTAGACCATCTTATCCACTGCACTGGGGCTGTTGCCAGTGATTGAACATCCTTTGGAACAACCACAATTTCAACTGTAATCTCTTCCTTGTAGCTTGCAACAGTAAGAATACCAAGGAGACCTATTTTCATTATATTCTCTTTTAACTTCTCTGCAGTGATTTAACTTCCTTTTTTTTTTTTTTTTTTTTTAATCTTGGCTGCTGAAGGTTTGTTACAATCTCCTCCTGCACCCTATCTCCCACATCTCACCATCTACTTTTCTTAATGACTTCTTCCATTTATTTTTCTAGCTCCTCCTACACACAAGATTAAAATTCCCTGCTGCAGCATTTGTTAGCTTCTCTCGTTCTGTTCAGTGTGATGGCCCAGAAAGCTGTGTAAGTATATGTACTTAGGATATCTGAGTAAAGGTAATTAACGTAAAGCACATTCTCATGTCATTTACTAGGCAGGGACTAGGTTTTATGAAGCACTGACCTCCAGGACTTCATTTCATAATATTATTTCCATCCTACCAGGTTGACAGAAGAGATAGCAATAGCACATGCACATATTGGCAACAAGCAACTCAGAACTGATATTTGCTGCCCGCTGTTGACTTTACCTCAGAAGTCAAGTACTCCTATGCAAAACTAAGCTAAAATAAATTACATCTGAGTAATCATATTGTCAGCACCACTTCCTACAAAAATACTGGAAAAGTAATGCTATTTCAATATTTATAAGTGTCATCTTGTTGAAATTCTAATATTAAAGTTTTTGTATTTGAGATTCTAGATCCAAATTAGCTGTTCTCAGAGGGATACTCTTGATGTTCTTTACTGCAGCACCAATGCCTGCCTCAGACTCACTTGTACTTGGGAGCATCTCATGCCTCTAGTAATATAAAAAGGAAGAGACTGTGATACTGCAGCTGAATGGTTGTGTTTGGGAAAGCCGCATGGCAAAAAGGCTATTTAGGTCTTATGCACCACAGCTTGGGAATAAGTGGCTTAAACTACCCAAGCCTGCATAGCCAGTCCTTAAATTGTGTCTTCTGAAAATAGAAACAGAAAGGTCTGCTGGTTTGCTAGCATATCTCAAATTCACTGCTTTCCTGTGGAATAAACTAAAATTAAATTCAAGTACACACAAAAAAACCCTCTAATCAGATAAGACTTAAATTTAATCCTCTCAAGTTTGGACTATTATCAGTACGGTCCCATAGGATTGAAAGGGATTTCTTGTGCTTCAGGACACATTATGTCATGTAAGACCCTTCATAAAACATCCCTCAAAATCTTAAGGAAGATTTTCATGAAGCCCAGTTCAGACTGGGACACCATGAAGGCCATTGGCCATATCCACTCCACAGTCTGATTTCTTTTGGACTTCACAGTGCAGGTTTTTCTGGGATGCCACAGGAACCTCCACCATATCCAGGGGCTCAGAGCCAGCAGCTCCTCCCAGCTTACCTGTCCCCTGTCCCAGCTGTGGGACAACCAGACCCAGTTTGGGAAGGAAGCACCTGAGCTACCAGCTACAACTGCTCCTCCTGCAGACAAAACTCAGGGCAGACTGCTCAGCCTCTGGACACGTATTGCAGAAGCCTTCAAGCCCCATTCCACTCACTAAGTACTTTCCTATTGTTATTTTCGGTGATAGACTGCCAGCTCCTGCTCAGTTCTCACCCTCCACCTCCCACCCCCTCCTTTTCCATCAGCAGTGTGACTCAGCTGCAGCAAGACTGTGAGCTATTTAGATTTGAATACTTTATCTTCAACTTTCAGCCTTCAGTTTCAGTGTCCTTAAATATTACCAAATATAATGCAGGTGTGTACTTATGTATGCGCATTTATATATGTGTATATACACGCATATATACATATCATGGTAAAGCTGAAACTGTAGGAAAGGGAAAATAGTAAATATTACATTCTCTCACTGCAAAACTGAATAATTCATAATATTTAGGATGAAGAACTATCAACAAGAAGTTGAAAATTTAATTTATTACACTACCTTGTATTAGCTCAAAATCCAGACCTGTGATTTCAAAGCTTCCTTCAGAAGAAGCAACAGATAATTCTTCCCATGATTTTATTTTCTTTGAGGAAGATGGCTTTATCCTTCTAGATCCTTCATCTAGAATCTAAGAATCTCAGTTGTGCTCTTCAACAGACTAATTTACAACATGGATTTATGTATAATCAGTGAATATACAGAGTGGTGCAGTTAGGCTGGTATCTACAGATAGTACAGCTAGAAAGATTATCGTGTTAGAAAAGGATAATTACAGATAAGTGAACATGCTCACCCACATTGTAGGCTCACAGAAAAAAAAGAAAAGAACTCCAAAAGGACTAATCTCCAGAGAGAGATCCTTCCTCAGTGGCAGTCAGCCCTTAAATGGGGTCTAGGAGAGGTGCAGCCAGGCTCCACCCCTTCCGGTCACACAGCTGATTTGCCTTCACCTGTGCTCCTGCAGGTGTCTCAGTGCTTGCCTCAGGTGGTCAGAGGTTCAGGATGTGATTCAACAGTTCCCATACAAATTATATTCTTGATAACCATGACTGGATTATTTTTGAATAAATTGCTTGTACCTAATAAAGAAAGAGAGGACATTTTAGAAACAGTCCATGTGTTAGAAGACAGCTATATGTCAGTTTTCATTTTCTGTTGTAGTTTAAACTTTCCCCTCCCTCAATTCCAAACAGTAAATTTCCTAACCAAAAGAACCATGGCCTCTCTATGCTCTCAGCTTACTCAAAACACCCAGCTCCTGAGATGATGTTTTAAATGTGTCAGTGACAGTTCTGAGTCAGACTTTTGGCCCAAAAGCCAATAGGAATTGAGAGGCTTTTTGGTTGTTTTCAGTGCATTTTCCTTTGAAAATCCTGCGAAGAGTAAATCACAAAATGTCACTTAAACTAATGGATTACAACAGATATTTTACATGGATCATAAACAGACATCCTTGAAGTAGAAGCTGTCATTTGTCTCTATTTTAGAATGAAATGGAGCACTTCTGAGAACTTCTGTGTCGTACTCTGTTTTCAGATATTTTTTTCTTCTGAGTACAGGAAAGGAGAAGTTATGCTTAAAAAAAAAAAAAAAATTTATTCCAGTCCTAAAATACAAGCCACTCTTTCTTCATCCTCAATTTTGATAATATACCCCAAGCCTTTAAACACCATCATCTTCCATGCGGATTGGTAGTAAATAAAACAAATTTGCTTACAGTAATTCCCAAGGCGACATTAAAACATCTAAGTCTGGAGAGCTCACCACTGTTGATGCTCATTGCTCGTCTCACCAGAAGCATGGAGCTTCCCTCACCTTGTATTACAAGCACAGCTCCCAGGTGGCAGCAGCAGGGAGACAAGGAATTTGTAGAGCTTTGCATCGCCTGCTGACGAAGGGCCCCACACAGCAGACTAGAGCGAAGTTTGTTCAGTGAAGGCACAAGTGAGTTCTCTGAAGGCAGATTCTTGTTAATGAGGCGTTACCTTTTCCATTAATGGCATAGAACTAGTAGTGGTGAGATGCAGAGATAATTAAGTTTTATCTCTTGTGAACTTAAACCTGGGGGATTTCCCGTCATCATGAACAGGCTAGTGATCAAGGGGCATTTTTGCTGCAATTAATGCTTTCTCTCATTTTTCTAAGGTACATCCTGGGTTTGTAGCCCAAGCCAGAAATACGATGGCTACGAGGCATCACCCTGAAAAAGATGCCAAAACTATCACCAGCTGCCTTTGCCTTTCCATTACAAATTTCTTGTTCTTTCAAGTTCCTTCATGATCAATCAACTTACATCAGCATATTTAAATAACTGCCTGCAATACTCTGTTGAAGTGTAAAATATACTTTTGAGGCATTACTGACATTAGTAGGCAACTCTTGTAAATTGAGCTTTAAAGTCTTTGTAATAGGCTGAAGTTTCTCCAGATTTGAAGTGCATGGGAATATGAAGAAATGAGCAATTATGGGATCCGCTGAAAAATTTCAGACCCCATCTAACTAGTTAGGAATGCAGGAGTCTTCATCTATTTTAGAGATTAATGCTAAAGATATGTTTGCAAATCAGCTTTTTTAACTAATCAACAGTATGTGTCCCTAAGTCTTAAGGAGATGTGGGAGCAAAAAAATAAATGTACAGCAGTACATATTTGCCATTCATGATAACAAATACATCCATACATAACCCACCTAAAACTTCAGAAAATACAAATCATTATTTTATTAAATTACACGCCAGCTTTATGAAATACACATATTACTTACTCATTAATTTCTCTGTGACATTTTAAAGGAACATAAAAGCCATTTTGATTTTTAAAGGCTTTAAATTAAAAAAAAAAAAATTACTTCATAGTTCATACCCTATTTTCAGCTGCAAGCTTGGTGCTGTAGATGGCACTGTAGGCCCAGCAAAGAACTCATTCTCCTTCAGCACAATAATGTTTAGCTGATCCCCTTCATTCCCAGAGCAGGAGTTCAATTAATGATTTAAATCTGCAATAGCAAATGACAGTGCTTATCTAAAAAATAATTTATTATGGTTTTATGACAAGCAGTGCTACACTAGACATTTAATTAGTTTTAAGTAATTATGGAGTTCCACACGTGTTTTGAAAGGTTAAAAAAAAAAACCCTTAGCTTCCCTGGATTTTAAACTTCTGAAGAACCTAGACCTTCACAGAAATATCCTAATAAAAAACAAACAATAATTACCTCCATGCATTTGCAGGCAGAGTAGATGTAACAGTAGTTTAAATAAGGAGGCTATTTGCCATGTCTTGTGTGTAGCCAGAAAATCACACTACTGTACAACAGTAGTTACTCAAGATGGAAGAGAGAGGGAGTAAGAGCCTCCCAGTACTCTTCGCATGCTCCTTTCGCATGCTCCAGGAAGAGTACTTGCTTCCTAAATATTTTATTGTCCATTTTGTATCCTCTTTGGCTATTACATTGTAATCACTTCGGTTTATGTACATATGTGGATAAAACCTCACATTAATGAGACCCCATTCCCTTCTAATCTCTAGGGGCTAAAATAAGCATGAAAAGCTTATCAATAACAACATGACCTGAAAGGATGATGTTTCATAGAATCATAGAATTTTTTATAGCTTTGCTTTTTTTTGGTGTTTTTTTTTTTCCTACATGTTTTTCATATAGTTAATTCATAATGGTGTGGGCTCATGTGAGGCTCTAGCTTACCACTCTATATGTGAAATCAGATCTGAGGGAACTAAGATCCAGAGAAAAGAATAGGGGTTTGTGTTCTGTCAGCTTGTTATCCAGAGTACAGCACAAGCTGAAGAAGTCACATTGAAGAAAAAAAAAAAAAAAACACCACAAACACATAAGTAGTGAATGCGTTTATGTGGATGCAACTCTTCCAAGAGGCACAATAATCAGATAAACTCACACACGGTGCAAGAATGAAGGAGATTATAACATATCCCCAAAGGTACAAAGTTCTTTTTTGCTTTCTAAAAGAGTTACACTTTAATGAAAAGCAGCTAACATCACTGACAATACCCAGCAGCAAAGATGTTCAAGGGAAAGGATGTGAAGGTTTTCGCAGCTACTTCTTTGATACACTGAAAAGGCTATTGAAAAGGTAACCTGTTCTGTACACCATAGATTGCATGACAACGTAAGAATCACTCTCTCGTTTTAAACGGAATGCATGTCTTTTGCAAGCCTTAGGCTCAAACTAAGTTCAAGGAACAGAGCAGCAAATTAGCCAATAAAATTGAGGCTGTCAAAAATGTAGTCAACCAAGCATATCTATGCTTTTGTATCCCATGAGAGCATTTTTGAAAGTGTCACTTCTACTCCTTTTTTTTTTTTTTTTTATTTTAGAGGCATAGAACCATTAAGGTTGGAAAGAACTCTAAATATATGTGAACCACAAAGAGAGCATTATTTAGACCGATACTCAGATCCAGAGGAGAGGAATCCCCCAAATCACAAATATAATTCAAGCGTGACAGCTCTGAAATATATTTTCAAATAATAATTTTCAGCCAGTTTCCAGAATGAAAAAAAAATGCATCAATAATATCATTTATCTTTCCTTCATAAACACCACCCAAAATGTTGTTAGGACTCCAGATACCCCAATAGACATTAACCACCCCATCATGAAGGACTGGAGGGGACAAGGCCAAAGCCAGATTTTGGAAGGAGCTCATAGGTCTCCCCAAAGCATAAACCCACCTGTCTCTGCCACATCACTCTCAAAACAGAAAAAAAGATTGAGTGAAATTCTAGAACATGTCCTCTAAAATCATACTAGCTTTCTCCAAGACGGCTGAGTTACTTGACACCCCCATCTCCAAAGCAGTTTTGCCTTGGATAATATCCATAATATAATAATATCCATATACTGATAACGCAAGCTCCAGCTTCTGTGAACTTGTTTCCACCCCTGATCCCACCCAGGTCTTTCACACATCTATAGCTTGCTTGCCTAGCTTTTCTAGGGTGCTCTTCTCATTACCCAGTCAAATAAAGCCAGAAGTATCTTTGAAAGGCAAGCAACATACTCCTAACCAATTTTCACCAAGGGCAAACAGGTTTGGTTTTACAGAAAACACTACTTATTCAACCATCTGTCAAAGCAGACCATTGTCATTCAGAAAATTTTCCCACTGTTAAAAAGGTCAAACCAACAACTGATTGCCTTGAACACCACAATCCCTGTAAAATCACCCAGTTTTCTAAGCTTCCCTGCTGAGACCACCACCTAGATCCTCTCTAACGTCAGCCCAGCTTACATACCCCATCACAGCACCTTGATCTTCATCCAACCCAAGCCAGTCTATGATTCTATGATCTTGCAGGAAGGCAACCATTACGTTAGGGGAAGCATTTTCTTTACTCCAAATTAGCACAAAAGAAGCTCTATTACCTCAACAGCTGGTATAACTATAGACAAAAAATGTTCCTTAAACTTAAGGGGATATCACACGTTCTTTATCCAAACCATCTTACAACAAGCCATTCCTCAATCACACAGCTTTGTAAGGTGGGGATGCATTCTGAAGTTCCCAAGAACCCTGATAGAACTTGATGGCCCTGACCATGTTCCCCTGGGCACCTCTAGCCCTGGCCAGGGCCCCAGGGCAATATTTAAATTCAGGCTGGGAGCCTATTCTAATTTCATAAGCCATAGTTTTCCTTAGTATTATCTCCTGCTTTTCTTGATTAGCTGTTTGACTTATTTTCCCATTCTGGTATTCAGTGAGGTGCTAGTAAAATCTGTCTATTCTGTCTTCCTTCCTACCCTACTGTGGGGCTGTGCTTTGTTAGTGAGACCTTTGTTTTATGGCTGTCTCAGCTCCCAGCTTTCTCTTTGCTGTGAAGTAACCTCACTCTTACTTTTGACCATGCGCTTGTTGCTCATGCTGTTGCCCCGTTTTTTGCAGGGTTGTGAGTCTGGGGATTGTTCGTTCACATAGGAGTGAGACAGAGACAAGTTAAAAAAGCTGGTACTACAGATGAGCTCTCAATATTTGAATCAGTCTATTGCAGATCAATTTGGATGTGAATTGAGGTCTCTAGCAAGCTCCCTTCCCAAACTTGTTGCTTCATGTGCTCTGATTATGAAGCTTGTGCAACTGGCTTCCACCCTATAGGTGATGGGGTTCTAGAGGGGAGGTACTGCAACCCTTAGCTGTGGCTATTGCTTTGGTTCTCTATGCACTGTGCTTAAAGGGAACTCTGAAATGCCCCTTCCCCAGATAGCCATGTAATGCTAATTCCTCATTCCTCATGTGACTCCATAATTTACAGGTTTGTAGCATTACCCAATGCCAGAAATCTGCCACTGCTTTCTCACATAACACAAGGCATAGTGTTTCATGGACTGGTGCTGAACTGAACTGAGAGCTTTGCCTATTGAGTGCCAGATGATAAAAGGTTAGGTGCAACCTGCAAATACTGTGAAGTATCCCACTTGGCTGGCAGCAAAGCTATATGAGGCTGCACATCAGAACAGAAATGTGCTGTGCATGGGGGCATAGGGGAATTGGCTTATCATTTCATTGTAACACATATTTCTGGAAGATGTCAGTCAAAGAAAATACTTCAGTGTTGTTTTTCATTATTACTTTAATTGGAAAAGGTTGAGATGTAGAGCTGCTCGCTCCCACACATGAAGAACAAAGACTCAAGAAAAAGGAGGGGGACTTAAAAAATGGGAAAAGCAGAAGAATGTAAAAACTGAGCTTACATCAATATTTTAAAGTATGGAAAAAGGTAGTAAAGCAAATACTAGTTTTCTTCGTTACATTCCTGGTGGTTTATGACTGTTAAGTTTCAGTTAATTAACATACCTAAGCAATGATGTAATGTAAATACACTGTTAGTCTTTTAAGTAACATGTTGAAATTACAAACAAGAAAGTTGCTAATATTTGTGTAGCTAAGTTTATTTTATCCAAACCATGTACATATTTATTATACCCTTGTACCTTGAGAGCAGTGAATTCTCACATATCTACTGACTAATTCTGAGTGGCATGGGAGGATTAATTTTCTGGCAGTGGCAATCTGGAACACCAAATTTATTAAGTAATGTCAGTGCTAACATTTCTCGTACCCTTTACCCCACAATAATTAATTGCAATGCTAACTTGACCTAATAGCACAATTGCAAATGCTAGTCGGGATATTCCACAGATTTTTCTTCCAGGACTCAAATACTTGTGGTTTTCTTCAGAATGTCCTGGAACAAACATTTGTGGCATGTCTAGACCAGCACTTAGTGCTGAATTCAGTTAACTCGAGTTAATTGGTAATCAATTAACTGGAGGAAAATAGGACCAAAACCTCTACTCTTGACGTACTCAAATCCAGCAGGCAAAAAAACTAAAAAAAGCCTGCAAGCTGACTCTGCATGATCCTCTTATTTTCTGTTTAAGGTAGATTGAAAAACATTAGCATTTGAAAGTCAGTAGGAAAAAAACTCATTTGTACAGAAGCCCTGCATCTGTCTGTGAATGTATGTCTGAAGAGTAGCTGTCTCTACCTACAATGATTTCCAGGGTATGTAACGAAAGCTTTTGTACAACCAGTCTGCAAGAAATGAGGGGAAGCAGAGCAGTAGGGATGTGTAGTGGAGATGCAGCAGTGTGCAAATGCACATTGTGGTGGCTGGAGCTTCATGCTGAGGGCAGCATATGGCATCCTGGCTGAAAGCCTCTTCCCCTGCTATGTGGCATGAGGTGACTGCAGGATCAGCCATCACAGAGGGGGCACCACGGGCAGTCAGGTGGCTGCTGTTGGAGCTGAATAGCTGCAAACAAGGCTCAAAGTTCTTACTGGCAATAGCTCCCAGCACTTGTGCTGTCAGTGGTTATTCAGGCAAAACATTCTCCAGAACGTGAGGTCTCTGGACATGTTCCCCGAGGATGTTGGCTGGGCAAGTAGTGCATTTATTACAGCAACTGCCATTGCATTTTCTTTTAAAATACTGCATTTCTGCCCAGGATCCATCCGGATGTTCCTTCACAGGTCCTGTAGCTTCTGTGACAAATACACAGTGCTAGTTTTCTGATCTAGAAATGATTGTACTTCAGTGGTATATTTGTTTATGCTTACAAAGCCTGCCAAGGACCTATACCTTTATTTCATCTCTCTAAAAATGAGGCAATCTAATCCTCTTGCTACCTGTTGATCTTGCAGAAATTGCTAACTCACATAAATTGTAGCAGTGCAGTTTACCTGGTATGTACACAAATGTAATGTCACTGTAGACCCAGTAAGAGGAGATTTTTTTTTTTTTTTTTTTTTTAAGATTAAACCAGTCCTTTCAACATAGGTGGAATAACCACACTGCTGTGAATCTCCTCAATAAAGCTACAGTTGCTTACACAAGGACCCTACTAGTGCTGCAGCAATGAATTTGTTTCATAAACAATCACACTCAAACATCCATTTACATAATAATTGAATCTCTAGAATTTTCCATCTGAAATACTACCTGGTGTATTCTAATCACTAAAATCTGTTCTCCAATCACTTGGCAGGGTATTAAATCAAACCGGTGTTTAGAAAGATAAAGAGCTGTATCCAGCATTCAGAAGAAGCTCTGTGAGTTTGCACATTTGAGCTATGTGCCACAGGTACAATTTTATCCTTTGATAACCAAAACGTGTTTCAGCCTCTGAAAGAAGTGGGTGGAGCTCAGCCCATGTTAGCTCTTCATTGGCAAACTTCCTCTGGGCATCAGTGAAGTGGGCTATGGTATAACACAGTGGTTTCTCATGCATCACCCATTTGCCAAACTCATGTTGTTATTTTGTTAATGCATTCAGTTCTGTTTTTCTCTCTGCATGAAGAGAGCTGGGGCTGCCTTGATGCTCATTTCCAGACCCTCTGGATCCTTCAACTACTTTTCAATCATCTGCAATAAGAGTTTCTAACAGCCAAAGCTGTCAAAGCCTGAGGTTAAGCTCCCAGAACTATATTTAGGCACTTCAACAGGTGGCCTGAAGTATGAAAGTGCTCAGCCTTCAAGCTGCTGCTCAGCTACTTAAACACTGAAATCCACAGACCAGCTGAGAGGTCAGGCCTGGGAAGTACCCAGACATGTGCTAAGTACCTGAATGTGTTCATGGGAACATGGGATAAAGTCTTCCTTTTTAGCGTTTTTTTTTTTTTTTAATTCTCTTTCCGCTTTTAAATTACAAACATTTTTTCCTAGATAATGTTTATTCTCTCCATTGTCATAGAAGAGCTGTTGTCTAATATCCCTGATCTGTTCTGTCTTAACCCATGCAAAGGTCAATTTAGTTCAGCAGCCAGAGCTCACGTTTAATGGAGAGACAGCAGCTAATTTCACCTTTCCATTTAAAAGCAGGTGCTAAAATTCAGTGACGATTGCTTGTTAGTTAGTGTTTCATAAGCAAAAGATAAACTATACCCTATTCTCCCTTTGTGCAAAATAGTACTGCCATATGGGGATGGCTTATGGACCACTGCTCAATTTCCAGACAGGTTCTGAAGTCTGAGCATCTACTTCACAAAAAAAAAAACATCTGATAAAAAGGAACACCTTGATCTTTCTATGAAGGTCACATGTGGTGTGATAGATACTCCATTTAGCACTGACACATCTGTATGAAATGTTTCAGTGTTGATGGAATGTTATATTTTAGTGACTTAAATGTTCTTTAAAAAACAGAAAAAAATCTTGCAGAATTCCTGGGTGTTTGAATGCATCTGGTTTTAACTGTAAAATGCTTTGCTCATGAATATTACTTGTAAAATTGCTTTTTGATACATAATACAGCTGTTGAAAATTTAGTGATCTTTTGGTATGTGTCAATTTAAGTCATTATACCTCGCAGACAGTTTGTAACTCCTAGACAAAAGCTAAATACTGCTTTATCCAAAGTTCTTAGATGTGGCCATTGCTTGGATCAGAAACTCCCTTGTTTGGTCTAGAGGCAGACTTGAATGTGGACTGATCCAGTGCACAATCACGCTGCCCAGATTCTGAAATTTCATGAACAACTGACTTCGCCTGTAGTGAATAATTAAATAAATGAGCCTAATGTTCCCCGCCTGTGTTGATTTTGGCTCATTAATTGTGTGTGCGATCCCATGACCTGTACTTCATGCTCCGCATTCACTGCACAGAGCAATCCCCTCCCCAGCACCGCGTTGCTGCTCCCCAGGAATGGGCAGCTTTGTTGCCTGCCACTGAGCAAACACGGCAGTTCTACTGTTGGTAGTTTAACACCCCTTGGCAAGCAGGCTCAGGATTAGGCCTTCTGTTTATAAGACTAGGTTTAAAGCAAGTTTTTCTTCTCTGCTTAATCCAGATTAATAAGAGATTGGAATTTTGTGTCATTCTTCATTAACTATAAAGCCCATTAGGATATATTGCTTGCTGTGTGATTTCACAGATGCTGCAACAATACTGTGATCATCAACCTGGATATAAGGATTTTATAATTAAGTGCAATGGATTCTGAAACTGTTTTAACATGATAAATCTGTTTTATCATTTTAAAATTCAGTTGACACTTTGATTCCCTTTTAAGAATAATCAGTTGCATTCAACCCACAGCATGTAAGGCAAGCATAAGAATTTATTGGCCTAATAAAACATAATTACGTGTGTCAGAATAAAAATTTATATCCATCCATTGATATTACTGTTGTTGTTGCTGCATTGCTCTAAGGTGAACGTTAAAGCTGTTCTTTGCTTTGCTTGAGCTTTGTAACAGGGCAACCCTTACCAGAATTTCACAAACTGATAGTTTTTTTTTTTCCTTTTGGTGTTGAATTTTGGTGTCGTGGAATCTGATTGCAAATTTCTCTTGGGTATGAGGCTGCGACTGTGCTGTAAAAAATGAAAGCAAATCTGTTACCTTTTTAACACCATAGAATCATATTGAAGCTTTTTATTTTCCAGTCATGCCTGAGTTTGGAAGGAATATGACCACATCAAGGAAAGTACTCCAAACTGGATTTGACTAAAACTCAAAAGATGGACTAATCTGAATACCACAGAACTGAACAGTGGATAATGTTGCGGGTACAAATGGCAGTCTCACCACTGAGAAGAAAACAAGCTGTATATCATTAGGGGTTTATCTGTTGTATCCCCTGCCATGATTTTTGTGGGGCTGGTCCTACACAGATTTTAATTCTTGCTGTGGTTTTTGTTACATAGTCAGTTCATGTTATGATGAAGACAGAAAGAAGGGAAAGATGCCTGTGATATCTCAAGGACATTTTCATCAAAGATGCCCAGAGTCAGTCTAGTTCAAAGAGCTAAGAAGGACAGCCAGTGATTCTGCTTACTGAACTGATGAATCCCAACAGTTTCTTATCAGCCATCTGACCTGCTTTCTTCTCTGGCAACACACTAATTCATATAAAATCTGTATATGGTGCAAAGTGTCGTGTTTCATTATCTGGGTAAGTCCCGGGATGGGCAGAGTGCAGCAGCATACAGTGCTGGGGAGGGGGGATGTGGGGGCAGCCTTCACTGCTAATGCAGAGCTGAGAACAAGCAGCTTTGACTTGGCTGAGTCTATCTGCCAAACTAGTGACTTCTGCTGGGAAACAGAACTTTCCCCCTCTTTCTTTAGATCCCAGCTGAGCTTCAATGCTCTGTGTTTCTCTCTAACAGGAAAGCTGTCTTCTCTCCTCCTCTGCCATCTGTGCTCCATCCTTATTCTCACATGTGACTTACTGTAGCTGCAGTCTCATTAACTTTCAATACTTGCAGCCTAACACGACTTAACTGGGGGGCTTGAAAGGAGAGGTAGGGCAAGGTCAAGTTCTGAATCTTGATTAAATGGTTTAGTAGGAGCTGCCCAATCTGTTTGAACATAGAAGCCTTGAGCAAAAATTCCCTTTGCTACTTCTTATCTCAGGAGAGATCTACAGGTTATTTGCCCTGTTCCAACAGTGTTCAGCAGTTAAAGGGGAGAAACCAAACCTGAAAGCTTTCCTACAGATAACACTGAGAAGTACCTCTGTACAGTGAAACAATAGCTAGCAGAGGGCAGCATTCTGATGGAAATGAGATCATTCAGTCAGGGGATGCTCACAATATTAAGAGCATGTAATTTCACAAAATATTTTGTAATGTTTCAATTATGTAGTGTTTCATGATGAGGATAAAATGTCCTCTATCTTCCTAAATTAGAAAGGAGGAAACCGTGTCACACTAAAGTACAGATTTTGATGCCTTCTGACTTAGTTTTAATGATAAGTTTATACTGGTATCCAGAAGTCTAGGATTACCACAAGCTAAAGAAACAGCTCTTTCAGGAAGATTCTTTGGCCTAATTAAAAATACTGTAACGGTATAATAACCACCAGACATTACTTTCCAACATGAAATCTTCCATGCACACGAAGTGCTCAAGTGGGTTTGATTTTGCTATCACTCTTGCTTATTAGATGAGTTTTGGCATCACTGATCCTACAGGCATTGCACCTGCATTTAGTTCAGGGCCTGTGCACTTCACTGGGATAAAAAACATCTTCCATTAAAAAAATGTCTCCAAGTTTGGACCCAGAGTTTATAAAAAGCTTTCTAACAGAGTCTCTAAGAAGGAAGATGTTTGACCTCGTCTGCCCTAGGGAAGAATTGCAGGGAGTTCTTGGAGAAGAGCCTGTTTGCCAGGACCAGCTGGCACTACAGACCCATCTGAGAACACTGTTGGAGAAGTGAAGCCCTTTTCCCTCTCTACCTTCCACAGTACAAGGAGAAAGACAAACAACCTCTCTGCTGGGTTCCTTCACATTTCTGTTTACCATTTAGTGGAAGTCCAAAAAACTAAGCTGAAAGGTAAAACCAAAAGGCAAACTCCTTAGTGGCTGGTGTCAAGTGGCACAAGTCCAGGGATGGAGCCTGCAAGCTCGAACCAGCAGAACAGGTTTCTGTCCTGCTGGAGTACCTGGGGATGCCTTCATGTTTCTTCAAGGAAAGAGGAATGGGAATTTTCTGAGCTGAAAGCAAGAAATGTAAGCTACGGCCTCAGCACATTTTAAATTGGCAAAACAGAAAACACCTCACTGGTCCAATGGCAACAGGATTCTTGTCCCGTTCAGCTCTCAAGAAGTAGATATTAACCAAGAACCCTAATAAGGAATTTTTTGCAAGTCATCAAAAGACAGTGTTCAAAATGGCAACCTGAATCCCAAGAGGGATGTTTAATTATTCCCATAAAGATGGGATGTGCATGAGCTCTCTGTTTGCCTGTGCGTACGAATATGTGTGATCAAATTTACACACACATCGACTTACACAAGTGATGTGAGTTAAGACTCGTCTTTCTGACAAATTATCTGGGAACCTTAAAATATGTTTTGTTTATCTGCTATACATTCGAAAAATCAGTATGCATCTGGTAAACTTTCTTATTAGGTTCTTTATTAGCTTGCCTATTCCAGGAAAACATTATTATTTTACTGTGAAGAGTTAGATGAGATTCCATCTCTGTGTACATTAGGGGCCTGAAAGGCAAGAAATTCATAAATAAAAATAATTGGACGAATAAAGATTGGGATGAAAACTAACTCAGAAAACATTGCAGTGGCTTTATGGAGAAAGTCTACTTTTACAATTCTCTATCCAATTCTCATTATTCCACTCTCAAAAATATAACTCAAAAAGCATATTCAGAAATAGATAAAAAAATACAGTGGACTGTAAAACTTCCATATGAAGAGAGGAAGAATATGTTAGACATATTCATATTACAGCGGAAGTGAATAAAAATGAAGATGATAGAACTACTTAAAACAATGAATGCTGTGAAAAGGAATGTTGTTGAGTAATAATATCTATGTAGCAGCCTTGTAATACATGTTTTCAAGAAAATTGAAAATAGGAATTCCAAATAAAAGGAAATACTTTAAATCTGTATATTTAGCCTGTTGAATTCATTGCTATGAGATGGTCATGAGGTCAGGTATATGCCAGCATTCAAGAAAGGAGAGAGCATTAACAATGAGAAGAATACCTGAACACGGAAATGTATATTAAAGAAGAAAATGTACAGCTAAAGAAGTATGGAGTATACAAAAGCATCTGTTACATAATGATTATCATAAAAATTTTATGTACAAATTACCTTGCAATTTCTTACAGTGAAGTCTCTTGATCTTCACTCTGGGACAGCTAATATGGGTTACTAACCAATATTCTTCTGATTTAACTGTCCTCCCGTATTGTTTATAACCTTGTTTATAACCTTTGCAAAATTAGTAACAAGAAATTTTGCATCGAGGATGTTTATATCAGCATATGACTTTTTACGTTAAGATAAATAATTCTGGATTATCTAAAGTCACTTTACATGTTTATATAAACTGATATGAACACTCCTCCAATTCCTCAAACTACAAATATTTATTCTTGGTCAAAGCTTGAAATACACTTGTTGGATGTGTACACCCTGACTGCGGAAAATGCATTTTAAGTAATCCGTTAATTACCTGCTAACTGACATAAAGTGCAAAAGCCTGACCATGAAGACAAGTTTTAAATCCCGTAGAAGCTCATTTGGTCGACATAATGACTGATAAACTATCAAGTGCATGTCCAAGCCTTCATCCTCTTTTCCCATAAACACTTTTCCCTTGAAGCATGTTTACTTTAACCTTCATATTTTTCTAGATCAATTTGTGTTGAGAAAGCAGATACCTATTATAAAATGGCAGGGTATTTTTTTCTCCCCCAGGGTTTAATTCATGGAAGTCACCAAAACAAAACTCAGCACCATATTACTTTTGAGATATAAAGAGATGTGATACTTAAAAGTACTTATTCAGTAGGCTAGTGTTGATGATAAGATACAAATTAGAGCAAATTTCAGACACTTGGATTTCAAAACAAAGCTTCCCGTTTCCCTCAGGGAAAAGCTATTCTTATTTATATTATAATATAATAAAAAATAGGTATTAACAGTCTTTGAGAAGTTCTCAGTTATATTCACGTGCTAGCAAATGGCTGCCACATTCCTTGCTGTTGGCCGTTGAACATCCTTCTTGCTTATGTCCAGTCTGATGTAAACTGAAATTAAAGAAATACATAAATAAAACCTGGGAAAAACAAAACAAAACAAAACAAAAACCACAAAATGTTTACAGAATTTCTGTAAGCATGTTATTTTATTTCCCCCTCCTTCTTGTGAATCCTTTAGTAACAGAAAGTTTCTGTACATGTGTGTGCAAAACAAGCTTTCTTGGCCTAGAACAAAATTCTTTTAAGGAAAGTTAAAGGAACAGCAACATAGGTTCCACCTGAAAATACAATTTCTTTGTAATGTAAGACTTGGTAGTCACTAAACCACATACACCAATAGATACAGTCATTGACAGAATCTTCCCATTTTCCAAGACAGATTGATTAGCTGAATTTTATGGTAAGATCTTGTACTGGCAAGATACCATCATCTTTGAGAAAATCAATGTGAATTTATATAATAATTGAAAACTGAAAGAATAAGAAGCTTCTTCAAACCATTCTCACAGCTTTTATGTTTTTGGTTGGTTTGTGTTATTGTTGTTTTGTTTGTTTTTGTCTTGTCTTTCATTTTCCTACTTTAGTCTCTCTTAAAATCGACAAGTGAGATAATCTTTGTCCTACTGAAATGTAACTTCCAACTTGCGCTGTTGAGCCAAAAAAATCAATTCTAACATTGCTGTCAGCTGCCTACTGTGCAATGAGGAAATAAGGTTGTGGGGTTTTTTGTTTGTTTGTTTTTGTTTTTGTTTTGGGTCCATGCAGAATTTACCTTACCAAGATAGCCAACTGGTCCACCATAGTCTCCTCTACCTTCTGGAAGTAGGCTTTGTCTCATGTCCTCTCCGACTTCTGTAAACTCCTGTAACCACTCTGGTGTTACACTTCAGCATACAGTGTGCATCACAGAAAGATATGGAAAATGAGGAAAGGCTTGCTCAGTCTATACCTTTCCCTAAATTGAACTTCTCAGTATGGATCAAACTGCTTCTCAACTTAGAAGTCAGATTGTATTACAGTATAAGATAGTATATTTGCAGGAAGCTCGAAGTGAGGAAATGCTTATAGCCAACTCTTTCAGCAATATTCTTGCAGTGTGGAACCAGCCCTTATTCTTGGTTTTATGTGCAATCAATTCAGCGACTGAGATGCAGCAATCTCCACAGACTCCACTCTGCTCCCCAGCAGGTTTTCTTTCCAGGATTTCAGCATCTTAATTCAGTAATCCTTCCATCTAAGCATGATCTGCAGGACCTGATGTCCTTCTGCAACCCTCACAAACTGTTCAAGCTGTACAACCTCATCCTCAACAGCCACTTAAAAGAAAGTAAGTCTTAATTTTTTGAGGAAGGATGATTAAAAATGGACAGAAAATCTATAAAGAATACAGCATAGCGATTAAAGAGGAGGACTTTGATCTGTAATTTGAGTAGATTGTCTGATTTTAATGGCCAACTCCGTAGAACAGTCATCATTCAAAAATTCCATGTGGTTCTGGCCCTGTTGCATCACAAATAGCGAAAGATTCTGCAAGCCTAAATAGGTCTTTGGGGTTGCTTGTTTGCCACCACTGTGTCTCATCTATGTCCTAAAGACACCTTAGCCACCTCTGTGCCCCCATTGAGATCCATTGGCTTGAGAGCTTGAGCAGTTACAATTAATTGGAACTTGCTGAAGCATAGTTGGTCCTTGGTTCGAGGTTAATGAATAAGCAGCAGGAATCATTCGCTTCAGAATTAGAGAAAATGGCTCTGAGCACGAATATATATGTTTATGCAGATGCAGAATAGGTCCTTTTCATAATAAACTTTACAGCTTTGTATGTTATATTTTTTCTTCCTGAGAAGGAAACAGGACTGAGTAGCAGAGAAGGGCAGTTTCTGTAAGCTCTCCTCCCCACTTGCTAATGAATTAAAAGGTGAATTAATCCAATGTTCTGAAAAATCAGGCAAGAGGACCTCATAATTAAGCCCTGTAAATGACTCCACAGTAAACTGTGAATGCAATGCTAAGATCAGTTACGATGACTTTTTCAGAGTCTCACTGCATGTTTCCTTCTTTTCTGCACAGCCTGATGTTATTTGCAGAATATCCATCCAATCTAAGCTGAGGTTGCTGGCAGCTGCACTTTTGACATGAAGTGTTCTTAGAGGTTTCAAGCTCCAGTTGTGGGCAGCCTGGGCTTGGACAGACAGCAGTGGTGGTTACTTTTGACTTAGTCTCCATTTTGTCTGGTAACACTCCATCCATAAAATGAGGGTGAAATTACTTCCTCCCTGCTGCGAAAACATATTGATAAATAGTTGTGAAGCATTCATCTGTTACACTGGAGGGAAGCTCTTGAAGAAATTAGCTTTGTCATCAGAGCAGGATTTAAATGGCATGCAATGGTAAGGCAGGGAAAGGCCTTGAGCACGAAACAGTGAAGGCGAAATAAAATTTCTGTGCCCATGAATTAATACCCCTTGCGTGTGGGCTAGAGGAGGTAAGAGTCCTGTGAGAATGCAGTATTAAATGGCACCATGCTTGTAATGGGCCCATCACGGAAACCTCACTATTTTACCCTTTATCAGTAGCAGTACCTTCCGAAGTTGGCCACCTAAGGGGAAAGCCTTGCACAGAAGACTAGGAATTCTGTGGAAACACTGTCAGAACATCCAGCAGGTTATTTCCCAGGGCAGTATGATCTGCATTAAAATACAGTGGTTGTTTTTCCCCGATTTGTGCAGGATTTTCAGACACCTATGATCTAGTGATTTTGGAATTATATGTCTTGAACTCACCTTCACCGGCAATGTACAGTACTAGACACTATTAGCAGTATAGAGTATTACTTAATTTATCAGTCAGCCACCAAATGAAAATAATTTTCAGTAGCAACCAGCTGAATTTGCATGTGTAATGCAGCAGTTAAATCACCACAGACAATCGTCGGGTCCATTGTGAGTCCTTACCATCAAAACAAAAAGCTTTCTGTGTGGGTGGGCGTCAGTATTCCCTGTGGAAGATGTTCTCTGTGAAACAGTTCTATGGTACCCAATCCATTTTCCATTGCAACCACTAGAAAAACACCTCCTGTGAAAAAAGAAAAGCTTATATTAGAATTGTATCCCTGTGCTACCCCTCCTCGGTTTTCCCATCTGCCATCTGCAGGCAAAATTTAATGATAACAAAGTGCTTTGAGATCCTTGGATGAAGGATGCTGAAATCTACAGTATTATTCTTGGTCTCAGGACAGACTGGATTTCACTCACACTCCATATTTTGAAAAGTGTGCTGTATTATTTGCCTGTCCGTGTTAACAATGACAATAAATCACTATCCACACTTCGCTGAGAGTACTAAGTTTTATTTACAGATTACAGTGTGGATAAGGCAGAAATACTGTTCCCATCACTACAGTAAGGGATCTGTCAGCACTTTCATTACCATACTTTAATTCCAGTGGTTTACAAGCCCAGTTTGATTACCGTTAGCAAATAGACTGCTATTTTTCAGCTTTATTAATGTTAAGAGAATAAATCATGGAAGCTAAAATTGCTTTTGTTCTCCCATAACTAAAATTGGCTTGAATTTGAAAAATGAAAATTGGAGAGCAGTTCCACTTGCCTGACTGAAAGAGATAGGGAAGTTAAAGAGGGGGCTGTTTCATATGTTCACAATGCGATGTCAAGATTGTGCATCCTAGATCTGTATCAAGACGACGATGTACCAGAAAAGCTAATATTCTCGTGAAGCTGCTCCAATTGTTCAGATACCTATTGTATTTTTTTAAAAAAGCTGCTTAAATACATATTTACATTGACTCTGGGTGGTCCTTGAGTGAAAGAATATGCTTTTGATAACTTTCCATCAAATATATATTTTTTATTTTTTAATAAAAAAGAGGAAATTAAAGACAAAAATCTGTGTTATTTTAGCATTTGGGTTTCAACAGCAAAGAAATTCAAATTTAAGCTTGACACGCTCATTCAACAAAGTATTTTTAAGAAATGCTGATAATAAGATGAGTTAAGAAGAATAAAACACCCCTAGCTGAAAACTTCTAAGTGATGCTTCACTCCTAAAAAATGTGTGTGCATGAAGGATTCCCTCCTGAATCCGCTTTTGTTCTAAGAACTTGGGAGCTTAGATTTGTGAACTTTATTTGATCATGCACAGGCTTTGTTTTTCAGTAAGCGCTTGTGACATGGACTGAGGGACCCCAAGGCCAGCCAGGGTCCCCAAGGCCTTGCCTTTGGTGTTTGCCTCTTCCATGATGCCTTCGAAGGTGTACAGGATGCAGCCTGGAATTTGCTGAGGCCTCTCTGGAGCTGCTGAACTCCCTGACTAGTTTAGTTCAGCGTGACCAAGAAAAACCACCTTGCCCTCTGAGAAGGCCTTATCTTCTCTGAAGAGAAATGGGGTGAGACAACCACATACACTGTTCTTGTCATGTCCCTAATTGTCTTCCCAGATGCAGCATCTGTCTTGCCTCATGCTGCATGCCTCTGACAGACAACATTTAGCTGTTTGGTTGCATTTTACTACATGCTAAGTTCCTTTAAAAGCCACTTATTCTCATTCAAAAGGCTGCAGTAGAACAGCAGAACTTAAACAGTGCATCTCTCTTGCTATAAGCACATACACACACTGACCTTGTAAGGTTACTCTTGTTTAATCAGCAGATCTGTTTCCTCTGTATTAATTCAAATTCTAATAAAACTCAACTTCTGATATTCAAAGACATCTAGAGTTTTGGGGATGTTTACTATAAGGAAAAAGCACAGATGGATGCACCTCAAAGCCCTGGCCAATTCAAGCTCCTTCCATTTTTGCAACCTCTGCTTTCTTTCCAACAGTCTACTCATAGGAAGAACCCACACCAGCTACCTCATTTTTGGACTTTCAATTGAACATCATGATATACGATGTCTAATTCTTCCCAATGGGATTTACTTTTTGTGGCTAGCTAGTTCTGCTGTCGAGCCATCTGACCTCCACTGACTACAAGGATTGTACTCATCCCTTTTTTTTTTTTTTTTTTCATTTTCTGGTATTGGAGGAAAGAGAGCTGATGCTGACACATGGATGCTGTACAAAATCTCGGCTTCTGTGATTTATTTAAAAGTGCCCTCTGAGTGCAAATGCCTCTCTAATGAGATAATATAGTAAAAGTCAGGATTAATCCAATGAATGACAATCTTACGCCGCCTAATACTGATCACAGATTAGCAGCAGATGTATATTTGTTTTATGATAATGGAAATTTAATATAAATGGCACATTATTGAATTATGACTAACAAACAGAAAAAAAAAGTATCCTGTCTAATCTTGACTTTACACTGTGACAGAAATATACAGCATAAATAAGCAGACATACGGAGAGTAATACTGTTTTTTTCCTAGGATCTAAATACACAGTACTAAAGCAGACACAAGAAATAATTTTCTTAAAATCTGAATTTTAAATTGTTTGGATGCAAAACTTAAAATAAAGACTTTCCCAACGTAACTTTTGGTGGTTCATGAGAATCACAACAGAGATGAGAAATGGGGCGAGAGAACCCATATGCCCTTTTCTTGTCCAAGCTGAGGCAGAAGGAAAAAAAAAAAAGGTGGATAAAACATTGGCTGTGAAAAACCTGAAACAGCAAAATAGTTTCTGAGTTTTAAAATCCTTGCTGATTTCAGTAATCTTTGTGCTAGATGTTCTTTCCTGAAAATATGTGTAATTGTAGGCAAAACCATGACTAGTAATTCCTGAGAATATCAAGGCCAGTAGGACAGATAGTTTGTGGACAGAAATCCCCTTTTGTCCCAGAGCTGGCAAATATTCCCTACTCAGTAATCAATTTGGGCAGGAAACAGTTGCTTCATCTAATTGCTATGATCTAGAAGTCATGCTTTCTTGCTTAAGACACTTCATTCTGCAACAAATTCCCCCATTTCTCACAGCATTGCCACTCCTGTCCTGCTGCCCTCTCACAAAGAATAACAAGGCAGAGGGTGGGGAATAACAGCCATAAAACTCGGTGCATCTGGACTGTTGACAGAGATGGGTCTATGCTCAGTACGTGGAAACACAGCCAGTCCCACAGGCAGGGCTGTGGATTTGACCATAGTACAGGCTGAAGAAGATGGCAATTCAGTGTGCAGAGCTGTGCTCTGGGTGCTGCATCTGCGACTGAAAGAAAGGAACAAGCCAGAATTAAGGAAAGTGAGATACCATGCAAGATTGAGGCTACCCAGGGAGGTGATGGAGTCACTCTCCCCAAGGGTGTTCCAAGAAATGTGTAGATGTGACACTGAAGGACATGGCCAGTGGGCATGGTGGGGACAGGCTGACATTTGGACTAGATGATCTTAGAGGTCGTTTCCAACCTTTATGATTCTATGATACTTCTTGAATTGCTCTTCATGGGTGTGGGGGATACAGCCTGGGCTGTGGGTTGGCTGATAAGACAAATAAGCCTCAGATATATATACAACCCCAATACCCAGAAGGAATTCTGTAAGAACACAGAGACATCCACCCAGCACAGTTGGTCCAATACCATGTTTCAGGCTAGTTCCCATCCCTCAGTTTTGAGCAGGAATTATTTAACTTCAGTTATCTCCCTTTAGAACCACAGAAACACCACACGAGGGATTTAGGCGATCGAGTGGTGCAGAGCTGAGACACACTCCAACCACGGGGGTCGGTGTGCACCTCGATGCTATCCCTCACGGCGGGGCCGCCCGGAGACCGTTATGACTTCTGAGGCGGCCTCACTTTCCCTGCCCCTCGGCCCGGGCGGGCTGCTGGGGAGGAGGACGCCGGAGCGGCGCCGCCGCCGATGACCGCGAGGGGGCGCCCGCCGCCGTCTCTGCTAGGCTGCCCGTGCCGGCCGGGGCCGCGGCAGTCTCGCTGCCCGCTCGGCGTGCTGCTGCCGGGCATGGGGGAGCTGCTGCCGCTCTGCCCGCGCCCCTCGGCTCCGGCGCCGCCTCCTCCTCCTTCTCCTCCTCCTCCTCCTCCTCCTCAGTCGGCCTGAAGCGCTCCCGCACTCCGGATCCCGGCGGGGAAGGGGCCATGGGCCGCCTCCCCGGGGCGCGGCGGCTGTGAGACGGCCGGCGGAGCGCGGCGTGCCGCAAGGCGGGGAGCCGGGGGCTGCGAGCCGCGGCCGGGCGGCAGGCGGGCACGTAGCGCCGCGCCGCGCTGCGCTGCCGAGGGGGCGCCCGCGGCCCCCTGCGCTGCCCACTCGCCCCCGGCGCTGCCGCTTCGCCGGTGCATGGATGCGCCATGGCCACGCTGGTGTGCCGGGTGCAGTTCCTGGATGACACCGACCCCTTCAACAGCACCAACTTCCCCGAGCCCACCCGGCCGCCGCTGTACACCTTCCGCGAGGACATCCCGCTCGGCACGCAGCTGGCCGGCGTGCACCGCCTGCTCCGCGCCCCGCAGAAGGTACGGCGGGATTCGGGCGGGAGGTTCGGGGGTAGGAGGCGGTCGGAGCCTCGGGGACGGGACGGGAGCGATGCGGGGCCACCCCCGGCCGCGCTCCCCGGGCACCCCCAGGGCGTTCACTGCAGCCGCGGCCGGGTGAGGGAGCCGGGAGGCATCCAAAAATCCCACCGCGACCCCCTCGGCCCCCCGTTAGGTATCAGCATTGCCCCATCCGAGTGCCTCGGGGCTTAGGGACAGCTGAGCTGCGGGAGGGATCCGAGCTGGGTTTGGCAGGGCTGTATGAGGCAGACGGTTACAGCAAGGGCTTGGGTAAAAATAGCAGCCTGTCTGCTGCCCTTGAAACAATTGATACAGCTCAGGAGCTGCGGCGTGTCACCGGCACAGCCCTTGTCACATCTTACCTGCCTCTGCTGCGTGCTTCTCCTCGGCGTGTGCTGGCACCCGCATGCTGCCCTTGAAGCCGGGCAGCCAGGCACGGTACTTGAATTTTCAGATTTCAAAGCGGTTCCATTGACTGACATAATAATAACGGCCTTTCACTATTATCTTACAGTTCTGCAGGGCAGACTGAAGAAAAAAAGTAAAAATGTTCTTTTTTTTTTAATTATTTTTTTTTTCACAGAAGAAAGCAAGGCAAAAGTTGTAAAACTTTTATTTACTCTCTGATGAAGTGGGAGGAAAATACTCTCTTAACATCACTTGTTGCATTATATCTTGCTCTGGGGAGCTTGCAGGGAGATGACAAAGGGCTGTGTGTGCTCTCAGATTTAAGGATATCCAAAGCCCAATAAAAGTATTTCAGAGAAAAGCTCTTGGAGCAGACAGAAGTTTTGCATTTGTAGAACAGTTTCTTGCATAATAGTTGCCAAGGATACAGCATCCAGAGAGCAGAGCTCTGCCTTGCGCACAAAAAACGTTGGGAGTTCTTGGTGCACTGGGTCAATTCTGTTTTCATGTGCTCAGTGCTCCCTCATTCAGAGACTGGTCCCATTGTTTCCAGGGGAGGCTTTTTTTGGAGTCAGAGCTAATTAAAAGGACAGGGCAGATTCTGACACCTCGTAAAGTAAATAAAAAGATCATTTTTTAATCTGGATTTACAGTTAAAGCAACCTCATTTTCAAGAGTATTCCACTGTGTTGTGTTTTGCTATTACTTCCCTTTCAAGGCTGTCTGTGCATTTTTTTATAACACTTTTCTAAAAATCTCCAAGGATTCCGTGTCTGAGGGGCCACCCCAAATCCACGATCACTTCTATGTGCTTAACTCCTGCTCTGCATTTCAGTGCACTGAAATGTGTTTCTGGAGCTTATTTGATGTTTGAAAGCTGGATTTCCAGGCTTAGGATGAAAGATGGCAGAAGTCTCTCGAGGTGCTATTGAATGATAGCCGCTCAGCTAATGGCAGTGACTTGTTAATCTGGGGCTCTGACTATTGCAAACATTTGTTTCTGCTGTTCTAACTGTGTGTGTAGGCTCATGGGAATCTGCTTACATGGTTAAAGTTACCTTTGCGTTTGCAAAATCAAGGCCTATTTATTTCTGGTGTGCCTTAATTATTATGTCTCTCAGCATTCCCTTAGCTTTTACTAGGGGAAAAAATATAGTTGATTAAACTTGTTTATGTTTACTGAACACATGTAAAGCTTAGTTCTTTGTGTGCACTTGCTGTTAGTACAGCCTTTCTGTGTTTGTCATTAGATCTTCTTGCGTGTTGGTGTGGTTTTGTGAGCCAACTGATTTCTGTCACTTTTTAAGTTCCCACTTTTTTTTTTTTCATGATGGTGAGGACATTTTTTTTTTTCCATGGCTTTTGCTCCAGGCTATATTCACTGGGTCTCTAGGAGGTCACCACGTGAGTTGACCGAGCAGGGCTCTTCCACTTTTGTCCTCAAATTTGTCCTGATCTCTGTGATCTCAGAGGAATGCATCTGTCAAAGCAGAGTGCAGCTTAAAATTCAGTTGTCAGTTCAATCTGACATATTTGAGGTTTGACTGATTAATTAATTACTTTGAAAATTAGTGAGCTAATGGCTAAACAGACCGTTTAATATCTTGAGTAGTGCAAAAAATCTTGGAACAAACTTAGCAGTTTATAGCTGAAATATGTAGTGACACCAATGTCTAAATCAGTCCCGAACTCTTCTAAATGGATGGTGTGTTTGTCACTGAGTTCTGCAGGAAAATGATCTATGTTCTTTTTTCCTTTAATCTGCTTTTAAGTTATTGGCTTTTGACTTAGATGAATATTCACGTATTCCTTGGAAGCATGGTGCCACCTGGTGCCTTTGGACCACCAGCTGGTTTGTATAGCGCTGCGGAGTCGTATGCACATAAAGAGTTAAGACTTGTGATTACTGTAGAAGTTTTGTAGAGTAACTTGTGTATTGCAAGTCGCTGTAAGTTGTATACTGTAATACGTTACCAATAAACCCCCTTAAAATTTAAATGAAAAATTAGTCGGGCTGTCATAGAATTATGCTATCAGCTTTTTGTAATGAACAAATGTCAGAGTTTGGCTCCAAGTGGCAATTCAATTCTTTGGAAATAAAACCAATGAAATCAAGAAGAATTTTCATTTTTAGCTTACACTTATGTTTGGAAGCAAGTCTCCATCTGTAAAGTGTCTTCTGAATGGCAATGTCTTTAGATTCTTGTGGAGGAGTGCACTGAAGTTAGATGACTGAGGTTCATGAATGCTGGCTGGCATGGGATTTACAACCCTGAATGCTTTAAGTAAGTGGATGAGGTGAAAAATCCCAACTGCCTGATAGGGAAGGCTAAAAAGAGAAGGGTCTGCAATCCTGTTCCCCTGTAGGGGGAAGAAACCTCCTCCTTCTCTCTTTTTCCTTCTTCTCTCTGTGCACGGCTTTCCCAACAGCCATCCCTTTGGATGAAGCAGCTCACCCTGCACTGTATTGCATTTGGTTCTGCCTAGTGTGCCTGGGGCAGATGTGCCAAATCCAATTCCATGGGGCACTGTGGTCAGCATTGCTCACCAGGAGCACATGGTGGCTTAAGATGCCTTGATGCTGGTTTGACTGAGATGGTGACATGTGTAGATGCAATTAAGTACCACAAATTCTATCATAGCGTTTCTAGTCTTGTCTGCAAAATCTTGTTGAGATTACATTACAGAGTTTTTGTGGGTTGCTTTTATTGGTTCGAGTGCTCAAGGTGTTATTTCAGATTTGGCTTCTAAACGCATTGGTTTGGGATATTTTTGGTCTATCTTTCTCATTGTCCATGGTATTAATGAGAACTGGATCTAGTGAATTCAGATCAGAATGAGATCTGGACTGTGAATTCAGATGGCCCTTTTGCCCATTTCTGTGAACCTTGGGAAAATTCAGGACTGGTTCTAAATTTGTGGCTTGGGCCCTATGCCAATAATGCTCTTTGAATCTAATTTGGTACTTTGGGTTTGTTGGTTTTGAATTGCTTTGAGTTACTTGATACTTCTGACTTGCTGACACAGGGTCATTCAGGAGAGTGGATATATATACATGGCCAAAGTCAAGTGGTATGCTTTTTTTTTTTTTTTTTTTTTTTTTTAGAGATCTTATTCATATAATTACAGCATGCTGAGTATGTTACCATATTCCATTCTCACATTCCACTGTACTTTTTAGTGTTAGGGCAGCTGTGTAAGAACTGTATGTTCATAATAATATAAGAAATCACACTGTTTAATTTATGAAAAAATGTAATTCATATACTTTGTCTGATGAGGGAAGACAAAAAAAAATTCATTGTATATATGGTGTACTGGTTGCCCAGGTGGAAAGTGTACAGTGTTATAAGAATACTTATTTCCACCTCTTGTTCTCTCTGAAAAGAACGAAGGCAGCTTCTCCAAGAACTTGTAAGTGGAACAGCATCATTCAAAAAGTAGTGCTATAAGCAAATCAATGCAATTGGCAGTAGAAGAAGGATTGTGGAGTTTCATTCATAACGAAGAAGGAATTTAACCCTTGATTAAAAGCCACGGCTGACTCATGGTGTGGTGTGATGCAAACTGACAGCAGGGACTGTTCCACAGGGATGTGTCCTGGAATGAGGCTCAACTTTGGCACAGAACTCAGTGCAAGAGGATACAATCCTGCCAGCAACTTCAGGTTTTCTTACAGCAGAAGTCCTGTCAGCTGTCTCAGTAGCATTAAGAAAAGACTAGGTGCATAGAGGCTATTTAGAAAGAGAAAAAGGATGGTTTAGATCTTGATCCTGGCGAGCAGTGCAGTCATTCTCTGAAGGAAGCATTTTGGGTTTGGCTCTGTTATGCTTCTCCCTGGACCTGAAGAGTAGAAGACAAAGTCTTTACCTGTTTGTATCTTGGAAAATCGTAGAATCATCGAATGGCCTAAGTTGGAAGGGAAAGATGAAAGATCAACTAGTTCCAATCCTCCTGCTATGGGCAGGGCTGCCACTCACCAGATTAGGCTGCCAGGGCGCTATCCAACCTGGCTTTGAATGTCTCCAGGGATGGAGCATCCACAGCTTCTCTGGGCAGCCTGTGCCAGGGCCTCACCACCTTCCGAGTAAAGAACTTCTTCATAAAATCTAACCCGATTTTCACTTCTTTTAGTTTAAAGCCTTGTCTTATCACTATTGGATTGTAAAAAGTGTGTAAAAGGTTGGTCTCTCTCCTGCTTATGAGCTCCCTCCAAGTGCTGGAAGGCCACGGTGGGATCTCTCCAGAGCTTTCTCTTCTCCGAGGTAAACAGGCCCAGCTCCCCCAACCTTTCTTTGTAGGAGAAGTGTTCCAGCCCTCATCTTTGTGCCCTCCTTTGGACCCAAAATAAATGCACAAAGGAAACTGGCCAATATCTTCTTCAAATATCGCTGTTGAGGATTGGAATGGGGTAGCTGAGGAATATATCAGTCAAGGGCTGTTGAGATGACCAGGTCTTTCAAATTCTTTCTGAGGCTGGTGAACATCAGCCCTTTCTCATCTTTTTTGAGAAGAGAGTTTAACAGAGCAGTTATTTCCGACAGGTTTAAAAGTTTTCCAGATCCAAGAGTTTCTAGAGTCTACGAAACCTTGTACTTCAAGAGATTGACCGCAGAGTGGTTTACCAAGGAAAACATGGTAAGATCAGGCTCTGTTTTTGACTTGAGAGCATGAGCTGTATCAGAGTCCTGTGTGGAGCATGATACTATGGGAGAGCATAAATATTTTTGGAAGCACAACTGTGAAAAGCTGCCCAGCTTCTGGCAGCTTGTTGTTTTCAGCAGTATTGGCCTTCAAAGAAGCTAATATCCTGATACAGCAGGGACAAATTAACTGTAAAATGCTGGACATAGTTTAACATATGAGGTCTTTGAAACCCTTGCAAAGTTCTTTTGATGAGTGATAGTTTTAACAAGTTATAGTTCAGTTTAGTTTAGTTGTTTGATTTAGTCTTGGGAAATGTATTGCAAAAGCAGTGGAGCAGAACCATCTCAAAGCTGTAGGGACTGAACTGGACAGTTCTCTTTTAAGTCACTTAGCTTAGCTGCTAATGGCTCAAGAGTTTTTGTAGAGTTTTAAGAATGATTGGAGAGAGCGTGGTGTCAACTTTGTAGATGTGACAGTGCTGTTAGATTTTGAAATTGGTTCAGTCACATTCTGTGTATGGAAAATCATATCATCGTAGGATATTTGTAATCAAAGGAAGGAATTGTTAGACCTTGCTTCTGTAATTCCTCAGGTCTTGTACTTGCAGTTACAGATTTCAAAGTTTTCTTCCAAGTTTAACTTAGATACGTCCTTTCTTCAAAATTCTTCTGAAAGAGCTCTATGAAGATTGCTGACAGCTTCAGTTAACAAGAGACTAAGAAGGCTTCAGTCCGTATCTGTGTTGGTGAAGGAATGATCAAAGAAAGATGTGAAGTTGGTGTGCGGCAGTCTACTCTTCGTATTTTGCTGTCCCATATAAGAACAAGACTTCTAAAAACTTTTTGGAGCTGTTTTCTCTTTACTGTGCTTGCACAGCTCTATCCTATCTTGTAAGTAATTAGGGTCTTTTTTTTTTCTATCTGGTCTGGCTTGCTTGGCTGTGCTCCTGTATACATTGCCCCAGTGTAAGGCAAACATGTGTTAAGTCACCCTTCCATCACATTCTCACCTATGACGGTTCTCTGAGCTTTACAGTTCACCTTCTTGGCTGTTGAAGCACCTGCACCTCCCTGCAGCATCTGTTTAAAAGAGCCACAGAGCGAAGAGAAGGTTGTACTTATTTAAAACTTCTAAGTAATGCAGTCATTCTGCCTAGAATTTAATGAGCACAGGTTAGGACCTCTGCTGTTTCAAAAAATGTGTTTTTCAGTGAGCCAAAGTGGTCTGAACTGGCACTATACACTTCTTTGTACCTATGTACTGGGATGTTACTTCATTACTGGCTCAGAGGGAAGAGTGCCAGCCTCTATGCCTCTGTCATCACTTTCCACACCACCTGGATTGCATTATATTAATATTAACTTTATATTGTATTACAGTTATTAAGAAGACAGCAAGGAATGTTGTTACATATTTTTAGCAGAGGAACAAGTTGGGACAAAAGTAGCAGTGAGTTCTCTGGTAGGCCCAGCTACCTAGAAACATCTGCAACCATCTGGCATGTGAAATTACTGAAGGAAAGGTGAGTGAGACTTAAAAGTTCACTTTCCACATGTCATCAGCTTAACACACACACACACACAATGCATTGCAGTTTACAATTCCAAACACTTAAAAAAAAAATAATTCTTTAATTCCAAGCATTTTAAGAATGCTTAAAAAAAAAAAAACATAAAACCTTAGACTTTTTCCTTTTCTTTTGACTTCAGCACTCATACTATTAAACTGTGAGTCCCTTCTATGAGTAAAATATTTATGTGAATTACAAAGTCCTGAAAAACTCATAATTTTCATGGATGCCCAGTCACTATTGTTAAACCAAGGCAAAGCATTATGGTTAATCTCTTAGTAATATCAGCTGTGATTTTATGGCTCAGTAGGCTCTATATTAAAGAGTGAGGTGACTGAAAAAAGTAGCTTACTCTCCTTTAGTCATAGTTCTAGAGGGTTTTTAAGACAAAGTACATATACTTGGAAAAACTGGACCCAGGGTTGCGGGGATCACTAATAGTTAAACTCTTGATATTGTAAAGGTGAGAAAAAAGTGTCATAAATAACTTGTAATACACCACTGTAGTGTGTTGATGGTGCTTATCTAGCTGTAGGGCAGATGTAAGTGGGACTTTTCTAGGATTCAGAAAAATAAAAAATATGGTATTTTATCTAACCACTATTTATTACTGTATTGCAGCAGCTGCCCCTGGAGTGTGGCTCCACAAAGAGGGTAGAGTTTTGCTTTTTTTTTTTTTTTTTTTTTTTCCTTCTCTTCATCGCTAGCATTGTGAAAGAGTTTTGCTTGCAAAGAGTTGTTCTCTGCTCTATTTATGGGAAGTGGTAAAGCCTCTGGTGGTGTAGACTCCCCCAGGTTTGCCAGAGAGAGAATTAAGGATGCCTGTTGCACTTTATTTCTTGCACCTGAGTAGTGCAGCAATCCTGAAGGGCCTGGGCAATTAGAGGCAGTGAGCACCTAGAGAAGTAAGAGTGATCAGCAGTATGGAAAATAAACAAACAGACGAAAGAAGTGATTGTATTTAGTCTGTAGAGGAAAAAAAAGGGACAGTTCTGAAGTTGAGGTTCATTTTTGCGGTTAAGTTTCACAGGTAGTTAGGATCTTTGTGGTTAACTGCTTTCTGTCAAAAAAGTAAGTGAATTTGTGGGATACTCTTTCATGGCTTTTTTTGAACCTGGACCCTTTTATTGGAACGGTGAAAGGACTGAGAAGCCTTGTGGTAGTTGGTGCTAAGGAAAGGAGGTGATCTGTGTCTGGTTGCAAGAATGATGGTTTGAAGGCCACCACCTTTGCTACTACCTTCAGTCTTTAAAGACTTTCTATCATGAGGCAGTCTTCAAACTTCTTCCTTTAGGGCTCTTTACAGGTGTAGTGGAAATGCTAAGTCAGGGCTTGAAACATTGATTGAGCACCTGGTAGGAAGGCAGGGCCAACCCAGAGGAGCTCAGGTTCATGCAGTGCACCTGTGTAACTGGAAGGGGTGGAGCCAGGATCCATCCCTTCCAAGACCTCATTTAAGGGTTGACAGTGGAGGCAAGGGTATCTCACTGGAGATCCTTGTGTACCTGAGGCCTTCCAAAGGTAAGCAGCTTCTTTATTTTTGTGCCTGTGACTGTTGTATTTGAGCAAGTCCTTACTTGCTGCAGGCTAGGACTTTGCTGCTGTGCTTTCCATTGCGTTACTGTAAGAAATTAATAGGAATGTAAACTAAATGCTTTTCACAAACAGATAAAGCAGTCATGTCTGAAGAAGAGGTGCTGATAGGTCAAATAACACTATTTGTGCTTTTCTTTCTCTGCATGTGATTTGTTCTCATGTCAGTTGAGTCAAACTTCTCTTATAAATGCAGAATGCTTTTCAGTGACCACAAATGAGACATTCTGGTTTAATTTGTAGTAGAAAAGAAGGGTATAAGAGAAATGTGTATTTTATTTAAGGTAGATGTGTCTGATGTGATCTGTTAGTTGCCTAAATAATTTGCGCCTTGTAATGGTCACTGCTAGTCAAAGTTCAAAGACTCTTTATTTCACTGTGATTTGTTGTTGTTATTGTTGTTCTGCTTTGATTGTAATACATGACAAGCAGTACCTCGTGGAGTTAAAATTATTAAAATAAAAATAAAGCTTTTACAATGCAAAATAAAGCTTTTAAATTTGTTACAATTGCTTTGTAGATGAAACTTGTTAGTGTGTAAGTGCTGAGTTCAATTGTTACTTTTTCAGTCTAGTTAAAACAGTTAACTGCTGTGTTGTATTGTTTCACCTACTGTGTACTGGTTTTACTGTTCCTTTGGGGGATTATTCTTTCTTACATACGTTCATTACTACAGTTAAGACGCTTCTTCTAGTTTGAAGTTTTGGCTGAAGAAGGGAAGCAAGTTTCCCCCGCCCCCCCCCCATGAAGCTGGTTTTTAGGAGGGGAAAAATCCAGCTCTTTCAGGAGGTAAAGGAGGACAGTTTCTGAGACTTTGCCTGTTTCTCAGCTTAATTTGTATTAAATCATGCTTTTAGGTTTCCTATTTTCTTGACGGACTTTCACTTGGTTTTGACATGTAGAGGAAAAAAGCTACCTCAGTTGTGAATGTGGATTTACGCCAAGCTTAGAAGATGCCATTGTCTTTGCTTTTTTGAACTTTAAATATTTAAAGTTCAGTTTTCCTGATGCTTGTGTTTCACTTGCTGAGGAGAGGTGATCTTCACTCAGAGAAGAAAAGAAAAAAAAAAAGTGCCCTTTAAGGAACAATGCAATGAAGTAAGTTTGAAACCTGGGAGCTTGTAGTAATAGACAGAATCATCTCAAGATACAGATATTGTTTCTTTGCAAATTGGTTGTGTCTTAATATGGCTATTGAACTTCAAAGTGGCCACATGTTCTCGTAGGCTTTCATTCTCATTAAATGGTTTGTTTTAGAAGCAATTATATCCTAATATTCAGCTGTACGGAGAGGATGAACAGGAAGAGAAGATAGTTTCTGAAAGCTAGACTGAACAATCAAAAGCAAAACTTAGAAGACTGAATATATTCTGGATGTAGTAGTAAAATACAGCCTTACTCTTAGTCATTTCATTGGTCAGTGTTCACCTGCAGCTTTAGTGTAGGAAAGTCATTATGATATTTTTAAACAGTATATCAATTTGTAAAGGATAAACAGTAATGTTGATGGTTTTTTTGATGTTTTCATAGTCTCAAAACATTAAGTCCTGAGCGCTTTAAGCCCTAGGTCTGAAGTCGTTCATTATACAAAAAAGTACATATAGTTGCAAAGGGAAGGTCTAAAAATGTGACTCCAAGATTAGCAAGTCAATCAGAGCTTAGTGTTTTAAATTAGTAGCTAATACTTGAGTGTACAAAAAAAAAAAAAAGTTGAGTAGCTTAAAGTGGAAACTTTAAGTGTGTGTGTATATATTTGGCAGGTATTTTAGAGCATCCTTGTAAATGCTCTTTAAAAACAGGCCCTTTACCAGTTACCTCTGCACAGAGGTTACGGAGTGCGCAGGTTGAGGACTGTGTTGTTTCATGCTTGGGAGTATTTTCAGGGCAGGACTGAAGTGGGCTACTTCAGTGTTGGCAGAATTAAGTCATCTGAACAGCTGCCAGTGAAGGTAAAGGATATTGATTTTTCAAGGTTGCCAAAATGTTATCTTTCTGTCATAAGCACTAAATCATATTGAAAGTAACTGGAGTAAAACTATCATTTGTTTTAATGTTTTCCTCTGTGGGCTCTTAATTGAGACAGGCAAGATAAAAGCATGCACTCTGGTAATAAATGCATTTGCTAGCACACAGCAAGTGCCTTCCTGGTGCTGTTCCTCACAGGCTGACTGCTGAGCACGATCGTGTTCCTGCAGCGTGTTTCAACATGTAATTGCATTGGCCTATATACAGTAACTTGGCTGTCTTGGAGCTTTAATCCCAGCCATTGTAAGAGTGCCAATTGAATTGCAGGCTAAAAATAGCCTGCATCCAGACATGCAGTTTGGTGCTAATATGACATAATTAAAACTTCACAAAGGCAATAGGCAGAATGCTGTTCAGTGACTTCTAGGATCTTATGCTTGACCAAAGTATTTTCATAACCCAATGAACTTTGCTAGTGTGGTCACACCTCAAATGGCCTACTTCGTTAACTTCTTTGATGGTTCTGTTAGGCTGCTGAAAGAATGCCTTTACCTTAAAGCCATTCTTTAGATTGATGTTACTTCTGTGGGAAAGTCACTGGTAATAGGCCATAGCATTTGGAAATCATCAATGCTATGTGTGATTGGAGTGACAAAAAGCAGATTAGAAATATTTTTCACTGAAGTGCAAATAGAATTATGTTTATTCCCTTTGTTGGTAAAACTTGTTGCTTGTATTCCAACAAATAGTTTGGAAAGAAAGAAGCAGCCAACAGAGAGAAGAGCTTGCTATCTCACTAGTAGTTATCAGCTAGTGTTATTTAAGGAGTCTCAGTAGAGATTGAAATCATGCTCCCGTGTTCTTTATCCACCAAATTGCGTGTCTTGAAATAAAAGCTGTAATCTAAATCTCTGAGATAATTAAGTATCAACTCATAAAATATACTTTGGAGAAATAATCAAATGAAAAAAGAATTCCTTAGTGAATTTTTCAGAAGGACCTGCCATGGGTTTCATGCTGCAAGGTAATCCATTTAGGTATTCTTATGCTAAAATCAAGGAAAGTAAAATCAAGTCAAATTAAACTACGAATAATTACTATGAAAGTGTTTTCTTGAATTGTTGTCTGTATACATAGTGGAACTTAAAGCAATTTTAAATCTGCCTCTGTCTTCTCAAATTGGTTACATCTAAATAATTTAAGTCAATACTGAAGTATATATATTCTGTAGGTGAGTCATGGGAGGTTAATATTGAAGATGAACTCATTCCTGCATGTTACTTTTTTAACAAGTGGTGTGTTTTGCTATTTAAAAATAAATATGACCTACTGCTCCCACTGCTAATTTTTATGGTCTGAGTTATTTCTTAAGCCACCTTCCTACCAGAACTACTGAAGGCTGATGGAATTGAGGAGACTGTGTGCTGGGGGGGGAGGGGGAGAAGGGAAGGTCTTTACGTTTCTACTAGGCTTGGAAACAGGAATATAGCAATAAGCAGGTTGTTAGCCAAATTTAGCATCTTTTCTAAACTGTGTTTTTATCACTTGTAAGTTTATGATTAGGTGTTATGATGAGACTTGTTTTCTTTGCAAGATAATCTACTTTGCGCTGTAGCAGAAGGTGCAAGCTCAGTTTACAAGGTAAGGTGGTTTGCAGGTCACTGTCAGCCTCTGCTAGCAGACAGGTTTTTGCCCTTTGTAATAACTGTTTTTGATTGATGAAACCATGATGATGGACACTGTGCAGTGGGACAACTGTCTTAAGTGTAACCAATGCCTGCTGCTTTTGTTGCTTACTGGAGGTGAAAGGAAAGAAAACTGGCCCAGAGAGTGACTGTGTTCACTTATTTATCTTTTCTTCAAGGAAAGTACTTCTTTAAAGCCTGGAAATAATGGGATTGTGCTCAAGAACAAATGTTTCTGTTACAGAACCATAGGAACTGGAAGGGACCCCTGGAGATCATTTAGTCCAACCACTTGCTAAAACTGGTTCCTTAGAGTAAATTACTCAGGAAAGCATCCATGCAGGTTTTGAGTATCCCCAGAGAAGGAGACTTCACCACCTCTCTGGGCAGGCTGTTCCAGTTGTCTGTCACTCTTAGAAAGGTTGTTTTTTTTCTTCCCCTCATGTTCATATAGAACTTCCTGGGTTCCGGTTTTTTGCTTGTTGTCCTGTTTGTGGGTGCTTTAAACAACAACAACAACAAAAATAGCGCCTTCATTCTCAGTAGCAATTTCTGAAGCGCTGTCTATGAAAAGGGTGCTGCCATAACCTGCAGTGTAACAGAAGGATAAGTCATGGAAGTGCATTAACACTGTGCTTTACAATCTAATATTGGAAGACCTGTATACTCATGCCCATGTTCTTAGTTACAGTTGGAAAATGTGTACTGCGAGTTGCAGAGATGCTTGCACTGGGTAATGTAAGGCTGACTTGTAATTTCGTGGAGTCTGAGTGAAAAGCTTGTGTCTACAACTGAGGAGATTTAAAGCTTTGAAGCCCCTATATGAGGGGATTGATTGCTTGAGCTACTCCAGTGCAAAAGGAAGAAACAAATAAAACCTTTATAATATGGACAAGGTCTAACTTGCCCTTGGATGCATGAGTATCTTTGTGGCAGAATGGGGAATGCCAAATAAATATTTGGTCTTGTTCCTGTGATAACTGTTGGGTGATGGCTGTTCTTTCTTTCCAAAAAGATGAGAGATTTTGGAGCACAGCCCTTTAGCTCATTGGCACAGGTGTGAGTAGATAGAGGAGGAAGGCTTTTGGTATTCCATGAGAAGAGCTTTAGCTGAATGCTTCATAGTTGTGAAATGTTTAAATACTGTTGTTGCTGCCAGTAAGTATTAGAGTTAACATTTTACTTATGTAGTTTGGATGTTGTATTGTGCCCTTCACATAGCTTTAACAAAGCACTAAACTGATAAGTAAGTTTTTATTGTATATGGCATCTTATTTTTTTCTCTTTTCCTAGGGAAAACAGATTAATGCTCTTCTATAGCCAAATCATAATATAACAGATTATTAAATGTACTGCCTTTAAACTTTTCAAGCTTCTGTAAGTCAAAATAAGGTTAAAGTATGCTTGTTTTGAACCAAACATTCTTTCCAGCCTCAATGATTATTATATGCTTGAGCAGCCTCTGAGCTTTTGCAATTCATTTCACAAAGTGATATTCAACTATTTTATTGGTCCAAGGGAAAAATGATTCTTGTATCTCAATCTCATCAGTATTGCAGTGACAAGTGTTTAGATTTGCTGTAAGGGAGAAGTGTCAATTTAATATATCCCAGATTAAATGTGTTTTATTTATGATTTTAGTATGCTGTTTCTCTGTGGAATAAATACCTGGTTAGTACAATAAAGCTGCATCTGAACTGACTCTTTGTTTTCCCAAGTATAAACCTTGCATGATATGGTCAGAGGAGGCATTTTTTCTGGAATTAGTCAAGTGAAGTGGATGCAATGGACTAGTGAGCCATGAGTATGGCCTTAAAGCGCAGCTCAGCAATTCTCTTAGACCTTCTTTGATAAGCAACTTTTGCTTTGTAGTGGAGGACCACCTTATGGAGTAAGCTTCTATGATAAGCTATTCTTGAGTAAGTTAAAATAACTTTTATTACCCAAAGCAAGATGCTTCTTTCAACTACAGAACAGATACTGTTTGATTTCTGACACTTAGGTGCCTCTAAGCACAGCTGACGTGCATCTTTTATCCCACCTTTTTTGTGGCTATGTACTTTTCTTGCCTTAGTACGTGTTGATCATTCTGTCTTATTATTCAATCTTATACTAAGATTAAATAGATTTTAGTTTTAACTTGTCTGTTGAGTTTCATAATTTTAATACTTTTTTTTTCCTGGGAAGACTGCATCCTACTTTGTACTGGAATGGTTACGTTATCAGGAGGCGTATTTTAGGCTTGTGTAACAGTCAGGCAGTACTTGCTGAAGTCTTTGCATAGAATTTGTTGCATTTGTTTTTATATTGTTATAGATTTGGAAGCTAAAGAAATGCAGTTCCCTCTGTGATAAGAGGGTACCCAAGACAATAAAGCTATGTGAAACTTGGTGTGTTTAAGGGTAATTCGGTGCATTGGTTTGTACATCGAAAGTGCTCTCAGTGCAAATTTAACAGTGTATTGTAATGAGTATAAATTCCTTTCTCTTAGCATCCCATCGAGGTTTTGGCAACCACTTTATCATTTCCAACCAGAGAAGAGTCAACTTATTATCATGACAATGTTGAGCAATGACCTGTCCGGATGGAAATTACTGAATTACTTCAATCTGATCTTTGGAAGATTAACATAGTGTACCAAAAATATAAGGAATGACTTGGGAAAGGAACCTGTTGAATATTTTGTGCTAAATGTACCACTGTTCTCAAATGTAGCCTGGGTTATCTGATACTGAATTCCAAAGGAGATCATAGAGAAGGAAAAGCAAGGAAGCCTGGGTCAGCCCCTGAGAATCTGCAGACCCACGTGTTACGGTTAAATTTATGTGCTGAGGTGCTTTTATGCCCTTCTGTGACATGACTCTCTGTGCGCTAAAGCTATGTAAGCTTTGTTGTCATCAGTTTCAGTTTTCTGATTTGTTGTCTCGCCAGATGGGGTGACTGAGAGCTGGGTTCTGTCACCCACACATTGATTGTTGTCTTCACTTTACAAGGCACTCAATTTTCATAGCTCACATTGCTATTCATGTGCACAAATGTTTTAAATCCAGACTTATGCTATTGGTAGTGTCATGTTAAAAATGTACTGCTCGCTCCTAATGACTGAAGTATTCAGTCCATTGGTGCTTTACTACTTCAGAAGGGTTCTAGATTTCACTACTTGTGGCACTGACCTCTGATTTCCATCTGCAAGGATTGGTTTGCAGTCTTGGGAAAGTGTGTTGGGGTGTTCTGGTTTAATAAAGTTCAGCTGCTACAATTCAGAAGGAAAACCCAAACAAATATAGATGTGATTTAACTTGTCTTACACTCTTGTGGGATATTTCAGTATCAGGACCTGCCTATGGCAGGTGCTTGGAACTGGGTGATCTTTAAAGTCCTTTCCAAACCAAGCTGTTCTTAGATGCTACACTGCTTTCTATTTGCTGCCTTTTCTCAGGAGGACAGTGGCTAGCTGTGCCTTTGTAGCCTGGCACTGTTTCTTGTGGCTTGATCTTAGCCTGAGATTAAGGTGGTGGCTGCCCAGAATACCTCGTGTGAGACCAGAGTCATGAAGGTTGCTTTGGGGACAGGAACTTTTAAATCTGGTGCCTATGTTGCCAAGATTGCAAACAGTATATGTAGGAGGTTGGGTTTTTTTTGTCATTCTTTTTATTCTGTTTTTTTTTATTAGTTTGTTTTTCTCTGCCCTGATCTACAATTGGCAGGAAAAGCAGGAGTGCTAAAGCTAGCTGGGGGATGCCTAACAATGGAGTTAAGAGACGTGCAAGCATAAATAGCAAAGATTTGCAATTGAGATTTGTCAGTCATGTACTTCCAGCATAGCTGGATTTTGTACGCAACACTGAACTTCATGTTTTGTGGTTCTCCTCTAGCATAAGGACAAGGTTACCACTTATATAACAATTGATAAGTATGGTGGAAATTGACTGCAGCTCTGTACTGTAGGCCATTGACAATCTCCGTTAATTATTTAATAAGTTGTTTCTAAAGAAGGACCATGATTATTCACTGCTAATCAATACTTTCACATGGCTAAAGAGGGGCAGTCAGGACAAATGAACTTTGCCTTTGAGCTTTTCAGTGAGTGCACAGAGTTTAGTATGTTTAAATCCAATTATTTGTCAGTATGACTGAAAGAGGAGAGTAACTTAAAAAGGAAAGTAAAAGAAATATATACTTCATTTTTACACTAAAAATGTTATATGTCCCGGTCAATATAAAAAAAAGTTTTAATTTTTTGATTGAAGATATGATTTCTTGCAACAAGCCCATTTTTAATTTTTTAAAGGTATCACTCTGTTACAGGTCATCTTCTCTGAGCATAGCCAGGCTGAGACAAGAGCAAACTGCCTTTAGAGCTAAACAAAATTACATGCTGTAAGCAAATCTGTATAAAGTAGATTCCTAGTTCTTCTTACTTTAAGATACTGGAGGTAATGAGAACAACTGTGTGTGCAGTATTATGAAAGAGCTGGGCTTAAGGTGAGGGTTTTAAGTCAGTATGGCCATGATTATGATATGGTCCCTCTCAGTTCAGAGGGGCGGGACACCTACTTGTGTGATTGCTCCCAGAAAATCAGGGCCTTCACATCTTCCTGCTTGATATTTCCTAATATACCTTTTTGCAAGTTTGAAATACTGGGCACAGAATCCAGCTATCCCTACAGATGGCCATGTGGAGTCCCAGTATCTTCTTCAGGAATTGTGCCTGGGTGTGTACCAGGAGTAGGAGATGCTGCCAGAAGAATCAGACAAGAATATGTTAAATAAACCTGTGGACTCAGTGTTAGGTCAGCTGCAACTTTGGGCAGCACTACACATTTCCCATTTAAGAGAAAGCAAGTGATATTAATTTTTCTTTTCAGTATTGGTTGTTAAGAATTCTTGTGCTGCTGAGAAAGAAGTCTTAAATAAGCAAGACAAAGCTACAAGGAGGAGTAGTAGTATTATTTTACATAGTTATGTGAGCCTTTCCTCAGGTCTGAAATACAAACTAGATATCTCACTGGCCTGTGTGCTGGGAACACCTGCTGATAATTTAACTGGATCATGTTAACACTAAACAATTACAGAGAGAAGATGGCTGATAGCTGCCATACAGAGACAAGGTGAACAATGGTAGTTAGCTCCTGTGGTGGTGGGGGGAACGAGGCAGCAGTTATTACCTTTATGATATTAGAAAGTTACCTGTTGATGAGGAAATACAGATGGACTCATGAAATGCTGGCTACTGAGAAAACATTATCAGGTGTTATGCATTTTAGCACATACAAGGTGTTTTATGGGTCTTTACATCATTAAATCCACAGTAAGACCACCCACTCAAAAGAGTCATTTACAAGTCACTTCTTAGAAATGACAACAGGCCCTCAGTTTGACCTACCTCATTTAATTGCAATTAGAGCTTGTATTTAGAGCTTTAATTATATTCATTCTGTCAAATATTGCTTACCTTAGTGTGCTGATCAAGAATAGAGAATGCAAAAGACTAGGAAGACTTAATTGCTACTCACTCTATTAAATGATCCTAGATCCTTCAGGTGCAGTCTGTACCCTTAACTCATAGATATGTTTATTATAACCCTGTAACAGTCTCATCTCATTGGAGAAAGAGTCTTCATGTCTGTCCTGTTGAAAAAGTAAGTTTGGACTACAAGATATCTGAGACATCTGGAAGGGCCATGGATTTCCTGGTAAAAAAAAAAAAACCTTCTTGGTGAAACATCTGGGTCTTATTTCTCTAGCTAAACCAAATAACCTGAAAACTGTTTGAAGCATGTATTTAAACATAAAAGCTAGCAGAAGGTTTTTTTTTTCCCTACCAATGAAGGGCAATAAAGTGCTTCAGGAAAAAAAAAAAAACCTAAAAACCATGAAATACTCCTGCAATGGACTTAAAATATCATTAAAAAAAAAAAAGGTGGGTTAGAAATGACTTCGCGTGAGCATAGTTGCTCTTTACACTGCAGTAATGATTAGAGAAAATGTTTTCTGATTTTCAGAGAGGAGAAAGGTATACTCTTATTTTCTTACTTTGAACTTCATGCGTGGCAAAAAGGTGCATTCCTGTTCTGTTTAGGATGATTGAGTCAGCAGTTCCTTGCCTGGTCAAGCTGAAGAACCATAGCTGTTGTTTTCTTTTAAAGTGGACTTAATAATGGCTTTTGGATCATTAGAAACTTTGTAGTACTCAGGTTGTCAGCAGTTCCCTAATCTGTGATTTATTTATTTATTCATTCATAGAATCACAGAATGATTTGGGTTGGAAGGGACCTTTAAGATCACCTAGTTCCACCACCCCTGCTAGAGACGGGGACACTTGCCTCTAGACCAGGTTGCTCAAAGCCCCATCCAGCCTGGCCTTCAGTGCTTCCAAGAAGGGGGCATCCACACATCCGCAGCCTCACTGGGCAGCCTGTTCCAGTATGTCACCACCCTCACAGTAAAGAACTTCTTCCTAATATCTAGTTTAAATCTACCCTCTTTATTTGCTTTCTCCTTGCTGGGCCACGTCCAACACAGGCTTTCTTTGATGTTGCTGCTCTCAAATATTTTTTAAATGTTTTTTTGCTCCTGGAAGCAAGAGCTCAGCAGGAACAAGCAGAGGCACTAGTGGCATGTGTCTACATGGCTTTGGGTGCTCATATTTGCTGCAGTCTGCCCATGGTCCAGTACAGCTGCAAACAGTAGAATTTCAGTATCCCTTCCTCTTTTGCTTATGGCCTCCTGAATGCATCCCCGGTAGTCAGTCCTTTTCACTGTTAAATAAAGTGGGGCTAGTTCTTTCAATAGGGAAGAAGGCTTGAGCACTGAAAGGCAAACAAAAGGTTTCCTCTGCCTTGCATGTTGAAAGGACCTGTTTCTTATTTCACTGACATGGGGTTGGAGATGACATCATCTCTTTGGAGCTGATAGAGTTACACCAGTGGATAAATTGTGTGATTAGAATGGTACCAAAGACCTTCATACTTTGCAAACAGCAATTGTTTTTGTTTTTTTTTTAATGTAAGTGTTTAGGTGTTTTGCATTTTTCTTGCTACTGTGTAGTATAAGACAGCATAGCCAGCTACTCTTCCCACTTTATGAACTGTTATGTAAATTAATTGGCAAACAAAAGTGCTATGAATAAAACAGAGCTTTGTGCTTTGTATTTCAAACTTTCTGATTGTAGTTAGCTCTCAGTAGAGTGCGTGAGCTAGGTGAGCCATTTACCCTTAGTGAATGGAACTAGAAGGATGTATAGTGACAGCTTCTGAGGTAAAGTTCTCTTATTTTCATTGTAATGGCAGTTAAACTCATACTGATGAGAAACTAATTCTTGATGCAATTCATAATAAATATCATTACTGAAGAGAGACTAATGGATATTTTTTTATTGACTGTTGTTTGTGTTGTAGGATTGTACTCTTGTAGTTTTTTTAACAGTGAAGAGAGTAGCATGATTTTAGAGTCAATATGAAAATTAAGTAGTGTGAAAGGGAAGTATATTTTTATTTGCTGTCATTAACATGGTGCTTTGCCTAGCATGTAGTAGTATTTAATTCTCATGGAAGAAGAAAGTGTATACTTGTTTTCAGAAGTTTGAGAATGTAGCAAGTACTGAAAGGCCTTGTTTGGAACTGGGAATGATCTGGTGATGAATACCTTGATCCTAAGGATTGGAAGAACATTTGCTATTTTTTTAATGTGCCAAAAACTTGCTGTGTGGCTGTGGGTTCAGGGCAGATTACCTCTCTCTTCACACTGTTTTAGATTTATTTGTAGCTTTGTTCCAAACTAAGCATGTGTTAGGTGAAAATCTTCACTCTTTTAAACTTTTCATATTAAAAATGTCTTTTAAATAGCTGATGATTGCTTTCATACACCACCTTCACTTTCTCATTCAACTCTGGAACATAATTCAGTGTATTTGTTGAAGCTCTGTTTACCAAAGAACAGTCTTCTGCCACAAAGTTGGGAAGTTCCAGGTTTTGTGTGGTGCAAGTGCAGTGTTTCTGTGCCTTCTGGGAAATAACAAAGCCGCTAGTCCATACAGCTTCAGGATGGGCGTGTGTGATAGGGTATTCCAAGTGACTGCACTACAAACATCTTCAAGGAACACTTGAACTCAATGAAATGGTTGTCAGAGCTTACTTGCGATACAAAATATTGCACCAAATACTCAGGGAATAAGGAGTTGTCTAGGCATTCTCCTAAATAAATGCCACATTCCTCCAATCCACTTAGGCATCTCTAAAATCTTGTCTGATCAATCCTTAAAAGATGTTTATAGAGTCTACTCCATACTCGCCAATCTCACCAATTCCTGGATATGTAGATGTTTGTTCTTCTGTAATATGTCAACTTTAGTGTCAGCTTGGCATGAGCATTTTCCAGCTATGTGCTCCTGGATTGTTTTGATGGCTTGGTGCTTGGAGGTGTTGCAAGGAAACCTGAGCAGTTAGCAGAAGACAGATCATCAAAGTGGTCTATGTTAAAAGAAACCATAAGAAAGCTCTTGAAAGTGGAAGGCAGTGGGCTAGGGTATGTGGTGGTGATATGTTAATGGTTGGAGTAGATGATCTTAGTCTTTTCTGACTTCTTTCTATGATTCTGTGATTCTATGATATGTGGAGTTACTGGCTTTAAAGGTGACAGTTACTAAGGCCTTGACTTCTGACAGCATTTATACACAGAGCTGCTGTGTTTGGTCTTCTATGAGTAACTGGAAATTCTCAGCATCTCTTCTTCTGGCAATCTCATTTGGAGTCAACAAGCTAGACATCTGGAAGCTCAATTTATTGAGGACTGCAAAAAACCTGTTCGGTCTTAGTGAGTTTAACCCTTATTAGCTATTAGAACTACTGTTTGGGTTTTATTTTGACCATTCAAATATTTTTTAATAGGAAAAAATGTATTAGGAGCAGGCAATGGAAATGAGGACCCCATGTGGATTTGTTTGAGGGGTTTTCATGCATACAGAAAAGCAAATGCATGTTGTGGTTCTTCTGTGCACAGAAAAAAAGTGATAACTGACAGCGATCTTTTACAGTAGGTAGTACCAGATGGTTTAGAGGGATATTTGAGCACCACCATAATGGGCAAATTTAAATAATAGGTATTAGATTACTGAGCTCTTGAAGCATACATGTTTTATATGCTCTTAATTAAAAGAAAGTACTTTTCTTATTCCTAGCATTTGATTGCATTTGATCTCTAAGCTTTAAACTCATGAGTGTTATTGGCCCACTTTGTACTCTATTTATAAAGTCTAACTTATACTCAACTTCATAATTTTTCATTTCTTCTTCTTTTTTTCTGTAAAAGTCTCAAGAGTATAATTGCCCTGACTTCCTCCCCCCACCCCCTTTTTTTTTTTTCAGTACCATGATCCTCTCACTCTGCTCTTTCTGAGCTATCTCAGTCTTTTGTTCTCTGTTACCATTTAGAGCCTGTTCACTTCTGGGGGAAAAATAGATCAGGAGTTGTTACTGAAGCCATTTGTTTCTAGCTATGCTCTCTGTGTGCCTTTTGAAACAGAGTGATCAGAGTGTAAATACGGAATGAATACTTGATATATGGCTGATGATAATGCTACATTCATCCTTTCTCTGCATACTTGTTTTTTGCTTGTAACTGAGTTGGAGAGTATGGCTTTCTGTTTGAGGACTGTTAAGAGAACTTCTGCATGCGCTAGGAGCATAACTTTTTTGCTTTCCTAGTCTAGTCCAGACAACTGCTTTAAATCTGGGGATTGAATCTGCTGCTTGGCAGCTAATCAGATAAAAGGAAAAAAAAAGATAAACTGAAATAGGTGAAGCACAAGTGCCAAAGAAATTCTTCTCGAGGGTAGAAAATTTGCCTTTTGATCCCTTGTGCTTTGATAGATTTGGAAGTAAGAGTTGAGAGAGTCTGCAGTGTACATGAATCCTTACCATTTGTGTGCTGTTCTCATATTGAGTTTTATTGTCATAAGCTTTGTAATCATTCTCTTTTAATGATTCCTCAACTTATGTTAGGTTTCAAAATCACAAAGCTTTTAAGAGATGCTCTAAGTATTGGGAAGAGCTGATGACAGTAACCATTGGTATAATTGTCAATAGACAAAATCTTTCATCTGAACCTCCAGGATTCAGACTGTCTGAAAAAAATGATTCTGTTGACAAGTGTGTGATGTTCTCTTCAGTTATCCTGCTGTGCTTTATTTTCTTTCATATTCCACGTACACTTTTGGTGTTAATGTATTTAACACAATGCATTTTTGATGTATATTGAGCAATGGGTTTGTGCTTATGGGTTTTTAAATGTTGTTAAAGCTTTTAAATAGCTTACCAGAAGCCTCGGAGTCAGCTTCTGATTATAGTGAACGACAGTTTGCCTTGGGATTCCTGTTTCACTAGAGAATTTGTCTTTGTCTCTTGTTAACTCCAAATCTCCCCTGCTCTGGCCAGAAGTCTGCCAGAACTACTATCAGGTTCTTTCCCCCTTAATCTGTTTTCTTTTTTTCCCAACTCCCTGCTCTGACTTTCCATGTGGCCTTGCATCTCATCTTTTGTTTCTGTGTTTTCCTTAGTTTTGAGTTTTTTCATAGAGAAAAGGATGCTAAAGTCCTGTAACACTCAAATACTGTACTTGAGTCATTCTGTGACATCTCAAATATATATTTTTAAATATGAAGTATTTCACAGCTTTCAGTTTAATAAGTAGTATAGAAAAAGTTGAATGAAATTTTGTCACAAGTGTGATTTTTGCTGTCTTGGACTACTGCTTATCTCTAACAGAATGATTTCTGTGGTTTCAACACGATATTTTTCCTACACACACAAGTTTGAACAAAAGATTCCTCAGATGATACACTCCACTGAAGCTAATCCTTTTCCCTCCTCCTCTCCTTTTTCTTGACCTATCTCCTTCTTAGGGATTATTTCCATTTCCTTGGATACTTTCACAGTAAGTCCAACCAAATGGTAATGAGAGCATGTCAGCTGTAGGTAACCCCTGTGTATCAGCCAAAAAGCTGTGTATGGTTCTAAAGAAAGTATTCTGTTCTTATGGCCACTCTCCCTTTTGTTTGGCTAAAGACATACTTAACCATGAAGGCTGGAAGAGCTTGTGCTTTGTATCTGTAGTGAGGAAAAGCTGAGCAAGGATGAGTTGAAGTGCCAAAAAGTTAACGAACAGAGGTTAGGTTATTCTCATCACGTATGTTCATTATGTTTACCATGAGAAAACCAGAAAATGTGGTGGTTTTTTGAATTAAAGAGCTGGAGAGGTTTTTGGTCTGAACAATTTCACTTTGCTGAGCTCTGCTGTTGACTGTTTGGTTTGTGTGTTGTCTCAAATTTAACTGATTTAACTTAAAAACGATTGAATTGGACAGGAAGAATGTGTGTTAGTTCCCATGCGGAGTGAAATTTTGTATAGTTATGCAGAAATGTAATTCTTTTTTTTTTTTTTTTAGATTATATTCTACTTTTCAGTAACTCCCATCTCTAGATGAATTTAACTTGCTTTCTTGTTCCACAGTTGTTGACATTTTGAGCACTCTCACACTTTTGAACAATGCTCATGCGGCTGCTGGTGGAAGCCCTGGTGTCATATTTGGAAACAGATACTCTAGTAAACTCTGAACTGCTCCCTGTGGAGCACTGTGTTAAAGAGAATCATCAAGCACTAGGTCTGGCGAGCCAGGGACATAATTCACTGACTAAGAATAGCAACAGGTACATATCTGTGCATTATGCTGTCACTGTGATGTGTTGCTGGTGTTTGAGACCCCCCCCCAAAATAGCACAGTTCCATAATTTTGAACTCTGAACTTCCTTTTGTTTTTCTTAAGTCAAACCCATAATATTAATGTAACAGCTTTCTGTGTTTGTTTTCAGTTTCTTTGTTATTTCAGTGGAATATTTGTATTGGCAGGGTGTTGTTCCAGTGGCTCTCTAGGATCTCATGGCATTAATGCTTTGCTTGGTGTGCTGTATTACCTGACCCCAGTAGTACTCTGTGGCGTCAGCCAGGCCTGAGATAAAAGCTGCTGTTTCAGACTAGGGCTGGAGGCTACATTCAAAATACCAATCAATAGTTTTATGTGGGAATAGCAAGTTTCTTTTAAATTGTGCTCTGCCTTATGCCTGGTTGTGCAAACCTGCGGCCTGTGCTTTGTGTAGGTACTGTTCTATCAGTGCAACTGTTCATACACAGCATGCATGGAGTTTGTCAAGTAGTTTGACAATCACTAGGCTGAGAATAAGTCAGAGAAGCTTTAGCATTAGTAATTACGCCCACAAATCGTACTAGTTGCTCCTGAAAATTGGGGGATAATGTTGCACATACTAGATAACTTGATATTATTACAAGTCACTGATCTAGCATGTGAATTTCTTTCTCCATCCTTATAGGAAGTATTGAATGATTTTAAGCTTCAGAAACAGTGTTGACTTTTGTGAGCAGGCAGGTGGAATGGCTGCCATTCTCCATCACTGGCCTTCTGTATGGAGCCTGCAGCTGACCTTAATTTTAACTGTGATTTCCTCAAAGCATTGGTGTTACTGTAATTAAAAAAAAAAAGTAAAAAAAAAAAAGATACTTGGGAAGAAAATAGACTAAAAAAAAATTACAGGAGAGAAGAGATTTTGTTAGGCGCTGCTGGGAGCATAAGGGCTTCTAGATCAATGTACAGTGGTTGCATGCCATGTTGAGTGGTGGTCAAACTGGAAGATGAGAGCAGTTTTTAGCATCTGCTGAAAATTTTGCTCTCCAACATCGGGCATACAGATTACTTGCTTACACTTAATCTTGTTGATGTCAGGCTTTCTACCTGAGGTGGGTCATGCAGCACTGCTCCTGAGCTGGGTGCTTCAATATCTTGTATGCTGTGTTACCTGAACTGGTTGTGACTGGAACATTCGTGTCCATGGTGAGGTCTGGTTGGCTCTACTCGCACAAGAATGAGAGAATTAGGTCCTTAGCAAGAGGGCAGTTGGTAATAACTCTAAAGAACGTCGGTGTTATTGGGGAGGTTGGCTGTGGGATGCATATTAAACAGGGGGATAGTCTACTGCTCTATAAGAAGTAGCAGAGTTGGTGGTCCTCTTATATTTTAATTTGATATTCTGATATACAGAAAATGTACAGTTGGTGATCTGTAATAAAATTTCAGAAACATTAAAATATGATGCCCTTTGAAGATACTAAAGTGATTCTCTATTTAAAGCCCAGCTGTAGATGAGAGAATATTAAATATTGATTTACACAGTCTTGGTCTGTGCAGTTTTCTTTAAAAATATGCATTGTTTGGTAAGCAGGCAAAGCTTTTTTTTTTTTCCACCTTTTCTCCCCTGTGGGGGGGGGGGGGGGGGGGGGGGATAAGTTGTTAGGAAGGTGTAGGAAGGAAATGGCAAAGCGGAAGGAAAGCTGGCATTTGTAGGCCTTAGTAACAGGATTGCAATTCCACTATACAGCTGTACCAGGAGGGAGCACATTTAGCTGGTGTGGGGAAATGTTAGGCATGTGATCTGTAAAGTAAAACAAGGCTTTTGATTGAAAAAGGAAAGATTTAATGTAAAGGGACTTAGCATTTTTTTTTTTAATCAATAATTCTCCCTACTTTGCAAAGCATCCTGCAGGTAAGTAAGGAGCATTCCAGCACTAATAAGAACAATTACCACCGAAGGCCGTTTAACTGAAAGATGAGCTAAGACACTTGTGTAAGATAAGGATTTTCTGAGTCTGTGCCAGAAGCTAGAATTGAAGAGGAATTTTGTTTCTGCAGCTTCATACTGGATTACTTCAACTTATTTTCATGCGTTTCCTTTCCCTGCGATTCTGGAAACAGCAAAATGATCAAAATAATATGTCCAGTAGCTCCAGCTAGAATTGCTAGAAATTTGATTGATCTGTGCTTCTGACTGCAGCGTTGAGAAGTTGTGGTAGCTTGCGCTAACACTGGTAAACAAGTTCATCCTATTAAGATAAAATCACAAAGGTGTTTGGCTTAGTTTTTGCCCCTGCTGGCTGTTGACTCTTCAGCACGTTCTTAGAGTTCAAGATATGTGAACAGTCATTTGTCCAAAATCCATTCTTTTGCATGGATTCTTCAGATGGGAATGGAGGATGAGGAAAGAGCAGTTCTCCATGAGGTGTTTTTTTTTTAATAAAAAATTGCATTTGTGGTCTTGGAATAAACAGCAAAGGTTTTTCTAATGGTTTATGGTTCTGCTCTATTGCTTTCTAAACAGCAGGGAGGGTGAATCTGGCATTTCCACCCCTCTTAACCTTTGCCATCCTACTACTGCCTTGGGACAGTGGGGTTAAAACAAGCCAAGGGGAAGTTCGCTTGGGGTGTGTGTGTGCAAACTCAGCAGTGTCTGATGAAGGAAAGCAGACTTCCAAAAATTTCAGTTGGCATGGTACCGTGTGTGTTGACTTCGCTGGATTATTTACCCACTGTGCTTCATGAGCAATATGACAAGTGCATGTGTGGAGGAGCAGGCCATAGTGCACAGCCTGGCGCATGTGTGTGCCTTGCTGTATATGTCTGCACTTTGCTCTTCTGGCCTCCACCCTGCCACCTTGTGTGCCTCATTTGGGTGTTGCTTTTGGATTGTAAGGAATTAAGATATTAGATGAAAACAATAACTGAACTCAGGTTTTTTTTTTCATTCAACAAGCCTCTGTTGTAGTTTCTGAGGGCAACAGTGGTAATTTAACTGACATCAGATAACTGTCTGATAGTTGTCTTTCCTTGTTGCTGTTTGTCTTTTGCCCTGTGGTTCCTTGTTCCTTAAGCCATGAAATTTGGAGAATTGTAGAACTATTGAATTAGAACAACAATAGAAATGGAATTGTTTGGGACCTTTGGTCACAAATAGTAGTTCTTATTAGCACACATCCTATGCTAATAAGGATTTTTAATGTGCATTATCAATGGGAAGAGCATGTCACGAGACTGTCTGGTTCTGACCTTGTGCCATGGGCAGAGACACCTTTCCACTAGGCTAGCTTGCTCAAAGTTCCATCCAGCCTGGCCTTGAACTACCTGCAGGCATCCATGGGGATATCCACAGCTTCTCTGGGCAACCTGTTCTAGTGCTTCATTGCCCTCATAATAAGGAATTTCTTTCTAACATCTGCTCCAAATATAGAAAATGGCAAAGTTTCTCATTGTGCAGTAACAAGGGTTTCTTTGTGGTTGTCTTCTCAATGAAGAGAAGTGGGTGTTACCTCTTACTATGGGTCAGTGTTTAAAACAAGATGAGAAGTCATTGCCTGTGTAATACTATTGAACTATTTCATTCTCTGAAGCTCAATGGCCTCATGATACAAGTTATTTTGGCTCCACATACTGGGAGACTAGCCACGTTGACTGAATTTGGTTGCCTGCAGAAGATGATGAACTGAGCATCTGTCCAATATTCCTCACTTCCTGGAACCCATAAGGAGCACTGCAGGCGATGTTTTCCTATGACAATCAGGAAATGTTGCTCCCAGGGATCCCTAAAGCTTGAGGTGCTGGTGAAGTAGGGGTGACTCAAGGGGAAGGCAAAGCTGGAGTTTGCCAAGTCTGACCTTGTTCTGCCTATTCCTGCTGAGGATCAGAGGCAGAGCACCCCTCTCCTCTTGTCTGTTAGGGCTTTGTGCTGACATACGTTGAAAGGATGGGAGTGTGGTAAACTCTGATTTTAAGTGTTCTAATATTTTAAATATTTAATCAGTTTGTTTGCTTTTTCATAACTGAGTTCAGTGTAAGATTGCAGTAGTGTAACTAGTGCTCACAATCTTATGGTCCTACTTGTGTTCTTCCTGTTTCTTTTCCTTACTTTTTCCCACAGATAATTATATCGGGAAAACTCTATTTTGGGGTTATTTAAAGAATTTCTAATTGTGGAGATGACTCACTAGGGCATTCATACAGTTTCTTCTGAAGCCATCATTCAGTTTCAGTTTTTAAAGAGCTTTTGAATACTTCTGTGGAAATTATTAAAAGACAGCATAAGTTTATGATGCACAAAAGATCATACTGTAAATGTGATTTTTTTTTTTGTAATGACATACTTCCTGGCTTATTTGGCCCATGAAAGATGTGAATATGATTAACGATTTGAAGGGACTGTCAAGAGAAATTTTAGGAAAATGGTTATAAAAATACCCATACCTTGTGGTGATGGTATTAATTAGCTAAGCTAAGCAGTTTAACGATAACAAAATGTTGCTCTCAATTTTTGGAAAAGTAGGGAATACTGAAGAGTTAAGCAGAATTGTGAAGATGTAAATGGAAACGTCTAAAATACTGCCATCTTGTTCATGGTCATGGAAAACTGCTCAATTAAATGGTTTATTTTTTGAAAGACTTTATTAAAAAAATTGCCCTTTGATTGTCCTAGGAGAATGTGTGTGCTAATAAGGGCTAATAGGGAATTTTAATGTGAGTTATGATCAATGGGAAGAGCATGTCCCAAATGAGCTAGCTAGAGGCTTGTCTCCAGAGACAGGGGGAAGTGATGCGTAGCAGATAAACATGGGATTAACACTGAACAGAGGGGAGAGACTCGACATCATGAATTGCTACTAATAAGCACTAATGACTGAACATCGGCCATTCTTTGTGCTGAAGAAGTCAGACAATTTATGAATTAAAAAAATAATCATATCTTTTTCTATTCTGCCTATAAAATGAGAGTGCAAGCATGGAGGTGAAGATGCACAGTAGCATAATGATCATATAAAGGGATCATTTAAGAGTTTATTCCCATAATATTTACTCTGCTTTTGAAAGTATTGTTTTGCTGCCTTCTGAGTGTGTGTGTGTGTGTGTAAGTGAGAAAGTCTTTTTGGCAAGATTCATCCTTAAGTAAGGGAAATAAAAAGTACTACTACCATTACCATAACTCCTATTAGTGGATACAATGTATGATGCTTTAAAGCCTAAATGAATATTATGCTTAGCTGAAACTATGGAGATGAGATGAAAATAGGTAGAATGCACTATTTTCCTTTATCTTGTACATGAAGTACTTCCTGTTCTCATCATGCTTTTTGTACACTAAAGTCATAGTACATTAATAAAGCGCTGTTCCTTTTTCCTAATTATGCAGTATAATTGGAAATTGTGGGCAAATCTCCTAATCTCCATAGTGACAGCAGAACATTTATCTAATTAGTAGTTTGCCTTTTGGCATTACTTTGAATAAATTAGCATTTCATTTTATATCCTGGGCTACTGGGAGAAAGTTTCCCAGAGCAGTGTTTAGTCTGTCTTCTCTAAAGACCGTATTTTAAATTAGCATAAGTTAATAATATCCTTTGTACCCAGAAAGATACAGATTAGTAATACTGTTGTTATTTTTAATATCAGGGAGCTGGGGTTGGAGGTTCTTTTCTTTCTTTAATCGCCAGGAGTTAAAGTGAAAACTCATGTTCACATTATTTGAGGTGCTTACTCTTTCACCAGGGGGTTAAAAAAAAAAAAATAAATGGAAAGTGGAATAGGTTTAAATACAACTTCACCTCCTCCCTCTACTCTTTCCCTTTCTAGAGAAGATGAACTTTTATTTCAAGATGTAAGCAGTATAAAGCACAGTGGTGTGGGCTAACTGAGAAGTTGTGTTCTGTCAGTTACGTATTGAAAAATAGCTCTTCTGTGATATTTCCAAGGCAGCTAACTCAGAATAGCCCTGGGCAGATTAATAGTATTCTTTTCTTGCATATATAAATCAGTGATAGGAAATCGGATAATTTATCTGGAAGTCAATATGAGAAAAATGTAATTCCCAGGAAATCACTGGAAGCCTAAGATTCTGATGGGAAATTAATACAGGTGGTTCATTGTAGATAGATTCCCCCTGATTTACTTTTCTAGTGCGGAAAGGACAACAGCAAGAACAACTACAAAAAACCATGAATGTGATAAAGGATTATAATTGCCTTTCCTTGAGTCATTAACTTTTTTGGACCTTTGATATCGTTGTGACCAAGCATGATCTAGTGAATATGGACGTGGGGTTGTATAAGTTATCTAACAACACCCATTTTTCTACTTCCTGTTTGTGTTTTTTTTAAAGGAGATCTTGTCTGTGGATGTAAAAAGGGGGCATGCCTACATTAGAGGTGTATCAAAATAATGCTAAAATCTGATCTGAAATTTGTTTTACAGCTTGATGACTGCACTCTGCAATTGTCTCACAATGGTACCTATCTGGACTTAGAATCTACTCTAGCAGAACAAAGAGATGAATTGGAGGGCTTCCAGGAAGATGCTGGGTAAGTAAATGTTTACTGAATTGAGATAAATAAGCATGCTTCTCCAGAAGCATATTTCAGGAGCTTTTATGGTTAACTTGGTGCATTTAGGTCAGTGTAGAATTTTATCTTTTCTGTTCCTTTTCTGCGTAAGCGTGTATGTCCCTCTCTTTCTGTGATTAAGAATCTTATGACTTTCGCCATCTACATTCACTTGTATGCCCTTTAGTTTTTTTTAGAGAAATTGTACAAAGAAGAAATGTTAGGGTGACTGCCTTGACAAGTCTAATAAATTGAATTCTGCTTTGAAACTTGGTAAATGTAGTTCATTATAATTCAGATCTTACCCATTTCATAACAACTGATGTAGAAGACTGTCAGTGGTGTTCTTGAAGTTATAAACTCAATTTATTTTTGTCTTGAAATTTAAATACTTGTATGCTCTTCAAGAAGAAACTTGTACTGACTTTTTCTGAATTACTGCTTGCACACACCTGTTGCCATGACACGACTTTCCGTAAACTCTGTGATGAGAATAAGAAATGAAAAAAAGATTAGCATCTATATGTGTCTATGTGTACATATACATGCATAAAACTTGCTAGTTAGAAATATCTTTTCTGGGCCTTTTAGGTGATTGTCTTGTTCGGGATGTGTAATCAACAGATGATCTAGAGCTATTTTTGCCTTGTTTGTTGCTATATTGAATTATCTAGTTGTTATTAATTGCATGGGTGCGTTTTGGCATAGGCTTCATGCAAGCGAGTAATCTAGCTGTGCCAAAAGAAATTAACTGCATTTTTAATTGATTGCAGCTTGATAGCATTAAGAGATGTCACCCTTTTACTTTTATGGGTTTATCTACCTTCTGTGGTAGCTCTCACATCTCTGAATACTTCTTAAAAATTTAAACTGAAAAATTGGGTAAGCCAACTATCGGTGCTTTTTCTGCCAGACTTCTCACTCAAAGTTGCATGCAACTTTCCTTCCACCTCGGTTTTAATTTGTTTCCTTTGGGCATTTTAAGTCTGTGATACAAACTGTTACTGAAAAAGAACTCTAATTCTCTCTGTAGTGGCAATCCTAGGGCCAGAATAGAGAAGGATGTGAAAAAAAAAAAAAAACAAACCAACCCCCAAACCAAACATGTGAAGCTGTTTCTTGGAGTTACATGTTTACTGTGTTGTCTGATCCGGGGGGAGGAGGGGGAAACAAAACAAAACAAAAAACACAGATCTTATTATTGTGTATTTTACAAGTGTGTGCGAGCTTCTTCCTAATTGTGTAACCAGTTGTCAGTCAAGCAACTGAATCTTCCATTGACTTCCAGTGTGAAGTGTGCTGGGAGTTCCTTCATTCCTGTGACAAGATGAATAGAGAGATAGGAGATAGCATATTGTGGTACATCGTAAAAGCTTGAGATACAAATTACTACTGCACTGAGTTATGTGAAACGGAGAGAACAATCTGTATCTGTTGTCCCATAGCCCTCGTTTTTTCCTGTTCTCTAAAGTTATCTGTCTGGTATAAGTGGGTGGATGGGAAGTACTGTGTTCTCCTGCCTCAGCTGCATGCCTTTAATGCAACATCAGAACAGTCTGCTAGATGCAGCCAGCTTTACCATTGTGACCCATCTGATCCTGCGGTCTATTCCACAGCCCTCTTTCAGACCTGCTTTCCTTGTCTTTAAAGTAAATAGCGTGGGTGCTGGTAGTTCAAAAAGGCTGTAGTGAATCGATGAAGAATGGAGAGAAGGAACACTGAGGTGTGTTCTGTGGAGTAAAGCAGCAAACAAACAGTACATGAGCAGGAAAAGACACATGCCTTGTTGCGGAAGGAAAGGGGTGAATGCATGAGGGGATGCTCCCATCAGTACCTATTCTAAGGTGCCTGTAAATAGATATAAGCCATATACTACTTCCATTGTATGATCTTAGCATGCGCTTAACCTGCAAGGGTGCTGAAGGATGTAGGGGTTGAGTTTCTATTGTTGTGACGCTGAGGGTGTTCTGGTTCTTATCTCCCTCCTCCCTGCATACAGCTACCCCGTAACTTTCAGGCTGGAGCCCTGAGAACTTACCATTTTGGTTGGATGCAGCACAGTGAAGTACAAAACTTTGTGTTTAGGGGCAGTTGACTAAAAGGCAAGCAGGTACTACTGGTCAAGCAGAAAATGAGGTAAAAGGGGTTTGAGGGAACTGTAAGCTGGAAGCAGTGATTATGATGCTGTGAAGAGGTAAGGAGAGCCCTAAGGTAAGGCAGGAATTCAGCTTGTGAAAGGCTTCAGCTGGATTTCTGCATCCTGCTTTAGTCTGTGTTTTAAGAGGGAGTAGGAGGAAGATGAGCAAGATCAACAACCAGAATTTTAGAAATTTGTGAGGTAGCTTCCTTGTAGGTCCCAGTAACTTGATTACTTCAGTGTAAATGCAACTCTTGTAATATTTTCCAGAAAAAAAAAAAGGAAATATTCTAGGCATGAAGTAGAAAATGTAATAAGGAATGTTGTACTCTGTACCAAGTTTCTGGCAAGCTAAAATCTGTTCTGGGGACTTGTGGCTCTGATCTTTTGCTCCTGCAGAGACCAAGGCACTGAGCTGGAATGCTCCTGAGCTGCGGTCGGCTGAGGGCATTTGGGGGCTTAGCGGCCTGCTTTCAGTGAGAGACTGGCTGCAGAAACCACTTAGTCTCTTTCTTTCTCTCTGGGTCATTTCAAGGTCCTGCTCTTAATCTTCAAAGCTTTTAATTTTCTGAGATTAGGCTACCTCAGGATCTACACCTTTACCATTCCAGAACTGTTGTGCTCATCAGGGTCACTGAAGCTTGCTGAACTCTGAATGAAGGATTAATAGCTGGATATTCGTGGCTTTTTTTACTGTTATTTTTTTTTTTAATGTTAGGTCCTAAACTCCTATTAAAAATAACCAGAATATTCTGTTATTAGTTTTTAGCAACTTCTCCCAAAGTACTTAAAAAAAAAAAAAAATGCTGCTGAAAGGAGTCTTGAAGTTAATGAAGTATTCAGCATAAAGCACTGACTTTTTTTTTATGGGAAGTGGTAGTTATGTTTTCTCTTGGAAGAGTTGGATGAAGGTATTGGAAAAACTGGAAGTATTTTTCTTTGTGAGGAAAGAAAAAAAAGTGGCAGTTAGACAGTTTTGTGTAGCTGTAAATAACAAGAATAAGAAAGTCATGCACCTATTCACAAGTTAAATAAATAACATCTTCCTTTCCTTAATAAAGAGGGAGATAAAGCACTGGCACAGGCTGCCTGGAGAAGCTAGGAGAAAGTTCCATTCCCTGGAAGTGTTCAAGGTCGGGTTGGATGGGGCCCTGGGTAGCCTGATCTGGTGGGGGTGGCAAGCCTGCCCACAGCAGGGCATTGGAACTGGGTGCTCTTTAAGGTCCCTTCCAACCCAAGCCATTCTGTGCATATAATAAAAAATATTCTTTTGGGTAGTTCCTCTTCACTCTAGGATAGTCAAAACTTCTATTTAGGGAAGAAAACCCAACACAAAGGCAAGCTGCTTTTAGTCTGTAGGACTAAGTTTGAGCTAAATGCAGGCTGGAACAGGACTTTTTTCTTCAGTCCGCAACTGGATACATAGCTATGGGACTATATAAAATCATTTTTATACAACTTTTGCTCGGGACGATGAGAATGAACAGCCGTGTGGCCAAGCTTGGCCAAGTTGGGATACAAGGTCAATCAGAGTAACTGGTAACCTCCTTGCTTTTCAAGTTTGGCATGTATTTATATATTTTTTTATTATTTCTAACACAAGTTAATTTGTGGCTTCCTAATTGCGTAAGGAGGTAATGTGGAGGTAGGCAGAATCAGCTCTGTTTCTTTAAGGTGCCTGCAATAGATAATTATCTTTTACTCAGTTTATTTGTGATCTTGTAGAATGAGCAAGTACTCTGAAGAAGAGTGTATATTTAAATTAATGTATAATTGACCAAGTTTTTATGGGCATGTCTTTACAGACCCTAATGGTAGCGCACAAAGTAACACAGTCCTAAATCACAGAATGCAAGAGCTCTTTCAGATAATATGCTGCAAGCAACAGGGTTTTCCTCAGGGACTATGTTTTGAAAACCACTATTTAGCAGAAAGATTGTTTTGAAGTACTTCTGACGAATCATTTTACTGTTGTTTTTTTGTATTTACATCTCTTTTAGACTCCTTGAGTCAAACTGATTCAGCTAGTTGAACCTCAATGTAATGTATTTTTTTACCTGCTTAGACTCTGTAGTTAACATAGCTGTGAAAATGAAAACTTCTATCACTTTAACAGGAAGAAACTGGGGATGCACTTGAAGGTCCGCTTAACTTTTGTCTAACAAAAATGATATTACTTGTTTCTTGAAGCCATAGAGCAAGCTAGCAGATTGTACACTCACTGCATTATTTTTGACAGTGTATTTTTACTAGTGTACTGATGGAAGACTTTGTTGTCTTCTGTAGAGTTTCTCAGTTCAAATAAGAAAAATAAGGGAGGTACCTATAGAAGCTTGTTATGGTGTTGTTGCAAACTGCAGGGAATGAAATACCTCACTGTAATGGTTTATTTATGTTTTGAAAAATGCATTTGATCATCTGAATTTTGGTACATTTTTTTGTTGCTTAGACATTCCTCTGACAAAATGCTGAATCTGAAAACACTAGTGGATGATTGCAATAAATGCTTGCATAAAAGAAATATTTTCAGTTTAAAATACTATCAAGAAAATCTGCTCTTTATTGAGAGGGCTGAAAGTTTATTAAGCTGATGAGTATCTAAAGTAGGTGGAGTGTGAAAGTCTCTTGTATTTTGCTTAAGGTGTTCTTCATATATCATGTAACATGCAGCTGCAAGGAATGCAGAGTTTCAGAAATCAGTAGGAACTCAATACTGCATGGTGCTGACCATCAAAGTGACTCAAATGACCGTCTTTGATCCCAGCCCTTATAGACTTTGAAAAGCTTGATGTGCTCAAGGAATTTCCCCAAGAGTGACCCCTCTGCTGTTCATTATGCTCTTTGATTAGAGTCCAGATCTATTCAGTTTGTCATGCAGCTGAGAGGTTACAGTAAGTTTTGGAAAATATAGGACTTACTATAGGGCAACAGTATTCCAGTCTGTAATGTATCAGGTGAAAATGTTGAACTGCCAGTCAGTGATTAACTGGATACTTTACTGTTGCATAAGAAATTGCCATAAAGTTTTCAAGTTTCTAATGAAACAGTTTTGCTGGATGTATAAGTTATAGCTCTTTTACACTCCTCCTTCCTAAAGTTACAGAGCAATAGCTGTTCCTACCCATGTTTTCAAAACTGTAAGTAGCTTTTTGAAGTCTTACTTTAGTCCTAAGAACATGTGTTTATCTATTTAAATAAATGAGATGGAATGTTGAAATATTCAGATGGAACTGTAGATATTTCTTAATTTTTTTCATAACAGACAATCATTACAAGCACTAAAAGTGCTCTGCAGTTTGGTTTTGTCTGATAGGTTGGGTTTTTGTTTGTTTTAAGAGAGCCTGACTCATGATTTTAGAGCTTGTGATTGTCAGTATTGAATCAGCTGTGTCTCCTGCTTTACCCCAAAGTTTTCTCACAGCTGTGCTTTAGAGAGAATTAATCCATATTGGAGTGCTTTTGGAGACAGCTAAAGATCTGCTCTTTTGCAGTGATCACCACTGGTAAATAAATCTGCTTTTGTAGTACATAAGTACACAAAATAAACAAATATGCTTTTTTTTGTAGCACTTTTGTTCAAAAATCATTCACACTGCAAAGTGTATTGCTAAAATATTATTATACTTAGTTCTCTCTCAGACTGTTGTATGCTATGTGAAGTACGGAGGCAAAAAATGTGTGAATGTTTCTTACAACTGTTCTTAGGTCAACGCTTTGTAAAAGTCTAATTTGGCATTCAGATTTACATATGCCCATAGCTGAGAAGCCCAGTATTTTAAGGTGGAAACTTAAATAAAAGCAGCTTGTGAAAACAACTGATGCCAACTGTTGTATTTGAAAACAGTTAGCTTTACTATCAAGGTCCTCTAATAGCTGCATTTGCACTCTGCCATCCTCACTGATGGGGAGGTTATGAAGGGAGCAGCTCTCAAGGCTTGGAAGTGTGTTTCTCTTCACTGTATGTGGAGGGAATCCTTTCCTTTATCAATAAACAGATCATCTGCTAGTAGGGCTGCCTGGAAGGGCTGTAGAGCAGCTCAGAGGTTGATGCCTGCTGTAATAATACAGATAAATCTGAGGATCCCAACTTGGAATGACAGGCTTCAGGAAAATGCTGTGCACCCACTGTCTGCTGCTGCAACTGACTGGCATCTTTGCTGAGAATGTACTGACAGCCAACAAGCTTGTGATGAGTAATTAGTAAAAGCTGTGAACTTGCTATACCTCCTATTCTACACAACAGTTCATCTGCTTGCTCTTACACTATGGTAAATACAAAATAGGTTTGTATAAGCAAGTTCACGCTCTTGTTTATACCATGAGAGTTCATCTGTCTGTGCAATTGGTGTGTGGTTTTTCTTTTCTTATTTCCTTTACTACTGACTAAACTAAGGTAATAATCTACTTCTGATTAAAAAATAAATACTGATAGTCTTGAATTTAATTTGCAATGGTGAACTAGCAGATCAAGTCACTGCAAATCTGGGACTAGCCCATTCTCCTGTAATAAAGCTGTGCAAGCAGTGACCTCTGCCAGGATTAAGATCATAACAGCACAACAAAGCATTAATTTGCTTTTTCATGTTTACTGCTCAGTAATTGTTTCTGCTAATGAAACCATTAGTGGCCCATCAATAAATACAGCCTATTTTCTAAATTAGATTAATATGGAGAAATAAAATTTGGCCTGAGGGCAAAATGCTGTTTAAGATCTTGTATGTCGTATTATGAAGTAACTGTTGCCAAATGAAAAAAGAAAACTTCTAAAAAGCAGTAAGTAAAGCCAAAGAAATGAATCTATCATTCAAGGTAGAACTTGTATATTAGTGCATGTATTTATAATACACATGTCCATATCCTTCTGCAAAGTAGGACGGTGTTAAAATGGTTATTGCTGATTCTGATTAAGCTAAGTGCATTCTGATGAGGAAAATGTCACTGTCAGGTTAAGTTAGAACCCCAGCATGGTCAGAAGTACCAAAGGAACTCTGCCTGAGGAAGTGGAAGCACCGGGTGATCCAGCTGCAGGAGATTTTTTCCTTTACTTTTCTCCTTGCCACTTTGTCCCACTGTTCATGGCTGGTTCTCCTGATTTCTTATTCAAAAATCCTGATTGCTTCAAGGCATCTGTTGCTCTAAGTGAAAGGAAGATTTAAATGAAAATCCAAATGTAACATCAGCATTACAGTGCAGGTTATATTAAAGCCAATGACCAGACTTTAGACTTAATCTAAAGATGCCTTGGGAGAGATGTGTAGCCAGCAGGGTCTACTGGCAGTGATGGGAAGTACATAACTTAAGGCTTGAACAGTGTTGGTCAGGTTGTGTTATTTCTGTTGAGGAACATGATACAAAGTTGACAAGAAGTGAGGAAATAAGCCTTTTTTTTTTTTTAATTTTTTTATCCAAAAACAGTATTATCACTACAGTAGTGCTTCTAATGCAAATATCTTTACTGTTTTACTAACTCAAAGTTGTTTTTCTTCTAGCAAAAATAAAGATTTTAACCTGTAAGTACCATTACTGTTTCACAGTGTGGCCAGCTAAACTTACTGCTGAAACAAGTGTATGAGGGTCAAAGTTTTGATCAGCTTTTGGGAATGGAAGGGACATGAGCAGCTTTGTGCATGAATGAGGACAGCTTTTGAAAAATGGTTATTTAGACTGTGAAGGCAATAGGCAGTCCTTAATAACCTCCAAAGGCCCTTAAAGTGTTTGATTTGATACATGGAAAATGAGCCATTTAAAACAGAAAATAACCATCATGATGATTCAGAAAGGAGGGGAAGGAGTAAGGATATTCCAGATTCTGAAATATGTCTGCACAGAAATTTATAAAAAGAAAAAATGCAATAGATTTTCCACCATTTAAGCTTGCTGCGTTTTTGTTGTATATGAAGGTGATTCATTTTTTGTAGGAAAAAAGATCATTGCTTTGTGGTGAGGTAAGCAGAAAACTCCACCCAGAACTTCATATTTGCTCAGAATATATTAGTAAGCATTATTATGCATTATTACAGTGAATCATGAAGCATACTTACTGAATCTCTTGAAGGTTTTACTTGACTCTTTTCAGTTTCTAGTTTTCTTCCACCTTCTCCTTCCATACTGATTCATTTCCATTTTAAAAGGGAAAGGGGGGGGGGGGGGGGGGGGGGGGTGGAAGATCTATCTGCCTGCTTACTAATGTGTATTGAGTTTGTGAAGAGCAGGTGGGTGTAAAATCTGACACCTTGTATTGACAGTCAGTATGTAGTCCTTACTGGTACAGTTATGTAGTTGGTAAGCTCGTGTAAGTCTGGGTGATTTTCCTTTTGCTGGCATTTACATGATCTTTCTTGATTGATGTATAATTTTTTTTAATAGGTACTGAAGCCGTTCATTGTTAAATTCATGTTGGAAGAATCAGAACAATACAGAACATAATACTGGAACAATTTGTGGGGGAAAGGGAATAAGTGGGCACAAGTGTGAAGATACTCTGTTCCGTTACATACTGTTGTGTACGCTATTATCTACAACATTTTGCATGCCAGATTTTCTTTTTGGGTATGTGCTGTGTGATTGAGATGATTTATACCTGAATTAGTCAAATTAGATTCTTTTTTTTAAGCCAAGTATGAACGTGTATCATCTTTCTACTTATTTTTGTCCAGTCTTGTCCAATGATTATTGCTTTAGTTAATATGTTATTGTCTAGAAATGCTCTGAATAAAAACTGAGTGAAATGACCAGATGACTTGCAGTAACAGGATGCAGATGCATTATGACTTCACTCAAGACTGTTAGGTGGAAAAAGTGAGATAGGGACAGAATATCCTTTGAAGTCTTTTAAAAATGAAATTTGTGTGTTTGCCTCCAAGTGCATGCTGTGCCAAAGAGAGCTGTTAATGTTGTCATCCATTTGTAGAGAATTTGGAGCTGGATTTCAGCATTCAACAAACTTGCTTTTGCCTCCTGAGCTCCTTTGTTGTTCAACAAGAATAATGTGAACTGGAACATGATACTTGGATTGTTGAATGGTGATTTGTGAAGGACCTCAGAAAGGTTATTTATTTAGATATAACTTGGTGGTAACTTTCAGGAGATTCTTAATTTCTCTCCTCCATGCATGTGTTTGTTCTTTCTAAAAGACTTAGCTTTTTTGCAACATTTTTTAATATTTCAAATTTTTTTTTGTATCAAATCTATGATAGAATAGAGAAGCCTATCTTATTGAAACTGCAGTCAAACTAAACTTAGCAGCTTTGAAATCAGAACCTAGGATTTATGCTGTCTGACTAATGGTAGATTAAGAAACACTTTGCTTATTGTGTATGAGTTGGCTTGCCTATCTTTTTTTTATGGAAAACCTGATAGATGTGAGTGTTTGAACTCGTGCAAAAAATTCCATCCCTCGTGCACTCAACAAGGAATAGCTTGTTTTCCACTGATGTTGAATAACTTAAACTATGAAGCAACTGATTGTGAAGCAATACCCCATTGCAGAAGTGTTCTTCAGAGTCTGAAAGGTGTGTGCAAGTGAAGATGGACATGCATAGGTGCTGAAATAAAAATGTGAAAGGTAGTTGCATAGATAACATACATTAGAGAAAGTCTGTTGCCACACCTTTGCTTCTGATGGTGTGCTGTTGTTCAAGCTCCTCTCCAAGGAGGCAGTGGCACACTGAGATTAGGGATCCTTGTTGGGAGCTGTTCTCATTAAGTTACTCCTCTTGAAAAACATGAATGTGATTATTGGAGGAGGTTGATGGTATACTAAGAAACCTGAGTGCAATGAGAAGCTGTCAGAAAATATGAAGCATGTGTTATACATGTGTGCTTTGAAAGCTTTCCACTAAAAGCAGCGTCTGTGTTAGGTAGGTTTTCATAACATTTAGATCGTTATGTCAGGCGGTAGTAGATGCAGAACTGTTATATGGAAGGTTGTCAAGTTAAGCTGGCTTTACGTGCTGGCCAAATCTTAAAGTGTTTTCAATGTTTATTATTGGTAGATTTACTCAGTTACTAAACTGAGGTTAATTTTTATCCAGCCTAATGCCCTCTTTGGGGTGAAGTGGTAACAGCCATAGCAGTAGTTGGCTCTGTCCAGTAACCTATTGTGCTCACTTTGTTTGTGGTTGTGAAGGATGGTGAAAATAACATCTGATATTTCAGCAGAGGCTTGGACTTGATAATTGGGTGCCTGGCTGATCTGATACTGTATGGTTCAGAGTTAGTCTTGCTGTGAGGAATTTACTGATATGAAACCTATATACTATGAAAGACTGATCATGGCCAGAAAGGTTTGAATGCTGGGTTGTAGGAAACTTAACCGTGTAATAACAACTGAAATTGATGAAGAAGCAAGATGACAGTAGTGTTTGCCGGTATCCAGTTTCAGTTTTTTTGCCTTCCTCTTCTGTTAGGTGAGCCTGAAGAGGGTAAGCTTGTCTCTAATGTATAGTTTTATGTATGGTGTTTCACAGGTTACGCACAGTCTGCAGATATGAGCCACGTGCTCCTTGCAACAGTCCTCTGAAGCAGGATGGGGAAGCATGGATGTGAGGAGGAAGGATATAAGCTGTTATTCTGTTGATGTAATAGAGCAATGGGAAAGATGAGGTCAATACTCTGGACGTCTGGATTTGGGATCCCTTTGCTACTGTTTTCAGTTTGGATGGAAACTTCTAGAATTTGCCTTGAGAGATGCCCAGTTGAGATTAGGAGGAACTGCCACTTCCTTAGTAAAAACAAACAAACTTCTGTAATTACCCTGTCCAATAGTAATAACAAATCCAGTATCAACATGAGAACAGTCAAAAACTCAGATATACCGCTACATTATTGTAACTTAATTTTTAGAAACTTGATACTAATTTACATGCAGAAGTTATTGCAGCCATAGACTTGTTCAGTTCTCTTTCTTCGTGTGTTATTTACTGTTGGTTGGTGAAAGTGCCTGGAAAAAGGATCATGTTGCCCTCGTCAATCTCAAATGCCTCAGTGAACATTTGATTTTGATAGGACAGTCTACACATTAACATAAAGAACTGTAGGCAGTAAATAATAACATTGCAAATGAGCTTTGCTTTGGTTTGAGATCAGTGGGTAGACAATCACAAGGGGATTGACTCAACTGCTGTGATTGGAAATTTTGAAAGTATGACTTCTATTGCTTCAAATTTTCTTGTCTCTTAATAGAACTTTATTATAGACTTAATGCCTGGACTGAAAGACTCACTCCAAACTAAAGGACTCTTCCTTATTTCCCTCATGGTGTTTTGTTTCTGGCACAGCCTAATTGCTGGAATCTCCTTCCTATTTTACAGTATCAGCATCCTGCTTGTAACTTGAGTTATTTCTTTTTTTCATCAACTTATTCCTGATTTTCTCAACTTTGCCATGACTTCACCAGTGATTCTGGACAATGAAATTTTGGTTGGGATTTCAAAGATACTTGTCTGAAATTAGATTTTATTTGCTTTATTTTTACATAGTAAACTGATCCTCTCCCCTCCGCCCCCTCCTCCCCCCGCCTTTTTTCATTACATTTTTAGTAAAATGAATTATGGACCAGGAAATGAAGATTCGACACACTTATTGCATTTGAAATAGATCGTTTTCCTTGCTCAAAGAAACATGCCCTGAAGCTTATATATAGCCTGTAATTTCTGTTAAGGTCACCGGGCTTATTTATGCATTTGAAGCTGCGTGTGTAAGAAATTTAATTGCACAGCTGTCTTAGGACCTCAATGTGAGATGTTGCCTTTGAGGATGGGTATTTTAGATTTCCAACAGCTTTGACTCCTTAAGAGCACATGAAGCTGTTAGAAGTTCTACTGATTGCATGCTGTATTAATTTGCTCTTTCCTTGTCTTGTAACTAACTGGGTGGATACAACTGCAACTTGGTAGCTGGAGATCTTTTCATGAAAGAGAACATCTGTCCCAAAGATCTTATCAAAATTATTTCCCATTTCCAGAAGCTTCAGTAGTAACATGAAGAATGAGGAACGTATGTGAAGAGTCACAGCACCTCAAACTTTTTTTTTTTTTTTTTTTTACCTTTGTTGTATGCCTTTTGAAGATATGACATGCCAGAGTGAGGCAGGTCCATCAAGAATGGGTGGTTGAAGGGAAGTAGTTTTCTGGAGTAAATCTGATGCTGGGCAGGGGATGTAGCAAAGGGTAGGGTGACAGTTTATAGACTGTGGTGGTGGAAGTGCTTTAAGAGTCCTGAGTGCTCTTTCTCTCAAAGAGAGCAGAAAAGCCAAGCACACTAGGAGGGGAAAAAGAAACAGAAAAAAGCTGGGGGAAAAAAAGACACCTTTAATATTGATGTTTTTTAAAAGGTATCGCTATGTCAATGCCGTGACTTCCCCTATCAAGTTTTCTGGCAGATAATATAAACCATTCTACTTTTTTTTAAAGTAACAAGAAATACAGAAAGGTAGGGAAAAACCTTTATTGTTATCTGGAAAATGATCATTTTGTTCTGATGAAGTTACAGACGGAAATTCTGATGGACATCTGTGCAAAAGGTTGAACCCTGAAATCTCCCAGCAGTCTCATAAATCATATAGCTGAGGAAGGCTGTGCTGTTTTTTAATTTGCCTCTGACTTCTGTGTAGTGTTGAGTCCAGGGTTAATATAACTCAAGGCTGTATCTGAGTTTGTTCTAAAAATGTTTTACTTCTGGCATGTTTTCCCACAATAAATTGTCTTTAGTTTCACAGAAAAGAGGGATAATATGCTGCTGTACAAGTGGAAAATACTTTTGTCTTTCCTTGCCCTCCCATATTCCGTTATGTGAGCAGGTTTGGGTGATGAGGCAAGGTGCTGCCCATGACTTGATGCCGTCTGACTGGCACCTAGAAATAAAAGAATGGTGTTCTTTTCCAGATTAAAATAATACAACTAGTAGTAACTCGTAAGGAAAACAAATGAGGACTGCAGCAGCTTAAAATAGTCATTCCATTTATAACCAAGATGAAACTGAGATAGTAAAGGAGAGCTCAGTTTTGTTTTGCTGTGTGAAGAGTACATCTGTCTGTGTCACAGAACTGTACAATGATTTGTAGTGGTGGGACCTTGAAGATCATCTAGTTTCTACCCTCCACTGCTGGCTGAGTTGCCAATCACTACATTAGACTTTCTCATCTTCTAGGGATGAGATATCCACAGAACTGATAAGCTTTCTGGCCTCCTCTGGACCTGCTCCAACAGGTCCATGTTCTCCTTATATTGGGGTCCTCAGAGCTGAGTGCAGTACCACAGGTGGAGTCTCACAAGGGTGGAGGGGAGGGGTAGAACTACCTCCTTTCAACCAGCTATCTGCACTTGTTCACAGCAGTCCAGGATATGCCTTGAAAAATTTGCTCAGATAACTGGTCTATGAAAGCTTGAGCAACTTCTACTTTGACCTTGAATTTTCTTTTCGTATTAGACTAAGTCTAATTTTAAAGTATTTATGTGAAGATTAAATTGTGTGTCATCACTTGGTATTTCTTGAATATAGATTTATAGGGAATGCTTGTGAGGGGTTGACTCTGTTGTGGCTTCCAGGTGCCCACCTAGCCACAGTCCCCATCTCAAAAGGATGGAGAGAATGCAAGATGAAAGAGCATTTTGGTTGTGGTGTTTTGGTGGTTTTATTTCTGTTTTTGTTTTTTGATTTACCAGTAACTATAAGGACAAAACAGGCTTATAGCAGAATAACTTATTGTCGATTAAATTAGACTTACGATGTAAGAAACAAAGACAAATCCACAATGCTGCTTCTCATCCTTTTTTTTTTTCCCCAAGCTCAATTAAATTTAAGTTTTATTTATCCCTTTCATACATTTCTCTTCTCTTTTTAGGAGGGGCAAGAAGCACAGTATAATTTTGAGGACCCAGCTGTCAGTGAGAGTCCATGCCTGTATTGGTAAGTGAAATTCTACATGACTGAAAAAGAGAAGGAATAAACAAAATGATCTCTTGAGAAGCAAATCTAGGGAATATGCATCAGCTTTACAGTGTTCTAAGATAAAGGTAGTGTGCTATTAAATCTATTTCTTTGTGTTTGCTGCTTGCTAAAGTTGTTGTTATATCGTTTACCCTTTAAGAATGTTAAACAGATCACAGAGACATAGCATTTGACAGTGAAGTGTGATGGTTGTCGGTGCTCTGAAGAATCTTGGATTATCTGTTTTTCTACTGCCTTTGTATGTCCCTAAAGAAGATTTTCTGAACTGTGGAGGAAATCTGAAGTGTTATTGTCTGTCAACTAGCTACAGCATTTTAATAGCATGGACTGTTTATTACTTCAGGTACTGTGAATCTTGGCCACTTATCGACATCATCATAGTGTTGGTGTCTTGGAAGAACCCTGCTTAAAACGCTACTGTCACAAGGAAAAGTTTGAAGTAATAATATGTGCCATAAGAGCTTTAAGATTGCAGGAATGGAGGCAGTTGTGCTGTGATAAGACTAATGTTCTCCTGTGTTCTGCAGGCTAACGCTCAGTGTTCCTCTAAAGTTAATGTTCGCATTCAGGTAATGTTATGAGAGATGCTATGGGCAGCTGGTTTATTTTCTGTGTGCCATAGTTGCTTGTTCTGTTTTCAGCTCTTCCATAGCAGATTCAACGCCCTAATTGTTTACCTCATGGTTGGTCTTGCTTCATTAATTCTCAGCTGAAGCACTGGAATATAGACACTTTTCTTAACACAGAACTTTGACTTTCATTTATTTCCACAGTACTGTTGTTGTCAGAGGATTCAGGCTTTAAATACAACAGAACTTCTTCCCCTGCCCCCAGGAAATGTTATGAAATGGCCTTTATGGGAATTTGAATTGAGCAAAAGCAACCTACAGAATTCCTCAAATACCTCCCATTGAGAGCAGACTTTAGGCTGCATCATGCAGGAACAGATTCTCCTTTACTACGGTTGAGTTGAGCAAGCCTACATGTTAAGCATTAGAGGAGAAACAGAGATGGTGCAGAGTCTGGGATGACTTTATAAATATGAATGAAATTACAAACGGTTTAGGGAAACTTGTTATTGGATCTAGGAATGTCTTTGGCAAAACAGACCAATGCAGCAATGTGTGTCCTCAATTGAGGTTTTAAAAAAGCTTTTCATGTTTCATTCCTTCCTGGAGTGCAGGAATCAGCACAAGGTCTTGAGATTCCATGTGTGGTTTAATTTGTTTGCATGTGAATTCACTGGGGGCAATTAGGCCTATTACTGTGTATGTACTGTAGTTGTTCCTGTATGAAAGCATATTTCTTTGTCAGGTGCTGTTGTACTCTGGCAGCAGTGATGCTTTTAGAGATGAGTGCAGAGGAGCCAGGCTGCAAAGCTAGAGTCCAGGTTCAGCCTTCTGGAACTGAAGTGTGTTTGTATATGGGTTTTTTGGCTTGGTCTGTTACAGGCTTAAAAGCCAAGTCAAGTACAAGATCTGCTTCTAATTTCCATCCTCTGCTGAAGTTTTGATTTCTAGGCTAAATTTTTGATTCAACCTGTGACTTGTTTCTTTTCTCTCCCCTTCTTTTGCATTTCTATATACCAAATGTCTTATTTTTTTTGGTGTGAAATGGTTTGAAGCAGTCAGAAACCCTCCGATGTTCTTAATACTGGCCTGGTGATGAACTGTGCCTGTCCATCAGAGTTCTCATAGAATAGGAGGGTTGTTTCACTGACAGTGGGTACTTTGCTTCCTTTTGCATGTACTTTCACATCAGTTGCCTGTTAAATCTTTTTTGAAATATGTTTAACTTTCAACACTAATACTTAAGCATTACATGTGGAGCAGAAGTCAGGAGCTAGAGCTATCTGAGACTATCACATCGAATAAAAACATCTCGCTTTGACTGTTTTCTTTCGCTTCTGCCAGTCTGTATTGGAATTATGACTGTCCTCACAATATCCCTGGAAAGCATTGTGCTTAGAAATGTTACTGCCTTTGCAGTGTCAATGCTGGCTAGCTAGGGCTGGTTTCTGAGAAGTCATAGCTTGTCCTGTGGCGCCCTTGCCTCAGAACTTCCTGTCATTCTTGCTTTGAAGGCTTTACTTTGCTTTAGAGAAATAGTTTTCATGTTATTAAAGCTCCCATTTGCAAGTTGTACCAGTGTGTTTTCATCTCTCTAGTATGTTACAACTCTAAATTGTGGGAAGTGCACAAGTATTTATGTTCTAGTGTCCAAATGGAGCATTAGTGGCTTCACCGCTCTAGGGAATTCTTTTGGATTTTAGTTTCAGAGGATGTATTAACTACAGGTCAGTATTTAATAAGACTTGAGTTTTTGGAAGTTTCAAGTCAAATCTGTAGTTTATGGAGGTGTTGTGGGTTTTTTTTTTTTGTTCTGTTTTTGGCAGTGCAAGGAAGGAATAGAGCATAATAACCTGAGTGTGAAAGTTGTTAAGGAATACTATTTTCTGCTGTATTGCATACTGTTCAACTCCAGAGCTTTTCAGCTTAATTTAATCCTTTAATACATATATTTGTATATTTGTCTCAAGTTGAGTTTGTATTACATGCCCAGACTAAGGACTTTCAGCACCAAGGAATACATTTTCCTTTAAATATAACTCTACTTATTCTCCTATTTTGGCTTGATCCTGATTAAAATGTCAGTACTAATTTAAGAATGTTTTCAGAGATAAGATTTGAGTGTTCTTACACTGATATTTACAGTCTTCTTTCATGTGAAAGGATTTGGCAAAAACAGTTTCGTTTGTGGAGTCTAACTAATTGAAAATTATAGAGGCACTCTTGCACCTGTTGCTGTTAAGGGTCCTTAGTGAAGGAAGACCATTTCAGGGAAGACCAGATTGTCAAATTTGGCCTTTTATTCTAATTGCATTTATTGTGATTTAATACTCTGGGGAAAAGTCTGTCTGGTATTTTTGTCAGCCATGTGACTTTCCTTGTTTATACTTAGTTGTGCCCTAATGTTAATAAATTTAATTTGTAGGTATTTAACAATTACAGGGCTAAGCTGAAGCCTTAATGACATCTACCATAAATGAAGGATGCAGGTCTGAAGTGGGAACACCACAGTACTAAAAACTTTTGTACCTGAAAGTAAATTGAAGACTTGAGTCAGAATGACCCTTCAACAGGGTAGTTTTAAAGCTCCTGTGAAGTTGAAGCTCTGCTCTTCGGTGTGTGGCTGTTTGGACAGCTCTGCTTGCTGCAGCTGCTACTACCTTAGTGATTGTGCTTCGCTTGTCTGGCCATTATGTCTTAGCTGCCTTTCAAAATCTTGGGGAGTCCTGAGGGAGGCAGCACCATTTGCTCATGTGTATCTGTGTGTGATATATAGCCCAAGAGAGTCCCATGTCTTGTTTTAAAACATTAATGCCTTTGACTGTGAATCATCAGGTGTGTTACTATCAGTATTGAGGAGGAGGTTTGGGCTGAGACCCATGACAAGGGATTAGACCTGTTCTGATGGGGAAAAAAAAATAATGTGAGCTTTAGGTGTTAATACAATGTGCTACAAGAAGAATGACAGTAATGATGGTTTATGTCATTCTGGATACATGTGCTGGCTGAGGATCAGTCAGTACTGTGGCTTTGAAGAAGAGCAAATATTGCAGAGTGTATTAAATCTTACTCTCATATCAGTTTATTATGAAAAAGGGAAAAAATCCTATTTGCAATGTTTTTGCATTATAAAATCATTTTTTCTATAGTCATAACTTCTCCCTGTATTTATGCAAAGTTTTGCTTGTATCTTTGATAAAAATAATTTGTATAGATATCTGTGAGTATCAAGTGTTTTGCTTGAACCGGGATTGTGCCTAAACAGTGTGCAAGCATGATACTGCAAGATTCTTATTAAATCATAGAACAGAATTTTAGAATCTTTAGAGTTGGAAGGGACCTCTGAAGCCCATCAGTTCAACTCCCCTGCAGTGAACAGGGACACCACAGTTAGATCAGGTTACCCAGAGCCCAATCCATCCTGGCCTTGAAAGTCTCCAGGGACAGGGCATCAACCACATCTCTGGGCAATCTGTTCCAGTGCCTTACCACCCTCACTGTAAAAGATTTTTTTTTCCTTGTGTCTAACCTAAATCCTACCCTCTTTAAGCCTGAAACCATCTCCCCTTGTTCTGTTGCCACAGACCCTGCTGAAGAGTCTGTCCTCTTCTTTCCTGTAGCTCCCCTTTAGATACTGAAAGGCTGCTATCAGATCACCTTGGAGTGAGAACAGCCCCAGCTCTCTCACCCTGTCCTCACAGAAGAGGCGTTCCCATTTCATAGATCATTTTTTGTGGCTCTTACCTGGACATGCTCCAGCAGGTCTGTGTCTTTTTCTGTAGTGAGGAATCTACATCTGGACACAGCACTCCAGGTGAGCCTCACCAGTACTGAGTGGAGGGGCAGATTGCCTTCCTCACCCTGCTGGCCACGCTTCTTTTGATGCAGCCCAGGATACAGTTGGTTTTCTGGGCTGTGAGGGTGCTTCCCATCCACCAGTACCCCCAGGTCTCTTTTGGCAGGCCTGTGTTCAATCAGAATGTATAATCTATCTACATTATTTGTCACTGTAACAGTTTTATAAGCCCATTTTTTGGCTTTAGTACATAGGCAGTTTCAGATTTACTGCAACATGATAGAGCTAGAGCATGCCTGTCCTTCCCAGCACTTCCATGAGTTCTTGGCCATGGATTATTTCCAAGTATGTGGTCTAACAAAAGCAGTTGCAGCTCTGCATGACCAGCCACTGTTTTTGGAGCATCTGCTTTATCCAGCAAGGTTAGCACCAATAATATATCCTTTTCACACAACTCTTTGGGTTGCCTTTTTTTTTGACATCATCTTATTCTTGTTATCTCTTATGGAATGGAGTGATAAATATCTCACTGAGCTCTTTTTGTCCTGTGATACCTGAGGGAAGCCATAAGCTAGCTGTAACTGCAGTGGAAACCAGCTGTTTTTATTTGTCTTTTAATAGCTGAAATATGCATCTGATCCTTTTTTCCTTGTACAGTTTTCCCTTCTGTTTTCTATTATGTGGACTTATGCATGTGTTACAGCAGATATGTCCTGCAACTATTCCTTCGTATGTTGAACCTTCTCTATGCCCTTTCCCTTCAAGAGCTTGAGCTGCAAGTGCCTTCCCAGTGGAACTGCAATGCTTTCTCTAAGACAGAATCAGGACTAAAGTCAGTAACTGTATCTGGCACTTTGTTACAGAGAAGATAAGTAAAACTGGTGAAAAAACATTATCTTTTCATAAGTATTGTACAGAAGTGTAGAAAAGACGCTGATTCTGGTTAAGAAAATGTGCAAAATTGTTGTACCTCATTCCCTGAGGGCAGAGTTAAGATGGGGTATAGGCATAAGCTTACTGATACTTTACCACTTCAGATGCTTCTTTCTACAGATATGACAGATGATATCTGTATGTATGTGCTGGCATAGAGTTCTCAAAGCTGCAGAGACTGTGATACTGCAGTTGATACTGCAGTATTTTCTAGTATTTTAAGGGTACAGCTTATTGAACCTAAAACAACATTCTTTCCACGACTCTCCAAATATGCTAAGTCTATTCAGAACACTTTCTTAAAGGAAGCTTAATTGTGGCATTAGGTCTTTCATTTCAGCTCTTCATTTAGACAGGTTGGATTTATACGCTCAGATGGGAGTTTAAAGAAAGAGAGGCACCTTGGGTTGTTTGAAGGACATTTTACAGTTTTCTGTTCAATGTGTGGCATTCCTAACAGAAAACTTTCAGTTTGAGAGAGAGAACATGTGGAGAGCATTAGCAGCTCAGCAAAATGCGCAACTGATTCAGATTTAATTTAAAGGGAACAAAAGAGGTGCCTTGAGAATTTGTCGGAAGTGCTGTGGTTTTGAGTTCTTTGCGCTGATGCTAACAGAGAGGTGAGCTGAAATTTCTTCATCAAATATCTTAGCATAATTGGGACAGAAGAAATGTCGATTAATGGATTCAGTGGTGCTGCGTTATGGATCTGTGCTCCGGATGTGCTTCCTATGATTCTTGCTGTCACTTGGTTAAAGTCCTGGCTTAAATGAAGATGATGATAAACGTGTTTATTGGATGTAAACGGACATCAAACAAATTGAAAAAATGTGGAAAACACATTTCAAAGGCTTTTTAATTTATTTTTCTTTAAGAGTTAGGCTTTTTTTTTTTAAATGGCATAACATGAGTTCTAGTTAGAGTAATGCAGATGGTACTGGGGCCTGCTTCCAGATGTGACTGAAGATATCTGGTTCAGCTTTTTTCCAATTTGAGTGAAACACGAAATAGCTGCAAAGGCTCTGATAAAAACACTTTTTTGAGCTTTTTAGGATTATTTAAATTTGCTTTACTGAGAATGTGGAACACAGATGCTCCAAGTAAAATCCCATGGTCCCCTGATCAGATTGCTTTGTGAAAATCTATCCATATAAATAAACTTATGGTTTTGCTCTTAAAAATGTACTCCATTGTGCTGAAATGTTAGACTTCTTTGTACTCCTAATGCATGCTTTTGGTCAGTCTCCTTTGTTGGATTAACTGCAGCACTTCCTCATAACCTGTTATTTGCCTGCCTCGGTCTCACCAAGAAAATTCAGAACCAGTTCTGTACAATTTCAGAAGGTCTTTGATATGAAGCGGGGAAATTTCCAAGAATTCTCCGTGTATTTCATGTGAATTGTAATTCTTCAAAGAGGCTTTGTAGCAAAATAAGCTACAGAGCAGATAAAGCCTCCCTGAGCAATAGGTTGCCGCTTTAAAGCAGTGAATTCCTGTTTTAAAAGGGCTCGTTCCACTTCTGAAAGGACTGCTGTAGGATGTGCTAGTGGGATGCTTTTCTTGTCTTGGGAAGCTTTGTGTTACAATGTAGAAGCTTATCTGACTTGCACCTGGAAGTTCTGCAGAAATTGGGTGAGATGTCTGAACTGGGATACCTTCTCCATGACTTTTTTTAAAGACAACTTAAACTTCCATACTGGTTTGCTTTTCTTGTCACTTGCAAAAAATTTGCAAGACTTTCTTAACCGAAAACAGTTATCCTTAGTATACCTTAAAGGAAATCAACTCTTCATAAAGCCAGGAAACTAAGTAGTATGATGCTTTATTTCCTTTCCTTTCCACTGCCACAAGCCAACTAAGCTTTTCAGATATTAAAAAAAGAATTATAAAGCACCATATTACTGATACACAGATTTTTAATGTGCCCATTTTTTACACTCAGTCTACTCACACATCTTTCTGAAGATCAAGAAATTTGAACAAAACACAGTATTGCTTTTAGTTTTTGTAGCTACTTACTCAGTACTTTAAGAGTACTTCTGCTAATGAAATTTCACCAAAAGGAGGATGAAATTAATTAGTGTATTAACATGAAACTACTTGGCCGCACTGCCGTTCAGTTTCTGAAATGTCTTGCCTAAAAGTGTTGCTATTGTCAAGGCTTGATTTAAAATGTTGTAATTTAAAGAGAAAGTCATTGCATATTTAGTGCTAAAATCAATTAGAAGATTTTTGTAACCTTTAAAGCCATTTTTAATTCTGCTAATAATGGTTGACAAAAATGGTTAACTCTGTAAATAATTGGCAGGAACAGTACTATCTTCTGTGCTGGGTTTTGTGGCCAAGAATTGAGTATATCAGTGGACAATCAAGATATTTTTGAACCATGTCTATGATCTTTACTTTGAGAAATACTTGCCCAAACTAAATGAAGTCAGCATAAGAACTGTCTCTATGCATCTCTATTAGGATTGTAAAGTCTCAGTGGCCAAGGCTGGTCCACCTGTCTGCTACCAACACGCTGCCTAACTCTGATGCTGCAGATCTGTGTTTGAGGGGTGAAACTCCCTTCACTTCAGCATCACTTGTACTTGATAGGACTTTTCTGTCCCCTCAGAGATTGACCTGTGCTCAGTCTGTCTTAAGTCCCAGCACTTCCAGCACTTGACTCTTGGATCTGCTTGGATTGTCAGCTGGGACTGATGTGGCTTTATTCCCCCTGAACATTTTGGTGGGAATATGTGCTTATAGCCATCCTTCTAAGGTGGGAATCTGCAGAAATCTTTGTTGCAGTATGGCAGCTAAGCATGAACGTGACAAATTTGCTTTTACTTATTTTTAACAGTCCACAAGTGTACAAGGGAGTTTCCTAAATCTTAATAGGTACAGGTATTTGTGTAGCTATCACTAAAAGAAAAATAACAATGTATCTTTAACCTTTTATTGTATAAATGGCTATACTTAGTTTCAGTATAACTTCTTTCTTTAGCTATTTTCACTTCCCAATTTGTAGATCTTTGTATTGGAAGACAAAGTAGTTCTTAGTCTTTTGGTGTGTGCTAAGTAAGCTGAACTCATCTTGTGATGGACTGAAGCACAGCAAATTCATGTCCTCAACTAGCGGGAGGGAAAGGTTAAGTTCACATTAAGTAGCTTCAAATAAGTATTATCAAATTAGTATTATACATTGATTAGAATGGTGTGACTTGTTTTTTTTTTTTGCTCTGCGTTTTCACTAGTGATGAACAAGAGCCTGCATGCATGCATTACTTCCAGAGCATCCCCTGCAGTTTACTAGAAACTAGAAATTCAGGTCTATTTTAAGCTCTGCCCTGCAAAACTTTGTTACAGATGCACTGGTTAAAAAATAAATTATCCACTTAAAATTATGGAAGATAAATTAGGAACCACTACTTAAAAGCTGTGGGTTTGGACTAGGAAATATTGATATTTCTTTTGGCTGTCATTCTTGCTTCTGCCACTTAGTCATCAACTTGTCTACAAGGCGAATGGAGGGGGCGCTGACTTCACTTATGCTGAAAATAAATAGACTTCTACCTCCCTAAGATGTTCTAGGCTGCATGGGTGGAATTGGCTTTGGTTTGTCAATGGTCTCTAATCATGTATGCTGAAGACTGCATTGAAGTTAAATATATGGTTTGTCTGTTAGCTTTTATGTACAGGAGAAGAGAGATTCTCACCTGAGGTTTCCTAGAAAGCCCGTGGAGTCTCCTTTTTGGCAGTCTTTAGAAGCTGGCTGGATATGAGCCTGGGCAGCCTGCTCTGGGTGGCCCTGCTGGAACACGGGTTGGAGCAGATGTGCTCAGGGGGCTGTGCCAGCCTCAGTTGTCCTTTGGGTCTGTCTTGTCTGTTGTAGGATATAGCTCTGGGTTTCTTTAAGGAGCTGTGTAGTAATTTTGGATGTGGCTACAGTGCAAGTTGTGGCTCTCACTTCCTAAAGTTTTTGTGGTGAGGAAGATATGAATTAGTGATCATTATTTTTTTTTCTATAGTATACTTCTGGTGTAATATGGGGGCTGTTCCAAAAGTAACGCCTCCTACTTTATTATGTTGGCCCATGATGTCAGAGGCATTGGTATGGCAGTACCACAATGGGAGCATTGGTTTAGAAAAACAATAGTAATTAAAAAAAAAAAAGGGCTTTAGGGAAACCTTCCACATCCTATTTAATAGGAACGAAATACCAAACTGAAAACTCTATTATAGTCTAGAAATTGTCTAGGCTACTTTTTCCTTAGCAAATTACTGAGAGAGATCCTGTGCAAGAAATAGGAAAATGTTTCCTGCATGTGTTCTTTTGTATCTTTTTCATTCACTGCATGTCTGCTTTCTAATGAATGATTCTTATTCTGTTGTTTGACTACCACGTACCACAGATGAATGCATACTCAGGCTTTATGGTCATTTATTTCTCATTAGCTTAAATAAGAGAATGAATGCATGCCATTAAAGCACAGGGTCATAAGATATGTGCTTGAAAACTATGTATGTGCTTCAGTCTGCTTAGTAGCAGTAAGCAAAATGTTCATTGACGTCTCAAAAACTGATGCGATTTGCTAACTTCTTGTGAGCTCACTGCCAAGCTGGGTATATTAATAGCTTCTTTTCAAACTAGGGCTGTGTTGCTTCAGTCCTTACGTGTAATGACAGGACAGTTAAGTTTTGTTACCATCTCAGGGTCCGTGTGGGTGGTGATAAGAAATACACGTAGTTTCCTAACATAGTTGGACAAAAGTTTTGTACAGATTACTTTTTCATCATGTTAAATGTACTATCTCTAATTTAACAGTTAAGTTGCTTTCTGGTCTAGGATCTGTGTTACTTCTGGACTGCGTGTTACACAAGTTTTCATTCTGCCATTCAAATTGTGTGCTGTTTTCTTCAGTTCTTCCATTCAAAATCATTTTTGTATTTTTCATGTACAGCTGCTTTTATTTCTGTATAAATTGAAATGTTTTGATATGTAATTGGAATTCATCTCAACTTCTTTCCTTCATGAAAGAAATATCCCAAAGGCTATGGAGCTTTATTTAAAATAGCTGGCATAGCTCCCTGATGTAATACATTGTCTTCTGTAAAGTAAGTGAGTTATCCATTCATATTCAACAACAAAACAAACAAACCAAAAAAAACCATGTACAGTAGTGCAAAATATTTCTATGGTACCTTCAGAAGCATTTAGATAAAATACTCATCTCAGGTTCAGGGTGTGCCACAAACAGATGTAGAAGTTACCATTATGGCTTTGTACTCATGAGCCTGCTGAAATTGAGGACACTGTGATATCTTTCTGGAAAACAGAGATGGGTGGGATTTTTTAGGGTATTTCATGGATAATGCTGTAGGCATTTTCTTTTTGCTTTTGTGCTTTTTCTAGTGTTACTCTGTTAGCTTCTCTTCCTGTGTTTTTACAACGGTAATAGCTCATTTAAGTCTTTTTTTTGTTTTCCATTTTAAGTCTTGATATGGCACAAAAAAATAATTAAGGTTTCGAAGAGGTAAAAATGACAGATTCTTAATTTAAAACCTAAGCAGAGGTTACTGTGAATGGATAGCATACTGTTTTACATAGTGGGATGTCACAAGACTTGTCAATTCATATTTAGCAGTTTGAGATGATCCTGGTATGTCTGAAGTTATATATCAGGCTTCTTTTAACCTCTCAGACATGAAATATTTAGCCCTGGTCTTACTCTTACAACATGAAAAGGAGTACATTTGTAAACTCTGTGCTTCAAAAATAAAAATAAATCTTGTTTCTGCTAGCTCACTTCTCACTGTGGCTGTTGACAAGGATTATATGTCAGCTTTAAGGGCTACTTATAATTTCAGGATGTCTAAACCTGGCACCACTAGTTTGCTTCTTGCTATGCTGAGGAGAAAAATATGACAGTTGGATGAATTCCTTGCTTCTATAATCCTAAAATTAGCTTCACTCACTGTTCAGGAGCCTGTTCAAAGTCAAATGCCACTAGAGAGATTTTCTTACTTCCTGGCCTCGTGAAACACAGACAGTTGTGAGTGTGGAAAACTTGGCTTGCTGGGCATAGGAGGAGGCCTGGAGCAAGGGTTTATAGCTCAGCCCATGTGGTTGCAGAGCTGGTTCTGCCAGTGCAAGAGCCTGGTGAGCTGTTCTGCACAGCAGAGGATGGTGATGTCAGCCAGCTGTCAGTTCTTTTCTGTGGCTTGTTGGTTAGAAGAACATGCACAAGTGGTCCCTCCAACAGACTCATCAGGAGGCCTTTCTACTTTTGTGTTTTGCTGACACACAGCAAATCTTGCTAAAGAAAGCATGTTTGCATCATGCATAACATTATTCTGAAAAACTTTGGGCAAAGTCTTCATGTGGGAGTAATGTCATATGTCGTTCACTTCAGTGTTTATCAATTTCCAGTATATTATATCTTTGATCCAAGAAAAGATTAAGTGCGGAAATAGAAACCTCCTTTATATCTATGCCTGAATACTGTGGTGTTTTGGAGGTTGTGTGCTCTAGAAGACAGGATGGTCTGCAGAGCTCTCTACTGCAGAGGTTCATACATGGGACAGGTGCATGCGTAAGCAACCCTATGTACCCTACATAATAGGCAGTGGGGCACTACTAGCCGTCGCACTATCTCCTGGGCATTCTTTCAGAGATCAGTGATCTGCATGTTGCTCACAGGGAGTGGGAAGGCACTGGGCTCTGAGTTTCTCTTTGCTATAATATGCATCAAAAAAAACCTTCTAGGTGAAACTTTAGTGCTGTATTATTGCCGTGGATCCCCTTCTCAATCACTCTTAACATACAACTTGGCATTTGTTTTAGCCTCTAGGCTCCCTCTATCATTGGTAAATGGAGATTGTCTAGAGGGCACTTCAGAGCATCCCAGTTATGTTTCTGCTCTGAATTGCTCTCCTTCCATTGACCAGAAACAGAACAGTGAGGGAGAGGAGCTGCCAGGTTGTGAGGCTCATGTACTCACCGTTGTCTCTATTTTGTGTTCATAGAGCCCTGACAGCCATTCTAGGGAAACAACAGTTTTTACTGAAATCTAATTCTTCACTAAGCTTTGTGAATAGCTACAGTCATTTCTTTTCCCTAATTTCTACCAGTGTCTAATATGTAATTGCTATAGGCAAGTATACTTACTGATACAGTTCCTGTGTAATGAACTGTTATGGGAACGGTGTCAGAACAATTACCTAGCAGCAAAGATTTAGTTTATTTCTGATGTACGTTTAGTGACTAGTTTTATTCATTTTAAAATATGCTGGGAAGAAATATCTGAATTAGTTCTTAATCTTTTTTGCTCTCTTCCTAGGTTGCTACCTCTATATGTTATATTGACTATGTTGCACTGATGGCATTTATTGCAAATGGCCAAGTGGTGTTGGTAGCACTGCTGGTGAGAAGTATGTTCAATTTTTTTCTTCAGTGTTATATTTTTATAGCTAGATAAAATTTGTAGGCTGTCAGAGGGAAATTCGTGTATTAATCTCCTGTGTATTCTGACTACATTTCTTGAGTGACCAATTTGGAAATCCCTGTATCAGTGATGGGCTGAAATGCCTATTTTTTTTATAAATGAAATTTTTCATCTTCACTATCCAGCAGTTGCTGTTGGTGCTATTGATTTTTTTTTTTTTTTAATGCTTTATTTTGGAAATGCTTTATCCTTCCTCATGATTTGACTAGAAACTTCTTCTAGCATAGTTTAAATGTAGGCAGTTCCTATCCTGCAAGGAAAGTATCTGGTTGTATGGCAGGAGGACACACACTTGGTTCATATGTTTGTATCTGTATGTACAGTGTGCATTATACATGCTTATATGCTGTTAAAAGCACCCAGTGTGTGTGCCATCATGTGGAACATGTGAGGGAGATCCTTCTGACAGTGGGAAGAGCAAGGGAAACCACATTCAAATGTGTGTTTGAGCTATGCTATATATTCCAGCCTGATGGAAAAGCTGAGTGTTACTTAAGTCTGAAGATGGTGCTGGGAGAGTTGTCAACTTCAGCTTGCCTCACCTGTTTTCAACCTGGTCCCCTGAATGCCTTCTTGTCAGGTAAAACGCACTGGGGACTTTGTATGTAAAAGTGTGTGTAGTGGAAGGATGTTTTGCCATTCAAAATGGAGGAGCTGTTAGTGAAAGGCTTGATGGCCAATAAGGATAGAGTTTAAGAACAGCTCTGTTGAGTTGCATGTTCTCCTCTTTCTTGTCTAACAGATACTTTCAGTATCTTTGGAAACTCATCTTGCCTCTAGCAAAATTAACTTCTCAGTGAGTGAATCATGACTACTGTAACAAGGACAACATCAGTAGATATGTTAGGATGACAGTGAGGTCACTCAGACCAGTGTATTACAGAGAGTTCCAGGAAAGAATGAGAGACATTTAGAGGCCAGGGCTGTGAGTTACCCCCATTGGCTCTAAGACTCCTAGTATAAATGGATAAATGGAAGGAAGAGATCAATGTTATCTTTGCTGCTGTGCCCAAGTGTTTTGTTAGGACTGGGGGAGAAATTCTGGCTGTTGGAACACAAGTTTTACTGGGCAGATTCTCCTCTCCCATATGAAGGTTTGGGGTCAAAGGTAATCCATTTGCCCCCTGTGGAGCACTTGAAAACAGTGTGGGGTTTTTTTTTGATAATTTGTGTGAATCTGTTTCCTGGATATCAGATTTGTAGGCACATCACTTCCCAGGAGAAAGAAGTTAGTTCTACTCTAGCTCTCAGCATGGTATTTTTGACCAGAGCTTCTTCAAAGGAAGCCACGATCACTGTATTTCAGGCTTTACAGAGCTTGCTGTGCCTTATGCAGAGCTGCAAGCACCCGCTTCTGAGGCCTTTCCACATAAGAGCCAGATTTTTTTTTTTTCTCCTCCTTGTGTCTTTCCTATTTTAGGTTTTTTTTTGTATTTCCTGGTTCTTCTGACTACTCTGATGGCATGTTGCTGGGGGTTTCAGACACAGGCGCTGCCTGTCGGCACCTGCTGATGAATGAGTCAGTGGCAGTTGGTCAGGCACAGCACGCACGCCCTCGCTCATCCCTCCCTTTGAGGGTCAGGTCAGCTGTGCTTTGGTATTTAGCTCCCCACTGGAAAGATCTTTGCCTTGTTTCCTGTGAATAACAAGAAAAAGGAGGAGAGAGGCACGGTGCAGGCTACCTGCCCCCTCCCTGCTGGGAAAACAAAGGATCTATTTTCAGGGCAGCTGCATGTTCTGGGCATGTAAATGTGAAACCTTATCAGAGGCTGCTGTGGTGCATGTCACCATTCACCCTTTTCACATCATCTTGTTGTTAGATAGCGAAATGGTGACTTTAGCATATCGTTTCTACCTTCAGGAGTTGATAACATGAAGAGCGTTACAGTGACCAAACTATGTCCTTGTGACCTAACTGCAGCTCTCAGAGTTTGGTACTGCTGTTCTCTGCATGCTTGCACACACATGACATCGCTGCTTTTCAGTCTTTTCTTTCCTCAGTGATAGTATTTCTAGTGTATTACAGCCTTAGTACTTAACAGGGATGCCTTGTTTAAACTAGTAAGGAAAACAGTAGCGTAGTTTGGATAAAGGGCCTAAATTTCCATCCTTCTGCCCTTTCTTTTCATGATTTTCTTTTCAGGGTGTTAAGTATTATAAAGGGACAGGCGTTATAAAGAGAAGCTCTTAAATTTTCTCAACATCTAATATACGAGTAAAAGTAGTTGTTACTACTGTTTACTCACAAATACTCATTTACAGCTGTGGTTTCTTGCCTCTTCAACTGTAAACTTGTATTAGGTACCCATCTGGTACTTCAGCTGTTCTGAGCTCCAGAGTCACAAAGGCAGTGGTGTACTGCTTAGTTTTGCATGGAATGAATGAATGCTTCTGTGCCCCTGCAAAAAAAAAAAAAAAAAAAAAGATTACTTAAGCATTTGATTCTCTATATTCCAGCTCTAGAAACTTCCACCATGCATACCTTTCTCTTTTCTTTCTGATGACTGCTTTCCTTTAACTATACTTTTTCTCGGACTGTCCCTTGAAACCTGTTCTAATACTTCTTTTCAACAGCTGAATCATGCACGCTTTTAAGAGGGCTAGCTTCTCTTGCTGGTAACTGGTGTGCATGCAGGAAGTTGGGTGTGTAAGGGCAGAATCTTTGTTAGTACTGCTAGCAGCAAGTAAGAGGAAGGCACAAAAATGCATTCTGAGGAACGTAAATGAAACCACTTCCTAATCCCTAGTGACCAAGTGAAAAGAGTGGTAAGCTACCCAGCCCTTGTAGTATGGCTTTGTGGGTTTAAAAAATAAACAGGTAATAATTTGATGGGAAGTAACTCTGACAGGCGTAAGGAAGTAGTTGTTTGTAAAGAAGGTGTGTACGCATTGTCTTCTTTTTGTGCCTTAAATACATTGCAAAGACATTGCCAACAGGTATAATGCAAGTTAAGTGCAGAACTATTTGGTTATCCTGCATGATCAAAATAAATGATTAAGATTTTCCTACTCTGTAGAGGGTTACCTTACACAAACGTTTAGGTTATTCCTGATGGATACCTTGTGAAAGATTTTCATCTTCCCTTTTGCAAAGAGTGGGCAAACACAAATGAGTCACGGAAGGGCTATAGAACATAATGTCCTTACTGGGTCGAATCAAATGTCCATGGAGACCAGTTCCCCCACTTCCTTCTCCAACAGGCAGGAGCAGTTCCCTAAACAAACAATATAAGAACAATACAAGTTGCATGTATTTCACCAGAATATTTTCTGGCCTCTGGCAGTTCTATGCTTCACAGTCTTTGAGTTGTCTTCACAATTATTTACTGTCTGTGGATTTTTCTCTCAGGAACCTTCCTGATTACTTTCTAGGCACCATTCTTGCTTTTACTGTATGGGAAATGTCTTCACTGTGAGTTCCAGTGGTTCAGTATTCTCGGTGAGGCAAAAGCTTTTCTGGATTAGTTTGGACTTGAAACTTTCATTAGGTAATCTGTGGTCTTCCAGTACTTGAAGGGAGCATATAAGCAGGAGGGGGAACAGCTGTTTATGTGGATGGATAGTGATGGAACAAGGGGGAATGGTTTTAAACTGAGACAGGGGAGGTTTGGGTTAGATATTAGGAGGAAGTTTTTCACACAGAGGGTGGTGACGCACTGGAACAGGTTGCCCAAGGAGGCTGTGGATGCCCCATCCCTGGAAGCATTCAAGGCCAGGCTGGATGTAGCTCTGGGCAGCCTGGTCTAGTGGTTGGTGACCCTGCACATAGCAGGGGGCTTGAAACTACATGGTCATTGTGGTCCTTTTCAACCAAGGCCATTCTATGATTCTAGCTATATCATTAAAGGAGTTCATGATTCACCATACCTTCCATTAAAAGCTCAGTAGTGGTCTCCATTCTCCTCCCACCCTCACCTTTTTTACAGGATGAAAATCCCTGACCTGGTTGACCATTTCTGTGATGGAAGCTGGACCATCTTCATTACATGTTTCCTTAAAGCACTTCAGCAGTTATTTGGTATTTATCAACCTCGTTGCATTTATCTCTTTTGTAGTCCTTTTATGGAGCTTTTGAAATTGGGACCTTAAATCTATCCACTATTAAAACTGTGGATAGTTAATTTCTTTAAATAGTGGTTTTAATTATGCTTTCTAGTTTTTGTCTTCCCTTTTAAAATAATTCTCAAAACAACTCAGGAGCATTTAAAAACAAACAAAAGGCTACAGATCTGGTATCATCTGAGCATCTTCTAAGTGGTAAATACTCAATTCAAAGCCATAACTGCATGAAAGATTTGAAAGATGTCACTATATGCATGTTCAGGTGTGTTGAGTGGGTTGGAACTAATGCTTAGATTCCTTGTATCGGGGGAGGCTTACCTGAACTTGAATTGAGTACTCACATTCCCTGTTTTTCCCTTCTATTTAAAAGGTAACCAGTACTGTTTTCTGCTTATTGCTATATTTTCATAGATTCCTAAAGAACTCGTCTCAAGAAAAAAGTCAGTATATTTGGCTGAAATTCAAGATCATTTTTCTATCTCAGTATAATTGATTGAACATGGCCATTAAATCTTAATTAACATTATTTACTAAGAATACTGACTATAATTACTTCAATTTGACACAATGCAGGTCTTTGTATGAGTTCATTATCCTGTGTGAAATAACATCACTCTGTTGTTATTATGCATTCCTTCTGCTTGTTGAGCTGCTGCAGAGACAGCGCTTGCAGGATGGAATTCTCTTCTTCCCTGTGATGGTAGATTCATACAGTCTAAGCTCTAGAAATTTGTGTGTAAATATGACGTTTTAACGTTTGGGAAGGTTCAGTGTCTCAGTGAGCCTGTTAATGACTTCAATTACAGTTATAAGTGCAAGACTAGTGTCTCAACCTCTATTTTCATGTCTTGTGCCCCACAGAGGAGGAAACTGAAATGTAGCAATAACCTTCTTACCTCATGGTCAGAGTTTGGGGTTTGAGGAGAGTTGGAAGAAGCCCTGTACATCAAAGATAAGCTAAATTTAGAGTATGGTTTGTGTGGGAAATCACAGTGCTTCTTCCTGCTCCGCTACCATGTTTCACCAATCCCTCAGCTGTACAGGGATGTGTGCTGGGCCATGTTTTCTGTGAAATCCCTGAGGTCCTGGTTTTTCTAGCAGTCTGTGCCCTATGATAGGAAGGAAAGTGTATTTTAGGTAAAAGTGACTTGAGACATTAAGTGCACAGAACAGCTGCGTCGCTGGCAGAGCTATGAAGGTGGGAAGCTTTAGCCCAAGAAACAGGTAGAGACAGGGTTTCTGCCACTAGAAAAAGCTTGTCTTGTGATTGTACCCGTAAGTACCCCACGCTTTTTGAAGGGAGTCAGAATGGTGCTTTAACCATGGTATGTGACGCTGCATGCATTTGCTGGGCACTCCTTTACTTTTACCTGGATTCAGCTTTGTGTGTCATTTTCTGAAATACCTGATTTGTTCCCCTCAGATGACAGAGATGATAAGTTTGGGATGATTTATTTGGGGATTTTTTTTGAGCTTTGACATCTCAAGAGGTCAGTTACACACAAACTTCCCATATAGTGTAACCTTAAAAGGGTTGTGTGATTAGGTAGGATCCCGCTTATGTGAAGCTTTTATTGATCTCTTTATTGGGATTAAGCCAGAGACTTGGTTCTCATTCGAGGAAGGGGGTGAGTTGTTTTTTGTTGTTGAATGGAACGCTTGCACAAATGGAAGAAAACTCTTTAAAAGTCTGATCTGAAAAAGTAAAAACTGACCATCCACCAACAGAAGAGAATGGGGGGGGGAAATGCCATCCTTCCCACTTTGCAGTTTTGTGGAACTACTCACTTTGCTCATTTGTACTTGTTTACCAGCAGGCAACATGCTGATGACTTCAGTTTTATTATTTTACTGCTTGTTAATTGTGAACTTCCATTTGAAACTGATTGCAAACACTATAGCCTCATGGTCTGTTTTCATGTGTGAATCTGTCTCACGGTGGCACAAAAGTATGAGCATGCTGATGGCAGTCAGTGGTGAGTGTGGAGGACAGCTGATGAACCCTTTCTGCAGAAGAGATCAGCTTACCATAGAAACTCATAAGAAATCTCTGCAAGTATGCTATGTACATCAGAAATACGAAGGTACTGGGGAGGTATGAAGTTGTTTTCACAAGGGAAAAGATCTCTGCAGCTTTAATTTTTATACATGAAAGTGTTTACAGTTGTTAGTTTGAAAACTTGTGTGTGCTTTCAAACTGGAATACTGCTGTAAAGAATGTGCTTTGGAAAATCTGTACTATTTTGTACTATTCTTTATTACAGCTAGTTTACTACATCGTGTCTAGTAAAAAAAAATCACTTCAGAAAAGTATTCTACTAGTCTTAAATCCCTGCAATATAAAGACTGGAAAGCTCATCCTCTGACACCAGTCCTCCGCTATCTTGCATTACATAATCTTCTCTATAAAGTTACTACATAATATACAGGAGCATAGCAATAGCTGCTTTCTAGCTTTCAGTTGCATTTATAAATTAAGTTCAGCCTGTAGATACTGGATAAAATTGAATTTCTGCTGGCTGTGCAGCAACCTGAGATTTAATTACTGCTGACCTCACTTGGCATCCCAACTTAGGGAACAGCTGTGTGTGCTGAATCAGATCTTCAGCCTGTGCAAAGTAATTCTTCTGTAAGTCAGCTGAGAAGCTTGTACAGTGTGTTTGTCACCTCTGTCACGTATTGCTACTCTGTGGATCCTGAGTTCAAAAGCAGGAAGGAGTTTCCATGGAGGAATCTCAGTGTAGAAAGAAATCTCTATAAATGCATGTTATAGATGAGCTGGGGAGTAATGAAGGTCTTATGCTTGAATATAAAATGAGATGTTTCTGTTTCTCATTTGTCCCTGAGGAGCTTGTTTTATGCTAAATATGTCTCGTTGCATTGATTTTGAGTAGAAGAGTGTGTTAAGTGGCATGTGGTCATTGAACATTGATTGCACAGGCTCTTGTAGAGAGGTGGAGGAAGAGCTAGGTCTCAACTTTCTGAATCTGGGCAATTTATCTTCAGCAAATTGTGACAGAGATTGCTCCTCAACTCTGCCATGTTACATACCCTGCGGGTTTCCAAAGGAGCAGCTGGGAAGGCAGTGAAGGCTTCCACTGGTGTTACAGTAGGGTATCTGGCTCTGACAGTGAAATACGAGTATGTAGCTTGAGGCTGCTAAGCTAATTGAAGGAAGGATGGGAGTGGGGGGGGGATAAAAGCCATCCTTCCCTCCTAGACCCCCCAGAAAGCCTTCCAAAGACTGTCTCCTGATCCCTAAGGAAATGCCTGCTCTTAAGGATTAGGAAAGTGTTAGTGGATGTATCGATGCAGTAGAGTGGTCACATTAACCATTGTGCCCAAAATGAGCACCATGATTTCATTTTCTCATTAAGAAAACACTGTCACTGGCGGGAGATGAGACAGGGCTGGCTTAGAAGTCCTGAGTTCTATTGTAAAGAGACACCTGGATTTAAATGAAGCTGAGTTAATTCAATACAAGCTCACTGCTAGAGGGTAGGTCAGTTGAGCGAAGGTAAAATATTGCTTTAACAGGCAGATAACTGTTTGGGAAAGAGGGTAAGTAAGGTAAGGTAATTACGGCAAGAGACAAATGTATTGCGTGACACTACTTACATGAAAAGGGCTGGAGTCAACAGTTAACTTCCTGAAGGTTTTTGGCTGTAACACCAAAAGGAAAGCATATAAAAATGGAAACAAAGCAACATTTCTATTGTGATTTCTTTTGTACATGTGCAAGGTACTTTCCAAATACTTGAAAAGGATAATCCTGTCTTCAAGGCATGCTTTTTTTTTTTGAATGCAGAAAGGTAGACAGAGGTTAAGGGAAGGGTAACTAAATAAGGAATGAGTATTTAATATAAATACCTAATTGCACATCCAGAAAATGTTTGACATGGTCGAAGTTAAGAGGTACAACCTCAAAAGTTAGAAAGCACTGGAATTACGGTAGACTGCAGAGCTTTTATTTCTGTATTTTAGCCATGGAGACAAAAGAAGGAAAGACTGAATGGAGATTCCTATTTTACAGAGTTTAGTTCCTGCTATTTCATACTGCTCTGTGCATTAGGTGTCTGGATGAGAAAAATCTGAAGAACAGTGCATGCTGTAGGTCACACAAGACTTCTCTCCATCTTGCAGGCAATTGAAGGGCAGCAGTGCTTCATGAAGGATGTGTTTGTAGTCTAGAAGAGGACATTTTGCATAGAAATGTTGAGGAAGTTCAGTGACAAAAACAAAGCTTTGTGAATAAGATTCTAAAGAGGAACCTAAAGTCTCTGTGTGGAACCCAAAGCTGAATGCAACACTTCTGGTGAATCTTCAGATTGGTTTTGTGGGCTTCTTGGCTCCTACTGTACTATAATAATGGATGGCAGGGGTCAAGTTGAGGTCTGGTGCAGGAACTTATATTTTGCCAGTGATTTTCTCAGTTATTTGCTGACATAAAAAGGATGCTGACATAAAAAACAACAACAACAAAAAAAAAAAACCCTCAAATTTAACTTCAGGTGCTGGAGGTGTAATTTGTTTTGAAAACCACATTTCTTTTTCTGTATCAGTAAGTAGATTTCCCTTCTATCTGCTGATACTAGGAAAAAAAATGGCTCAGCAAAATTTCTCTGATCTGCACTGAAATATCTTTTCTTTTTTTTTGTAATCTTTCCTTGTCTACCTCTTTGCCTTTAAGGAGAGAGACAACAGACCATATGGCTAAAGCTTGGTTAAAAAAAATAAACAGTGGAGAGAAGGGTCTTACAATAACAAGTATTAGGTGACATTAACGAGAGGGTAAGCTACCAGCCTGACTTGTAGCTAACCTCCTGGTATTCTTGTGGGCCAGGAATGTCACTCAGAGGCTGTGAAGGATGACTGATAAGACGTGCTTCTTCCGTCAGCCGTGCGGGTCTAGGGATATGATTCTCACTAACAATTAAGCAAATGTAACAGAATTTTACCAGTTTGTGTTATTAACGCTAAGTTGATTGGTACAGTGCAACTCTTTTTCCTCCTGTTCTTACGACAGTACTTGAGCAATGGGATAACTTTTATGTTCTGGTAGAAAGGCTATTCAAGGAAATCTTTATTAAGTAGCGTATGTGTTTAAGCTGTTTTGTAAGTCTACTTTCAGGATAATAATCAATTGTTCAAGTATCTTTCTGAAAGGAGGCTCTTGCCAAGGTGTTTTCTTGGAGGTATGCCATGCGTGATTACCGGTACCTCTGGAAGACAATTTACAGCAGAAAAGTGCGACATTAAAGCAGTTGTCAACCTCCGCTGACAAACACTGGATTTGGGACTGTAGTGCTTTTGTTTGCAGCTCTGGGTATCCAGTGTATATGTTGAGTGGCCAGAACTCCCTTTCATTCAGGTCAACATCATTTACTACTCTTCATCTTCTCTTCCACATTATCTCCCCAGTGTTCTAATCAAAACCTACGGAAATCTACAGGTATCTCTCCTCCGCATTGGTACACTAAAATGGCTTATTTAGGTGTCTACTTCTTCAGAAAAAGAAACAAGTCTGTTCACTTCTTCCCTCCTATTTTTTTAGGAAATGTTCACAGTAGAGTGTGCATTCATTCCCTTTTTATTTCTTATATTCAATTTAGATATCTCACAGAAGCCTTTGAATGATCTGTTATCTGTAAAAGTCTTGAATGAGAGACTGAGAGAAATGTGAAACACTATTGCAACATGATGGTTGCAGGCATTATGAGGCCTGGTTACTTCTGAAGAGCCTAGTTTTTCCTAATCAGGCTGAATTTGGTTGGACTTTACTGTTCAAGTTGGTATTTGTGTTCTGCAGTGTTTGCCATGCTCCTCTTCAGCTCTGCCAGAGCATACATGTTTTTCATGTGGAAAACACTCTGAAATAGTAAAATTTCTCTAGATCCTCACGTGAGGAAGGATTTTAAAAAGTTAGGTTAAGATTCTGAAACATTGTTATTAATGATATATGAGACTCACTAAATAATTATCATTAATATTTGTTTTTTCTTAAGTTTATTGAAGGCAGTGTGTAAGGTGTGCTGTGCTGAGCTATGGCTTCATTTTCATTGGATGAACGCATAGCTTAGATGTGATTATATTGTGGGAGGCTGCATGGATAAATGTAATGAGCATTCTGATTGAGTGAAATGGAAATTTTGGACAGTTTCTTTTGTTTTGCCTTTTTCCTTTTTTGATTAAAACATCTACAACTACATTTGTAGTTGTGGACGTTTGAAGTATAAAAGCACTGACATATGCAGTTGAACTGAGAGAGATGCAGGTTTCTGCTCTTATCTTCAAGTAGCTTTCTTTGCCTGCTTAATTTTGTCTTAAGAACAGAAAAGCAACAACAAAATGCCCCAAACAAACAAAACCACAAGAACTCTTTGGCTGTAGGATATGTTTTTGTGGGTCATGTTTTGGGAATCTCTGATAGAAAAAGTGAAATTACAAAAATAGCATTTCTGTTTATCCACTTACACAAAGGGTTGTGATATAGAAAAAATGATCACCTGTTAACATGGATCTGTACACCAGAGTCTGTACATTCCCATCCAGCTCTGAGAGCTTCAGCATTTTCAAGTAATGCACACTGTTTTGGAGAAGGGGAGAGCAGCAGAAAGAAGAAAGGAGAGGATATAAACTAAATATCAATATTCAAAGGAGGAATATACTTGCCTCCTTTTCCTTTATCATTCTTTAGAAGCCGGGGGCACTTGAATACTTCTCCTGAGAGCAACCACCAAGTCCAGTTTTGTTGGAGGTTTGCCTAGAAGAGATAGGAAGGTGGTAGCATTCTGCTTTATTTACTCTGCTTTAAAACAAGTTGGATAGGTATAGCTTGCATTTTGTACTGTGAGAGAACCTGATAGCTAAAAGTAAGGAGGTGGTAGCTATTGTAAGTTGAAATTTACAACATCTTAATAATCAGAGTTATTTTTTAAGTCTGTTGATTTGTTCTTGTCATATAATTTAGACATAATTTATAATATGCCAGATGAATGTTTATCTATATTTTCCGAAGTATTTTTCTTTTTAAAATAGACCAGTGTGTTCTCTTCTGGCCTACTTCAGAGTATCTGTCTAGAGGTGTGCCACAGCAGCGCAACAGCTCTGTAAAAATTCGGTGTGTAAATTTTCAAAAGCACTGTGGAATTATTGTTTTTCTTGATGCCATGTATTGGGCATCCTAATTAGTGAAGTTCAAGAGAGTCCTATTACAGCTAAATTGCTTCCTCACTTGCTAGCTTTTCAAAAGACTAGTGAAATACATCCTGGATTAGAGTGACAAATTAATACGACACTTTCTCCTTTGAACCCTCTTGCATTCCTAGAATTTGGATGGCAAATGTAGGTAATCAGATTTGGTTCCTTGCTGAAGCATTTAGCTGGGTACTACAGGAATGATCTGTCTGTCAAAGGGAATCAAATCTCTTCTTTTGTAAGCAGAAACCTGTTACGGTGGAGGAAAGTGCAATTACAGTTAAAATGGGTTGCAGCACTGATGCTGTTTTATGTCGTCCTTTTGAAAAGTTTTGCTCTTTATGGATGTTCCCAAGCTGGCATAAGGGTGAACAAGTTGCAGAAGTGGTCTGCAAATGGACAGGAATTGTTTTCTTCATTGGTGTTAAGGAGAATGGGAAACTGCCAGGTACAGCTGCACTCCGGTTGAAATGATGCTAAAAAGGTAAGAACACTTGTACTTAGTGCTTGTACCTAATGGAATCAGGTAAAAGGTAGAACAAGATTTTTGAAAACCAACAATGCTCTTTTTCACCTTTCTGATCTTCTTGTTCAGCAGTTCAGTGTTACAGTGCGCTGAGACCTGCCCTGCCTAAAACTTAGCCTTGAGTGTTAGGTCGTCTTTTACTGGCTGTTGCAAATGACAGTCTAAAGCAGGCTGTGTGATAGCCAAGCCTGTTGGAAATCATGGGGACAGTTATTCTGGACTTGAATGTGGATCCCTGTCCTCTTGAAAGTAAAATCCAGTCCTCTAAAAGAACCGTACAAATGCCAGGTTATTTCCTTCAGATATGTCATATCACTTGGTTTGGGAAACAGCTCCCTCGACACACTCCAGCCATGACCACAAGCCCAAGTAAGGAGTTATGGGAACAAAGCAGTCTTTTTGAACAGAAGAATGAAGAGGGCAGTAAGTGTTATGAAACAGTATGTAGTAACCTGTAAGTTATTTGCCAGGCATGTAACACTTTCTAGAAATGCTTTAAGGAAAAGAGCACAGCAATGGCTTTCCCAGATCTCTCTCTGCTAAATGGAGGCTAATAGAGATCTCTTCTGAACTGTGGGGAAGTTCAGGTTTCTCTTCTACACTGGAGAAAAGTATATGTCAAATTGAAGGGGAATTTTCCTTGCTTGCATCGGCTGAGCCTTACTGCTTAATAAATGTTTATTTTGTCATTAGCATGGATTAGAGAGTTCTGAATGCCTCCTGAAGTGAAGGTTACTCATGGTAAAGAACTTGCTTTTGCTGGGTCTGGAATTGCTGCTTCCTGTATTTTTGTTGCTTCAAGTCTGTGGGCTGTCAGGCTGAGGCAGCCTGGCCTAGAGTAGAAATATGTGAACAGTGAAGTTATAGTTTTCAGAAGCTTTGTGTATCATCGGGTAAAGTTATTTACTTATTCTTTTAAAAGAAATAAAATCAAAAAACCTTTTGAGAGAGGAAGAAGGAAAACCACTTTCTTTCAGAGCCTAGATAGTGACTTATATAAGAAAGCAACCTGCAGTGATAGTATGCAGTCTTCAGCCAAAAGCTATCCTTAATTTGCAAGACTTTCATGCTTACTCTATTCAATTTCTAGTGTGGATTATTATGGTTTTTGAGGGCTACGTGTGGGACAGGATGAGAGGGGTGACAGCAGAGGCTTGTGATGTTGGTGGCTGTCCCCAGATACTGCTGATGGCTGCCCTGGGGATCTCTTGGTGGCAGGTATGCAGCTGCCGAAGGGACACATGATCAAGTGTTTCCTCCTTCATTTTGCTCAGAAAAAGGGCTCCAGGATTTCTCTTGTGCTCCTCACATTTCACAGACTAGGGAGGTCTGAGCCTGTGTTTCTGCACTCAGGATGCGCCATTGTGGCCACTTCCTAGAAGGTTCAAAAATGAGACTGAAACTGTAGGATTTGTTATGGAAATGCAGGGATTGGTTCAGCTGATAGAGAAATCACTGTTTTTCAGTGGAATGCAAATGATCTAAGTTGGGTCTGATTCATTTTGTTTTTTCTTACAACTGAGTACAGTGGATAGCTGGCTGTAGATAAGGGCAGCACTATATGTAGAAGAATATATGGAACTAACAAAAGTAATGATTCAAACTGGAATTTGTACAGGAAAAAAGACTAGTTGTCCTAGCGTTCAGACTTACAACATCAGTTATTGCTGGGAACATAAAGGTAGCAGGTGAACAAAGCTTGACCTAAGCACTGTTGCAGCTCGCATAAAACTCTTGATTTGAAAAGTGTTGTGAGTTGGTTCTCTCTGTGAAAGAACTATTCACATAAATTTTATGCAACTCTGTCATTTTAGTGATGATTTTACTAGATCCTATTTCCACATTTTACTTTGTTTGAATTCAGAATGTGGTACAATATAAGCAGCAACTCCTTTGCCTAAGTTCAGGCTACCCATGTGTATTCTCCTTGTGCAGGTGTTTGGGAAGAGGAACCTTCTTCTGCCTGGGGCTTGTAATGAATGTCACTTGACCCACGTGTTCTGTAGCTGGGGCAGTCTCAGCTGGCAGTTAAGGACAGATTTACTGCCAAGTATTTCATTTCCAGAATGCATAACAATAAATATACAATGCAAGCTAATAAATATCTTGCTTACTGTGAGGAACAGGTTCTATTTGGAAATAGAGACTAGCAGCTTTAAAATCTGCACAATTTTCTTATAAATGTGAACATATTGATAATGTGCGCAATATACTATCCCTGGCCATTAATATCATAGTGGTCATTTCACCAACTGCTAAGAATGGCTATCAGAGACTATCATACATCCACAAAGTTATTGAGAAGTTTGGGCATTGTGTTATATTCTTTGAATGTTTTCTGCAACAGTTGATTTTGACCATATCGTATTTTAATATATCCTATAATATCAAATAGGTTCATTTGCGTTCTACTAGTTTGTAATCCTGTAAACTCCAGGGCAAACTTAAGCAAAACTTGGTTCATTATATCTTGAGTTCTGTTATTAACATCTGAGAGTTTTGGGGTGCAAGGTTTCATGTATAGCATGCATATCAAGTAACATAACGTGTCCTGTCCAAATGGCAGGACTTCTTTAGTCTAGACTTCTCTTACTTAGTCGTGTGTGTGTGTGTGTATCTGGGAGCACAGTAATGACTTGATATTGACCAGAAAAAACTTCTGTTTCTGTCTTAAAGATGATATAGCTGATTCAGTGAAAGAAATAAGGCACGTTTACATTTTTGACTCTAGATACTCTCAGGCTCCCAGCCAAAAGGAGATCCTGTATCTTTCAATGCCAGGTTGTTATTTCTAGTGATTTGTAGTAGTGGATTGTGTTTGTTGGTTGGGCACCAGAGATGGGATTGTGAATACATGAATTAGCATTATTTCAGAACTGACATTTCTTTCATGCTTAGTCACTGTGTAAAAGTATACTAGCACCCATCCTCTACAGGCATGTTAACATAAATCAGCAAGCATTACAGCATTGAAGAAAACTGAGATCAGCTGTATTCTTTGGTTAGTGAGTCATAAGTGCTGGGTTTTGATGGCATTAAGAAGTCTTTTTAATTTAAGAAGCAGTTGAGAAGAGTAATTTGAACCAGTTCACTTCCAGAGTACCATAGCAATTTATTCTGGATGACTTGTCTTCAATGTACTTGATTGGTTTGTCTTCTGATTAGTTTTGGAGGTGTTACTGAAGATTCCCGAAAGAAGTGTTATGCAAAATACTATGTTAGTTAGCTTTTTTTATTCCTTTATTTGCTAAATATATATGTACCTGACAGAGCAGTTCTCTATGAGTTATATATCCATATGAGTTATACTAATATGGGAGCCTTGACTGCAGTAAAAATCTGAAAATGTTGAATTTGTGTTTATATTTTCATTTCAACTCCGTTACTAAAGGATTAAAAACTTGGAACATAATATGAGATATTTGTTTTCAGTTTTATGCCAGAAGAAAGAGGTTAGCATGGGTTAATTATGGGGCATGTATCTGAAAATTTTTGTTCCAACTGAAGTAGTTTCACTGTTTTTTTATATTAATTAATCAGTGATAATACGAAAGATCTTTGTGATTTTAATCTGGCAGAGTAGTGATGCATTTAAATAACTCTAAGCATGTGAGCTGACTTCTTGTTCTGCCCAGGGCACTTATATTCAGTTGCAGTTCCCTGAATCAGGATCTTGTGGGAGTTAACATGCCAGTAACCTAACAATAACTTTGCACCTCCCAGGAGAGAGCTATTGCTTTACAGCATTCATGGATGCCCAAACCAGAAAGGAGTATGGCATACTTCTTAAAAAAGGAAAAATGCAGTCTTCACATTTCCCAGTTTTTTTCCTTGTTACTTGTTTGTGTTCCTTGAAAAGCTTTCCAATTTGTGGATAAGATACCCTAAAGTACTTAGGGTACTACCCCTTATAGAGTGCTCAACTCTTTAATATACTGTGACTTTTTGTCTTCAGAAACTTGAAGACAAAGAATTTTTTCTGGTTGGTACAGAGTTCTGCTTCATGTGGTGTGCAACAATATAGAGATACTTGGGACTTTATATTAAGCATTCCTGTAGTTTTAAATACGTATACTGTAGAGGAAGAGTTTTTCTTAGAGGGAAAAGCATATACCAGCTATTTCAGAACTACTGTGACTTCTATTCTGAATAATAGCACTATTCTTGCATCTTTTTGTGTCTTAATTTTTAGGCATACAATTTGCACTGTACATAAATATGCAAGCGTGCACTGAATCAAAATAAGGTAGATGTTGGGACTAAAGAGATTCTGCACCCCAAGATTTGGAGTGTTTCACAGTTTTGTTTTTCTAAAGGACCATAAATCTATGCAAGTTTATGAATTCACTCTAAATTTATTTGATTTCAAGGATGCTTAGGTAGGCTGTCTATGTCTTTGAACTTATTTTTAATAACTGCACTTGCCGGTCCTAAATGTTACTTTTATGGAGTGTTTTGATAATGGTAATGTGATGTCCAGGTCCAGCATTTTTGAAGCCTTAGGGAAGTTGGGACTGAAGTATGATTTTAAAAAAACAACAACAACAACAAAACCCTTTGCTAACCTATCTTTGTTGCATCTTTAGTGAATAAAGCATACACCATTCCACAATGGCCTTTGCAAAGTTGTAGATGAAGGAGCTGCATCTGTAGTCCATAACCATGCCGAGGTTAGAACGAGTAGAGCCTTCTCACTGTTGTCAGTAGGAAGAAGTGTGAAATAAGTTTGTGACTAAATTCTGAATTTGCAGTGTGAATACTTTGTGTTCTCTTTGCGTTTCTCCCTGTAACCGCCAACAGGATTGTTAAAATTATATTGGGATGATACCCAATATAATATCATACAGATATTGGGATGATACCCAATATCATATCATACAGAAGATTACTACAGGTCTCTTCTCAATGTTAAAAAAAAAAAAGTCTTTTGAAATGCAGACATGGAGTGTGGTCTGGAAGGAGGTAAGATCATCTGTTAAGAAAGACTCCTGGGAAGCCACCTGTTAGCCCTTTCCATCAGCTTTGTAATGTAAAAAAGTAGCAGACTTCTTTCTTTGACTAAAACGCTTGTTTCAAGGACATCAGACTTGATCTAATGGCTTCTGTAGCAAGATTTTACCAATCACTGTCTGTTTGCTTATCGCATGTACATCTCCAGTGTGTTCATTCTTCTCCTTCACCCTCTCTGTATCTTTATTTTCAGCAGTACCATTCTTTGATTTTTCTCTGAAATTTTTCTCTGAAAACATGGGAAGTTACTGTCTGTCCTTCCAAATAGCTTTAGCATGCAGATGCTAACGAATGAATTATGAGGTCTAGCAAAAAAAATTAATTGTTCTTGTGTGCTCCTATGTATAACTATGAATGCTTGCAGAACCTGTCAGATGTATGAACCATTAATACACTATTATGAACTCAATATAACCTTCTCACTTTTTTTTTTTTGTGGCTGGTGCTTTATTTTGCAGGGTAGATGGCTATAAACAAATGGGAAGGAAGAAACCTGTTAGGTAAACTGAGTCATTTTTCCAGTGTAGGTTAGTGTTAACAATTCCTTTAAGCTTCCAGTCCTGAAAGTATCCAGAAGATATAGTGTTCACCTCTTTAGGATAGCAATCTATATTTTAATCAGCTTATTCTTTAACTTCTTCCTTTAGTTTTTTTCTATATTTTCTCATTCTGTTTTAATATACTATTTTACTCCATTTCAATAACATATTTTGTGAAAACTAATTTTTCACTATCCTCGTAAGCAAGAAGAATCTTTTGTCCCATTAGTACTATTTGGTGATTACATACTTTTATTGATAATTAGCTGCTATTTGTCTAAAACCTTTAATTTTGAAGTGATTACATTTTAATACCAATTCTGCAATTGAGCTTATGGTTTCAGGAGAGTAGATGGAAAGACATTCCATTTGTGGTGCCATTTTTCCCCTGCTGCTAATCTAACACGTACTCTTATGCTGTGTCTTAGTGATGCTTCTTATTTCTTGATAATGAAATAAGTTGTTTTAAACTACAAACTGTCCTATTTTGCCATTAATGAATGAAGAACAGAGGTAAGCAATTCAGCTATGGCAAGCATGTACATGATATAATGATTTGTGTAGCAGCTTAAGGGCTCTGCTTCCCAATTGCATGGAATGTCACACTAACATTAGAAAACTTTGTATTTCTGGTCCCTATAATTGTGGAATTTTCTTGTTTTTTAAAATAATCGTCATGCTTTGAGCACTAAAGACACCTGTTTTAGTCTGCAGTGTGTCAGCTAGTGAGAGAGACCAGTATGACTCGGGGCTACATGCTTGTGTACTGTGTGCATGACTTGGCATAGTTACACTTGTGTATTACTACTTTGGATTGTTTGCATGTGTCCCTAAGACTATGGATTCTGTACTGGTTTTGATCTTTCAGAAAAGCAGTCCTTACTAGTTAACATTTAAATGATACTAAAAATCTGTGCAATAATATTCTGTTGCAAATTACAACATTTGTTTATGCTATTGTCTATCCAGTTTGCTGGAAAGCTGCTATCATGCAAGTTGAGCAATACCTCTCACAGTGGAGCTGTTCAGGAGAAACAGGAACATTTCCATACATCTTTTGGATAAACGTGTTTTTGTAATTTCAACTTTTGAGTGCAAGTGGGAAATGCTTTTCGGCATCTTCCTACTTTTTAGGAAACACTGTAACACTTTTCATTTTTTTCATCTGTCTGCAGACAAATTTGTTTCTTAGCCATGTCTTCTACAAGCTTCCATCAGAACAATTCCCTTGAAGCTCGTGGAGCTATGCTGGTTAAATCCAATTGAGAATTATGTCTGTGGGAGATGTGCTAAGATAGCATGTACATTCTTTGTTTCAGATACATACTTCATGTACTTTTGTTTCATTTGAGTATATCAAGAGCAAAGATGCTCTTTCAAATCTGTGTTGAGTGCTTGGTGATCCCAAGTAGTTGGTCCCATTTTGATTTACTGTTTGATTTTGACATAAACATTGTTGAGTAGCATGTCTTGTTTCAGTCCAATGACTCAAAAACAGAGAACATATTTTGATAATAAATGAATTTTCCCAGTGGCTCACAATTTTTTTCTGAAATTGATTCATTTTTTTTAAAGTCTGGAAACTCAGTTGAAAGCTCTTTTTTCTTGTAGATGCTGCGATAGGTAGGATCTGTTCTTGCAGTACTGCTACCACTGTTCCTTCTCTTCCATAGTTTATTTTACACAGGCTTTTCCAATCTGCAGTTTACCTAGATTTTTTTTCCTGTGTTTCTGAGGTGTGTATGTTAATATCATTATTTAGCAGCCTAAACAGAAGGGCTTTAATTTGCAAAATGGGATGATTGTGGGTTCTTCTGGTTAAAATCATTGGAACATGGCTGTGTAATTATACCATCTCTGAAAAGGAATCTGCTTTATTTCAGTTAATAGTTAACTCTCTATAGCCGCCAATTTGAAAATGTTTGCTTCAGATTGCATTTTCCCCTTCCAGTTGGCTATGGCAATTGGATTTTGGGTATGTTTGTAATAGAAGGGAGATGAAGCTTGTTCAGGTTAAAAATAACAGTGGAAACTGAAAACCTTATAAGCTATCTACAGGGTGATTTGTCTGTGAAGCTACACAGCTCTACAGTGCTTGAATTCCACAGCTGTTGGTTGATAAACACCAGTATGTGAAGCAAGACTAATACAGGATGTAATCAGAGCCTGTAATTAGGAAATATATTTATATTTTTTTACTTCACACATAAGATGGAAATGCTGGAATTTTAGTGTACGTATGCATATATAATATTTTATATACACACACACCTATATATATATAAAATAGTTCAGTAGTTCAGTTTCTAAGCACTTGGCACATAGGCAACCATGTTGTTCTGAAGATCACCTGTTGTCATGCATGGAGAGAAGAACTGTTGTGTCCTGGAGTCCCTGTATCCAGTTCTCCTTGCTCTTTAATTCAGGTTTTTCAAATGATCTCCAGAATGATTTCCTGTGTGCAGTTCTCTTGGCATCCCAGAGATGAAGGCTACTGTGCTGTGAGCAGGGCTCCTCTGGGAGCCAGCCACTGCTGCCTTTCTCTTCTCTCCTTGAGGTGCAATTGAAATCTCTGTTACCATTTGCATGTAAAATGTAAGCTGGGGGGCCCAGAGCACCCCCTGAAAGGCCTTTGCCACCCCTGGCACAGGGGGTTGTGGGAAAACCTCCAGAGCAGTTGTGGCTTTGTGCTGTTCTTTGTTATGGCCTGAGCTGCATCTACGCGACCCTACTGCACTGGGAACAAAGAGGAACCAACTTGAGAATGGCCCCATGCTTAGGGTCCCATCCAGGCTCTCTTTCTCCATGGTAGCATTGAAAACAAATTAACATAAAATTGATTGAAAGGTGATGGTGTTTTAGGACTTTTTTTTATTAATGACGTTTTTTTTAAATAATTTGTTTGCAACTACACTGTTGATCTTTAATAGTCCTATCTGTAGATGATGTAGGTATAACCCATTTGCACTTAAACTTTTGCCACAGACAGTAAAGAAACAGGCAGTTACATAATTCGTTTCATAAATTTTAATAAAAAGCGAGGATAAATGTTGCATTTTAGATACTGAAATATTAAAAAAAAAAACAACAAACCCTAATCTCTGTGTATAATTTAGTGCATTAATCAAGTTTTGTAGCAGAAGTGTGACATAAATACCTGTCTTTATCTGGATGTCTGCTTAGGCCACCAGAAGATTGTTCCCATCTCTGTTCCTGTGTTTATATGGAGTAGCTGGTTAGGCTGAGGAAACGTGCCTCAGGTGGAGCTTACTGCTGAGACTGTTCTTTTGTGATGGATCTTCCCTGTTTCTTCAGTGTGGGGTACTTTCTCAACCTAGAGTTTAAGAAAGACATTGCGCCTGTTATATTAGGAAAACTTTCAGTTAGTTTCAGTTAGATCTCAGAAGTTTGGTTTTGTTAAAATTCAATCAGTCATGAGTATGTTAATACAGAAACACTTAAACGGCATCTTCAAATCTAAGAGCAATACAGGTGCTTTAAGAGATGATGTTTGTGCAGAGCATTCAGTACACTGTTTGGATTTTCATCATGAAAGCCTGTAGCATCATTTTCCACGTTTCTTTGTACTCCTGCGGTGAAATTAATGTTGTGTATTTTGGGTTTTGTCTGCTTCTACAAGGAACAAAACAATCATTCTTCTCCATGAAAGCTACTTACTGAGAGCAGTTTTACACAACTTAATACAACAGTCAATCCTATAAACTTTGCATTTGATGTTCTGGTGCATCTGTTTTGATTCTGAATAATTAAAACTTTGGGAAGCACCTTAATCTAAAATAGAAAACCATTTTTAGGTGATAATTTTTAATTCTTGAGCTCAGATATTCAGAGTCACTATGAGTGACTTTAAACTGCTCTTGATCAGCTTCAGTCTCTGTTGTTGCAAACTTCATTTTTGAGTCAGTGGCCTTGGAGGAACACTTTGTCATGTTAGCATAGACAATACTACATCCCTTAAATGATAGGCATTAAGAGATTGTCTTAATAGGATTTTCTGATTCGATGCTTTTAGGGTAGCACTGAACAATATTGAATAAAGAGAAGCAAGTACTAGTAGCTCGTCCTGAAGGAAGTTGTAATAATGAGATTTAATTGTGATTACAGTTCCTGGTTGGGGTCCTGTTTGACTGCTTTTTACGTGTGACGCCCATCAGTGGTGTCATTTACAGGTGGGTGTTGTGGGATGAGGCCTTAATGTTGTCCCTCTTGATTTCTTTGGCTGGAGACAAAAGCCAGTTTAGCCCATACATTTTTAAAGAGAGTGTTTTTTCTTACTCTGCAGGTGGAAAAGCCCTTAAAAGGAATATTTCAGTAGACCATAGCAACTTAAATGAGTTTTTGGCACTGCTGCTGTCTTGTAATAATATGTTTCTGAAGTGTTGCTTTTGATCATTTCATGCTTAAGAGCATAGCTGGTGATCCTCAGGAAAAGGTAGAATAAATTTAACTTTGTCGGTGTTTTCAAACATTGCCCTCTCTCTACATTTTAAAACTTCATCTTGCCTTCAACTAACTTCAGTTCAGGTGCAGTACAAGCTTCTTCGTAATTTTTAAGATCACTTATGCTATTCTTTTTTTTTTTCTGGAAGAACTGAGGAGAGCTGCTTGCCAAGAAAGGAGGAGGGAAAAAAAAATGATATTTTTGTACACTTAAAATTTCAGAGGGATCAGAAAACTGAGTAGCAGTTTTGTCTGAAGATTTTTTTAGACTGCTTTCCTTCTTACGGCATGGGTTACATTAAATGTAACGCTAATGAAGAGTAACTCTTGCAAATCTAATCCAAAGTCTGCTGAAGTTTTCTGGAATCTTCCGACTAGTTTCAGTGGGTGTTGGATCAGGCCCTACAAAATCAGCTTTCAGAAAGGCTAAAAACTAAGAAGGCTCAGAAATGCAGGAAGTTGCATTTTAGGATACCCTTAAGAAACTACTAAAGAGACTACGCCATTGGACAAGAAAGCTCTTTCTGATCCCTTTGTCAGCAGTGGTTTGGACTCAGTCTTGTAAAGGTTTGTGATTTCAGAACAAGGTGTATGTAAAAAGTAACGTGAAAATTAGTGATTTTTTCCTTTTTTTTTTTGAGGTAAAATATATTTTTTAAATGAAAGCAAAATTCTCATTTGATCTATTAAAGGATCTCAAAGAAAGAGTGCAGCTCTCTGATTCAGTGGATTGTAAAACTGTGCTGTTAGCTTTAGGAACAGTAATTTTGCTTACAGCTATGGCTGTGCTAAAAACTGATCTTCGGAAATTCCAAGTTCTTGTTTGTGAGAAACATAGGCTCAACCTATAGGATAGATACCTACTAGTGATAGTATGCTAAATTAAATGGTTTGGTTTTGTTCTTCATTTTCATTATTATTATTAATCATAGAATGCTCTGAATTGGAAAGGACCTTAAAGACCATCTGGTTTTGCCCTTAATTCAGAGTAAGGTCTTCGGTTTATGCATCAGTAAAGGTCAGGGACAGATCTTCCAGAAAGGCAGTCTGCAGAGAAGGACCTAGGTGTCCTGGTAGACAGCAGGTTGGCCATGAGCCAGCAGTGTGCCCTCATGGCCAAGGTGGCCAATGGTATCCTTAGATGCATTAAAAAGAGAATGGCCAGGAAGTTGAGGGAGGTGATCCTCCCCTTCTGCTCTGTCCTGGTAAGGCCCCATCTAGAGTAGTTTGTCCAGTTCTAGGCTTCTCAGTTCAAGAAAGACAGGGAACTTCTAGAGAGAGTATAACAGAGGGCTGCAAAGATGGTTATGGGCCTGGAGCATCCTCTTTATGAGCAAAGGCTGAGGGACAGGACAAGGATCAACAGACACAAACTGGAACACATGAACATGAGAAGAAACTCTTTACTTTGAAGGTGAGTAGGTTACCCAAAGAGGTTGTGAAGCCTCTTTCTCTAGAGACTTTCTCTAGAGATATTCAAAACCTGCTTGGACCCTTTCCTGTGTGAACTGCTCTAGGGAACCTGTTTTAGCAGGGATTTACGCTACATGATCACCAGAAGTCTCTTCCAATCGCTATGACTCTGTGATATGATACAAAATGTGAGAAAGCCTATATGGTAGAGCTCTGTAGTAGTGGGATGTGAACCTAATTGCTCAACTGTGCCTAAGCTGGCAAGCATGTGCTGTGCAACGTAGTGTGGAGTTGTGCTGTAAATTCTTTCAGTGATGATAGTGGGCTTCTATTTACAGATGGCTGCTGTATAGTCTGCATTCCTTCCCAAATCCATGTTTTGCTGGAGTGCTAGTCTTTGGTTGAAATCTTTAGAAGGTTGCTTGAAGAGCTTGCTTGTACATTCTCCATATAATTTTAGCAGCTTGCTCAAATGTTTAGATATGCCAGGCATGATACTGAAGAGCATTTATTAACTTTGGAAACTGTTGACATGACAAAAACATATGGGCTGGAAATTATTCTGTAAGATAATGTTATAAGCAGTTGAAGTCAGCTTCAGATAAAAATGTCATATCTGTTCTCTGAATAGTAATTTCATTGATAAGTATGGTGACGTTGTTGTAGGCTCAGAGGACAAAATGTAACACATGACTTCCATTATCTATAATTTTATTGTGTTTCTCTCTCTTGTAATGTGAATCTGTAATAAGGTTAAAAAAAAATCAACAGTTTTAGTGACTGTTACTTGCTACTTTTAATTTGCAACCCTTTGAGCCCCCTTTGAGGCAAATGAGAGAATCTTTGCAAAGTTCAGCAGGAATGAAAATCTTGACAATTGTTCTGAATGCTCTTTGCTGAGTGATGGGCAACTAAATTAACTGTGGACCTGCAGACATAGTGATGTTAAAGGTAGGATAATGTGGAGGAGTCTGTACTAGGCAGGAAGGAGTTGAAGTGTCTTCAGTTCCCAGAAAAAATACCTTAAATTATTTGTAACTGAAAGTATAGTAGTTTTGCTCCTCTTAATTCCAAACTGGTATAAAATTACCATCAGCCAGTTAAGGGTGGGGTCAGAAATGTTAGGTCACAAGCATTAATTGATCTAGTAGCAAGAGAGATCATTTCTTGGTTTGAGGGCTCACTGAACTCCTGGCTTGTTCTGATATTTACTTCCATTTCCTCATTTGACAAACTTACCTAGGATGTACAGAAAGATGAAGGAAAGAATGTGTGTGCGTGGATGGATGCACTTGTGTTAAATACACATACAGAATGTGTTACGTACAAGAAGGAAGCCAGAGTCTTGGAAAGATTTAAAAAATGTATTTTGATGTAGTGTTGAAAGAAGAAGCTATTGTTAGAAATACAACACCAAGTGGGATTTGAAAATGCCTTTCTTGCCAGAAACAAGAATGAATTCCATTTTATTTTCCTGCTTCTTATTTCAGTAGGAAGTATTTCTTCTTACTCCCCTGGGGATGGTCATGCTTTTGAACAGACTGGTCTCTCTTTAATTAAGATCTTGGAACTTAAATTACTATCAAATCGCTAACCAAAGTTTCTGTTAACAAATCTTTCTTAGAGAAATGTGAAAATTGTTTGTGATTTTATTTCTGCAAGAGCTGTTTGGAGAAGGTTACAGTGAAGACAAAAGGTCAACATTGAAATGTTGGATGGAGCTTGCGTTCATAGCAGTAATGGAACAAGTCCATTTTAGGCTCCTTTGTGTATTTCAGTTTGAATTTTATATTCTTCATAAATGTATGAGCAAGCCACTCTCTCAGAGTTTTTAGGTGGTTTTGTACAGTGAGATTCTGAAATCATATGGAAGTTTCATGAAGACATCCCTCCTAGCAGCTAAATGAGCTGGTAGAATAGTGACTGCAGGTTGAAGAGTAGTTTTTCCTGAACCATGAATATCATTGTATGTACAATCTTTGCAGTACATTTACAGAGATCTTCCTATACTCTCATTTGTGCCCCGTAGTTGCTATTTAAGGAAAAAAAAAGTATGTTTGGCTTCTTGGTCAGCATTACGTATAGATGGTCTTGGAAAATGACAATTGAAGTGATTCCAAAGAGTCTTTCTCAGAGATTAATAATCTTCAAGAGTACCACACTTGTAAGTCATTTCTACTGTAACATCCTGTTATTGCTCCACAATATATGGTGCTTACCAGAGGGATAGTCAGTATTTGAAATTCTTGGTCTGTTGCAAGAAGTCTTTTAGAACAAAGAGTGAAATAGAAACATTCTTTTTTTTTCCTGAGCATCAGATGAAGTCAAACCCTCACAGGGGCTCTTGGATATGTGTTTATTATATTCTGGCAAATATGTCTCATCTGTATTTTTTTTTAGCTTTGAAGCATACTCATTTTTTATAATTTTCTATGAATCCATGCTTTTAACAGTTTTAAAGCTGAAGTAGGTAATAAATATTTTCTTTTCATCACTTTGAGATGTCTACAGACCTTCCTTGTCTGGGCAGCTTGATCAGTGTTTTTAAAACTCAGAATACAGGTAAAATAAGAACAACAGACCAGTAAGGGATTTACTAAAGATGTACAGAGAGCAGGAGTCCCCTCTGTGGGGCCAGGGTAATTACAGTGCATAGGAGGAGCGCATGAACATAACTTCAGGAACTGCTTTTGAGTTATGCTTGCTGTTTTAGTCTCTTACCATACAGCTGTGTAAGACTGAAGTGTGTGGATGCAGCCTTTCTGTTGGAGAGGGGCAAATCTCTCAACTGTTTCTCTTATACTCCATGAAAAGTAAAATTCCATTCATTACTCAAATCCCAGTGGTCTCTCATCAGCTGTCGGCTTAGCATTTTACTGCCTCTAGATGTAATAGCCCCAAACCAAATGGCACCTGTCAGAATTACCTCTGGTAATGCTGATATTTATGGGGCTGTAAAGCTTCTGGGTTACTTTAATACCCTACTTTTGCATTTCTGGATGCTGGCAGTATACTCTAGAGATGTTAGCTATGTTGTCGTGGACAGGACTTCTGCTGTGCCTCATCACTTCCTATGAGAGGTTCATAACAAAAATCTGTCATGACTTGCAAGAAGCAGGCAGCTGTACTGTGTTGGCTTCCTCTGTCATTCTTTATTTTCCAAGTTAGAATAGTTACTGAGGATTTTTGTAGATAGCTTTTCATAGCCTTGCCTACGAATTCCAGCCTGGTAGGTAGCCTTGCAGCCCTTGCCATTCCCATAAGGAGTTAGTGTGAAGCAAGTGGCTGGCAGAATTTGCACTAACTGCCTTGCATCTCCAACAAGAGGCTCTGACATTTTGAATATAAAAACTTGTTCTCTTCATTGAAAAGCCTTCTCTGCAGCAGTTGGGCCTCTTACAGGGTCATGTGCAGCAGTCCCAGGGGTTGCATGCAGAATGAGTGAACAGTGTGAGATGTACATCTCTTCCTAATTATGTTAAATACAATTAATGTGAGGCTCTCCTGGTGACACTTTAAACTTTTTCTCCGAAAGACAATTCAAAATGTTCTGCAAGCTTGCTGGGTGATTTTGTGGGGTGCGCTTGTGTGTGTGAGTGTTCAGTGTTACCATCTGCAGAATAAGCAATGAGTCTGGGAAGTGATTGTCAAGCTTGTGAATGGGCAATGCAAGCTTTCACTAAGTTTACAAGGAACATTTAAGTGGTCTTTTCTTTTCTTGGCCTGTTTACAGATAGCAAAGGACTACTTAAAGGACTCCTGAGTGTTGCTTAGGCTCCCTTATGCAAAGTATTTTGGGAGAGTCTTTTGTCTGCTTTGTTTGCTTGTTTGTTTTCAGAATTCTTCTTTTTTTTTTCTTTAATAAATTGTGAATACCAGGAATAATTAATTCCTTAGTTTGCAAGAGGACCTGTGGGAAGATAATTAGGAGTTACTGTTTCAGATGTCTTTTTAGTTCTACTACAGTTGAAGGAAAAATAAGCTTGAGAGATTCATGTTTTCTTTTGAAAATGTTAGCTGCTAGAAATGATCTGGAAAAAACTCGAATTTCAAATGCTTGGACTAAAATCTCTTCTGTTCACAGATGTTCATCTTTATCCTTTTTTTTTTCTTCTTCTTGCAGTGCCCTTATTTTACTGTCAGGACTTGTTTATCAGGACAAGAGACAATACTGCAGCACCAGTTTCTGGGTTTCCATTTGGCCTGAAATGTGTATTCCTCTCTTTAAACATCACATTTAGTACATGCTTTTTTGTAAAGAGGAAGGATTTAATTTTTTTAATAATAAAAACTTGAGTCAGTGCATTCACATGCAGTGACTTTCTTAAAATAGCCTGGAAGTCTTTGCTCCCTTTATTTCTGTGGTGCTAGACATGAGGATACCCTCTGTGTTAGATGGTTGTGGCATCTTCCTGTCTGCAGTAATGCTGTGTGGGAATGGGAACAATTCTAAATGTGTTCACCCGACTGGTCTTTTAAAAACTGTAGCATTTGCTTTTCATGCAAATTCTAAGAGAATAATTAAAAAAATATAACTATTATTCTTATTTTATTTTTTGTTCGTGTACCACTTCAAGCAGCTCTTGAAATGAGCTTTTCTGTGCCAGACTTTGACATGCAGGAGCTCTGTGACAGTTGCTCGCTTTGTCCCAGCAAGGGCAGGAGTAAAATGGGGCAAAAGGATAAACTATGGATCTTATGATAATTGCTGAAAACAGCAAGAGAGAGATAGAGGAGGGAACTGAGAAACCCTGTTGAGGCTTCCTTTCCTCTCTGCCTGCCTGCCTGAGTGAACCTCCATTTAACTAGGAGGAAAGGGATACTGAGAAATCCTTCCTATGGCTATATCTGCATCTGCTTAAGGCAAGCTAATTGCAATAATAATAATAATAAATATATATGTATATTCTGAAGAACCTGGCAAATAGTTGGGACTTATTGTACAATGGATGAAACACTCTTGAAAGTATGTTTTCAAACTGTGGTGGCTCTGTTAAACTCTAGTGCTGCAGCATGTTCCTAGAGATTAGAGGGCAAGACCTGAGCACAAACTCATCTGCAGATTTTTAGTTTTTAGCATAGAAGCTTATGTGTATGTGTACTAGGCCACTCTGAAAGTAATGCCTCCTATGTATTTCTATGGAAACCACAACAGATACAAAGAACACAATAGCATTTTGATAGCAAATTCTCAGCTACGTAACACTATTTTTCAACATATTCATTACTGTTAGGTATTTGTTTTTGCCAGTGAAGAGCAAGAGCCTGCATGCCGTGCTCATAAAAATTTGCACCAGTGAATGTGACCCACTGTCACTGTTGCCACTGCTGAAACACACCACTCACTGCCTCACTGTGCACGCATCAACTGTTTGGTCTGCATAAATGTTCAGCAAGCATTGATCAACTTCAATGCATGCAACTTCTTCTGCATGGAGGAATTCAGTGACGCACCTGGGCTTCATCCACACTTCCATGTCAGAAGCCATTTTGTCAGACTCCCCCTCTGCTGCCATCTGTCACATGGCAACAACATGTTGAAGCTTCCTGCCAATATTCCATTACCCCTACTGCCATACCACCAACAATCTGACATCATGGGCCAATGTAATAAATAGGATACCTTACTTTCAAAGCAGATCTCCGACGAGAGAAAAGGGAAGTTAGCTCTTGGCATTGTTTGTCATCCTTTATAGCGTACTTATTATATCAGGTAATTTTTTCATGCTTCTTCCTATTATTTCTCTAACTGCATATACTTGTATTGTAAGGAGCAAGAAGGAGCAGCTTCGGACACGCATGCCATTTGCTGTCCCTGTTGCTCTGTGCTAGTGTGGAGTTATTTCAGCCAAGCAGCACAGCAGGGTTTTGTGCAGTCTGTGCAGATAGGAGCACTGCCATGAGAAGGATGAGCTGACATTGACTGTAAATCATTCTCTCCGTGTTCAGTTACAGAAGATGCCACACGATGCTTTGAAAATTCTTTGCCTTTGGGTGAGCTTACCTTACTTGTACGTGCATTTGAAACAGCTCTTTGTAGGGACGCCTGTGGATTTGGCTGAGTTCATTCTCCGTAGAATTTATGTTCTAGGTATCATCTCTTATTTCTTGATAACTTGAATTGCTACCCAACACTCAACTTCTGCTTTCTGGGGATTTGGGGTGCTTGCCATGTAGTTGGTCTTCTCATGGCCTGGAGAAATGTCCTTTTCATCTACTGCAAGTCCTAGCCCCATCCTCTTGTGGTTGGAAGACTTAAGGCTTTCCATAGGTCTGCCTCAGGCTGCGGAAGTAGTGCTAAGCCAAACTGTGTGGTAGTGTCAGAGTGATGCAGCAGGCCTTTGCAGGAGTTGGGAATCATTGCCTGCAGCTGAGATCTGTGAGGTGAATGAGGCCCTGCTACCCAGCCAGCGTTCTGTCCCTCATGTTTGAGGCCTCCAGTCAAGCTCCTGGAGAGCAGCCTGTGCCATCCTCTTGGTTCCCACGTGGTTACGGAAAGGGGTCTGGGGCCATTTAGTTCTCAATCCTTGTTATTTGAAACACATGCTTATAATTTAGTTAAATGCTCTGCGGTAGCTCTCTGCGTGCCTCTCGCTCTACCGTAAATGTGCTGGTTTGCAACATGGTTGCTTGATCTATAAAAAGCTGGCACAGGGACATGGGAGATATGGGATGGGGTTGAAGGCAGGGGGTTGGCACCAATGCAACAGGTGGAATGCTTTTTTTTGCCAGCTTTATAGAGATAACTTTGTAAAGTAACTGGGATTTTCTGGCTCAGTGCCTGTTCTGAATAGAGATGTATTTATTTAACCTGAACGTGGGCTATGTGCCTTGCCACAAAACTGGCCACATTCTTAGGAGCAGGCAAACATTGCTTTTCTTTCCTCTGGTCTCCTTCCTGATGCCTACTTGATAGAAAGTAGTTTTGCTGATGTAGAGCTTGCTTTGCTAAGACGCTCGGTGGTTTACTCTTCCTGAAGTAAACAGGCTTTTGTTTGTTGCTTTTGGTCTGGTGAGAAAGCCCACTCGCTCTCCTTCCCCCCCCCCCCCCCTTTTTTTTTTCTTCCTTTCATGGACCTGTTGTTTCATCCTGATTTCTCCCTCACTCACATACCAAAGCATCATGAGTTAAATGCAAGGCAGCATTCCTGCTAAAAAAAAAATACTAATATAATGTGTTCAAGTTTTGTCTGACTTTTTGTGAAATGCTGTTCGTTTTTCTGTTTTGGTGTACGTTATATTTTTATAGCTTTTTCCACTTCATTTGTGTACTTTGATTATTTAAGTTTGTTAAAAGTGCAAAATGAGAGACACGTCACTGAGCAACAAAAAATCCTTCTGATGTTCTTATTCTGGTGGTAGCACGTTGTGGAACATGCTCAGAGCTGCTTGGTTGGAATAGCCTCTTACACCACAAATAGGAAGGTAGTGGGACTATTTACTAAGTTAATAGTCCTCCTGCCAGATCTTGCTTTTAACATGTGTCCTCTATTAGAGTCTGAATTCTTCCTTGTTTTGATGGAGACTGCGTTCCATTACCATTGTAATTTTCTTAATTTTCTTTTCAAAAAACAAAAACAACAACAAAAATCCACCAATAACCACATGATTTTACCAAGGAGTTATGCCTGACAATAATAAAAATAAAAAAAAAAGTAGGGATGAAGCTTCATTGTCGTTGCTCAGCTATTATTGCTTACAGTACAAAGGGAAAAAGAAATCTAAAACAAATCCCAGGCTGCTGATGTCTGTTCCATTATTGGGTTGATGGCATTAGTTTAAAACAAGAGCAACAAAAACAAGAGCATGTTGATCTGTAATAGAAGAAAAAAGGAAAACAATAATATAATTTGTTTTCCTCATGTTCTCACCCCACAACCCCTTAAAGAATTGCTTTAATGTCCTTTTGAAACTTTAAGAACTGGTACACAAATGCTTTTTCTGTGTAACTTCACCCTGCAACCCTGGGCTGAGGTGTGTCCCTGAGCTGGACATTTCTTTCTGTGAGGGGCAGGAGAGCTTCAAGGCGGGAAGTTTGCAGGAGGAGGGCATTTTGCACTGAGCTACATCCTGAATTAGGTGCCTTCTGTCCTTACAGTTTTCAAGTGTATAAACAGTGAGGGTTTTTTGTTTGTTTGTTTGTTTTGTTTAATTCAGAAGTGATAATCTTTTCAGATCATACTAGCTAGAATTTCTTTCATGAAATGTTTGTGTGAAGTCTTATGAGAGTTTTCATGAGCAAGGTGTGTAGTACCGATGAGATCGTGCAACAGCTCTAAGAAATACTGAAATTCCAGTATTTTTGTCACTGTTAAACTTTTGGTCATACTCGCAGAAGAGAGAGAGAGAGAGGAGAGAGGTTTTTTTTTCTTTCAGTAAATTATTTGATCAAATTTGGGGAAAAGTGGTTGCAGATTGATAACTCTGTGACATTAGCTAAATGTACCTATTGGTTCATTTCTCTAGCATTCAAAGAGAACAGACTTCATTGTTTTGCTGGAGCCCAGCCTGGAAACCAAACAGATAATCTGCTGTAGCCCCTAATCTGCAAAAATGATTACACAGGAAGGAATCTCAGGAGTAGCAGAGGAGCACCATTGAACAGAATATGGAACAAAATGTTTGCTAGATGCCTCTTGTGAAGCTAGTTGTGAAAATGAACTGAATGTTTAGAATATTTAAATGATAGTAGTAATGATAACATAATAAAGGAAGCTAGTTGTGCAGTACATCAATTTGAATGGTTTTCTCCTGGACACTCCCTCTCTTATACTGCTCTGTGAGATGTGCACTTTCTCCATCCTCAGAATGAAATGCATTTCTCCTGTATTTTTTTGGGGGTTGATTTTGAATGTAAGCCAGTAAACTTTGGGTAGCCCTGGAAAGCACTGGAAATAGTGTGAAAGACTGTTAAAGGAACTTTTGTTTGCTGCTTCCTGTGTGCCATTGTATTGGTTTGCTGCTCAGTGAATAGAAGGTAGAGCTGGAAAAGAATAAGCTAAAATAATGAACAGCAGAAAAATCCTAAAGAAATGGGTTAATGTCTCAACTCTCTGAATGGCTCAAAAACTCTAGCTTGCTGGTGTCAGTTTTGATTTTCTACGGGTGAGTTTTACTTGTGTCGATCATTCATCTACAGAAGAGCACTTTGTGCCACTGCGTTTTCTACTGCTGTTAGCTTTGTGCTGTCACTTGTGCTGAATTTCGAGATACAGGCAACCAAAAAAGATGGCTTAACTCTTCATATCTTAAGAAGTGCATCATTCAAATTCCTTTTTTTGTTAATCTCTGAAATGTCATGAGTCTTGTTTTATGTTCCATGTGATAATTGCTTGTTTCTTATTTGGGAAAAAGTACTGTGGTAAGTTTTGGCTACTCAGTAATAAAAGTACTGTTGCTGTTTCTTTAACATTTTAATAAACAGCCATTATTAATGATTTAAGAAATAAAGATCTGGTTTAGTGATTCTTCAGCTGTGTGATTTTGCCATGAATATCCCTTGTGGCTGGCAAAATTACCCAAGGTTGGGGGGGTGGAATTTAGATGGTCTTTTAAGTCCTTTCTAACGTGAGCTATTCTATATTTCTGTGTTGACTTTTTTATTCCTGTGCAGAGTGTTCTTTAGTGGTGTGCTCTCAGATCTGTCATTTAGGAGCAAAAGTGGAGATGTATGCGACTTTATCATATAAACTGTTTTTTTTAAAGTATCTTTTCATTGAACGTTTCCAATTCAGTCTTCAGCTGTTTATTTCATTTCATTTGAATAAGCTCTGAGTTACACCAGTTTAAGACCAGAATGCACGTGAAGGTGCAGAATTCGTGCCGGTTTTATTGACTGAATTATATCTTCAGTAAAGGTGTTGGCAGGCTTCTTACAGACAAAAACACAGAGCAATGGCAGGAATAAAAACTGTTAATGCTCATCCAAAGGTTTCTGACACTATTTCCTTAATTACATGTAGTCTAATATTACAGAACTGACCTATGGCTAATTTCATATCAGTATTTCAAGGGAAATTTGATGTAGAAGTGTGGCTTAAAAAAAAAAAATAATAAGCAGGAATATAACTACTGGTAATGAAACCCATTTCTTCAGAAGAACTTCTGACGGGATGTTTGAATGGCTTTAATGCCACTATGCCAGAGATGAAACCTAGTAACGTAATTTGGAAAAAAAAAGGAAGGTTGACTTTCTGAGGTTGCAGCAATAAATACACAAGGCTCGAGTCTGAAAAATTCACTGTTTATAACAAACGTTTGTATGATGAGTTTTATTAAAATACAGTTCATTAAATGAAATTCAGCAACTCTGTAAAAACATTGTCTTCTGCTGCCCATAGTTTGATCACTGCTGAAGTAAGGGATGTAAGGTGGGGATCTAAGATGGAATGTAAGGTATGATGTTAGAGGTTCTTGCTTTGTTTTTCCTCCATAACTTGCTATTTTAAGCAGCAGTAAGTTTCTCATGAGAGGCTTGGATGTTTCCTGTTTCCAGGTGTCTCCAGTGCCATCAACTGCTGAGCATTGTAATGCCATATTGTAGTACTGTTTATCAAATTAAACTTGAAGCAGTTAGTCCTAAGCTGTTTGTCTTGGAAGCTTACTACTTCTATTTTAGGCATGAAGAAGCATTTCATTTTCTTATGTTTCCATGTTTCTTCGAATTGAATCTGTTGTGCAATCTTTTTGTACAAACCCTGCTTTGAACAGTGTAATACTATTGAAGGAAAATAATAACAAAGAAGTCTGAATGCTGCTTCAAAAGTTGAGGAGTCAAACTCACTTTCAGACAGCTTAAGCGTTTTTCCCTTTGAAAGTCTGATTCCAGTGGGGTTTGTCCCCAAAATTGAGGTGATTGAAATCTCACTTCATTTTCTAGCTCTTGTCATGTCTAGAATAGTTAAAACAAGCTTAATAATGTAAGATAAAATGAAGCTATCTTCTCAGCACGATAGTTGTCAATCTAACTTTAGACATCAAAGGTAAAAGCTGTCAATTATCTTATGGAAGTGTCTACTTTGACCAATACATATGTAGACTACATACACAGAGATGTATTTATGTTCTTGTCTAGCACCAGTCTCACTGTCTGTGTCAAGAATTTACAGATCCTTACATGGCATTGCAGTGATCTCTATGATCTCTACAATATACCAATAGATAACTACTTAAGTATGGCAAAATCTCTCCAAATGTATATGCATTTATATTTCAATAATATATTGAGCTATTCCTCAGTGACAGAAAGTGAACCATTCCAGCCATGATATTCTTGACACTGACATAATTGCTCCTAGGATGAGGACTTTACCACAAGAGCCTTTAACTTGATTTTAAAAACAAGAAATTTCGTTACCTAGAAATCACTCAGTCAAGAACAAATTTTTTCAGTATTCAAATATGAAGGGTTGGACATTCATTTCTCGTGTGACCAAACTTTCCATAGAAGCCTATAGCATTCCTGCTGGTAGCTTGAATGCAGGTTATTGTCATCTTCACCATAGATTCACTTTTCATTTCTCCATGCTAATGAGACCTCACATTTTTCTCGTTATTTTTTAAGTTATATTGGTGGTGGACCTGATTCTCTGTTCTTGTTCCTTTCGTGCACTAATAAATCTTCTGCATGTAATTTATGCAGTAAAAAATGCACACTACATGTTTTGCAACTTTTCTTAGTTGTATTCAGTTATTTACTGTAAAAAGTATCTACATAATTCCTGCTGGGTAGTGCTTGTTCTCTAGTTTTTGTGAGAAATTCAGTGCAAATATTTTCACAATACTTCATATGCAGTATTTCAAATCCTAAACTCTGTTGTTGACCTCAGGTAAATCCCATAGATTAGGTGATACTCTGATCTGTTCCCCCATGCGAGAGCCTTAGATTAAAGTGCATTTACAGTCTAAATATTTGTTTGCTTTCAAAATTATCTTCCGCAGAAGTTCTCAATAATACTTAAAATGCATTTTTTCCCAGAAAATCCCATCTTCAGTATCATCTCCGTGCAACTCAACTGATATCAGTTTGTTTTCCTTCAACCTTTTTGGATAAGCATCTTTCTTAATATTTAGCTGCTATTCTGTTATAACCAACCTTACATTTTTATTATTATTTTAAAAGATGTATGGATGTAGGGAACAACAGTTAATCTTACAGTCCAACAGAATCTGTGAAAAGCATCCTGTTATTGCTGCCCGCTCTCTGTTATTTCAACTTCAGGCTTACCAGGAATTCCTCAGATGTAGTTGCTTCTACACAGGATTTCCAGAATGTCACTTGAAGAAGGAGATCACTCTTTTTATTTCAGTGTATAGCTGGTTTAAGAGCAAAAAGCTCTTGTTGAGCTGCTGCAGTTTTTTCTCAACTGTAAGTGCTGTTGGTACCCAAAGGCTCTTTCCAAAGATCATCTTGAACCATGAATTCCTCCCCAGACAGATGATTCCTCCTTATTGTGACAGATGAAAGCTCAGGCATCAAAGTGAAGATGAAGGAAACACAGCATACCTAAGCAAACATGTGGACAAATAGATGAAAGCAGTCGCTGAGCTGAGGCCAAGCTGAGCTTTTGGTTTGGAGGGGCTGGAAAGATAATGTTAGAGTGAGAGAAAAATACTCCAACTGAAGCTGCTGAGCATGGCATCATTGCCATGCAGGTGTTAAGCAGAGATGACAGCAGCAGGACATGCTACAAAGCAGGTTTGTGTTCTAGGCTGTATAGTTTCTTTGTGCATCTGTACACGTGTGCACACGCTTACCCTGCAGGAGCATTTGAAACCAGATGGAACATCTGGTTAGTGTTCAGATCACCTCATAGCATTTTACACGTGGCATCTTCAAAGCAGGTAATAGTAGCAGCACAACACAAGACTGTACTTAGCTCCTTCACAGCCGCAGCTTTGCTTATGATCTGAACGGGATCTTGCAGAGTCCTTTGACACTGAATAAATGTCAACAACATGTATGTAGGGTTTGCTATGAGTACCACAGATTGCTTGCATCCAACAGGCTAAAAGGACAAATGAAGCAATGTGTATTTCTATGTCTATAAAGAAGGTTTAGTTTTAGTACTTAGAAGTAAGGCTTAAACAAAATGATTTTGGGAGGGAGAGCAGGGGAACAGGGACAAACTAAGTTCAGTACTCTTGAGTACCTTGATAAAGAGCCTGCATGTCTACATCACCAATTTAATGGGTATCTATCTAACTTGTCTATTTGCTGTGTGTTGCTGTATTTTGATGTGAATGGGTGACCTTTACTGCCCTGTTAGCTACGTGGGGAGCTCAACAGAGACTGCTTTAGACCAGCAGTCTGGTACAATTGCTATGAGAAGACTGCTAACGTAGGTTCTGTGTAAGATCAAAGAGCCTCAAGCAGTAAACTGCCTGGAACTTGATTTGTCCTGTCCCGGGGAATTTAAATTCAGTGCTGTTGAGGGATTTGTTTGAACGTGAAGATGCTAGAAATCCCACCTGTTTTGAGCCCAGTGACTTCATGTGTACATAGATGCACGCATAAATGAAAATACCCAACATCTGCAAGACTGCTGTGAATACCATTGGCTTTTCTGAATGGTGAAAATATTGGATAATGTCTTATAGGAGCTTCTGATAATATTACTTCTGAAGAATATTATTCATGTCTGAATCATCAATTTGTTTTCATGCTGTTCTCTGTCACTACAGCTACTTCAAGACTTTCTCACATGAGCTGCCAAAGATTAGTCACTCGCCCTGTGACGTTGTACACAACCTCTTCTCCAAAGGGCTGAGGATTTTATTACAGTTGCCTTGTGGTGGTTGTTTGGGTCAGCGCTTTTGTTGCGGCTCTCTGGAGATAGGTTCCCAGCTTTTGGCTTTGGAAATCGAGAGGGTATAAAAAGATCCTGTTGTGGTAAAACAGCAGAAACATCTGCTGAAGGGAGGGAGGAGGAGATCACTAGCCACAAGTGCAGCAGCAGGGAGCTCGTGGTTCTTCGTCCTCCACTAACCACTGTATGTGGCCTTGCTGTAGTGCGAGGGCTGGCACCACAGCATCGTGTCCAGACGAAAATGGGTCCCAGGTTAGCTGGCTAGAGAAACCTAAAAAGAAAACATTAAAACTGTAAAGTATTGGAAATATTTTCGGTTGATTTATCTCTCTCCCCCTTTCCCTAATCCAGTCCAGAACTTGTGTGTAAACTCCAGTGGGAGTGGAGCAAAGCAAGGGAAAGCTGTGTACTTTGCTGCTTCTGAAAGTAATGTCAACCTTTAGGCATCAAACATTTAATTAACTTATGGGAAAATTAGGGAAAACGTGGATCAGAAAATAGGCAACTCAAGGCCAGTTCCTAACTGTATTCTGTAGTAACCACCTGAACTGTGCAAACTTCTCACTTGTTGCAAATGAGCGCATGCATCTAGTCCTCTCCTTAGCTGGTTTAAGGAGTGGGAATTAGATGCAAAATCTGTGTGCAGTATGCAGAATGTTTCATGATCCTCTCAAAAGCAAGCAGCTGATTAAATTAATGACGGCTTATTACTTTTATCAAGTCCAGAAGGCAGAAAGTTCTGGGAAGAGGTGAAGAAGAGGGAGAAAGGTTTATGAAGAAGCGAGTTAGAATCCTGACCTTAGAAATTAGTGGTAAGAGTTTCCAACAGGAACACAACAAATACACACTGGAAATTGTGTAAGCAAATATTAAGTCATCTTACTGGGAAGATTAAAAAAAATAGGTGAAAGTTTTAAGTTCCCACCATCTAACTTAAGGGTCAAATTGTTGGCTTCCATAGCTGTACCACTTCCTTTCAACTTCCTGATTTAATCAGCATTCATGCTGTCAGGACAAAATGCTAAGAGCCAGAACAGAAATAAAGTAGCAGTCTGCAAGCTTGATCTTCCCTCTAAAAACTGCTTGCACCCTTAAATTTGCAGCTGCATTTGCTGCAAATTCCTCTTTATGGGATCTAGATGTGATGAGCATTGGTAGGGTAGGAGTAGAGCACTTCTCTTACCTACCTGTGACTTGGTACTGTCTCCTGCAAGGTGGAGGGAAAGCCAGGAGGAATATGGCAGGTCTTGTGGGAAAGGGATGGTATCATCCTGTAGGCCTTGTGGGGTGGTCAAGCAGGGCCCCAGAGTGGCTTCTGAAGCTTTTTTATTTTTTTGGTCTTTGCTTCTTAATTTCTGCCAGCTAGATGTTAAGGATGAAGGCATTTGGTTCTACCATGCTGCTAGACTTGCTGTATGTCACTTAACCCACTCAAGGCTTCTTGAAAGACTGCAAAACAAACCAGCTGTAGTGAGGCTGCAAGCATGCTTGCATTCTGAATGCTTACAGGTAAATGAGGATTGGAATTGCTAGCACTGGCTTTTTAGAGAATAGGTTCTATACAAAAAATTTGCTTTTTTGCCTTATGCTTTTTTTCTTACAAAGCACAGTCCTTATGCAGTCATATTTTATAGGCTCTGTCAAGCAAAGCTATGGTTGCATCTCATTGGAAAAGATTCTGAGATAATGTCTCAGGTCTGATAATACAAAGCATTTGCAGTGCTGGGATCTTCATTCAGAAATAATTGGTGTGGGGATGTTTTTTTTCTCCCCCTTGTGTTCTCATGATACTATCAGTTGTGGTTTTATAAACCGTCATGTATTCAAGGTAAGATACTTTTAAAATTAAAACTGTCTGGTTTATAGTCTTTCATGTTGCCTGTTGAAATAACATGCTATAGGCTACTGTCAGATATCACAGGTTTGACAAGCTTTAGCTTTAAGCAGTATTGACAAAATGTAGAGCTTATAGTTGAGTGACACTGGACTTCCTGGTAGCAATCAAGTCCATGTTTACAGTAAAGTATAACGTGATATCAGCTTAACAAGGTTAATACCTGCCCTACCTGGAGTGTCTGTGAATGTTGGTGTCCCTGAGCTTTAAAGGAGGGGTCATCCTTTATCCCTGATAATTGGCTGGCTTGCTACAGAAGGCAGATACTATAATGAGCAGCTCAGCACTGCAGCCTTTTGTTAATGTATTGAAGCTAGTAGGAGGAATATTTGTAAATGCGGAACTTCTTATCTTGTTATCACTTTCTCTCTCTCTTTGCAAAAGGTTCTTGATTCTTATAAGTGAATCGAACCTGAACTGCAGAGAAGCTCAGAATTCATGTATTTCATTTTAAGCCTACGATGGTTTGCATTCTGTTTGTTTTAAAAAAAAAAAAAGTGCTCATGGTGGTTTAGCTTCCCTTTTAAGCCAGCTGAAATTACCGGTCATCTCTTCTTTGTGAAGACACTGTTTAGTCTGAAGAGGAAGGATTATTTAGGGATGGTAATTTAAGACTTGGGTCAGTCAAAAACCCTTGCATTTTGAAAATTCAATTTAAAAGCTTAAAAACTTTCCTTCTCCTTTGTCTTGCTATTCAGTTAGAAATGCTGAGGAACTGAAGTTCCTAAAAGCCCAAATCATGGAATCAAGAGTTTCTTCTACTGGAGGTCGTAGCTTTAGGTGGAGGAGTAAGTCTGTGCATTGTTTTTTCCCCACTTGTTTTTTTAATAAACAATTTTAAACTTTGGTCTGTCTAAACTAAGCGAAACCCTTATAAGAAACTGAAATACTGCACTGATTTTTTTTTTTGGAGCCTTTGTATCCAGACATAGGTGCCAACTTGTGATTTTCTCCCTATTGTTATGGGCTAGGTTACAGAAAGTGTCAAAGGGTGAATTGTTCCTTTCTCGCCTTATCAGGGAAGATTTCCTCCTGAAGACTTGTGTGTGCCACTTGAGCCCAAAGCGTGCACTTGCTGGCAGCATGAATACTCTCCTGTAAGTTTTCTAGCAAAACAAACTAAGCTCCTTCAGAACATTGACTAAAAAGCCTATGTAAAATCTGGCTAGCTTGGAAAACGTTGAATTGTGAGCTGATGGTCTGGGATATTTTTGCTTGATTTAGATCCATGTTTGGTTATGTTTTACACGTTGTTGGCACTGTGATGCTAGAGCACTCTATATGTATAGAAGCACGACGTGTAGTATTTTATGACTCAGAAAGGCAGCTCAGCCTGCAACAGGTTCCTGGTCACTAAAGCATGAGACAACAATCAAATATAAAGAATGGGAGAGCACTCCAGTAAAATGCTGAGCTTTTTTGTTTTCTTGTTTACATAGTTATTCTTTTGTGATAACTTTTAAAATAAATGAAGGCATTCTGTCAAGCTGAGCAATGCTGGGTAAGCTGGCTGTATTTAATCATTGTGGAGGCACCTGATGTTAAGCAGGGCTTTGCTTTGGTAACAAGAGTTCTGTGAATATGCAGTGCTCTGAGTCTGGTGCAACACCCTCAGCCAGGCTATCGAAGCTTTCATCTGATCCCTCCTTACTTCTTCCTGCTGTGAGTGAGGATGACAGCTCATTTTATCTGCCTTGTGAACAAACACAAAAGCTGGATTTCCTGCGAGCTCTTTTTTCTTCTTCTCCATGGGGATGAAGGCTTATGTATGAAGAGATGCTGATTATTTCCAGCTGTTCTGTTGGCATGTGAGGATGGGTCCAAGCTGAAGTGCTGCAGACATTCACCATCACTGGAGCCTGAACCCAGCCCTGAGATCTCAGGCTATGTCTAGTCCCTGAGTTTGAGCACCTCAGACATGAGAGGTGGAAAATCCAGATCCTAAGCTTGAGGCTCAGTCTTCCACATATGTCTGTCTAGTCTGTGCTGCATGTCTAATTTGTGTAAGCATGAATAAGCCATCATAACACTTAACGCTAAAATGTTTGCTGCAGTTTTTGTAAGAAGGAAGCTATATGGCACAGCAGATTCTTGCAGAACAAGTGATGATACCTGACTTTTGATACAACAGCTGACTGATGTTTTTGTACTCCTCTTTCTTTTTGCTTTGCTTTCATTTCTGCTGCTTTTAATTTTACTCTCATCTCTCTCCATTCTAGAAGTAACTGGCAGTCTGTAGAGCAGAACAACATTTTTGCAGTACAATTTTTAAAAAGCCATTCTAAGAAGGGCAGTTTTCTATGCAAAACTGATTTAGCTTATTTATCCTTTTCCAAATAAGGAATGAACTCTGAAGTGTGTATTAAAGTTGATTGGTTTGTAAACTTCGTTTATCAGAAGGTCAAGGCTGAGGATCAGGGGACATATTATGGGCAAGAGAAGGAGGACTGAATGATCAACACACATTTGTATAATATAAAGCATATGAAATCTAACTTGAACCTAATGAGAGAGATCTCGTACATATTTTTTTTTCTTTCTGATTCATAATCTGTATTCTAGAAATTTGTGTGAAGTAAATGCGTTCCTTGGAGCATGAAATTCTTTCTTCAGCTTTGCTGACAGGTCATTGTTGATACTTGCATGGGTTAATGCCCCATGCTGTAGGCTGGGAGCAGGAAACTGACTCTTTGCTAGGGGCCACTGAAGCCTTTTGAACAGCTTTCACAGGCCACGTGTTGATGTGTATCTTTGTGTTATCTGATAGTGGGATACAGAAAATCAATCAATGCTCATGTGAAATAAAGCTGTAGACTGTATACATCCCAGAAGGTGCTAGCTGATGACTCCTGTCATTTTAATTTGAACTCAGTCTTAATTTGGTTCAAAAAAGCTAACTTGGTGAATCATAGACTCACTGAAGTTGGAAAAGACCTCCACAATCATCTAGTCCAATCATCCACCTACCACCAATATTTCCCTTACTAAACCATGTCCCTTAGTTGAACATCTGAATGTTTCTTGAACACCTCCAGGGACAGCTTGTTTTAGTGCGTGGCCTATCTTTCGGAGAAGAAATTCTTCCTAACATTCAACCTGAACCTCCCCTGCTACAACTAGAAGCTGTTCCCTGAAGATGCTGACCGCTACCTTGCCCCAGTCTCCTTTCAGGTCTTTGTAGAGAGTTGTAAGGTTTCCTATGAGCCTCTTCTTCTCCAGCTGAAACAATCCGAGTTCTCTCATCTACTTCTCACTTGTGCTCCAGACACCTCACTTAGCTCAGTTGCCCGTCTCCCGACATGCTTCAGGACCTCAGTGTCTTTGTAGTAGTGAGGATCACAAAACTGAACACAGTATTCAAGGTATGGCCTGACTAGTGCTGAGTACAGGGGGATGATCAGTTCCTTGCTCCTTTTAGATACACTAATTCTGATGCAAGCCAGGATGCTGTTGGCCTTCTTGACTACCTAGGTGTGCAGCTGGCTCACGTTCAGCTGATTGTTGAACAACATCACTAGATCCTTTTCCTCCACGCTGTCTTCCAGCCAATCTGCCTCAAGCCTGTAGCACTGCCTGCGATTGTTGTGACCAAAGTCCAAGACCTGGTACTTGGTCTTGTTGAACTTCATTCTACTGGCCTCAGCCCCGTGATCCTGCCTGTCCAGATCCTCTGAAGGGCCTTTCTACCCCCAGCTTGGGGTACTTCTACTTTGGGGCCTTTCTACTTCCTCTCAGCTTGGTGTGACAATCACAGAATGGCCTGGGTTGGAAGGGACCTCAAGGACCACGTATCTCCAGCCCTCCACCCCTCCACAGGCAGGGCCACCAACCTCCACATTTAATGCTAGACCAGGCTACCCAGGGCCCCATCCAACCTGGCCTTGAATCTGGTTATCTGCAGACTTATTGAGGGTGCACTCAATCCCCTCATCCAGGTCATCAATGAAGATACTGAACAGAATGGGCTCTGATACTGACATCTGGAGAACACCATTCGTGACTCCTCTGCAGCTGGATTTAACTCCATTCACCACCACTGACTGGGCCCAGCCATGCAGCCAATTCTTTACCCAGCAAAGAGTGTACCTGTCCAAGCCATGGGCTGCCAGCTTCTCCAGGAGGATACTGTGGGAGGCAGTGTAAAAGGTTTTGCTGAAGTCTGCGTAGACTACATCAACAGTCTTTCCTTCATCCACTAGGCAAGTCACTTGATTACAGTAGGATTGTCAGGTTTGTCAAATAGGACCTTCCTTTCACGAATCTATGCTGGCTAGACCTGATTCCCTGGTTGTTCTGCATACGTCGTGTGATCTTGCTCAACGCAATCTGTTCCATAACCTTTCCCGGCACCAAGGTCAGGCTGACAGGCCTGCATTCTCCGACCCTTCTTGTAGATTGGAGCCACATTGGTAAGCCTCCAGTCCTCTGGAACCCCTATAGTTGATCAGGATCACTGATAGATGGTGGAAAGTGGCTTGGCAATCACCTTTGCCAGCACCTTTGAGTGGATCCCATCTGACCTGGACTTGTGGAAGTCCAGGTGAAGTAGTAGATCTCTGTTTCCACCTGAATCATGGGGGAGTTTATTCTGTTCCTCATCTCGTATTTCTACGTCAGGGGGTAGGGTATCCCAAGGATTATTGGTCTGACTTTTAAAGACAGATGTAAAGAAAGGATTGAGAACCTCAGCCTTTTCTTCATCCTCACTTCCTCCGCATCCAACAGCAGATGGAGAGTCTCCTTAGTTTTCCTGTTACTTTTAATATATTTGTAAAAAAGATTTTTTACTTTTCTTATCCCTGTGGCCACATTGAGTTCTAGCTTGGCTTTTGTTTTTCTGATTTTCTTCCTGCATATTTTAACAACTTTGTACTCTCCCTTAATTTCCCATTTGTTCTTCTATACGTAGACTCTCTTTTTCTCCTGGAGCCTCCAAAAAAATTCCCTGTTCAGCCAAGCCAATGTTCTTCCCTGCTGGCTGATCGTAGGGCATGAGGGGACATCTTGCTACTGTGTCCCTGAAGTGTTTTAAGATTCTCGTGCTACAAAGCTAAAGCATGCAGTGCGCAGTATTTATCCTTTCTACGTGGTTCTCCACCATGCATTTATTTCTAAAATGAAAGACTTTTTAATTATTATTATTATTTACATGATTTATTATGTCTGAAATAATCAGGAGGGAGAACTGGAGAGTTGATTTGTACCATACAAGACCATTTCTCCACCTTCAGGTTTTTTCTGCACACTTGTTCATGGTGCAAATCAGATGGAGTATGTCCAGTCTTGAATATTGTAATTGATTTTTGATGTACACTTGGAATTTGCTTGGGGTACTTTAACATGTTTTCAGCATTTAAAGAAACAGCAAAAGTCCTGTGACATTATTTGATGTAACATTCAATATTGATGTGGTATATGTTTTGAATTCCACAAATAAACAGTTCTTTTTATAATGATGCTTTCAACTTATTTTCTTGACAATTCCTTTCTGCTGTTTCTGCTTTTCAATAGCTATTTGGCAAACTTAAGAAAGAAGCTGAGTATCTTCAAGAGAAATGTGTTTTGCAATGCGGCAATTACAGCTGGCATGGAAGTCCCTTAGAATTATTGGTTTTATGGATGGTCCTCTTGGTTTGACTTTTTTTCCTTTTGAGAGAGACTCTGATTACTCTTTATTTTTGCCTATGATGTTTACTGCGATCTATAATTTTCTTTCAATCAGATGCTAAGCCGGCTGAATTCATAGTTTTAAAGTAGATTGCCACCTTTTCTTATTTTAAAACTTCTTTTTTAATTCCCTTCTTGTTAGAAATTGTTTAACTTGGCAAGCACTGTCTTCTGATTTAATAAGACTCTGTTCTTTTTGCTCTGTTATGGCTAAAATCTTTATTCTTTTTCTTTGTGGGGATAGAATCTCTTTTAAAACTTGTATAGTCTATTATACTACCGATGAGTTTTGCAGCATTGCAAGTTCATGGAGAAACTTCTCTAAGAAATTTATGCATGTCTGGCATGCAGTTACATCCTTTGTCTAGTTACCTGTTTTTACATTGTTCTTACACACTGCTTAACATTTCCTTGCATCTTCCTTTGTGAATCTGCTCTGTACCCTTTGTTCTTTCCTGTTTTATGTATAGCTCCCTGAAGCTGGTTCCACTACCAATTAAGACTTTCTGGCTATTTTTTCTCCTTGTTACAATATTGAGCATTGTAGATGTGTGGTCTGTCTCTGTTACTTATAGAGCTTTATCATGGCATCGTCTACAGAATGAGTATATGGATTGCGACATAGAAAAGTAGATTTATACAGAGCTGTGAGAGGTGTGATGTAAATCTGTACATAGTGCTTTCAGAGTCATTTATAAAGCTCACAAATAAGTCAAGTACGTGCCTCCTTGAAAGGACAGCAGAGACTCTAAATCACTGACATCAGTGGAAGCTGCTTTTAGGGACTTCAGGAAGCTTTAAATCAGTCTGCAAGAGAAGACTGGTGGGAAAGCACTGAAGCAATGTGGAAGAGAGAGAGGTGAGATGAGAGAGGGTAATGGGGCTGCCTTTGGGGAAGTGGCTGTGAGAGCATCTGATCCCACACTGACTGGGAGAGGGTGAAGCAGCCAGGAGAGAGAAAAGGCATTAGTAAATTTCAGAGCAGTGTGTTGTATTTGCTGTTCAGTTGCTCTACCTTTATGCATGTTGCTGTTTCCTCTCTGTGGATTGGCATGGAAGGTTCTGCTGTGTTGGTAAAGGTGTTCAAAGATGGATAATAAGTTGGCATGGTTGTTATAGGCAAAGCTTGAGACAAATGATGCTTTAATAGTTTCTGCTTATGTTTTTACAAATCAACTACAAAGTCTTAACATTATTTCAGCCAAATAGTATTCACTTAAAAAAAAATATTCAATTGAAATAACTTGTTTGTATAAATAACCTTTTAAGAAGGGAAAAATAAATATATTATGAGTTCTTGTACAGTATAACTTGTGGCAGTCCTTCAACTTATTGCAAAATTAAGAGTGTACATGAAATGTATTAATGGAGATCTCACCTGGGCCTGCAAACAGTAGCAGACTTTATGAATTACTAACAAAAATATAGAAACAGAATTGTGAAACAGCTGTGGCAGGCAGGAGTACTTCATACCTGTGGGGAGAGTAAAGAAGTCATAAGTTGCTTTGAGACAAGGGAGAGCCATCTTAAACGTGCAGCTAACTTGCAAAACACTACTAGTTCAGGATTCCATAGCCTTATTCCCAAGGACGGAGAAGGTATCCAGTGTCATTTCTAAACAAATAGACAAAAACAAACAAACAAAAAAACCCAAATAGCTACATATTTGGGCCAAATTATCTTAATATTGTATATTACAGATGATTTTATATCACATATGATCATAAACAAATATGTTTCTGTGTTTGCAAGGCAAAGGACTTCTCCCCTTCCCTAAACCATGCTTGTTTGAGGGAAGGCTGTCAAAAGTTTCTGATTCAAGGATTTTCAGTATCCATGAATAAGGAGTGGCTGCAATATGTAATATGGCCTAGATGTAGTTTGGAGTCCTGGTCTTAGCACTGGTCATTGATAGCAGCTTTTGCTGTCCCTCTTGTGTGGCAGCACATTCAGTTCCCTGGAGTGCTTCCCGTTCCTTAAAGCAGAAGAGCAGTCTTTGACCTTCTCTGGTAAATGTAAATGTTGGCCTGATTGGAGCAGCACTCACTGGCTCTGGCAAGTAGCATCCTCTGTAAGGGAGGCACTGGGTACATTATCAACTTCTTGTCCTTGGAGAAGCCCTGGGCTGTGGCTGCCCCATCAGTCAGATGTTGCTGCCAGCCAGAATAGTTCTGGCACAGAGACATAGAGCACTCTGTTTCATTTCCTTTGTCTGGCCACTTTCTGACAAAGTGCCTGTGTTAGTGGGGTGACGGAAATGCCATTCCTTATCACAGTAATCTAAATGGAGACTACACTGAAAGTTTTTATATTTAGCTTTTAAAATAATGATTGTAATTGTCTTAGACAATGTTGATATGAAGTGCAACTTTGAACTATTGAATAAGTAAAGCCACTGACTGTATGTGCTTTGGAGTTTGACTTAGGGTAGTGGTGGGTAGTAAGCTGGACAAGAATCTGCAATGTGCTCTTGCCACTCAGAAAGCCAACTGTATCCTGGGCTGCATCAAAAGAAGCATTGCCAGCAGGTCGAGGGAGGTGATCTGCCCCTCTGCTCTGTGCTGCTGAGATCTCAGCTGGAGTACTGCATCCAAGTGTGGAGTCCTCAGTTCAGGGGAGACACCGACCTGTTGGAGCATGTCCAGAGGAGGATGGAGGAGACTCAAAGGAGACCTAATAGCAACCTTTCCGTATCTGAAAGAAAGGAGACAGACTCTGTAGCAATATCTGTTTTGATAGGGCACGGGAAATGGTTTCAAACTAAAAGAGGAGAGATTTAAATTGGATATAAGGAAGAAGTTTTTATGTTAAGGGTGGTGAGGCACAGGAAGATGCTGCCCAGAGATCTGGTGGAAGCGCTGTTCCTGGAGACATTCAAGGTCAGTCTGGGTGGGGCTCTGAGCACCCTGATGTAGGTGTACCTGTTCATTGCAGGGGAGTTGAGCTAGATGATCTTTTAGGCTCTCTTCCAACTCAAAATATTCTGTGATTCCCAGTGAATGGAATTCTTTCATCCTCAGAAAATACACGCTTTTTTATATCACCCAGTTCTAATTCTCCTGCCATGAACATGGACACCTTCCACTAGATCAGACTGCTCCAAGTTCCATCCAGCCTGGTCTTGATCGCTATTAGGAATGAGCCATTCGCAGCTTCTCTGGGCAGCCAGTGCCTCACTGTGCTCTGAGTAAAGAATTTCCTCCTGACATCTAACCTAAATCTCCTCTCTTTCGTTTTAAACACATTATCCCTTGTCCTACCACTATCAGATTATGTAGAAAGTTGCTTACTGTCTTTTTTACAAGCTCCCTTCAAGTACTGGAAGTCTGAAATGACATCTCTCTGGAGCTTTCTCTATTACAAACTGAACAAGCCCAACTCCTGCAGCCTTTCTTCGTAGGAGAGGTGCTCCAGTCCTCTGAGCATCTTTGTAGCCCCCACTCTAGACCTGCTCTAGCAGATCCCTATTTATCTTGTGCTGAGGGCCCTAGATGTGGAATTTATGATACGTAGAATGGCAAACTTTTATGGCGTAGGTTGTCAATAGTTAATTTGTAGTAGCAGTGTCAGAGTCAGTAGGTCTTATCTTCTATTAGTTATGTGCACTGAAATGGTGGTATGAGGCACTCTACAGAGCACTGCATCATTTTGAATGTGCTGGGGGATTTTAAAGGCTAGCCACAAGCCAAGCATACATTGGATATCCTGATCCAAGCTGTACTGATGTGCTGCATGAATTTGAAAATGATACAGCATGATAAAAACTTCCAGGCTGGGTGAGCTTTGGCAGTCCTTGACCTCCTCTGTAGAGAAGCACTGAACTCCCTGGAGGTTCTTGGCAGGTGAGTGCTTCTGTGTCACGTAGAAAGAAGCCATCCACTACGTCCCTTTGTGGCACAGCATGGTGAGACCTTGCTGGCACTGATGTCACCCTGCAGGGTGTGGGCTGCTGCTCGCTTGCTGCCATACGGGTCTTCTTCCAGGTTCAGGACTTCTGCGCTTCACAGTGCAAGAAATAGATAAACTCGAGTCCTTGAGGATATTTCCATCATAATTTTCTTCCCTTGTGTTTTGCAGTTAATTGTTTTTCTCCTTTTGATTTCATTATTGCAGTGTTTCTGATACACTTTGTTCTCATTGAAAAAGCATTTCCATTACAGTAAAACTTGAAGTTCAAAAACAAACAAACGCGCCCCCCCCCCCCCAAATAAAACAACAAATGAACCAGCCAAAAACAAAAACAAACAAACAAAACCCCAGAAAAAACCCTAAAGCAAATACAAACTCATAATTGGAGGACCTTTGCTGCAGATTAATCAGGAAAGGAATAAAGATGGAAGATTGGAGAAAGAAGATAATAGGGCATTGTGTTTACTCAGCTCAGATTTGCAAAGAAAAGCAAAACCCAGAATTAGGTAAAGAAAATAAGAGGAATTGATGGGACTTACGGAGGCTGAGAGAAAGAAGAAGGTCCGTGCAGAAAATAGGTCTGACAGTAAGTATAGAGCTGGAATGTATGTATATTTTTTGTGTGTCTTTGAGAATAACAATAACATTACATTTGTGCATTTAAAAAACAAGGCCCATGGATAGGTTAGATGCACAGATGTGATTTTTTTTAATGTACCTTGTCTGAGGACATAGCGCCATGTCTTGAGTTTGTCATCGTGATAAGTTTTCCTCATGGGATGCACATTGTGAAGGATGGGAAGTAAGGCAGGAAAGGCCTTGCACTCTTTTAATTTGTCTCAATGAAGTTAATTTTCTTGGCAAATTTAGGGTGTGTATAGCAGCAATTTCCTGACATTACAAAACAGCTTGGGAAATCTGTAAACTGGAGAAGGCTAATAAATATTTTACTTGCTGTGCCCTTGCAAAAGCTTTTTCTCTGCCTGGAATGAGTTCAGTGTGTATATGTCATTTAAAGAAAATCCTCAGGTATTTTTTTCCTATATAAAGCCATGAAAATGCATAAACATGTGTTGTTTTCCTAGGATATTTGATTTGTAATTTAGATCAGTATAAACCAGATTTTTTTTTTTTTTTTGATCAAAGTAGTATAGATTATAGAAAAATAGCTACATTTCTGTCAGGTTGAGTTTTAGTTGATACCTTGATGTTAATATCTTAGCTAAAGCAGATATACCAATGTTCAGTGTTGGTTTTAGTTGTCTGCTCTGTATTGTATGCTTATAAGCAAGAATCAGTGCAAAAGAAGATGACAATATACAGCTTATAGAAGCCTGGAAAATAATTATTTTCCGCTCGATGTTGTATGTAAACTTGGAATGCTTTTGTCTTAAAAGTAAAGATAAACCACTGACATTCGCAGTAAATTCTTTTGTTTTCAAATGCTTTTATTTTAAAGTAGTGCAGCTCAGCATTAATTTCAGTCTTCTTTTTATTTACCTTCAATGGCTGCTGTCTGACGGCCTTTGTTTTATTCTTCCTTCATTTCAGCATGTCTGCTTTTATGCTGATTTCTTCTAATATGTCACTGTTGAATATAGCAGGTGATCCTTTTTCTCCTAATACTTTTTTTTGTTTGCTAAAGTTGCTTATTTTGGTGCTGTTGTTTAAGCCTCCCTTACATTCAGAAATCGTGTTTGGCTTAGCAGTGAAGATAGCTGAAACAGTATTTGCTATCACTTCTTCTGCCATAAAAAGCCAGAATTTACATGTTATTGTTAGCATCGGAGTTGCACAGAATCATAGAACGTCAGGGATTGGAAGGGACCTCGAAAGATTATCTAGTCCAATCCCCCTCCCGGAGCAGGAACACCTTGATTAGGTCACAAAGGAACACATCCAGGTGGGTTTTGAATGTCTCCAGAGAAGGAGCCTCCACAACCTCTCTGGCGGCCCGTTCCAGGGGTCCATTATCCTTACTGTGAAGTTTTTTTTCTCATATTAATGTGAAACCTCCTATGTGTTCCAGCTTGAACCCCTTGCCCCTTTGACTTATACTTCAGCATGTGTTTGGGATTGCCCCTCTTGAGCTTCAGCGCTATGGGGACAGGTGACAAAAGTTTTTTTGTTAAAGAGAAAACAGGGATCAGTGCTTGGCCATGCACCACCTCCATGCTGAGTAGGCATTGCCATTCATTCCTCTGGATGCAAGTAGCATTATGTAATATAGAATCTGAAATACAGATAGAAGGTACTTTATGCTACAGACAATCCCTCCGTTTCTCAGCAGCTTGGAAATATGCTGAACAGTACTTAGCAAAATGCATGACAAATAATACTTTTGTCAGAAGCAGCCAACATACATTTGGCGCTTTTTGCTCTTCTTCTCTTTCACCTTCTTTTTGTCATTTGCTCCCCTCCGGTTCAGCTCTGTGAAGGAAACTTGTTTTTAAGAAACACAAATTATGCTGAAGTACCGAAGAGGAGTTCAAAATCCAGTGTGCTTCATTAGTTAGAATGTCACAGGAAGGTTTCATTTCTTCATATTAAACACAATCGTTTAGACTTCTGGGGGATTGTCTAGATACTCATTACCTTTTCAGTAGAGGAAATATTTATAATTTTTGATAAAATTACTAAACCTCAAACTGAAATGAGATTTGGTAGAACACAGGATGCTCTAGAAGTTCTGACATGCCACAGACTTGCACCTTTCTGAAGCTACTGCTGAGGGTCAGGCCTGATGTGTCTGTTCTTTTCCTAAAAGAGCCAAGGATAGTGGATACTCATTGGTGGTGGTATTGAATCCTTTAGTAAGGCTTCTTACTTTTGATTAAAGCAGTCTTAGGAATGAAATGACCAGAAGAAAATTTGAGGAGTGATGGAAATTTTTTAAGTGTCTTTGAGGTTCGTGTGAAAATTTTTCTGAATGTCACCTCAGGCTCTAAATGAAATGTGAAATAAAATTAATCTCTAATTTACTAATTCCCAAATGCTTGTTTTATTTTTAAAATCTTAAGATTTCTGGAAGCGTGATTTTTTTGAGTAACTGTGTTTGATGTTACTGAGTAATGGCTAGCTTAAAAAATGATGAATATGTGCACTGTCGAGTATTTGCATCCAAAGCCAGAGTAAGATTCTGTAACCCTTTGCTGGGTGGTGTCCATTCAGAGACAGTGGTAGAATTTCTCAGTTCTGACAGCATGGTGTGGGGTTAGCAATAATACCAGATTTAGCAGCAGCGCTATTAATTTATGATAAATCATGTTTTCTCTTGAGTCTAAACAGGCAGAAAGCTGTAAACTGTATGGGTAGGTCTGGGGCTGTGTTATTCTGTACTCCTTCTGCTGGAGTCAATCACTCCCTGTTCCAGCTGTTGGCATTCCTCTGCATGCAGTGCTCGAAAGGAGAAAGATGGAAGCAAATAGGGAGCAGTGTTATTTGTCACTCTCATTATCTTGTAATGTTTTCAGGTGCTTCTAGGCAAGCCTATTTTTTTTTTCTGTTGCTGTCATTCAAGACTAACTTAAGAGGTAAATCTACTCTTCTTTGTATTCTGTATATTATATTTTATATATTTTTGTATTTTGTGTTTTTGAAGTAGATCAAGGAATTCTCATTCAAATTCTACAGTTTGGACTGCTTTGTATCCACATTTCAAAGAGCTGTCTTTCTTTCCTTGAATATGACTGAGGCACAGCTGAGACAATCTCTTCTTTATTTCTGCTGTTCAACATTCCATTGGATTTTGACTGCAATGAAATGAAATTTCTCTCTCAGTTGGCTTTCAGGCTTAATTATTAGTTCAGTTTAATTTGTATCCAGACATTGTCTTCTGAAAGTGATATGTCTGAATTGCGTGAGAGAAATATGATTTGATGATGTGTGTTTTCTCTTGGACTTGCTGCTTATCAGGACTTAATGCGGTCTTAAAAAACAAGAAAGGCAACAATACCAAAGCCTTGTAGTGGTTTCAGAAAGTATATATTAAAAACAAACAAACAAAAGAAAAAAACCAGCAAATATTTCTATATAGTATTGAAAATGTGTATATTTATGAGATTTTTCTGTTTTTTGGCATGGGACACTTAACGTTCTCCTAAGACAGAAGTAAGTGAAGTGATATTAAGACTTGTGTTATCATTTGGCTTGCAAAAACTGACAGTTTTTGCAGTCCAACCGCATATAAAGGAAAATGTAGTGATGAAATGAAACTGAGCTGAACAAGTAAATTTGCATGATATTATTGCACAGTAATGATCCGATGAAGGTATAAATAAATGCCTAGGAAATGTCATGCAACTCCACTTTTGACACAGGAGGACAAAAATCTACTTCTTCTGAGGTGCAGAGAAGGAAATAGTTGCCCCAGAATAAAAAGATGTAAGGAAGAAAGAGCTTTTATGTTAAAGCTCAGTCTTTGAGAAAAACATGGGGAAGAGTAGGTGAGCAGGCCTACAGAGTTTGAGGGTGCTGACCATGTGTCAGAAGGCCTTCTGGCATGTTGGAAAGGGCCAAGAGAGTGACAGGAGAGTGAAGGAAACACTGGTCATCTGTAAGTCCAGGGAAGTTTTAGAGGGGTTTCAGAATTAAAAACACCTCTTAAAAATTTTAAAATTTAAAATCAGTCTAGTCCAAGTTTCTAGTTGTGTCAAAGATACAGATAATGACCTGTACAGAAAACTGGCTCATAGCTGCTGTTTAAGATGGCATTTTTCATCCATTTTATTAACATTTTCTGGTTAGTAAACATTTTGGTACAGGCCTGAAAAATCAACATGGCAAATCTTCCAGATGTTATTCAGTATCTGAAAAGAACAAAACAAAACAGAAAAACAATATGAAAATGTGTTGAGTGCCAAATTGAAACATGAGTATAAGCGTAAAGCCTGTCAAGTGGGACAGGAGGCTCTGGGAGATGCAGGCACAAGGGCCTGTGCTCTCCATAGCTGGCACCACTGCTTAATTTGTTTCAGTTACTTTAAGTGAAAAGAAACTTCAGTTCTCAGGACATAATGAGCATCAGATTTAGAGCAACTTTTTTGTTCAGAATTGAAAACATATCAAGCATTCATATCTGTTAAGTTTGCGAGGTCGGAAAGATCTGCAGGATGAACTGGAATCATTTGGGTAACTCTAAGAAAATTTATCGAGATTGTTGTTGTTTTTCTGGCCAAGGATCCTCCATAGTTTCAGTTGTGACCACAGAAGCTGGAGGAATTTTCTTCTTGATCACGTGAGCAGAGAAATGACTGAGATATTTGTCCAGAATTGTTAACAAAAGTTTATTTAATGCAAAGTGGAATTCTGATCCGTAACTGCTTTAATCCACATTCCTCAGTTTTCACCCAGCCACAACCAAACATACCAACACTCCCGTAACACACACTGATTATGGCAGCACACCTGTGTAGGGTAGTTTTCCTAGCCAACTTTTTTTTGTTTCTTTTCACTGATTTTTATCTTCAGACCATAATTATTTTTTTCATTGCAAATATTCTTTCAATGTAACATATTTCATTTAGAAAATGACTTTATACAGACTTATGTGAAAATAATACCTTTTTAAAAATAGTTTGCTGTTAGTCTACTTAAGACCATCCTAGGAAGTTTGGTTTGATTGAGAATAGTGTTTTAAAATGATAATACTTCCAGTTTTTGTGGTAGCACTACTGTGTCATTAAGAAACAAAAAGGAGAAGAAAATTGCCAAAATGACAAGCTATAAAAATGTGTTCTGGTTTTCTGATTGCAGCTGCTAGAGCACATTTTATATCATGAGGATTCTGATACACAAGCTGCAGAAGAAAACTAGTTTTATAGAAGAGTGTACTTAAGATATGCTAGCTGTAAAGACAAATCCTTATTATTGGAATTGCAGTGGATCTGAGATATAATCAGCTGTTATTCCTTAATTAGGAATTATGTCAGTGTTGCCAATTAAGAAATATAAAAGTAACTCTTCTTGGTCTTTATTTACGTATTTGCATTACATTCTTTATTTTTTGTGTTTTATATTACTATGTGTTCTATATCACCAGTATGTTTACATAAACTAATGTAGATTTTATTCATTTTGTTAATCATTACCACTCTCCACTTAAGCTTCCTCTGAGTGAACTCAGCTGCTCTCCCACTCGATTCTTGAGTGGAGCCAAACTGTTCTTTCTTCTCATTGATTTTTAATGTATGGTGGCATAAAGTGTGTCCAGTAGCAGATGAAAAACCTTTTTTATGAATGGGTGGAGTTTAAGCTCTAATTTTATATAAGATCTTTTAATGTTTTATTTGATTTTCATTAATAGATGTGTTTATTTTTGCTATTATTCTATAGCTGATTACATACAGCACAAAATCATATTTAAGAATTGTTTGGCAATGAAAAAAATTGTGAATTCCCATGTCTACTTGAGTCCTTCTGAGGTAAAAATGTAGCTGTTCTTAAGTTACAGAAGATAGCATTTGAGTAGATCTTTTTGAAGTACACATACCTACTGTGCTTGCCATGTAAAGAAATACTGCTTGAATTTCTGCAAGAGAGATAACATACTACTGGTTAGAAAGTAGACAGCATCCTTTACCATACATAGTAGAATCTACAGATTGGAATCATAGAACCATAGAATTGCTCAGGTTGGAAAAGACCTTAATGTCATCAATTCACTGTCTTAATTATGTCAGACTGATGTTGTTGGCTCACTTACCTATGGTCAAATTTTCTCTTAAATTTTGAGAAGGATTTCAGGCCTACTGCACGGGGATTCATGTAGTTTCATTTTGGTTATTACTGAAGCTTCCCTTGTTTGACCTTTCTTTTCCCTTTACCTGCACATTTAAAAATTATGGATATTATTCTGTATGTCATAAATTTCATTCCATGGATTAAGCCCTTAGTACCATATAAATAGCTCATTCAGTTAGAAAAATAAAAGTGAGTCCTGTCAAGCAGGACCAATGGAGGGAGAGACTGGTGATGCTTTGTAGCTATGAAATCAGTTGCAGAGACAGCTGCCAGAACAACTGATTTAGAATCTGCATTTGATGGTTCTTTGAGATGCCAGTGCAGCAAATTCAGCTTCTCTCAACAGTGGAGGTGCTACCCCTATCAACTGTGGAATTGGAAAAGAGGGCCATTTTGTGCTGTGGGATATTTTCCATGCAGAAAGAAGCATGTAAATAAAATACAGTGTTCAAAAAACAGTGGTAGGTATCAGGAGGGGAACACAGATTGGAGTTAGCCGTAGCAGGGGAGACTTCTTACAGAAATAATGGTAAAAGATAAAATTACATATTATAAGCCAATGTCTGTATTTTAGTACGTTATTTTATTACCAGTAATAACTATACTACTTCTTAGTAATAACTAAAATTGATCACTCCAGAAACATCCCTAAAGGACATAGAATGCAATTATGTACAGCCTGGATAATTATCTATGTATTGATACGTGTTGTGAGCAAGTGTAGTCACATACTCTATGAAAAACTGAATCATGCTTACTACCCTAGGCCTAAAAAAGATCAAAGCTTTTTATATACTAGCGCTATTATAGGGAAAAAAGATTTTGTGAATAATTGGTTAGAGAAATAGGGTGCAGCTTACACAAGAGCCAGTATCTACACAGTGCTTTTGCAGAAATACCATAAATTGTATGCTTTATCTTAAAAATGTGCTCTGAAGCTGTATAGATACACAAGTTGGAGTGAGAAAGAAAAGTAGCATTTGTTATTTCTTTGGACTGTCATTAATTTTACCGAGTGGAAATAATTAATTTCCTGGAGTGGAAATAATGTCAGAATAGCATGCATTTCAAGAGTTACAAAAACAAGGACTTACTTGAACTGTATTTGAAATATTTAGATATATTTTTATAGAATCATAGAATCCTTAGGGTTAGAAGGGACCTTTAAAGGTCATTTTGTCCAAATCCCCTGCAGTGAACAGGGACACCACAGCTAGATCAGGTTGCCCAGGGCCCAATCCAGCCTCACCTTGAAAGTCTCCAGGGACAGAGCATCAACCACATCTCTGGGCAACGTGTTCCAATGCCTCACCACCCTCACTGTAAAAGATTTTTTCCTTATATCTAACCTAAATCTACCCTCTTTAAGCTTGAAGCCATTTCCCTTTGTCTTATCACCACAGACCCTGCTAAAAAGAGTCTGTTTCATTCTTTCCTGTAGCTCCGCTTTAGATACTGAAAGGCTGCTATCAGGTCACCTTGCAGCCTTCTCCAGGTTGAAGAGCGCCAGCTATCTCAGCCTGTTCTTGTAGGAGAGGTGTTCCATTCTGTGGATCATTTTTGTGGCCCTTCTCTGAACAAACTCCAACAGGTCTATGTCTCTCCCGTACTCAGGGCTCCACATCTGGACATCATGTTTGACTAAGTCGTAGAATTTCTAGATATTCCAGGTTTGTTTGTCATTTGTTAGAAGCTGATAAGTTGATATCAAATCCTTCCTTTTCACTGATGTATGTAGATATGTATAGTACTAGGGCACCTGTATTCTGCTGCTTGAGTCATCTTGGGTCTTACTGTTAAAAAGAAAAAGAAAAGTAAAATAGCTAGCACATTACAGTAGAAAGATCATTCGCTTTAAAAAAACTTGAGCTGGAAAGATGGGGGAGTTTGTCATATTAGAGAATGTCATTTTATATACATAGTTTTCTTCACCATATATAATTCGGGGTTTTTGAAGACTACTTTGGTATTAGGAAAGTGTTCACTGGAATAGCATATATTATTTCTGATCTGTCGAAAGGTTTCTGGAGCACCTCCCCTACAAAGACAGGCTGAGGGAGCTGGGCTTGTTCAGCCTGGAGAAGAGAAGGCTGCAAGAAGACCACATTGCAGACTTCCATATTTAAAAGGGGATTATAAAAAGGAGGGGAATCTATTTGTTACTCGGGTAGATAGTGATAGAACAAGGGGGTTTTAAGGTCAGTGATAGAAGGTTTGGATTGGGTGTCAAGGGTAAGTTCTTTACAGAGCGAGTGGTGAGGTGCTGGAACAGGATGCCCAGAGAGGCTGCGGATGCTCCGTCCCTGGAGATGTTCAAGACCAGACTGGATGGGGGCCCTGGGCAGCCTGGTCTAGTACCAGGTATGGAGATTGGTGACCCTGCCTGTGGCAGGGAGGTTGAAACTTGATGATCCTTGAAGTCCCTTCCAATCCAAGCCATTCTGTGATTCTGTGATTTTCATTCCTGGTTATTTCAGAAGAGACTAGATCTAATATGCTGCCATCTCTTTGAAAATTCAAATCAGTTTGAAGTAACGAACCTCCTTTTCAAAACAACGATGACCACAAAAAAAGAAAAAAAAAAAAAAACAGGAAAGAACACCCAAACCACATGTAGTTTTACTTTGAAATATATTTAATTTATTTATAGAAAAATGTGTGCGTATGTGTGTATGTACACATGTAGAACATGCACACTACATTATTGCATATACATATGCACAGAAACACCTCAGTAGATCATGGAGCAATTCCTCTTAGGTAAAGCTGTAATATAAACGATGCTTCTTCAGTAGCAGCCCATCTGGATTTGTCAGATTTGTGGAACTGTTAGATATAATGGAAGAATGCATCACTTTAGTGAGTGATGTCATCATTATTTATAACATAAACGCCCACCCCTACCTCTGTGGTCTCTTGACATATGTTACTTGAATGATTTAGCTCCTGGAGTTCACTAAAAGTATTTCCTTACTACTGTTAAAAGTGTGTCTCCAAGTCTTAACTGTATGGAATTCTCAGAGCTTGGATAATGTTCAATTTATCTTGTACTAAGGACTAGGAACTTCAAAATGGATATTTGCCTGTTTTAGAACACAAGTATATTTTGCATTGTAGAAATCTTTTGCTGCTTCTGAAAGTTGACAGAGATTAATGCTCTGGCTTTTCTGAAAAAATCAACACAGCAAAACAACAAAACTAAATGCTAGAGAAAGGAGACATCTGATGGATGCTATACTCCTTTTTACTGAATGTTTTTGCTTTCTTTTACAAACTTTTGCCAATACTGAGAGCATGAAGTGTCAGAGTAACTCAAAATTCATCATAAGGGTAGGCTAGCTCGGACAGGCAGCTTGTTCAGGGCCACCCATATAGATGTAAACACTGTGTCTTTCCACTCTCCTTGAAAAACTGAACTGGTGCTTTTCCTGTTCAACTTTATTTTCAGGGTAGATGTTTTGGGTGAAATGCCAAGATCTTAATTTATACTGTTGATTAGACTGAAGACAAAAGAAGGGGTTTCTGAAGGAGGGTGTCAGGGTAACTTAAATATTTCATTAAAAATGTTTGTATTCTCGCAGTATTAAATTTGGTCATATGGTTTTACCAAAATCTATCAAACAGAAACTGAATGAAGGTGATTATTTTGAGCTCATTTGCTTCATCTGCTGATTTACTAGCATGAATAAAATACCTCTATGTGTGGGAATGGCTTGGTTGGCTGTTGCTTGATGCCAGACTGGAGGAATTGTGGGGCAGGTTTGAGCTCATCCGTATTGTATGAATATCCTTCTATACTTCCATATAAATTGGCTAGGAAGTTGAAATTCAGACAGGTAGAGCTCCAGATCTCTAGAAATGCAGCCTTTCCACAGATAGATCTTATATCTGTTATACTCAGATTTCATTGTCCATGCACAGTCCTATTTCCTTAGCTGATCTGAGAGAGGTCTAACTTAATGATTTGTGAGAGAAGGTTAAGTGATATATATATATTTATATACATATATATCGACCTATTTTTATGTATCTGAATGTGGGGAGTAAACACTAACAAGCCAACTTAACAACAAAAGTGCCTGTGATTAGTCCTCTATTATTTGAACTTCCTGTGACTTTGGAGACAGTTAAAACTGTCAAATTTTCTTCAGTCAAACCCAACTTGACTTTGTCCCCTTTAGCTTCTTAAAATGGATGGGAGTGAAAAATAAAATTGAAGAGAAGACAGATGTTATTAATACCTCTATTTTATGAATTTCATAAGGCCAAGTGATTGGAATTGGAGAATTCAGAGGCATTTTGGCTTGCTTATTGCATGAATTCCTTTTTATTTTACAGCATTATGATAAATGTTATTAGTATTTGTTCATTTGAGACATAAAGAAAAATTCTAAGGCACTTCAAGGTTTAGAAATGAATCATTAAAAATTTTGTGTACTAAGAACACGAATGATTGCACACACACAGAATCACAGAATTGCAGTGGTTGAAAGGGACCTCAAGAGATCATTAGATACATAATAGAAAAGAGTAACTACAGCTTTCTTGAGGAATCTTTGAACACTGGAAAGACTTTTTGTTTATTTTGTAAAGATTCTTTTGCTAAAAGTTCTGCAGAAAAGCCACAACCACAAACCTTTTAGGGATTTACTGGTATTTATCACAAGAGTGATAAGGGTCTGTCTATAACGTGACTGCCCTTTTATTTGATGTTGAGTGCATATTGGCATAGACCCCAGATGCTGACTGAAACTCTACATGTGAAACCAAATAATGACTCCAGATAGGGATAATATATCAGTTCTTGGACACCGATAGTGGTAATTCTCTGTTTCATTTAGATAGTGGATAACAGCACTACAGCAAGAGATAAATGATTAGCTTAAGTCACAAAATGAGGTATGTGTGTTTTTTACTTGGTAGGTATGTGAGAATTACAGTTAATTTTTATTTAATGCATGTCTGTAATTTAGGCAATGATTTCAAATAATAGATTTAGTGAAACAGGAAGAGAAGAATGTATTCTAAGCTCATTGCTAAAGATATCCTTTATTACCCTTCAGTATTTCAGGGCACGTCGAGAGAAGAGAAGATCTTGTAGATCTTACAAGGGATATTTTTGAGTAAGATATCACAGAATTGCAGGGGTTGGAAGAGACTTCAGCCTGCTAAAGCAGGTTTCCTATAATGGGTTGCGTGTAGTCGTCCAAACAAGCCATGAGTATCTCAATAGAAGGAGAATCCTCAACCGGTCTGGACAGCCTGTTTCAGTGCTCCATCACCCTTACCGTGAAGAGGTTCTTCCACATGTATATATGGAACTTCCTATGTTCAAGTTTTAGGCCATTACTCCTTGTCTTATTGCTACGCACCACTAAGAACAGCCTGGCCTCATCCATCTGCCTCCCACCTCCCTTTAGATATTTACAAACATTAATCAGGTCTCCCTTCAGTCTTCTTTTTCCCAGGCTGAACAGACCCAGGTTACTCAGCCTTTTCTCATAACGAAGATGCTCCAGGCCCTTTGTCATCTTTGTGGCCCTCCTTTGGACTCCTAGAAGATTTCTGTCTTCTTTGAACTGAGGAGCCCAGAACTGGACACAGTATTCTAAATGTGGCCTCACTAGGGCAGAGTAGGATCACCTTCCTTGACCTGCTGGCCATGCTCTTTTTAATGCATCCCAGAATACCACTGGCGTTCTTGGCTACACAGGCACTCTCCTGGCTCATGGCCAACTCATGGAACACCCAGGTCCTTACCCCCTCAACAGTCTGTAGTGAGTTTCCAGACATCCTTGTCTTTATAGGATGATCTCTCTTCCATTTCCAAACCTGAATTGAAGTGGAGGGTGAAGGAAATGTCTGTCCTTTCTTCCTATTTAGTAGGTGAAGGCCTTTGAGGCATCTTCTGCTAAGCTTTTGGACACATGCTAATATCCAAGAGAAAGGATTAAAAGCTTCCTCTCCCCCATGAAAACTCCTCCTTTCTGGGTAAATCTCTGTCTGGTTGCTGTTCATGAAGAGATAGTTAACAATTATCTGTCTTAATCCAATCTCTTATCTGCTAGAGATCAAGATGCATCTTAGGATGCTGTCTGATTATCCCACATCTGTCTATGAGGGAGGTCTTGCAGCCTGCTCTTGAGCAGCTGGGTTTTGCAGCTGTCAAGTGATAGTACCTCCAGTCTGATTTAATACAGCAATTTCTGTCCTCCTCAGTTCCAGCTTTGCCTTCCAGTATTAACTGATTTTTATATAATTCTGGAATGATGAGCAAAATCATGTGTAAAATATTCATCACTTGTTCCTTAATGGAGGCAGATGTACTTAATGAAAGCACTGAGCTTGAGGTAATGAGTTCAGTAATGAGATAGAAAATCAATCCTTTGCCATACAAGCTATCGACTTGTATATACTTGGAGTATAAAACCAGAATATTTTATATGCCTTTTGCTGCCTGTTAAATGAGTTGTTCTGCTGGTAGTTGGTCATTTTTTGTAATAAGAGTGTGTATTCATATGAATTTGAGTGAGTTTGTACAAAGAGAGTAGTTAAAATGCATGATAAAAATTGAAATTATGCTAAGAACGAATGTTCTTAACAAGGTATATTACCTTCCTAGCATTTTTTATAGATCCTTTCTTAATGTGGCTGAATCAAGATTTAGCAACGCAGTCTGAAAGTCTGTCTGCATTTGATGAAAGACAGAATATCCTGTGAGAGACAAAGAAAAACTGTAATGAAAGGAGCACCATGGAAGAAAAAGCAGGTTCAAACAATTCTTTCAGCCACTCACTTATCACAGGAAAGGTTCGGAAGACAAATGTTTTGGAATTCCAAAACCTGTTTGCTTCAGGTCTTGAAAAAAAATCCTGCAGGCCATATTTGTAAGGGCCGTGTAGATGCTGCTGAGGCCAACAGTGATACCCTCACTCATGCTGAGTAGTACCTTCCTCCCTTCTAATTGAACTGTAGTATTATTCAGTGCTACATGTATCTATGAGTATTAAACCTATACTTTTGGCTAAAGGTAGTTTTTTGGCTGAAGCCGAGCTTTGAGCATTTAGAGGAGAGATATGTAAAAATTGAGTGCTTGGTCCAAGCCACCTCAAACTGTAACAACAGTTGAAGCAGAGAGAGGCAGTCAGATTGTATAATCACTTCTTATACATCTTTTGGCTGCTGGAAATGTGGTCAATCATCATAAATCCCATTTTATATAAAGATAATAAGAAGTAATTACAGCTTTTTAGCTGTTTATGTTTCTCTGGTGGCTATTGATATATGACAAGGCAATATTAATCTTGGCTCTCTGGCAGCTGGTAGAAGAGAACCGCAGATGGGCATACAGAGGCTGCAAAGGAAGCACAGAAATACACACACTGGAAAAGGTGGAAAGGTCAAGTTTAACATTCAAATCCTGCTCATGACTAACTTAAAATATTACCCTTCAGCTGCTAAAGGCTGGATTTCAGCAGCAAATTTGACCAGACAGACCACACAATGAAGTCATCAGCACAGAGACCCACCAGCTTGAAAAAACAACAACCCCTGGTGTTAAGACAAATGCTTTGAAGAGTGGTTGATATTAATCAGGTGCTGCTACTGGTTTGGAGTTCCTTAGTCATTCTGTATGAAGAAAAACTGATAAAGGACATAATAACATTACAAAGCCAAGACAGTTTTGTAACACAAGAAGCCTACTTAGGGGGAATTGGTCAGGGTCCATTTTGAAATTCCTGAAGCCAACTTCATCTCTGGGTTAACTCCTTTGAAGTCACTGGGGTTACAGAAGGAATTAATTTGGTCCTTTGGCTCTGCACTGCAGCAGAGATGTGAATAGTGATCCTGCTTGCTGCGTTGGAGGTTTATCGTTTCAGCATGGTTTCCTCAGAGGAACTCCCAAGACAGCCCAACGCATTCCCACTGTGGGCAGCCCTGGCCTTCCCCACCCTGCCTTCTCTTCTGTTTCTTAATTGCTGTATCAACAGCTGAGCAATTTTGTTATATTTTTATTTTTTTAAAACTATTTTGTACTATCTGTATATCTTTCTTTTCAGTGTTTGTCTGTAACTATATTTGGTAACCTGAATAGAATTGCTAACATATCTAAGCTGAGCGTGGCCTTGACTCACTGAGAGAAGTTAAAATTCAATGTGTTTGGCTCTGCTTAAAATGCAAGTACAACCATCATTATAACACATTCTCTGTATTGCTGGGATAGACAGAAAATAAAAAGTGCCAGTGATCACTGTACCATTTCTTTTTCCAATTTCCAGGGCTACACCATGTGGTAAGTGGACGAGGGAACTGATGCCTTTGAAAATTAAACCAGAACAAACATGTTCAGCTAAATGTAAATGTGGTAATTGTCCCCCAGCAAAAGATGTGGTAGCAGCAGCTGGAGACAGAGATGGCTGGAAGTGGCCAGCAGCACTGGAAATAGTGCTGGTGGTGCTCTGCCCTCTGTGGCTGCACTATCTACTGAAAACAGGGTAAGAATCACCAACCAATGCTAGCTTTGTGCATATTTTGTTTGCATTTGGAAGGCTGCTGAGTTTTGTGTATCTCGTCTGTGTCAGTGGCTGATAGGAGGGGTCTTGCTTCAAGGATCCATATCCTCTAAGCAGTACTCTAATGACATGAATGGATTTTAATGGAGTCCTGTGCATGCGTCTGTTCTCAAGAATGCATGCACATGCTGAGGCCTGGCTAAACACTTGGACTGTCCTAGTATACAAGAATGAATGTGACCTGGAGGCATTAGCAGAGTCTGTGTCTGGCTCCATCCTCAGAGAGGGATTTTTGAAATGCCTATGACGAGCAGAAATCATTGATTATTTGAGGGCTATTTCTGTTTGTGAAGTGAACTGAGGTGTAGTGAAAGTAAAGTAGTATTGGTGTATAGCATCTCTATTCAACTTTCTCTAGGGATTCGAAACATGGAAATGTATAACAGCATGTTTTTCCCTGCTAAATATTGTATACAACTAGGGAAAGAAAGAAAAAAGAAAAATTTAAAAAAACAAACAAACAAACAAAAAAAAACACTTGTATGGATGTCCTTCAAAACTGGGAAAGGCATTTATTGAAAATGAGTTGGATCTTTTTTTTTCAACTTTTTCTCTCTGGCTCTCCCTTCATCCTTTCTTCAAGTTTGCAGGAGAACATTTTCACTCAGTGGCCAAGCAAATGATGCTTACAGCCACCTGCAGATGGGCTGTAATATATTCAGGGCCAGACCAACAGTGCAGTTCATAAATTTTTCCCATATTTTACAGGCTGGGACATAAGGAGACTGAGAGCAAGACAGTGTGAGACTGAGCAGAGAAAATACCCTATTTCTTGGAAGATAATTTTCCCCATAGAAGAACATTTTAAAATAGAATAGACTGATACCTAAGTATTCTTTCTTAAAACATATTTTGTTGTAAGGCACTTAATTCTATCAAAGAGTACTTTGGATTACAATCCCGTTGCTAACATGAGGCTTCCCCTGAGAAGCTCACATCTTTCTCCTTGAAGAAAATATCATCCGGCTCTGGTTCTTATCAGCCACAAGTCTTGACACTGGTGAGAATGAATGGCAGTGGAATAGCTCTCGAAGTGTTGAGAAAAGTGAAGTTAGTTGAGAATGTAACTTCTCTTGCCTTCCGTTTAAAATTGAGATAAAACAAACAAAAATGACCCAGTGACACAGGGAATTATGTGTCATCCATCTGTAATCAAGAAATGATTGTAAAAATCTTAGCCACACATTTTCAGTTATTAATTTGATTTGTATCTGTTTTTCTCCAGACAGTGGCAAACGGGTCTTTGTTCTGCAATTTTAATTTTCATTTGATTTTTTTAGTCTAGTCCAGTTCTAGTCCTGTGCCTGGCAATTGTTACCTTTTGGCTTAGTGCCTTAACACTATGGTTTTATTCATACATCTGTGTCCTAGATTTTCATCATTTGATTTCCAGCTTGATAACATATGTGATATTCTTTTACTTAATACAGAACAGAAGAAAACTTTTGATTGCAGTGAAGGATGTTGATAAACTGAAGCTATTGTTACCGTTTCTGTCAGATATTTCTGTAGTGTATAGGATAGTGGGTAGTTGAATCTTGCAAATATTGGAGTTTAGAAAACGTGTTCTTTAAAGTAAAGCATATTTCTATGATGTCTGAATAGTACAGCAGATGTTACTGGGAGCAATGAAATATTATTCTATCATTTGGTGCCAGGTGAAACACCTAGAGGACGTGATTTATGCAACCAGAATTGATCTTTCTGTTCTACAACTTTTCTTGCCACGATATGTAATGACTGTATAACTTCTTTCAGTGTGGGATATCAACTATTTATGAGACATAATAGAGATATCCTGCAGCTGTTACCAGACAGGTATGAAATGTCCAATAAAGGTTAACTTTATTTTACTTTTTCATGAGAAAGTAACTAATATGCAAAAAGAGAGAGATGGAGGATGGTTAATCTGAGTAAGATAACTATGCAAGAAGGAAGATCTGATGTTTTAAAAAAAGCTTGTTAATCTTTCTACGTACCTAGCATGTTCTTCTGCAAACTTCAGATCATGTAAATTGTTCTCCCTTTCATGTAGTAAGTATTTGATCTGTGAATCTGAAATAAATTTATACAGGCACTTAATTTTGAACACCAAGTGGGATTATACATGTGCATGAAGCTCACTGGGTGTATGGTAGATTGTGGAGCTTCATGCAGTGCTGTGATCTCCTTCAGGCTCCTCTGTGCAAGTAATCCTTCCTTGAGAATGTGTCTCTGCATGGTGGTCTCATGTTCAGGGCCTGAATCCTTCACCTGCCAGCTTGATAAATCTTTCCTTGACTCAAAAGCGCTAAAAGGACAATGCCAATTTGAAATTTATGAGAATGAGCATAAATAAAAGGTTAAGAGGTTGTTTCTAGAACCAGCCAAGCTCTGTATCCTTTGATTTTTAATGTCTGAGTGAATCCCTGATGAAAACCAAAACATTTGTATTATCCTTTTGTGGCCATCCAGCAGTTAATAAAACATCTGTCCTCCCCCGCGTTGCCTATGCATTGCCAAGGGAGAGGCTAAATTCTCACTGGGAGATCTGGACTGTTCTGTTGTGAGAAGTTTCTCCTGCTTGAATGAATTTGGTGTCATGCATCAAGGGTCCCACTAGTGGCCGGTAGTAATTCTGGGAAGCTGGTGAAGGGCTGAACATCCTGGGCTGCCCTCAGAGCTAGAGGTGCTGGCAGTGATACCAACTGGTGGCCTTACACCAGCCCTGTGTCTGAGGACTTAGGCTCCAGGACAGGCTGGGGACAGCAGGCCATCAGATGGCAACTGGGAGACCTTGCCCATCTGTGGCTAAGTGCTGCCCAAGGAGCTGTAGCTTACGCATTTTGCTGGTGTGGAGGCACACCACGTACCCAAACACTAAATTGGATGTGCCAAATACAATATTGTGAGCATTTACCAAATCCCTCTGATGCAAACAGAGTTGAGTGATTCCAAGAGAAGCGTTGAGAGGAGGAAGTGATGACAATAAGAAATCCAGGCAGATTTTCCTTCAGCATATTCAAGTTCCAAATAATCCTGAATCCCCATTGGTACTGTTCAGTTTAGTATGTTCTTCCAAAAATTTTAGATGCTTTTGATGACTTTGGGTAAGTGGCAAAAATATACCACAGTAGTTATGAAAGCAAGTATGCAAGATCTCCTTCCTTACAATATAAACAGAATAAAGTAGGAAAAGATCTGGAAAATAACTTCTATGCAAAATGAAAGTTCTTGCTATCTGGAGGGTAAAGGAATATTTATTTCAATATAGCCTTACTCAACAGCCCTTTTGTATAAATGAAGGGAAATGCATGGGCTAAAGCAGAAAACAGTGGCCTGCTGTGGTCTAAAGTGACAATTATCCATTGATGTTTAAAGACCTAAGTACAGGTGGTTTTTAGAAAATGTCAGTGAGTGACATCTGAAACAAAGTGGGGATTGAAAGTTCTGTAGGTTCTTGTAAGGCCAGAGAGAAATTATCTGGCAGGATTTTCTTTTTGTTTTTGAGAAATGTATGTATCTCTATATATTTTAAATTAGATGTGCTGTCTGTGGTAGGCATTGCAGAATTCTTTTGAAAGTGGAACTAACAGTTAAGATTGTAATAAAATGATACTGATGTAAGCATTTTTCAGGCTAATAATCCAGTTGTTATCACTGAGAGGCTGTCTCCTTACAGTGCTGACTCAGAGCTGGGTTTGCAGTGCTGCTGCAGGCCTTGACTAGATGGACCACTTCTCAAAGGAGCTAAACAGAGCTGAGCTGAAAGACTGATGCCAGCCAGATGCTAAGCACTTGAAAATCTGTTCATCTTTGACTGCACTAATACTTAATTAGGTTCTAGCATGTCTCAAGGTCAAACATTTATATATGTATCAAGGCATGAGCTCTGCAGTCTTTGTTTTCTGAATAGGAATTGCTGTCTCCATTCACATGTAAACTATGCAGACAGTAGCATTCCTTACATTGTATGAAGCATTAATGCACCCTCCCTTACTGCTTCGGGATAAATACATACCCCTGATTCAAGTTTCAAGTTGCAGCAGGTATTTAAAAAAAAAAAACAAAATAGTCACTGAAATCACATTTATTGAGTGCATTCACACATCGTCTTCTGAAGGCTGTGTGAAAGTTGAATTAAGGGCTGTTGTAAGAAAAATCTCTGTTTCCCCTTGAAACTAGAGTGAAAATGTCAGTTGCCTATTTCTGTCTCTGACTTTAGTATTCTCAACAACATTTGAGTTTTTAGTTGAGCTTTAGGTTGAAGTTTTTCCAAGTTGCTTTTATTATGATCTTTTTGCATGTGTGATCTGTGGAATTTTTTGTTTTGGGTTCTATATTGTTAGACAAGTGATGGAAGGAATTTGGATATACAATAAACATTTCTCCAGGCAAGAAAAAATGGTGAATGTTCTTGCTTAAGATTTATAAAGAAGTGTAATTGGGTGAATCTGATCTATCCAGACCTTAAGAGTATTGGACTGAGGATCAGTGAATCTCAGTGGACATTCATGAAATGTTTCCTTTGCTGTGTCTCATTTTAGAGTTCATAGGGATACTGTCCTTCCCACAGAAGTATTTTAATACTTGCTACTTTCCTTTCAATTTTATTATTTTTTGCAAGTCAGAACTTCAACATCTTGAGAAAACAAAAGTAAGGCAACAGCAATGAAATGAACAAAAAGAATACTTAATTATCTTAATTATCTTAAGAATACTTAATTATGGAAGCCAAAGCTGGAGTATCAAAGGGAATTCAGTCTGCATTTCTTCTCTCTCAAGATACCATGGATTTATGTGGAATTCCAGTGTTGGAATTGCAGAATTAAATGAAGTTGTCAAAATCTAGTTTTATTTATGTGTAGTATTTTGACGAGAACCTCTTGAAGTGTGGAGTGGTCTATTTTCTTAAGTAGTCTTTTGTTTGTGCGATGTTTAGAAATGTATTTTGTGGAGGCTTTTTTGTTCTGTTCTGTTGCCTTATATGGCTCTTTTGTAGCTATATGCTAGATTGAAATCTCAGACTATACTTTATTTGTAACCAAAAAGGAACGGCTGCTTATCTTGTCTGGAACCGACAAACTGTTCTCTAGCTTACTGCATGTTTTTAAGGAGAAGCTATTAATCTTTTTTCTTTTCTGCTCCACACTTGCTTAGTGGCTTTTCCTGGACCCAGTTTTATGCTCAGCTCCTCACACGCAATCCCTGCCCAACTCAGTGGGAGCTGCATGAGTCTGAACTGGGTGCTGAACCACACGTGCTCTGTTTCCTTTTTTATGTGTGTGGGTTTTAGTCATTTGGTTAGAGTAGAGCTTCAACCTTTTCCTCATAACAGTTATTTTTATGTCTTTTAACAAAAAGACATTCTTTTTGTGTTCTCATTCTTTTGACTGTTCTCACTTAAAATCCTGAAGTATGATGGTAAGGAATATCTTCTTTTAAAGGTTAGGAGTTTCAAAACTGTACTGCAATACACCATATAATATATCTCTTGACATGTTTTTATGAAGGTTGTTGTTGTTGTTTTCCCAAATTGCCGCTATCACTGAGTTTATCTACTGAAAGGTAAAATCTCGTGAGATTAATTTTCTCTCATTATGAGATAAAATCAACTTCAGATTATTTGGAATGGAATGAAGACACTTCCAGCCTGTCCCAAGTCCAAATTCAGAAAGGTTTGTTTTTGCAAAGTTGGAAGTACACCCTATCTCACCTAAACAAAACAGGGTCTTGTATCGCATGATTTTTTGAATGTAGTAAGCTTCAGAGTCCTGCCAAATTTTTTCACGCTGTCCTGATAAAATAAAACAAGCAAACGAATAAATGAAAGCCATTTGATATTAAAACAAAGGTTAAGGTAGAGCACAGCTAATCACAGTATGCTCTGTTCTCTTTTTGATCGTCTTTACTTTGTCCTGCACAGAAGAGGAGGATGTCCAGCCTCAGGGATGCAGCCCTGTCCTTGTGCTAACATGCAACGCACAAGGGAAAACAGGCCAAGTAGCTATCTAGAGCTACAAACTGCACCTCATTTTCTTCTGATATTTGTAGAAACCAACAGTAGTTCCATCGGTCTTACCCTTTGTCAGTGATAGTTACTCTTGTTGTAAAAAGAACATTCACCAGGGTCTTTGTACTGCAGGGTGAAAACCATTCAACTCCTTTCACAGATCAGGCTACAGAAAAGACTTTGGCCTCAGAATTATCCTTGATTTTCTAAAAACTGGTGTGTTTTATAGGTGTTACAGACCCTCTTCATCCAGCAAATACTTGTGCTGAGAGTTTGCATGGAAATGCAGAAGTTGGCACGTTCACCCTAATTAACTGGATCCAGTCCATGGTCTTCACGTCACTTGGCCTTATTAAACGTGTGCATCTGTGAAAAATCCCCATACTAATTCCTCATTCTAACCAATGTCTAAATTTTTCAGACAGAACAAGTAATAAATTAGACTGAGGAACCAGTACTGACTAATGAGATAACTGTTAGATTGCCTGTATGTAGTGATGAGTGAATTATGATTCACGGGGTGGTAAGATTCTTGCTGATGCAACATGAGGTTGCTGCTAAAAGAAGAAAAGAAAAAAAAACTTGAAAAATTCTTGTTACAGATAACCAATAACTAAACAGCTTTGCTGTGTAAAACTTTTATCTTATCAACAATCTGCTAAACAAGATTTGTGTGTAAATCTCTGTACTTGGTCACTGTGAGTTTAGGGGAGAACAACTCACTCAACAGAATATAAAATACATGAAAAATGGTGTGGGTTCATGGGGAACAGTTGAGTAATGTTGTCTGGCAGTGCTGGTAGCTGATGCTATGTTATGAGAATATTTTGAAGAAAAATAATTTGTAGCTATGTTAACTTCAATATTTTTTATCCTTTGTCCTAATATAGTAAATGTTAGTTATTGTAGAAACGCTGCACTGTAATGTAACCCTCTAGTATATGTTTTACTCTAACGAATGATATGTTGCAGGCATTCTGTTATGGTCACATAAGTAAATGATAATGATTTTCAAATTTAAATTCTGTTTTCAAAGTTTAATTCAATTAAGGAGCAAGTTTGGAATAGATTGAAGAAAAATAATGTGTATGTGTCTGGTGTCCCATTGCAAATGGCTGATTTGTAAGGAGTCCTCAAGAAACTAGGTGAACAGCTGATAACTTTTATTTCATTTCCTTGCAGCATTAAGAATTTGTCCTTTCTAGATTCAATGCCATGTCCACCTTGATGGGTACTGTACCCAGATACATGCAATTACAGTGCTCTGCCAAAATCAACAAAAATCTGATAAATTGTTCTCTTGTCCTAGTGACAAAATGTGACTAATCCATCACATTTAAGATATATTAGTGTTGCTCAAGCCTTAGTTACATGAATTGTCTTCGTTTGGACACATTTATTATGAGGTTTTGTATTCTTTGTTGCAAGGGTTTGAAAAGTTTCTGAAGACTGACATAAAATCCCAAATAGAATTTTGGAAGAACATCTGTTAAATCCTGAGCAAGATGGCAGTGTAATTTTGTGGCGTTTTT